>NC_134105.1:90889107-91506428 GCF_040939455.1 Microcebus murinus
AAAAAAAAATATATATATATATATATAGAAAAAATTAGCCGGGCATGGTGGCACATGCCTGTAGTCCCAGCTACTCGGGAGGCTGAGGCAGGAGGATTGCTTGAGCCCAGGAGTTTGAGGTTGCTGTGAGCTAGGCTGATGTCATGGCACTCACTCTAGCCTGGGCAACAAAGTGAGACTCTGTCTCAAAAAAAAAAAAAAAAAAATTATTGATAACTATAGTCACCCTACTGCTATGGAAAACTAGAATTTATTCCTTCTATCTAACTACATTTTTGTAGCCATTAAGCAATCTCTATTCAACACCACCCTTACCCTTCCCTGCCTCTGGTAACTTCTATTCTACTTTCTACCAGCATGATATCA
The DNA here is from genome assembly GCF_040939455.1 of Microcebus murinus. Taxonomy (NCBI): domain Eukaryota; kingdom Metazoa; phylum Chordata; class Mammalia; order Primates; family Cheirogaleidae; genus Microcebus; species Microcebus murinus. Next base: position 90,889,474 of record NC_134105.1, read on the forward strand.
ACATTTTTAGCTCTTACATATGAAGAGAACATGGAATATGTGTCTTTCTTTGACTGGCTTATTTCACATAACATGTCCTCAGGGGTCATCCATATTGCTGCAAATGAGAGGACTTCATTCTTTTTTTGTCTCAACAATATTCTATTGCGTGTATACACCACATTTTCTTTATGCATTGATCCATTGATGGACACGTAGGTTGAATCTATATTTCGGCTATTGTAAATAAACTCTATAATAAACATGGGTGTGAAGATATCTCTTTGACATACTGACTTTCTTTCTTTTAGATCTATACCTAGTAGTGGGATTGCTGGATCATATGATAGTTATATTTTTAGGTGTTTTTTTGTTTTTTTTTTTGAAGACTCTCTATGCTGTTTTCCATAATGGCTATCCTAATTTACATTCCCACCAACAGTGCATCAGAATTCCCTTTTCTCTGCATCCTTGCCAATATCTGCTATTTTTTTGTCTTTTTTATAAAAGCCATTTTAATTGCGGCAAGATGGTATTTCATTGTGGTTTTGATTTACATTTCTCTGATGATTAGTGATGTTGAGTATTTTTTCATACACCTCTTGGTCTTCTTAAGAAGTGCCTATTTAAAAAAAATAATAAAAAAAAGAAGTCCCTATTTAGATCATTTGCCCATTTTTAATTGGATTATTTAGTTTTTTGCTGTTGAGCTGTTTGAGTTCCTTACATATTCTGGTTATTAATCCCTTGTTGAATGGATAGTTTGCAAATATTTTATCCCATTCTGTGGGGCATCTCTTCACTGATAATTGTTTCTTTTGCTATCCAGACGCTATTTAGCTTTATGTAATCCCATTTGTCTATTTTTGTTTTTGCTGTCTGTGCTTTTGAGATCTGTTAGCCATTATATCTTTGCCTAAAAGGCAAATGTCCTAAATGTCTTCCCAATGTTTTCTTCTAGTAGCTTCATAGTTTCAGGTCTTATATTTAAGTCTTTAATTGATTTTTATTTCATTTTTGTATATTATGAGAGGGATCTAGCTTCAGTCTTCTGCATATAAATATTCAGTTTTTCCCAGCAACATTTATTAGAAACTGTTCTTTCCTCGATGTATGTTTTCGGCATCTTTGTCAAAAATGAGTTGGCTGTAAATATGTAGTTTTATTTCTAGGTTCTCCATTCTACTCCATTGGTGTTTGTGTCTGTTTTCACACCAGTACCATGCTATTTTAGTTCCTATAGCTTTATAGTACATTTTGAAGTCAGATAGTGTGATGCCTCCAGCTTTATTCTTTTTGATCAGGATTGCTTTGGCTATTCAGGGTCTTTTGCAGTTCCACACAAATTTTAGGATTGTTTTTTCTACTTCTGTGAAGAATGTCATTGGTATTTTGATAGAAATTCCATTGAATCTGTAGATTACTTTGGGTAGTATGGACATTTTAACAATATTAATTCTTCTAATCCATGATCATGAGATATCTTTCCTTTTTGTATATGTCCTCTTCATATTTCTTTCATCAGTGTTTTACAGCTTTCATTGCAGAGATCTTTTACTTCTCTGAGTAAATTTATTCCTAGGGTTTTTTTTTTCATAGTTATTGTGAGTGGGATTGCTTTCTTGTGATTTATTTTTCAGATTGTTTGCTGTTGGTATACAGAAATGCTACTGCTTTTTCTGTTGATTTTGTGTCCACCAAATTTACTGCATTTATTTATCAGTTCTAACAGTTTTTTGTGTAGTCTTTAGGTTTCTCTAGATATAAGATCATATCATCTGGAAACAAAGATAATTTGACTTCTTCCTTTCCAATTTGGATGTCCTTTATTTCTTTCTGTTGCCTAATTTCTCTGTCTAGGACTTCCAGAACTATGTTGAATAGAAGTGGTGAATGTAGACATCCTCATCTTGTTCCAGATCTTTCAATTTTTCAATTTTTCTCACTTCAGTATGATGTTAGCTGTGGGTTTGTCATATATGGACTTTATTGTTTTGAGGTATGATCCTTCTGTACCCAGTTTGTTGAGAATTTTTATCATGAAGGGATGGGTGTTAAATTCTATCAAATGCCTTTTTCTGCATCTATTGAAATCATGTGGCTTTTATTCTTTATTCTAATGATGTAGTATATCATATTTATTGATTTGTATATGTGGAACCATTCTTAATCCCTTGGATAAATACCACTTGACCAGGGTGTATTATCTTTTTGATGTGTTGGATTCTTTTTGCTAGTATTTTGTTAACAATTTTTGCATCTATGTACATCAGGGCTATTAGCCTATAGTTTTCCTTTTATGTTGTATCCTTCTCTGGTTTTGGTATCAGGGTAATGTTTGCCTTATAGAATGAGTTAGAAAGAATTCTGTCCTCTTCAACTTTTTGGAATAGTTCAAGAATTGGTGTTGGTTGTTCCTTACAAGCTTGGAGGGGGAGGGACTTTTAATATGATGGAAATTTTCTATATCTTGACTTGAGTGGAGTTACATGAGGATATATATTTGTCCAAATTGCACCAGAACTGCCTTCTGGCTGCTCAAGTGGTGATATCTGATGGGGTATCTATCTGGGAACTGTACACTCAAAATGATTGGTTGTATGTTAATTTTGTCTCAATAGGGTTGGTTTTCAAAAAATGGAAATAGAAAAAAATCTAAATAGCTTTATCCCTCTCTTCTGCTTCTCCAGCTACATCTCTGGACAGTCCTCCTTAATCTTCTTTATGAACTCTTTATTTTGCCTTTTGAAACACAGGAGTTGCCCAATGGTCCATTCTTAACGCTCTTCTCCCTCATATAACCTTAATTATTTCACTCACTGCTAATGGTGTAACTACCACCTATTTGAGGGTTGTTACCAAATCTATATTTCTTGCACAGACTTTTCCTCAGAGCTCCAGACAGCTTTATCCAAATGCTTAATGGAAAATCTATATCTCAAGCTCAACATGTCCAAAACTGAGATAAATTACCACACATAATTTCAAGCCTACCTTTTCTGCTGTATGCTTCATATACATTGATGTATTGTGCCTGACACATCGTAGGCACTTTATATATCATTGGTTGAATGAATGAAGTATGGAATAACTAACAGCCAAAAACATCTTCAATTCTCCCTCCCCCTCCTGTATTATTAAGTGTATTACCAACATGTTTTGTGGAAATTGTTCTTTCTACAAATGTTAACTCATACCCCTCCCCCTCTCCACTACCACCCCACTCCTTGCCCAGAAGCGGGGAGAATGGAGTTGGTACACACTCTGGGTGGCACGTTCCTAGATTGACAGGCTTCAGTATTTCAAGATAAGGAAAGCTGCTCTCCTCGCCCCCTGCCCCTCCCCCTCCTGTATCACAGTCACCACCAGAACTGCCTGCAATTGGTATTCTGGGTAGATGGGCCAGCTGCAGAGGTGCTGTTATCTGATGGTGTATCTGTCTGGGAAACTAGAAAAAGCAAAACTGTGTTGAGAAGGTGTATTTTTCTCCTCCCCAGGTAAGCAGGAGAAATAATGGAATTCAAATTGGAATGACCATGTAATAAAACTCCTGCCCACCAGGTGTTTATCCCAGTTCATAAAAACAACTATTTTAAGGTAATGAAAAAACACTCCCTATTGGGGAAGCAAATGGAACTACATGTTTCTGAACAGTTTGAGAGAAAGCAGCAAACTCAATGAGCAGACGGCAAAAGCATGTCAAGCAGATTGGCACAGGCTGCCTCACTCACAAATCTGCCCCCCAAGAAAGGGCTCCAGGAAAGGCTGGACCCCTTGAAATCATACTACACATCAGGAAGCCACAGGGCCTTCTACTGTTAAGCCCACAGGCTTCAGTGGGGGTTAGGAAGGCTTCCTGGTTTTTCTATACCCAGAGGCTAAGAATTCAACTTCATTTATGTTTCTTAACGCTGCCCTACCAACTCTGTCCCTTGGGACACTGTCTCCCCAGTTTTTCCTTTCTCTGTCATCTCTGAAGGAAAACACATGGGCTTTTATTGTCAGAAGAGTTACTGCTAATTACCAGAGTTAAATAGATAGGGAATAACAAAATCAACAACAATGAAGAGATTTATTTACCAAATGAACCCTTATATGCAGGGTGACCAAATGTCCCTGTTTGCCCAGACAGTCCTGATTTACCCCTGTAGTCCTGGCATAATTATTAATAGCATCCCTTTCACTCTTGCAAGTATCTATACTTGGTCATAAATTAGAATAATTATCCTATGTATATGGCACTTAGTTTATGCTAGGCATATAAACATTAACTTATTTGATCCTCAAAGCAATCCCATGAGGTAAGAAACATTTTTAAAGTAATGAAACCAAAGCATAGAGAGGTTAAGTAGCTTGCCCAAGATTCCACAGATAGCAGTGTCTGAGCCAATATTTGAACTGAGGCAGTGTGGCTTCAATGTCCTTTTTCTTGTTCTTTCACTTAACAAATATTATTCATGGCTACTAGGTGCCAGGCATCATGCTACAAACTAAGAATACAAGTATGAATCTGGCAGAGTCTCTGCGCTCAGGAAGAGCAGAGACTTCATTATGGGGAAGACACAGATACAAGTAAAAGGACAGGGAGTACAGGGTGTATTGAAAATAAATGGGATAGAGGTGGGGGTGGCACTTAATCAGGCCTAAAGAGATCACAGAAAGCTTCCTGGAGGAAGTGACATCTAAGGAGAGTCTAGAAGAAAGATTATTTTAGCTGGACTAGAAGAACAAAGAAAAAGCAGTTCAGGCACAATGGCAGATCAAAAAGTTCTGAAGCCAAAGAAATAAATCATAATGCAGTAAGGAAATGTAAGTAGTTCAGTGGGGCTTAGCATTGCCTGGAGCCAGGGAAGTAGCAAAAGGTAGAGCTAGAAATGTAAGTAGAGGCCAGATCAAGAAGGGATGAGGCTGGCATGCTCATGTTTGTATATTATCCTGAAGTTGATGGAAAACCCATGACTTCCTAGGAACATAAGCAGAGAAGTGACTTGATTGAATTTTCACTTTAGAAAAATCACTAAGGCTGCCATGCAGAAATGAATTGAAGGGGAAGAGCAGAAACAGACATAGGAAACTCAGACAGAAGGCTGTTGCCAGGATCCATGGGAGGGAGGGAGGGGCCTCCAACTAAGGTAGTGAATGGAGATGTGGAAAGAATAATGGATCAAGGAGACAGAATTGGCAGGACTTGGTGATAGGCAGGACGTGGGTGAGGGGAAAAAAGGCCCATGGATACCATGGAGATGTCCTATCAGAGTCTGGAGCCCAGGAGAGAGGCTTGGGCAAGAGACATGGATTTGGGAGTCATCCAAGTAGAAATGGTAACTAAGCCACCAGGTTAGGTGGCTCACCCAAGGGAGTGTGTAGAGTGGGAAGAGAATGAACTGGCCACAAAGAGCAGGAAGGAGCAGAGAGGCAGGACACCAACCAAGGGAGCCTGATGTGGTCATGGCCACGAAGAGAAGAAGGAGAAAAAGGAAAACAGTGCCTAAGGCTGCGGGGGCCACAAATTAGGGCCTAGAAATATCCACACAATTTGTCAAAAAGATGGCCTTTGCAAATCCTAGGGGTGCAGTTTCATATGCAGGCATGAGTGAGATGGCAAAGCGATGAGGAGAGGCTTGAAGGTGAGAATGAGGAGCAGGAAATGGTCTTGGAGAGAAGGTGTGGGGAGGGTTGGAAGTAGAGGTAAGGTCCTGGAACATAAAGACCCCACTCTCTGCTTTATTATTATTATTATTATTACTAATGTGGCAAGAACACTTAACATGATCTACCCTGTAAATAAATTTTTAAGTGTGCATTATTGTTGACTATAAGTACAATACTGTATAGCAGATCTCTAGAGCTTATTCATCTTGTTTGACTGAAACTATATGCCCGTTGATTAGTAACTCCCCATTTCCCCCTCCCCTAGCCCCTGGCAATCATCATTCCACTCAGATTCTATGAGTTTGACTATTTTAGGTACCTCACATAAGCAGAATCATGCAGTATGTGTCTTTCTGTGACTGGCTTATTTCATTTAGCAGCCTGACTAAAGTTTGGTCAAAAAGAGAGTCTTTGTCATCAGTTGGCTGGGGCAGAGAGATCAAGGGACAGGGTGGCTCTAGATGATTCTGGAGAGATAAGCAGCAGTCAAATAACAAAGTCTTTTTAAATCAGGTTATCCTAAGAGCACTGAAAGGTTGTTATTGGGAGAAAAGGGATTCGACATGATCAGACTGTGTTTTCTTAAAATCAGCTGGGTGGAGAATGGGATGGAGGGGGCTAGAAGGAATGCTGGAAGGCCAGTTAGAAGGCTAGTGCTGTTGACATGGAGAGAGACAAGATAATGGACAGACCAAGGTGATGGTGGTGGTAGAAATAGATTTGAGATATTTAGGAGGTAAAATTAACAGGACTCAGTGATAGACTGAGGAATTAAAAGGTATTAATATCTCTTGATATCTCATTTAATCTTTACTACAACCCTGTGAAACATATTATTATTTTCTCCATGTTATGGTCAAGGAATTTGAAACTCAAAGTACTTAAGTGATGTGCCCTTGTCACAAAGCTAGTAGGTCTCCCCCTAAAGTTACTGGCTTCCTACTATGTTATACAGGAGTCAAGCAGCTCTTTCTTGAAGAAGATTCTCTTCTCTCTTGTGCCACTGGACGCTACATCTAGTCAATCATCTAGCACTGTGCTTCACCCACAATATTCCCATTATCTGTTTGCCTATGCAACAGGAAAATAGATAAAAAATATTATCACAGAAACTGGCTGCCAGTTGGAGCCAGTTGATCTCCAAGGACAGTACAAATCGATTCATTCATTCATTGAAGAAAGTGACTTCTCAGGCTTATCTGTCTATGAAAAGTGAGGGTCCCTGGGGAGAGCTGAGATGAAAAAGGTTTGTGCAATAAGGAGTTAAACTGCTCTGCATGACAAAGTTACAGGAATTTTGGAGCAGGAACCATAGCCATTGTGTTCATCACTGTAACCTTAGTGCCCGGCACACAAATACTCATATTTTTGTTGAATGAATGGTACTTTACAAGGGGGATTATCCACTGGAGAGAAGATGGGAGGCAAGATCCAGCGAGAAGAAACCCTAGAAAACTAGTGAAGGAAGAGGACTAATGAAGTCAAGATGGAATTCTTGGAGATAGGAATGGTCCATAACTTTCTAAGAACAGTATAAACTGACACTAAATTTTAAAAATTCTGTTTTAAAAGAAGAATTGTTAACAAAACTGGACTGTAACCGAACTTCTTTGCATGATGTAAATTATGTCGATTTCTGGTCAAATGTTTAATCAATTATCTGATAAACATTAAAAGCAAAGTCTTTTTATGGAAAATTAGTTTCCAGATAGCTGTCAGCTGACTGTCAGTCAAGCATTTCAAGATTTTGAAGCAGAAATTATTTTTTTCTTGTATTTAGTTTAACAACAATCGTCTATTTTCATTTCCTATAAAATATCCCTACCAAGAGATAATTTTTAATAAATTTAATTCAAGTCTCTTTCCTCTGGGCAAGTTTGAGAGAAACCTTGACATATTTGCATAATATTAATAAGTTGTCTAAAACAGTGGTTCTTAAAGCATGGGAACTTAGTAGAAATGCAAATTCTTGAGCCCCACCCCAGACCTACTAAATCAGAAACTCTGGAGCTGGGGCCCAGTGATCTACGATTTAAAAGACCTTCAGGTGATTCTATACATCCTCAAATTTGAAAACCTCTAGTCTTTAGAAACCTTTTAAATAATGCCCATACCTAGGCCCACCCCAAAATCCTAAGTAGAAAGCTGCTACACACGACAGTCTTTTGTTAGTGGTGCTTTGGGCAACAAAGGACAAGGACCAGGCATCCTAGAGTTTCAGCAGCAAGGGAAGTCCAGGCCAAGGCGGAATTGGGGCAAAGTTAAGGGCCAGGTGGCAACAGAGAAGCTGATCTGAGAATGAGAGCAAATGTGAAACAAACCCTCAAATGTATAGTAGCTACTTATTATTTGCTTCCCAAATATCCATCCCCACTTTTTCTGGTAATAAATAGATAGATAGATACATTGACCAATTTTTGTTTGAGGTTCTAGCTTTACCCCCACTCTTCATCTATATGTAGATCACATGAACTAGATCTAGCCAATCAAAGCAACACATCCCCTGGCCACAGTGATTGGTTCAGGGATGGACACGTGGTCCAAGCAGAGCCAAGGAGACACAGCGGGATTTTTCTCAAACTTCTGGGAAAGAGGCAGGTCCACTTCCTTATTCAATATGACAAGATATGAAGATGGAGCTACCGTGCTTGTCACCAAATGAGGAAGAAAGCATGTCTGAAAACAGAACCAACACATAGGCAGCAGAACTGAGAGATAGCAAGATAGAAACCTGGTAACATTTTTGAGAAGACTGTCCAAGCCTCATCTAAAATCAGACTACTCCTGGAATTTTCCATGGCATGAGCCAATAAAAACCCTTTTTGCTTTTGGTCATATGGTATAAAATTTTCTGTCCCTTACACCTGGAGTCCAATGGTGATGTAGGATAGTGGTTTGAGTTATTTTATTTGGAAAGTGTGGCTACAGAAAGCAGGAGTCCTTACTTGGGTCAGTGAGTTACACAAATCTACCTCTCCTCGACACTATGAGTACCCTGAGGTCCGGGGCTATGTGTTATTTATCACTGTAATGTTAATAGACATTCAGTGATGGTTTTAGAAATAAAGGGAGGACAAGAGGAAGGCAAGGTGGCAGAAAGAAAAGGGGGAGGGGAAATATACAAACTCCTCCCAAGAAAGCAGAAATTCTGGGTTGCCTGGTCACTTTGTTCAGGGGAGACTAAGCCCTGCAGGAGCTCAGCAGGAGCCATGAAGCAGGAAATGAGGGCATAGAAGCTTCCAGCACCAGACTACTCCAAAGGACCATTTACCAGGAAATTGCCTAGAAATGACGGTGCAGCCATAACCGGGCCATTACTTTCCCTACAAATATTTCTCCCTTTTGTGAGCAACAAGGACCCATTCAGCCAACTGTGTGGTGCTTCAGCTGAAATAACAGACCAGAGGAAATGTGTAATTGGCTTTCATCAAATTGAAACTGTAGGGCAGCCCGGCCAAGCCAGGGCTATGTCTCTGGCCCTAGCACAGAAATTATTTTCTGCTTAAAGTCAGGCCATGTGTAGGGAAGAAGGGAAAATAGAGGGGAAAGAGAAAAGGGACCTACTTTTGGGTCAACTTGAGCCCTTCTGACAAGGCTAATCAGCCCAGAGCTTTGTCTGAACAGCCAACAGGGACAGAAAAGAAATATGGCTCCAGACTTTTAGGGATGAGGAGGAGTAGGAGGAAGAGAGACAGAAAGTGGAGGATCTGGAAGAAAGGAAAAGAGATAATCTTTAATAAGTTAACTTACAAATCAGTTTTTTAAAAAATAGTAACCAGCTGGTATCTTTTCCCACCAGTCTGCCTATATGAAATTTACACTTGGAAAATAACAAGCATAATATCAACCAGTTTATCACCTGGTGTTCATGATGACAATTTAATAATTACTTAATAATTTAAAAGATTAGAGTAAAAGAAAAATTTGTGACTCTCCCAAAAGTACCTAAAACTTTCTTCCAGGGACTTATGACTAATCTGTATTTTGGGTGTGAGGGGAGGAGTTAAAAATTATCCAAATCCTTGAGAACATTGCAGGGTGATTTGATATATGTATTTCCAGTAATTTTTTTTTTTAGATGAGACTTTGCTATGTTGCCCAGGCTGGTCTCGAACTCCTAGGGTCAAACAATCGTTTTGCCTCGGCCTCCAGAGTAGATGGGATTATAGGCATGCATCACCATGCCTGGCTTATTTCCAGTAATTTTCTATCTGGACTTTTCTATCTTATCTACTTGCAGGAATTTCCCATCTACCATTCTTTTTAGGCCACTGTAAGCTTTCCCCATCCTGGCCTATAAGCTTCAGGGGGACATGTGAGTTCTATACAGAATGATTTTAGGGAGACAGGACTTGGGGTCCTCTGAGTGCTCTTCCTGAGGCCCCTAACAGCAATATTGTTGTACAATTCCCAGGGTGCCGCTCTGGTTAATGTTTCCCTGAGCAAACTGTCCCCAGAATGCCTTGGACTTCCACCTTGGCTTTTCACAGCCATTCTGTCTCAGGTTGGGAGATCCAAAGGACCACATGGCCCAGGTTCAAGCAGCCCCAGTAACGGAAAGAACACTTAAGTCACATAGGACTGGGCTTGGGTCCCACATCTACCACCCACCAGCTCCATGAGGCAATGGTGGAATGGAAACCACATGGAATTGGAGTCAAGAGGACCTAGCTCTGCGACCTCAGGCAAACTTCTCAGTTATTCCTTTCTTAAACTATCTAAATCTCAGTTACCTCATCATTACAGTGAGATAATAATAACTACTTTAAAGTATTGCTGTGACAAATTGGTTTCACTGATTAACACCTAAGTGGACATATAGGAATAACATTTATCGGGTGTCGGGCAGATGGGAGGGGGGAGGAGGGGATGAGTATATACATACATAATGAGTGCGATGGGCACCATCCGGGGGGTGGACACGCTTGAAGCTCTGACTGTGGGGGCAAAGTGGGGGAAGACAACACACATAAGCTAAACATTTGTACCCTCATAATATGCTGAAATTTAAAAAAAGTGTTGCTATGAGAATTAAAATAAATAATGCGCCTGATGTGCAGCTGGCAGTAAATAATTGGCTGATGCTGTTATCATTGTTATTGTTACTATGTGACCTTGGGGAAGACATTTAACCTCACTAAACCTGCTTCCCCTCCCCCAAAACTAGAAGTAATAATAATTCCTTCTCAGGATGGCTACAATGATTGTATATGCAAGGATTATAGATGTAAAATATATAAAGCCACCGGCACAATGCCTGATACCTCGTATTAGATACTCAATGTTAGATTTCTTTCCGTCTCCCTTCTGGATCTCCCCTCAGTGAGCTCCAAGATGAGAGTTTTACAGCTCCCTCATAGCCCAGCTGGACCCTACATATTCCAAAGAATATATCTCTGGGGTGGCTTTTTGAACTGCCAGGCCTTGGAGTCCCCTCTCTGCTGTGCTCTCTGCCCACACCCATAAAAGGAAAAACTGTCAGGCGGGAGGGAGGCCTGAGAGATGGCCCAGGGAGAAGCCAGCAGCTGCAGGATTCACAGCTCAACACTAGGGGGAGCAATAAGCCCGGGAACACAGTTAAACCACCCCCAGAAATCTCTGAACTCTCCCGAAGCCCTAGTCGCCCAGATTGGGCAGATCCAAGCAAGAAGAGAACAATTAAGGACTACCCAGCAGGGAGTTTGGGAGAAAATGCTGGGAGCAGTGGAGAGCACACCTTCCCTTCGGCTTCAGCCTGGTCCCGGGCTAAAGAGCCCTCTCTGGCTTCCAGACTGCGACCCCCAATTTTCTGGTGGGACCTGAGGGGGAAGAGAAGCTCAACGAAAAGGACGTAGGGAAGACGGGTCAGATCACTTTTCCAATTTACTTCAATTTCTACCTCTAGCTCACTCAGCATCTTAGTTAAGTCCCAATGGGTCACAGCTAGTAATAGAAGGAGCCTTATAGAGCCTCGGATGTTTAGTTGGAGGGCTGGGACTCAGAGGAGGAAGAGCTTTAGCAAGATCTCCCAGGTAGTTTCTTATAATCCCTCACTGAGTTTACCAGATACTTTCATGTACTTCATCTCGTTTAGTTATTCACAACCACCTGGTGGTGTAGACAGAGACTGTTATCTCATTTTACAAAGGAGGAAACTGAGGTTCTCCTCTTCCCTGCTAAGCCTTCATTGCCACCCACTGTTCCCTCCCCTCTTGCTTTCCCTTGTTTTAAAATCAGTCTGAACTATACATATAACTCCAGAAAGATGCCTACTCACCTCCAAGTATTCCATAAATCAAATTTTAAAATATTTGTTGCGTTCCCCATCTTTATAACCCACCTAGCATAATGGAGAGATGATAGAGCACCATAATTTTGAGGGTGCACTTTGGAATCAGATCTATGTTCATCATTTATGAATTCTATAACCATGGGCCTCTTTGTGCCTCAATTTCCTCATATGCGAAACGGGAACATTAACATCTATCTCATGGGATTCTTTTAAGGGTTAAATGAGATGGACTATGTAAGGCAATTACATAGTGCCTGGCACATAGAGTAATAGTTTGATAAATGCATCTAGCATGCATAATTATATTAAATCATAGACTGAAATGATTTTTAGGAATTAGTCAATTACTTTCATCCCATTTACAAATGAAGTTAAATGGAGTTTAGTGAGATTACTTTGCCAAGTATGTTCATGTACTGCAGAGATTGGGATGGTGTTGGGAACCACCAGAAACTAGGGGAGAGGCATGGGATGCATCATCTCTCAGAGCCCCCAAAAAGAAGTCATCTTATCGACTCCCTAATTTTACACTTCGAGCCTCCAGACTGAGAGATAACAAATTTCTGTTGTTTTAAACCATGCAGTTTGTGATAAGTTTGTGGTAAGTTGTTACAGCAGCCCAGGGAAACTAGTATAGTTTACAACAGAGTGAGAACCAGACTCCAGATTTTTTTACTTCTAGTCTAGCCCTCTTTTACTCCACCATTGCCTCCTCAAACCAGCAATAAACATATATGGAACACCGACCTAGAAAGTTTTTTATTTGCAAAAAAATCGACACAATTTATAATTTTTTAGTACTTTAAGTTTTTGCCTGACACACACTTGGCATTTAATAAATATTATACTGGAAAGTTGATGAGATGATAGATAAAATGTCTTGTGTTATACAAATTTAAGATATTGTTATAAACCCATTTTCTGCCTTTGTGTATACCTGTGCACTAGACTCTATACTTATTTACAAGTTTTATATTAATATATTGAAGAATCACAAAACTCCAGAACTCTCTCATTGTGCAGCCTGAAGGATAACAGGAGGTTCACAAACCCTGCCTGTTCACTACCTCCAGGGGAGACAAATTAAAAGGCAAGCAATCTGAACACTCTCAGGACTCTGAATTCTCCAAGGCAGGGATGATGTCATTCTTGCTGAGTCCTTCCACACTCATTCAGGAATGTGCAGAAGGGAACCCAGGGGGTCAGGGGAGCTGCTCATAGCTATAAAGGAAGTAAATCACAGGGCACTACTCCCAGCCAGTCAGCCTGGGAATAGAATGGGTGGTGGTGTGTTAACAGCTACGAAGGGAAGGAGGGGAAGAAGGGAGGAGTTGATTCACTGGGACAACTCTTAGAGTGACTCAGAAGCCAGCAGAAAATAGCCTGTTCTCCCACATCTGCCTCATTGGCAGGCAATGAGGCACTTCCTCATTGCACACACACAGGCAGAGCAAAAGGGAGGAGGAGGAAATGGGATTTTTCAAGTTGTTGTGCCTATTCCACCATCTAACACTACATGTTTTTAAGCATTTCAAACATTTTGTTTCAAGTCAGTATTTACTGAGCACCTATTATGTGCCTGGCCCTTCATCTTACCTTTCTTTCAGATTGTCAGTCTTCTGAACACAAAGTATGATGTTTTCCTGAAGTTTGGTATTTCCTATGTCATTACTCCAAAAGCACTTGGGCACCTCAGCACACAGTCTTGCTGTCCTTCATTTCAGAGATGACTCTCCAAGCCCACAATCAACAGGGGTGGCATGTGGTTATTTTTCTGGTCTTAATGCTGGTTTTACAATTATCCATGTCCATTCTCTGGGCTGGTCCTCCTTGTGGAGACCCAGTGTTCAGTGAGCAGATTATGACACAGGTTTGGAGTCACACATCCTTATTGGAAATTCTTTCTTTACTATTTACTAGTTCGGTGACCTTATATGACTTCTCTGATCTTTCTTTTCATCTGTAAATTGGATACAATGATATATTTATCATTCAGTACTGAAGATTAATAAAATACCATTATACGAAAGTACATGGCATAGTGATAACATGATGAATTCTGGTTTACTTCAAGCTATGATTGCACAGATCAACCATGTCTCTCCATTAGACTGTAAACTGCGTCAGGCAGGCTGCATCTGCCTTGAGAACTATGTCTGCTTAGGTGAGTACTAGGTCCCTAATACTGTCTTACTAATAATAAACGCTAAGATTAGGAATAGTATATTAAAAGTAATACATTATTTATGTATTATAAGTATTTGTCTTATATTTATTATATTGTATTTTAAATAATACGATTATTATTAATGTAACCAGCTGAAGCAATCTGTGAGCAGAGGGGTAATCTATGGAAAAGTAATTCAGAAACTTTGACCTTGGGTAGGGATGCAACTAGGTATGTATCATCTTCCCTCACTGGGTTATTTGGTTTGCTGTCACCAATAAGATCTGCATTCCTGTGTTCACAGGAGGACAGACATTCCTTGCATCCTCTACACTGTCCTTTGTTTCAGCTTCGCTGCAAACGCCATAGTCCCATGGTATAATGAAGCCAAGGACACAGGAAAGTCCTCTTGTGTGCCAGGAATAGTGTAGAAAAACTTCGACACACAAATCTGCAATTATTCGACTTCTGCAGGGAAGACAGGTCAGCTAGGTTTATGCTCTCTCGGGTACTATCGTGTGTCTCCACCCCCAGGGCTCCAGAGCTAGTATCCACTTCTGCTCATAACATGAAAAGAGTAGAAAGGTGGTCTTCGGGTGTTTCATCTTTGCGCTTTGCTTCCAGCATCACACTCCCAGGCAGGTCCAGGAAAAAATAGAGGAAGCAAGGAAGCCACGTTACCAGGTTTTCAACAACGAATTCTAAAGCAGACGCCAAAGCTCACTTCATTTATTAACATTCTGGATAACATCTAATTCATCAGGCCACCAGAGCCCGCCGTTCTTGAGCTCCCCATAAAGTCAGGGTAAAGCACGAAGCACTCGCCACAGGCATGCCCCCAGAGAGAAGGTGGAAAGTTGCAGGACCGGGGCGGGAGGACCCGAGCCCACCCTCAAGCCCGGGACTGAGGTGGGCGCTTCCTCCCGGAAGTGACGAGAGCTCAATCCCAGCCTGGCTCTCCCCAAACAAAAGGGATCTTGGGGCCCCGGGAGGAGCCTGAATGACATTGGAGAAGCCCCGCCTCCAGCCGGCACGGATTGGGGCCAGGGCGGGAGAGGCGAGGTGGCGATTGGCCCTGGTGAATGCCAATGGCCCCGCCGGGCGGTTGAGGGGGCGGGGCCTCGGGGCTGTGGATGCGGAGCGGGTGGCGGAGGCGGCGGGGAGCGGAGCCCGGAGCGCCGCGGAAAGGTAGGAGCCGCTCGCGCTGGGGCTTGGCGGTGACCGTGAGGCCGGGTTCTCGAGGGCAAAGCAAGGATAGGAGCAGCGGTAGCCTCCCGCCGGCGTCCCAACTGCCACTGGGCCCATCCCCTGAGGGGGCGGGGCCGTCTCCTCCACCTCCCGGTATTCCCTCAGGAGGCGGCTCCTCATCCTTCGAGGGTCCTCGCAGCTACTTTTTGTCCCTCGTCGATTCCCAACCCCTCAGAAAAGGGGTGTCCTCCTGACACCTCTCATTTAAAGCCTCCTCCTGCCCAGCTCCGCCTCAGCCTTGGCGGAGGACTCACAGGTTCCGACTCTCTAGGCTGCCGCCCCCACCCCCGTTTTGTACCCCCGGGAGGCCAGACGTCCCTCCCTACACCTGTCCCTGCTTGCTAGTGTGGGACCCGGGCTTGTTTCCTCCTTAAGATAAAAATCAGTGTTTCCCAAAAGAGAAGGATGGGTCGAAGCAAAAATCAAAGCCCCGACCTAAGACAGCCAGCTCCACCGACGAAGCGGCCTTACCCCACTTCAGCTCTTCCCATCCCCCATTCTCTGATGCTCAGTCTTCCTCCCCTAGCCGGTTGGATCCTCGGTTCTTCCGTGGGGAGGCCAGACCTCCCCTGCTTCGGGACTTTTTTAGACTCTGGAAAAAGGAGAAATAGTAAACTCCCCTCCCTCCTTCACCCTTTGTACCGTACGTCTGCTCTCTATTCCTTGTGGGAAAACCCACCTTCTACGGGATTTTTAGGTTTGTGTTGTGTTTCATTTTTCCTTTTCACCCTGTCCCTTCCCCAAGAACTTGATGAAAAACCATCCTCTTATATTTCACAGTGAGGTGGGCGTGTTGGATATCTGCAGAATTGGCATTGTGTGGGCAGGAATGCAGTGTATATTGTTTGACGGTCAAGGAATAACAGCATGTTTTCAAAGGAAACAGTATATTTGAGTAACTAAATAGATTTCGGTTAGGAATGAGCATGTCCCTGTCTAGGGTGGGCTGCTCTGTTGCTCAGGGAGACTGTAGTTAACCTTGAAGGTATACTGCAAGTTGAAACAAAAGGCAGGAAGTGTTTGAGAAAATTCAGGTTCAGCCATCTAGGTTTATGATTAATCTGGTCCTGTGGCCTTTTACTACTCTCTAATCCCTCTTTTATAGTGAGTTCCTCCTCCCAAGAGAAACATACATATATGATATTGTTGATTGGTTTTGCAATACCAGCATCATCTACAAAAATTTAGAGGATGAAAAGTAAGAGCAAATTTTAAATCTCAGAGTTAAGACTGGATAAAGGAAAGGTAGCTATTCACATAAGTAACTACCAAAAAGTCTCTGTAGTGTGCTCATAAAGGTTTTGTCAAATAGGTCTTCATTTCATCAGGTGCAAAAATATTGATGATTTTGGCTTAATGTTAGTATCATGGAATCTCCAGTAATCATCTCTGGCTAGTACTTCTAAATATTAAAATTTGCCATATTTTTAGCATTGTTTCTTTTGCTTTCAAGCCCAAATGCCATCTCACAGCTGTTATCTACAGCCAAAGTTGATAGCAATGAGATGCAAGGAGTTAGACTCACAGAGGGTGATTATAATGGCTGTTGTCTTTTACCTTCCTGATTAGACTTCTTGAAGGTAATTGTTTTTGAATAGTTAAATTTGAAGGTTTCAGAGCCACTCAGTGCTCACAGATCTGCTCAGTGATTGTTTCCAGATCTCCAATAAGAAAATACAAAGAAGAAACTGTGGATGGAGGGTCTCTCTGGCAAACACAGTGTACTGGGATGGGGAGGATAAGACATGGGCCCCCATCAATAGCAACAGAAAAAACTGAAAACAGAACTGCAAAGCCCCAAAAGATATATCTTATTACATGAGAGGAGAACAGAAAATAAACGAAGGTAAGAAAGTGATTGCCAGGGCCTTAATAGGGAGGTAAAAGCAAATAATGCTCTTTTATCATATTATTTGGCACAATAAGCAAACGCTGTTTGCTACACTTTGGGGTCTTGAAAATTTTTCCTCTAACTTTTTCAACACTTGTTTGGTCATGTTAGATGAAGAAAAATATTATATACAGAGGATTTTTATGTCTATGTTTAATCTATGTCATTGAATTATAAATTTGTTGAAGGCAGATCATAATTTTTTTTAGTCGTTGTGCCTAGTATATGGTATGACTTAAAAAGTGTTTGTTGAACTTAGTTTGAAGGTATTACCCTAGGGTAGACAAAAAAGATAATGCACTGATAAGATGTGGCACAATTTATTAGTGTAAAGTCAATCAATCTACTTTTTTGTCTTCATTTAACTTGATTTTCCCTATCTGATGTCTTATGAAACTCCAGTATCTTAAGTGACTAATATACTGAATTTCCTGTAAATAAAATACTTGCTGGTTAGATAATATAATTTTGCTATTATGAAATTTAAACCAGACTTATGAACTTACTTAGTGCCAGTCATTTTAGGATTTATTTTTCTAAGACTCTGACCTGATAGGAATGAAGTGAATTCAGCAGCGCACACTAGGTTTAAGTGTGATTTTTGTTTAAGAATAGTTTGAGGATTTGATTGACAAGTTATTGATGTACTTTGGGATTTTTTAAAATGGATTTTTAGTTGATTTTGTGCTTTTTTTTTTTTTTTTTTTTTTTGAGACAGAGTCTCACTTTGTTGCCCAGGCTAGAGTGAGTGCCGTGGCGTCAGCCTAGCTCACAGCAACCTCAAACTCCTGGGCTCGAGTGATCCTTCTGCCTCAGCCTCCCGGGTAGCTGGGACTACAGGCATGTGCCACCATGCCCGGCTAATTTTTTTATATATATATCAGTTGGCCAATTAATTTCTTTCTATTTATAGTAGAGACGGGGTCTCGCTCTTGCTCAGGCTGGTTTCGAACTCCTGACCTTGAGCAATCCGCCCGCCTCGGCCTCCCAAGAGCTAGGGTTACAGGCGTGAGCCACAGCGCCCGGCCTGATTTTGTGCTTTTAAACTAGCACTAAATATATGAACAGAAGCACCAAACAGTCTTGGGTCCCTAAATATAATCATATAGATTGATGATAGTGGGCATAATATACTCAGTCTATTATGGATTTGTGTCTTGGCAGAATCACGTTTGTAGTACTACCAGTTAATTTGCAGAATGGGATTTGAATTCTTGGCTTTTCTCAGTGTAGCAGAATGGTGTTTTATGGGGGTTGCCATTGAATTAGTGTTGGGTGGCATGAGACAAGAAGCAGAGATATATTTCTAGAGGAAATGTGTCCAGTCTATGGTGGGTGACCCCAGGAGTAGCTTGTCAGCCTTTTACTAAAGGCCATTTTTTATTTCCTTAATGTTTGCCGCTAATAACTAAATAAAAATCAAGTCTTCCAAACTCAATTCAAAGCATTTTGATGAGAAAATGGCTTATTTATAAGGATGCTATAGAGTGTGGTTATTTATAGAATAGATATTAGAGGCAAACCTGGGTTCAAATCCCAACTTTGCTGCTGTTTCACTGCATTTCTCAGGTCAAGAGCAGTTTTCTATCTTCACGATAATTCAGTGTCAGTTTCCTCAGCTGTAAGATGGAAATAACTTTTAGAGGTTTTTAAGGACTATATGAATACACACACACCCCCTACAGAGCAAGGTGCCCAGCATATAAAAAGCATTCAATAATTGATAGGTATTGTTATTACCTTTATTATTATTAGCACTTGGTACATGAGTTAAAGAATTTAATATTAAATGTTCTTTTACTCCTTTAGCATCTTAGCAAAGGTGAAGAGTTAATGTCTGATTTTAATTATTGATTGGTTTTGTTTTAAATTTTTCAATATATAGCTAACCCTAAGTAAAGGGAAACAAAGCTTGCATATGTCATAATCCCAGACATCTGAGCCATCGATTTTTAGGAGAGTGTATGTCTATCTTGCAGTTTGTATGTGTAATAATTTTGTCATGCATATTATCTTTCTTGAGTTTTTGGCCTGAGGAAAAAGAAAAGCAAGGGATATAGCTTCCTTCTGAATTGTCAGTTGCTCCACTCCAAGCTCTTCTCTCTTAAGTAGCACCTTCCTGAATGTCATATAGTTTTATGGATACTGTGATTACTGTGCAGAGTTGTACCTTCTGTGAGATTTAAGGGATTTTTAATGGTAATTTTGATTAAAAGAGATTTTTGCCTTTTGAAGACAGCCTTTCCTGCTGCCCCAAAAGTAAGGAGCAATTGATTATAGAAACAACCAAAACTGGGGTGAGAAGTAAACATAGATAGTCAGTGGAGGTGGGGGAAGGTGTGGGCAAGGGTTTATGGGTTGAAGAAAACAGCACTGTTAGCAGGCATTGAAGTAAAGAATGCAATACATTGTAATTTGGTTCCTTTTTGCCAATTATTTCCAAATTCTACATTTCAGATAAAAAGCTAAAGTTTTCAATCAAAATGTGTTCTTTGCTGTTGAATGAATCCTTTCTGGCTTCTGGAGCCACAAAGAATGTAACCCTCAATTGTTACTAAATTTAAAGACTATAACCCTTAATTGTTACTGAGTTTAATGGAAACTAGAAAGGAAAATAGAAAAGCTCAGGATGATGGGGTTTATAGACAAAAAAAGCCTCCTGACTCTAAAGCCTTGGAAGCATCTGCATAGATCCTTTGTGCAAAGCTGCTGGGAAGGACTAGGCTAAAGTGTGCTCTGGGTCTACCCACATAGAAAGTTGAGAGACAGAGAAGGAGAATATAAAGAAGGGAGGGACAGATTGTTTTAATAGGGGAGAAGAATTATAAAGGAGAGAAAGATGGATAATTGGCAGGTTAAGTTGTAGGAAAAATAGAGACACACTAACTTTTTTTTTAGGGGGAGGAGTGCTTCATTTCTTGGCTTCTGCTAACTAGCCCTTTCTATTATAGCAGGTGCTACGGAAATAACAGAACTAATCTAGTTCTTAACTGGTTTAATATATGAGGGTACAAAAATGATCTGGTCTAGTACCATATATCAGCTTCTTCCTGTTGCCTCTTGTCCTAAATTGAGGGCACAGAAGGAATTGCCTTAAAAGGCTCTATCCCCAAAGGCTTCTCCACTTCTAAGCCCTCACCACACTAGCCTTCTCTTAACATGTTCCTCTTGGGGGTCTAATTACTTCTCATTCAGCATGTCTCACATCACAGTCATCATTTCCCCCCAAAACCAGTTCCTTTTGTAACATCCCTATTTCTATTAATGGCATCATCATTCTAGTCACCCACTTTCAAAACCTCAGCTGATCTGGGATTATTTCTCCTTTTGTCTCCCCAAATGGAACCAGTCATCAAGTAGCTGTAAATAAATTCTTTCTTGATAATGTCTCTTGTATCAGTCTTTTCCATTCTTACTGTCACCATCTTAGTTCACACATTTTTGCCTCATACTGTTAAATTTTTTTCCCAACTGCTCTTTCTGCTTCCAGTTTCTCTTCAGTCAGGTCAGCTCTGTACTGTTTCATTATGATATTCACCTAATTAAAAATGTTTAGTGGCTTCTCATTTTCTAAAGATAAAGTCCAATTGTGTTGGGTGGAATTGAAAGTATACCCTACATTTCTTTCCAACCAGCATTTGTTTAGTATCCCTTTGAACCAGAGACTGCTAGGTCCTAAGTTTCAGCAAGTTAAACAGACAAAGTAGTTGTCCAGACGAGTTTAGAGTCTTATGAGACAGAGGACAGATATGTAAACAGATGAATTGATATAATTGAATGTGAAAACTGCTCCTGACTTATGAACATAGATATCCATTGTGTATTTAATGTAAAAAATAGTTGTGATATTTTTTAAAAACCCATTTCTTGGTCATTACAAGTTAGAATTGTGACTTGGTTAAAAACTGTAAAATTCAGTAGAAGCAAAAGCATGCTTTTCACCTATATGCTGAAGGCACAAAAAGCTAATCTAGGGAGAAGAATGTCCTTTTCCCAAGTAGTGCACAAATACCATTGGCCTGGATATGTGTTGAACATGTCCCTAAGCTGACTTTCCCAGGAACTGGCCAAGCCATTTCTTTGTTTTTGGAGCAGATCAATCTGCCAAATCAGAAGTAAACTTGTTTTGATTTGTAAATTAGACACATGAATGATAAGACACTGATGACCCATTGAACAAAGGAAAACTTTATTATCCTTGCAGATGAAACTAAATGTATGTTCTTCTAGGATGAGAAATGAGAAAACTGACCAATCACTAACTCATTTAAACCATGTTACAATATGTATTATTATCCCCATTTTATAGATGAAGAACTAAAAAGCCCAAAGGTT
Source organism: Microcebus murinus (assembly GCF_040939455.1). NCBI lineage: Eukaryota > Metazoa > Chordata > Mammalia > Primates > Cheirogaleidae > Microcebus > Microcebus murinus. Next base: position 90,911,017 of record NC_134105.1, read on the forward strand.
AAGTGGATTAAAGAACAAGTGGCAGGGCCAGGATGTAAAACAGCTCTGTTGGCCTCCAAAATCTGTGCACTTTCCACTACAACATACTATTTCCCAGAAGAGTTATTAAACCCGAAGAACTTTGGAAGGAAACAATTGCTAAGTTGTTCTTGGTCATATTCAAATGATACCAAATTGTTAAACATTTTTTCTAATCAGTCATCTGACTTAGAAGGCAACATATAGAAGAAAAACATCACCAGTTGATATTCCTATTAGAGGCTTGTGTGGAGGTTTTTGTACTTTAGTGAGAGTCAGGTTATGGTCATAGCCAAAGCATAAATAACTGAACTGTTTATGGTTAATCCCTTAAGTTTCCTCCCAGTTTGGAATCCCAGGGAAGTCAATGACTTCATCCTATATTAGCATTTGAAGGCTTTTTGCATTCCAGGCTGCCTCTAGAATTGTGGCCCCTGAATCATTTTACTGAAAATAAAATCAATCTACATGATATTGTTCCCTTGTTATTTTACTAATCATGGTGGCATTATTTTAGAAAAGCAAAAATTTAGTGGACTAATGGACAGATAAATGATAGAGACAGATACATGTTTAATTGAAATCATGTTATAATTTCATTTAAACTAAAGCCAATTAACAAATATCGTTGGAATGATTCAATCTGCTGGTAATATTCAATCTGATGTTAAAAGACATATCTGTTTTGAAATTTTCAATGAAAAAATTTTAATCTTATAAAAATTATTATTTATTTTCATTAACATTAATTCCAGTAGCTTAACTAATGTAGTTCTTCTGGTTTGGTCTTGTCTCAGATGAGAATACTTCAGAAGGTGTAAACAGATATCCTGGTAGACAGACCTGTTTTTAATAGCTTTGTGCTAATGCCCTCATTTGGGGAGAAATATGTTTGAATGTTTGTTTATGGGCATAAGGCTACTCCTCCTTTTCTTTAATATTCATATAAATCTTGCTAGCAACATATAAGAGAGACAATGAGAGAAAGACAATGAAAGACATACAAACACACACACACACACACACACACACAGATTCACCAGATATGCATGAGTCTTAGAACTAAACAAAACTCTGATACTTGTCTTGGTGTCTCAGAAAATGGATAAGACAGGATCTGAAAAAGATATGAGTGCTAGGCCTAGTTCTGTTTAACTGTATTCATAATACCTCTGACCTTAGTGTACTCATCTATACAATGAGAGTGCCGAATTAGATTATTTCTGAGGACCCTTCCAACTTTGTGAATAATGTTTTAGCTGAGATTTTTTTCTACCTTGTGATTCCTAACACAGATAAAATGCAAAGATCAGATGTCAATAGTAGTTACCAAGTAGCAGTGGTTACCAAGGAAGCCTCTGAAGTTAGTTTATCTGGGTTCAAATCCCATTTCTGCCATATAATAGCTGTGAGACTTTGAGCAAGTTATTCAGCCTCTGAGTCTTAGCTTTCCCATCTGTTAAATGGGACTAATGATGGTGATGAAGAAGAATTTATTGGTAATGATTATGGCATTAGTCACCTAAGGTTGTTGCGGGGATTCAATTAGTTAATACCTCTACATGTCAAGTACTTAGAACAGCCATTCTCAAACTACGGGCCCCGCGGGCCACATGCGGGTGTTTTTGCCTGTTTGTTTTTTTACTTCGAAATAAGATATGTGCAGTGTGCATAGGAATTTGTTCACAGTTTTTTTTAAACTATAGTCCAGCCCTCCAATGGTCTGAGGGACAGTGAACTGGCCCCCTGTTTAAAAAGTTTGAAGACCCCTGACTTAGAACAACACTGTCTAGCACATATTAATGTTTAGCTCAATAAATGTTTATCTTTTTTCATTATTACTATTATTGCTTGAATTCTGAGGAAACTATGCTATAGAATTCGGAGGTGGTGGTGATTATTGTTGATAGTAAAATTATATCATTACTAATTTCTGTATTAAACATAAATCCAGATAATCTGGTATCCTAGAATCTGCTTCGAATATGAATGAAATACTGTATATTCGAATAGAATACTGTGGTATTATAAATGTTGACCTTAAAGAATATTAGCTTAATTACAGAACTGGTCCCTTGAAACCTACTTCAAAGTATATATTGACGGTATTGGATAAACAAGCATCTTGATCCCGTAGCATCGTTGTAATTTCTAAGTTATTATATTTCAAAATAACTCAAAACATCCTTCCTCAAAGGATCCTGAAATTGACAATCTCTAAAAATATTCTAAAACCATTTTGTTTTATATAATGCTGTCTATAGTATGGCTGAAAACAGCAGACTGATAAGACAAAGCAATGCATTCTGAAAAATAGTCTGTTATGATGCTTTCATAGTAAAGGGAAAGCTTTAGATGCCTTACATACAATTAGAGTAGATTAGTTTTTCTAATAGTTTTTAAAAGTAGTAAGTGGTTAGCATGTTGTATTACTTTGCTAGGGCTGCCATAACAAACTACCACAGACTAGGTGACTTAAACAATGAAATTGATTGTCTCGCAATTCTGGAGCCCAGAAGTCTGAGATCAATGTGTCTGCGGGGTTGGTTTCTTCTGAGACATCTCTCCTTGGCTTATAAAGATGGCTCTCCTCTCCCTGTTATCTTCACATCGTCCTGCCTATGACTCATCTGTATCCAAATTTCATCATCTTATGAGAATAGCAGTCATATTCAATTAGGATCTACCCTAATGACCTCATTTTAACTTAATTACCTCTTTTGAGACCCTGTCTCCAAATGGAGTCATACTCTGAGGTACTGGGAGTTAGGACTTCAACATATGAATTTTGGGGAAGCACAACTCAGTTTCCCCAGACACATGTGTTATATATAGGGATCCAAATATTCCATTAATATCTCTTACCTTCAACTGAGACAAGCTTGATTTGAGATATTGGTAATAAATCTTATATTGCTTAATATTATAGAATTCAATAAAATAAGATTAGTTTTTATACCTTGATTTTAGAACTTTTGTTCTGAAATAATAGCAAAAATAATAATAGCAAAAACAGATTTCTTTAAAAAATGTACAGAAGACTGGCTTTCTTGATCAGAAAATTATTTTCTGATAACATGTTGACAAGTTTTTCTTCCCTAGCCTGACCCTAAAATGCCAAAGAGGAATGAGAGGGACCATTTGGAATGTTGTCACTCTCTTACCCCAAATGCATAAATAACCCTTCTGAAAAACCAGAAGTGCCAGAGGGTGGGAAATCTTAAATCTTTTGAGATAGTCAAGGTAATGTGTCAACACCTTCCACTCCCTGACATGAGGTTGCTTTGAATACATTTTTTAAAATAGCAGTGCATGTTTGTCCATATTTAGATTTATAAATGTGACAATTTCTTTTTATTAATATTTCATATATACTGGGTTTTTAAGGAAGAACATTATCTAATGGAAAGCTATCAAAAACACCCATTTTGTATGTCAGTCTTTTTGAGTTTTAAGAATTAACTAGCCTCCTATATTTTGAGTTTGTTTATATGCATGTGAAAGAGTCTTTACATAATTGGAGCAAATTTCCTTTACATCTTTGGTCATATCTGATTACAAATAATAAAAACTTACTGAATGACCTAAATCTGAGTCAGTTGTAGCCTGTGAAAAAATTTCTTAAATTTGATATCTAATTATATAATAGCGATTTTTATCTAGTTTTGCAAGAGTGATCTCCTAGTTAAAATAACTTTAAAATTAAATATTAGCCTGGTTGATTTTTTTTAATAAATCAGAATAGGTTTTTTTTAATTACCTCATATTATGGGGGTACAAATATTGTTAGGGTTACATATCTTGCCCCTGCCCCTCCTCCCCCACCCCGCTATGCCAGAGCTTCTAGCGTGTCCAGCCTCCAGGTGGTATATAGATTTTTTTGAGGTGTTTCTGTCAGGACTAACACTCATATAAAAATATTATTTTCTCTCTCATGTCCCATATCATCCACCACTTGGAGAGAAAGAAAGGCTTCAGTTCCTCATAAAGATATACTCACAACCACATACTAGACAGACAAATATCTTGCTTGTACTCCACCCTGCCCTGCCCTGCCCTGCCCTACTGCTTACTTAGTTATACACACAAGCTATTTAGGGTGTTTGTTTCTTTTTCTGCCACTGAATCTTTTGGTAAAAAGGCAAAATGCCTGTTATCTTAGGGAGTTAATTCAGAATTCCAAAGCAGAAGCTGGGACTCTTTCAAGAAAGAAGCAGCACAACCAGAACCAGAATGAGTGGAGCTTGGGTATTATCGAGAGAAGGGAAAGGGTCAAGATAAAATGAGCAGAGCCCAAGCCACACCAACATACTTCAGGGCAAAATCAGCACTACAGTTAAGGAGGTACAATGGGGGTGGGGAGTGCTTCTTTTTTTTTTTTTTTTTTTTTTTTTGAGACAGAGTCATGCTTTGTTGCCCAGGCTAGAGTGCCATGGCGGCAGCCTAGCTTACAGCAACCACAAACTCCTGGGCTCAAGCAATCCTGTTGCCTCAGCCTCCCATGGATCTGGGACTACAGGCATCCACCACCATGCCTGGCTAATTTTTTCTATATATATATTAGTTGGCCAATTAATTTCTTTCTATTTATAGTAGAGATGAGGTCTCACTCTTGCTCAGGCTGGTTTTGTACTCCTGACCTCGAGCAATCTGCCCGCCTGGCCTCCCAGAGTGCTGGGATTACAGGCGTGAGCCACCACGCCTGGCCTGGGAGTGCTTCTTAATACCCTTAACTCTTCTGACTGTTGGCACCTGAGAGTTCATCTAGAAAGACTCATTGTCCCTGACTTGGTGGGATGAAGCATATGAATAGACCAAATGGAATGCTGGGTAAACTCATTTGAAATCACTTATTGATAACATAAAAATAAGTTTCATACTTAGCCCATAAATGGGCTTATTTTTCTAGGGTATTAAAATATGTATATCTTTATCTTTTTTATTATATATATTGTTATTTGAGAAAACTATAAAGCTTAATTTAACTATAGCTAGCTATACCAAAGTATATGATAATATATCCAGACAACTTGTCTACAACTTTTCTAAGAAATATTGAGTCTTGGAAGGAATGAGCTAAACATCTAGTTGAAATAATCATATCTTTCAAAGTCACTTAAGGAAAGATGACAATGACAAGGAACAGCTCATTTGGAAGATAAGTAGGGAATGAGTCTGTAGACTATAATGTGGCATGCCAAAAGTCTTACAATCATATTTCTGATAATGAATGTGGGGTTAGAAACAGCTTTTTTCTGAAAATCCTAGGCCACATAATACTCCCTACATATTGGGCAATAATTGCTAGAATAGCTTATTCAATTATTTGCCTATATGTTGAGGGTTCTATATTCTTGACTGCATAACAAACCCATACTTACTCTCCTAAGTTGAGAGAGTCATACTTAGTTTAATGACTGATTCTTGGTTGAATGAAACAACTAGGAATTTATTGCTGTTACTTCCCACTTTGACATTGTCCCTACTTGACTGTTAGGTTTCAGCAATTCATGGCTTTCAGACTCAGTGCCTTAAAATATGGATAAAAATTATATTTTATCAAATAAAATTTACGGCTGGGTCTAATATACTGCTAGGAAACACAAACATTAATATTTGGATATAAATGCAAAAAAATAGAAGCTAGGGACATGTAATCAGACTTATAGACAAAGTTGAGGTGGTGAGAAGGTGCCTTGTTTATGGATTGTCAGGAAGTGAGGATAATTTTCCTTATATGAATTAGGAAATTTGAAATTTTCAGTTGTAATGATATTCTTCTATCTAAGTATGCATAAGCCATGATGATTTAAGCAAATAGGCTTTTGTTAATTCAGGGAAAGGAAGTCCATTTCTTCTAGTGACATTCAGAAGTTAGTGTTTGAAGTAGCAGTGGACATCTTAAATTTTAAAAGATCTCAAACGCCCCCCTCCTTCTCTAGTCATAGTTGTAAGAAAGAAGTCAGATTCCTGATATTTTTCATATATTTTTCAATTTCAATTTGAAGAACTGACTATTTTCTTCCTTCTTGTTGGTGTCAACCTATAGCTGTCAAATCTCACCAGCTATTATGATAGTTGACATTAATGGGATTTACCAAATTGTTTACAGTATGGTCACATGGACAACAAATTTCTTATTATTTTGCAGCATTGGACACTTTTCTGCCATGCTGATGGCATTGTAAATATATTTGTCAATTTTCCCAAATTTTAACTGAAGAAAACCTTAAGAATTTATACTTGAGGACTAAAGTGTGACTCTGCCAGTTATCAGGTCAGTATCAACATCCCCCCACCTCACCTCACTTTGGAGAATATCACTGCCATCCTAAAATGTAATGCAGTTTTACTACTTTTAATTTATATATCAGACAAAAATTTGTTGCCACATCCTATATATTGAGATAAGATTCAGATGGATGGAACAGAAGGAATTGTTAAATTTTAATATTTATAAGAAAATATTATTAGAATATGCAAAAATAGATCTGTTGTTTCTTGAGTTACATAGTGGTAGCTTTTTTTCCTCCTGTGTAATATTTGTATTATATTCACTTCATGTAGACACTAAATGAGTTGGTACATATTAGTAAAATGTTCCCAATATTAAAATCTTTGTGCAGAAGTGATTTACAAACATGGAGATAACAAGTAAGTGTATTATTATTTATGTCATTGACAAAGAATAGAATTTCTTCTTGCCTAGGTGGCACTGCTTTAAAATTAAAGTGACTATGAAGATTGTTTCAATTTTATTCTTTTATGAGGATGTATATTTATCATAGCAGATAAAACATTTTGATTTAGGTACAATCTGATTTAGCTCTTTATATATATATTTACCTCTTATTTAATTGAGCTCTCTAACAAATAGTACTAGATTTTTTACCAAGAAGCTTAGAATGGAACCAAGAAGGATTTCCCAACTACAAAAGGGCAGTTGAAGGTATTTCTGAGGGCATTGATCTTATCTGTCCACAATTTTGATAATTCCTTTCTTAAATTATTTTGGGAAATGAGAGAGGATAGTAGTTATTAATAATCAAACTATTATTTAGCTGGTATCTGGGGCGTGGTAAGATATTTTACATTTATTAACTCAATCCTCACAGCAACCCTATGAGTTAGATACCATCATCCCTCTTTCACAGATTAGAAAACTGAGAATCAGAAGATTGCCTAGTCACAAAACTAGAAAGATGCAGGTGTGGCATCTGACTGCAAAGCCACATCCTCTTTCCAGTATACCATCTGTATGAACTGTAGCTTTATTAGGTGTGTTGGGATTTTTCTGTTTTTTGTTTTGTTTTGTTTTTTCAGTTTTTAGTTTTAAAATAACTTATGAGACATAGCTCTAATCCAAAAAAAATGAGAATCATTACTAGTTGGTAAAATTCACTAGTTAGAAAGTTAGTGGTTAGAACTGAGTTTACATGTCCTGGAACACAATCTAACAACAAAGTGAAACATGCCATTTTGTACATGTTCTTCACTTAAAAGCAGTAGCTCTGGAAGGAGTCAATGACTCTTTTGTGTGCCTCCAAAACTTAAAAAGAGTGAAGAATTACTGGAGAGTGTGTGAACTACTCATGTTGTTATTCACTTTAAAGAAAACTGTATGAGAGTGGCAATTTAGAAGTAAAAAGTGGGAGAGAGAAAATAGTATTTGTTCTACTTTGGAGGTTAGAAATATACACTTATCAGAAGATCTTTCAAAGATTGTATAGCAGTCCAACTTCTGTCTGTATCTGGTTTGTGAGAAAATTTAGTGGAAAGGATTGGGTTTGTGCCTTGCAATTTGCCATTTAACATGTCTCAGAACATGCAAATCCTCATAGAAATGTGAACTTGTTAATAAGTCAAATAAATTCTGTTTGTAGTAACCTGACCAAGTACAATGTTTAAACAATATATTTTAAGAATTCATTTAAAAGTAGATTTATATATGTTTGCATTTAAGTCTATTTTACTATACAAAATATAAAAATTGTGATAGTGGTTGCAAAAGTAGACAATTTAAAATAAAAATTTCTCCCATACTCCCACCAAACATTATCTTTGCTCAGATTTTATTTCAACCAATTGATGAGGGATGCCAGAATGTTTTATATACAGTTTGGAATTTGATTATCTAAAACTGGGAAATCTTTTCATAGTCTAACAATTTTTCAGTGAAATAGTTTTCATTGTAACACAATTTTACCTGAACTTCTGGTGAACAAAATTAATGACTGATTCTTTCTGAGACCATCTAGGATATTTGTTTGTAAATACATCTGGAGGAAAGATGACAAAAAATTGATCTTTGTGAGTGGTGATGAAATCAATAAAGTGAATTTTATTTTCTCTTACTGCTCAGTTTGTGATTAATTCCAGAAAGTGCTTATGTTTCTCTATAATTGTAACCATTTCCTTTCTTAAAGCATTTTATGCTGTAATTGCTCTTGTCTGTCTCACTTTATTTTTTTCTTTATATGAAATTAACTCTTCTCTGAAGATTATCTGATTATTGTCTTTATTTTAGGCTTTCAGGATGAATCTGGAAAAACTCAGCAAGCCTGAACTCCTGACACTATTTAGTATTCTTGAAGGAGAGCTTGAAGCAAGGGACCTTGTTATAGAAGCTTTAAAGGTATGTTAAAAGAAAAGAGAGAGAGAGAGAGAGAGGTTATCATACATTTGAAAGTCATTTCATTGGTTGTAATTTATTTAACTAGGGTATTTCTGTAGTTCCCATTGAAGTTGAAGAGAGACATATTGATACTTGCTATAGGCAGCCACCTCTGTGGTATGATTTTAGGGATACTGGTGAAGGCTGTCTATCCTCAAAAATCGTTCCTGTAGTCTCTCTACCTGATGTCTAGACCTTGAATTTCATTTACTTTAGTGGGCCTTAGCTGTTTTTGACTGCTAACCCCTTAGAACTTGATGAGACTGACTTCCAAAAAAAATGTATATAATTTCAAATATCAAAATTCAAGATATGTCCATGCAGTTATGGTTGGGCTAATGGCAAAAAAAAAAAAAGAAAAAGTAAATTAAAATAATAAAAAAAAATTCAGGATATGCTATTTGGGAGATCAAGGATTCCCTGAAGACATCTATGGATTCCCTGGACCCCAGACTAAGAATTCTACTTTTGGTAGAAAAGATGGCACCCACCTATAGTCCCAGCTACCCAGAAGGAAGGAGGATTGCTTCAGCCCTGGAGTTCAAGTCCAGACTGTGAAACATACCAAGACCCCATCTCTAAAAAACAAAAAGATTTCTTACTTTTGTTTAAGTATTTGATATCTGTTAAAATGCAAGGGGTAGAGGAGGTTGTACATGTGTTGGGCATGATGTATATTATATGGAAACTATAAAATCTATTTTAAAAAATACAAGGGGGTATATTCCTTTCAAGTGTCGTGACTACTTTATACCTTGGTAAGGATTTTGCCCATTCTATCTTGAGAGCAGATTTGGATAGGGAAAGAAAGACATTAAGGGTATTTATGTGAGTAGTAGGAAGATGATAAGCCCCAAAGGGGAGGGGAAATGGCCCAAGAAGGCGAGACTTGAGCATGCTGAAAAAAGTATAGTCCTTATAAAGTCCTTATAAAGTGTAACTGAGTAAATATTGAAGAAGATTTTTATATAAGAGGTTATATTGGTATACATCTTAAAATTCATTAATAAAAGGTTTATAAAGTGCTTTACTACTCTTTTAAAAATTAACCTAGGTCTTTCTTGAATAAAAGGGACGTTTGTATTAATATTTCATGTGTGTTCATATGAAGCTGTTCTGTTGAAGTTTTTTTTTATATAGCAACAAAGATTATTCTCTTATTGCCATTCTTTTTTTACATAATTTTTTTTATTTCAGTGTATTATGGGGATACAAATGTTTAGGTTACGTATATAGCCCTTGCTCTACCCATGTCAGAGCTTCAAGCCCGTCCATACCCCATACAGTGCACACCACACCCATTACATATATATATACCCATCCCTTACTCCCCCTCCCATCTGCCCGACACCCAAATAATGTTATTACTATATATGCACTTAAGTGTTGATCAGTTAATACCAATTTGATGGTAAGTACATGTGCTTTCACTACCATTCTTGAAGGCTTAAGGAATCAGTGATTTCCTGTGTAGTGATAATAACCATTCAGTAGAGTTCATACAAAAAGTTCTATCTTTTCTCTTCTTTAGTTTTTCTTTTCTCTTCCCACACTGATTTAGAGTATGTGTGTTCAGTTAGTCATATTTGAGTAGTCTTTTCTTGGATTTCTCTGGAATTTATAATTGTGTTAAAAATAACATCTAAGCCAGTTATTTCTGTAACTGTTAAGTTTAGAGTGATATTAATTTATATCTTTTAAGGCTGATTGAAAAAAACGGACACTTCTGTCTAATTAGATATGCCTCAAAGTAATTAATCATGGAAACTACTACTTTTCTGTTTTCTCTTATAGCTTTGTAATGTATAATTAATCTCTAGTGATTTTGTTTCTCCAGAGTACATTAGGCAGTTCGCTTCTGATATGTGGGGATAGAGTCTGTCTCATGGCTTCCCTGGAGATCACATGTTTATGGCTTTGACATATGCCTGGTCACATATGTTATAGTTCATTATCTGAGTTTTTGCCTGTCATGCCACTAAGCATAACTGTGTGACCTTTGTTAAGTCATTTACCCTGTCTGGAGCAAAGCTTCCTTGTCTGTAGTAAGAATAAATGATTAATAGCTAGATTTATATGTGACACTTTACAATTTGCATGATGGATGACATTGTAAATACTCCAATGGTGTAGGATGCATTTCTTCTTTTCCTTTTATTTATATGCTGTCAGTGCCTATCATGCACCCCATATCTAAGGAGCCGTTAGTGGTTGCCAGTCATTTGAATGGATGTGTCTCTAGTGCATTCTCAATAGGGCTTACTTTTTTAGTGACTGTCTTGCCAACATATATAACATATAAATGTTCACTCCAGTTGGTGACTCATCTTTGCCACATTCACAGGCCTTTCCCTTTTGTTACTCTTGATTGATGATTTTTTTACCCCTCCCTGTGAGTCCCCAAAAACTCTATTCTATTAATATTCCTCACAACCTAGTCCTATTATTACCAGTAGTCCAAACCTCCTTAATCCCAGGATACTCTCCCATTTCTTATCCCATGTTTATCTGATCAATGAAGGGACAAGAAAAATAAGGATTGGGAAAAGTGTGAGCTCATTCCTAATCCTCACCCCTAATTGCCTGTTGTTGTTCTCCCTTCCTTCCCCCAGTTATCTGCTTCAGTTACTTCATAAGGGTAGTGGTGGGAGGATGGCTGCCTTTAATGGAAAAATCAGAGGATGATCTTATTTTCTCTTTTATAGTTTTAGCAATATAACCTCCTGCTTTTCAGCCCTAGAAACTATACAAACCTATAGCACTTTATGTGTCTTTTTACTAATCACTGTATCCTTAGCACCCAGCATAGTGCCTGGCATGTAGATGCTCAATAAACACGTGTCAAACAAATGAAATGATTGTGCCATTGTGGTGTGTTGCTTTAAAAGATTGCCATAATAATTCAAAGTGAATGCTGTGAATTACTAAATTTTAAAGGCTGTTCTTATGTGCTCTGCAACATATACTGCCGTCTGGTTTTAGTGTTAACAGATGCTTAGGTGCTTGTTGCACATGTTTTCCTAAAATATATTTTTTCTGCATGAATCCAATTTTGGTTACTATAGGCAGCTTTTGCCAGTTTGAAAGAGCAGTTTGAGAAGCAGGAGCTATAAGTGAGGGAGCATTTTGATATAAGATACCATTCAGAATCAGGCACAAGTGCTGTATTTAGTCTGCACATGATCTATATGTGATAAAGTTACTCTGAGGCTTAAACTTTATGCACTTTAGGTGAAATGAATAGCCTCACCAGAAGTGACACATCTTTAAGCAGTCTATTGTTAGATAAACTAAGTGGCAGCTGGGGTTAAAATTGTTTCAATCCTTTGAGAAAATGTACTGCTATACCAGATTCTTAAGGTTAAAATGAACTCTTATGTGGTAGCTTTTGTTTGTTTTGCTTTTTGTTGTTATTTGTTTTGGTTCTGTAATATATCAAGATTTTACTGTATTATTTCTATAGCTTTTGCTTAACAACAAACACCTGTTGGACTCTTTGGACTAATGTGACAGCTTACTAATTTTCTTCCTTTTAATATTAGTTTTTAATTCATTAGTTTTAATTCATCCTGGGTTGAAAAGGTTTTGGTCTTTGTCCTCAATAGCTATGATCGTTTTTCTGTTTTTGTTTTGCTTTCAGTAAAATTTATCTTTTTTTTTCCTCCTTACCTTAAAAATAGATTTTTGTCAGAACATAAAATCTGTTCATCAACCTTACATCTCTGAAAACCATATGGCTCACTGTCACTTCTCTGGAAAGGGTTGGGTTTCTTAAGGGATATATTATAAAGTTCCCATAGTTTGTAGTAGATCCTACCTATAGAGTTAGAATTATAAAAGAGCTTTATTCATTTTCCAAAATTTCTACAAAGTGCCAGATTTCAGCTATACCCTTCAAGACATATCCTTAGTTATGTCCTTTTTCTCCCCCAAAGCCTCCTCATTCTTCTGTTGCAGACAGGACATGTTTGCAGCCAAGACATGTTTGGCATAGAACTAGGAAAGCCAATGGAAAATAATGTTTCAGCATCTTGTATATTTGAAGCCTTACTGTTACAGAGGCCATTTATACTATATTTGTCCCTAATTGAACTTTAGGTAAAATGATTTTCTCTTTTAGAAGGAATCATATCAGCGAAAAACATTCTTTATGAAAATTATTTCCCTTTGACCACCTTAATTTCATGAATGAGAACATTATAGGAATACCATCTACAATTAAAGCAAATTACATTGTTCTTGAACTGTCTGGGGGAAGCCAGGAGTGGGACAACACAGTTTAGCAGAAGAGCCTTAGTTCATTAATTCCAAGCCAATCTAGGAAATGGCTTCCCTGCATAATCTGTGACTGCTCCAGAGGAGGATGAAAGAACATTTATCAATGGCCATTTTAAAAATCTAGAAAATAGATTCTAGATTATTTATTCTAATAAAATTTAGATTAAATAATTTTTGTTGAATCTTACACATTGGACATATTATAGCTGTACACCTTATATTTGTTGCAAAACCACACTTGGCTATGACTAAATAAAATATACCCTGCATTTATTGGTATCATTTTATTTTAAAACATCCTTTAAATTGCTTATGCAATGACAAATAATAAAGTATTATGACTTTTATGTAGAATTAGCTTAAGGAGTCTTGAATTCCTTTCCACTGATGCCGCAATCATAAAACAGGTATGACTCTTTTAAAGCCTAGGATAAAACTTTGTTGTTTTGGGCCAAAGGCCATTGCAAAATTTCCCAAGCAAGAAGATTTATAGGCAAAAATGTTGTAGACATGACAAAGTTAGAAGTAGATTTGGAGTATAAGACTATGTAATATGCCATGCTGTAGGTTTAACTATTATACATATTTTCAGCAACCAGGGGTTAAAAAATAAAAAAATCTAAATGTTACTCATATGTCTGTGTTTAAACAACAAATATTTACTTTTGCTGAAAATATTCTTGAAATAACTATAAAGATCTTATTACAGTTCCAAATACATAGAAATAAAAATAACAGTTGCCATGAAAGATACTGTGTCTCAAGAACATCATAAATTCTCCAGAAGTTGAGTCTGACATCTGCTTTTGGTCATGGCTTTGTACCTATTATGGGAGGAGATTATTTAATCTCCTTGTTTGAAATAAGGAAGGTAAAATTGAATTTAGCAATTACCATATATTGTCCTATACTGATAAGCTGTCAAGAGTGTTTACAGTTGAAAAAAATCAGCTATTAGCTTACTTGATAACAGATCTTTGAGTGTCTTAAAGGATTCATATTGAAACATTCTTTGACATCCATAAGCCTGGACCTAACAATTCTTTGGCCAAAAATGATCTTATTTTAATAGATGATTTTTAGGAAGAACTTTTAGGAATGTAGTGGATAGTTTAGATCTTTGATAAGGATCACATGAATATAGGCTGTAACTTAGAGAAATCCAGTTTCTGCCTGGATGAGAACTGGAATATCAGGCTACAAACAGAACTTTAAGTTATTGAATTATAAGGTTTTTTGGTTTATATTCATACCCTTTATTATGAAACATGTTAATTAATGAATTAATCAGTGGCCATTTGCAGCCACATTTTAATCTTTTTTATATCTGGAGTGGCTGATACTTTTTATTCCTACTCTCTCTGTGTAAAATCCATACATATAATCCTAGTTTTTCAAAAAAGATGATTACTAGGCACTCTATAAAACTATCAACCAGAACATTCAATTAAGTGTAGCTGTTAAGAGAAAGAGCTTTCAAATCAAACAGACTTAGGTTTGAGCTCTGCCACTTAATTGTTGTGTAATCTTAGACAAGTTATTTTACCCTGCAAGCTTTGTCTGTGAAATGGTATGGTTATTGTGAGGATTAAATGAGATAACAAATACAAATGGAGGTGCTCAGTGCTCATTTACTGTTAGTTATTATTAGAACATAGGTTTCAAAGTCCATCCATCCATTTAGAAACAAAGTTCTATTCCATAAAACAAAAAATATTGATAATCTTTCATAAGCCTGATGAGTTCTTTTCAGTTACATCTTTGTTATTAGTGGTGCTGCACTTTAGCTTGTTTTTCTAATGGGAATTGATAGTTTTGAATTGATTCATTCCCCTCCCCCACAACCAAAGGCATGTATTTTGAGATAGCAAAGGTTAACAGTGTACTCTGGGGCATGGAACAGATGTTATGTTATAGTCTCTCTCTTTTTATAATGAAAACAGGAAATACAGGGATAATGTGAAAGCCTCGTTAGCAGAATTGATTTTTTTCATTTATTTCTTTGTTTAATCCTATATTGTTTGATTTGGCATATTATTATTGTTATTATTATTTTTAGACAGAATCTTGCTCTGTTGCCTGGGCTGGAGAGCCATGGCATCAGCCTAGCTCACAGCAATCTCAAATTCCTGGGCTCAAGTGATGCTGCTGCCTCAGCCTCCTGAGTAGCTGGGACTATAGGCATGTGCCATTACACCCGGCTAATTTTTTCTATTTTTAGTTGTCCGGCTAATTTCTTTCTATTTTTAGTAGAGACAGGGTCTCACTCTTGCTGAGGCTGATCTCAAACTCCTGACCTCAAACGATCCTCCTGCCTCAGCCTCCCAAAGTGCTGGGATTATAGGCATAAGCCACCATGCCTATATTTTATTTTTTTAAATAGCTTTATTGAGGTGTAATTGAGGTACAATAAACTGCATATATTTGATATGTACAAATTGCTAAGTTTTGATATATGAATTCCTCCATGAAACCATTACCACAATCAAGATAACAAACATATTCATCACCCCCCCAAATTTTTTTCATTCCCTTTTATAACCTCTTCTGCCTAACCTTCCCACTCCTCTCCCCCATCCCCAAATCACTGATCTTGTTTCTGTCCTAAAGTTACTTTATGTTTTCTGAAACTTTATATAAGTAAAATCATACAGAATTGTTTTGAGATTTACCCATATCATTTGTTGTGTGTATTAATAGTTTATTCCTTTTTATTACTGATTAGTGTCCCACAGGTTGTTTTATCCATTTGTCTGTTGATAAACATTTGTGTTCTTTCTAGTTTTGGACTATTACAAATAAAGCTGCTGTGAACACTCATGTACAGGCTTTGTATAGATGTATGATTTCACTTCTTTTGGATAAAGCAATAGGAATGGAATGGCTGTATTATATAGATATATATTTAACTTTTTTTTTTTGAGACAGAGTCTCACTTTGTTGCCTAGGCTAGAGTGCCGTGGCATCAGCCTAGGTCACAGCAACCTCAAACTCCTGGGCTCAAGTGATCCTACTGCCTCAGCCTCCCAAGTAGCTGGGACTACAGGCATGCGCCACCATGCCTGGCTAATTTTTTCTATATATTTTTAGTTGGCCAATTAATTTCTTTCCGTTTTTAGTAGAGACGGGGTCTCACTGTTGCTCAGGCTGGTTGCGAACTCCTGACCTTGAGCAATCCACTCACCTTGGCCTCCCAGAGTGCTAGGATTACAGGCGTGAGCCACCGCGCCTGGCCCTATATTTAACTTTTTAAGAAACTGCCAAAATGTTTTTCCAAAGTGGTTGTACCATTTTACATTCCACAATTGTATAAGAGTTCCAGTTGCTCCACATCCTCACCAACATTTAGTATGACCAGTCTTTTTACTATTCTAATAGATATGCAATATATCATTAGTTTTAATTTGTATTTCTCTATTGATTAATGATGTTGAGTATGTTTTCATGTGCTTATTTGCTTTCCGTATTATTTTCTTTGGTAAAGTATCTGTTCCAGTCTTTTGCCCATCTTTTTATATTTTTTTAATTTAATTTAATATAATTTTTTTTTTTTTTTGAGACAGAGTCTTGCTTTGTTGGCCAGGGTAGAATGAGTGCCGTGGTGTCAGCCTAGCTCACAGCAACCTCAAACTCCTGAGCTCAAGCAATCCTACTGCCTCAGCCTCCCGAGTAGCTGGGACTACAGGCATGTACCACCATGCCCAGCTCACTCTTTCTATATATTTTTAGTTGTCCAGCTAATTTCCTTCTATTTTTAGTAGAGATGGGGTCTCGCTCTTGCTCTGGCTGGTTTCAAACTCCTGACCTTGAGCAATCTGCCCGCCTTGGCCTCCCAGAGTGCTAGGATTACAGGCGTGAGCTACCGCGCCCAGCCTAATTTTTTTTTTTTTTTGAGACAGAGTCTCACTGTGTTACCCAGGCTAGAGTTGCCCATCTTTTTAAATTGAGTTATTTGTATTCTCCTTTTGTAATTTTGAGAGTTTCTTATATATCTGGATATAAGTCCTTTATCAAATGGGCATTACAAATATTTTCTCCCAATATGTGGGTTATTTCATTCTCTTGACTGTATCTTTTTACAGTTAAGATATTTAACTGTTATAGTTAATAACAATATATTGTATACTTGAAAATCACTGAGTAAACTTTTAAGTGTCTTACCACAAAAAATGTTAAGTATGTGAGGTAATACATATGTTAATTAGCTCAACTTAGCCATTCCATAATGTATATATATTTAAATATCATGTTGTACACCATAAATATAAACAATTGTCAATTAAAAAATAAATTTTATATAAATAAATTTTTTTAATCTAGCCATAATTTCTCTCTTTTTTTTAGGAGACAGGATCTCACTCTATTGCCTCCTGTCTTAGCTTTCCCTGTAGCTAGAACCACAGGTATACACCACCATTCCTGGCTAATTTTTTAAAAATTTATTTTGTAGACACAAAGTCTCACTATGTTGCCCAGGCTGGTCTCAAACTCCTGGCCTCAAGCAATCCTACTGACTCGGATACCTCCCAAAGCACTGGGATTACAGGTGTGAGCCACCAAGCTGGGAAAGTCATAACTTAGACCAGGAAAAAAAAAAGTGTATCTTTTCTAGACCAAAAAAGAAAAGACAGCAAGTTTTTCATATTGATGAAGCCCATTTTATCCATTTTTTAAATGGATTTTGCTTTTACTGTCGTATCTAAGAAATCTTTGCCTAAATCAAGGTCAGAAAGGTTTTCTTCTATTTTTATTTTTCTGTAAGTCTCATAGTTTTCAATTTTACACTTAGGTTTATAATATAACTTTAGTTAATGTTGTTAAGTGGTGTAACATGGGTATCACGTTGTTTTTTTTTTTTGCGTATGAATATCCAATTGTTCCAGCACTATTTGTTGAAAAAACTATCCTTCCTGTGTAGAATGGCCTTTGCACCTTTGTCACAGTTAGTTATCTATTGACTTGTGGGTTTATTTCTGGACTCTGTTCTGTCCTGTTGATCTGTTTGTCTACCTTATGTCAGTACCACACTGTCTTTTTGATTTCTATGGCCATATTTACCTAAGCTTTAAAATCAGGTAGTGTTAGTCCTTCAACTTGTGTTCTTTTTGAAAGTTGTTTTGCTTATTCATGGTCCTTTGCATTTCCGTATGAACTTAGAATCTTGCTTATCAATTTCTTCAAAATTCCTGTTGGGATTTTGATTGAGATTGCATTGAATCTATACATCTACTGGGGGAGAATTCATATCTTGTCAGTACTGTATTTTCCAATCCTGAACATGGTATATTTCACCATTTATTTAGGTCTTTAATTTCTCTCAGCAATGCTTTTTAGTCTTTTTTTTTTTTTTCTTTTTTTATTTTCTTTAATGTAATCAAGATGTTTGTACTTTTTAGTCTTTAGTGTATAGGTCTTTCACATTTTTATCAGATTTATCCCTAAGTATTTATATTTTTGATGATATTATAAATGGTATTTTTTTAATTTTAATTTCCAGTTGTTTATTGTTGTTACACAGAAATAAAATTGATTTTTGCATATTGATCTTACCCTGCAACCTTGCTAAACTTACTTATTCTAGTAGCTTTTTAAATAAATTTCACTGGATTTTCTACACACAATTATGTCTGCAAATAAGGACAATTTTACTTATTTCTTTTTAATCTAGATGTCTTTTATTGGTTTTTCATAGTACATTGGTTAGAACCTCCAGTACAATGTCAAGTAGAAGTGACGAGGATATTTTTGTCTTGTTCCTGATCTGGGGGAAAGCATTCAGTCTTTCATCATTAAATATGATGTTAGTTGTAGATTTTTCACAACTGCTCTCTATCAGGTTGAGGATATTTCTGTCTATATCTACTTTGCTAAGAGTTTTTATCAAGAGTGGATGTTGGGTTTTGTCATATGCTTTTTCTGTATCTATTGAATGACTAATTGATTATTATGTCCTTGCTGTGTGTCTGAAATATTGTCTGAAAGAAAACTTCATCCTCTTTTTTAATGACCTCTGAAATCAAGTAGAGTGATAGCCAGCTATATTCTGCTGCTTTTTAGAAACTAAATTTTTTTATTTAATTTTTAAAATTTTGCTTATTTTAGTAGAGTCCAGTAATTATTTACCTAGTAACAAAACTTAATAATAATTTAAAAATTATAAACATTTCAAAAAAAGAAACAAAAACTACCTCTGCCGCTTTTATGAACTTCTCTTTAAAGCAGCTTTATCCTTTATCTTTATTAGGTTTAATAGTTTATTGGCTTCTTGTGATAAATAATTTTTATAAAGACAAAAATATAAACAATATATGTATTTTTTCACCTTCTAATAGAATATTATTGCCTTTTTTAAAGGGGATTGTATTTATAGGTGACATCGCTTATATCTGAATGCTGCTCCAGAATCAGTTGTTGCAGAATAGGTAGACATAGTATTGCTTCTCTATTATATTTTTTGTTTTGTTTATTTAATTTTTTATTTTTAGGTAAGGGTACATAATATATGCATTTATAGGGTATATGTGATGTTTTGATATAGGCATACACTGTGTATTAATCAGATCAAAGTAACTGAAATATATCCATCTACCTCACGCATTTATGATTTCTATGTATTAGAAACATTCCAATTCCACTCTTTTAGTTATTTTAAAGTATACAATAATATTGTTGACTATAGTCACTTTGTTGGTATACTTTTGGATAAAAAACCTCAATGTTTTTCTTTTACTGAATTTACTAATCTCAGGATATTTTATTGAGGAGAGTTGCCATAGTTGACATGATTTTATGTAAAAATCCATTTACAAAAAAGCATTTTCTAGTAATTACTTTTAATTAACCCCAAATAGCCCATCATAACATAGTTATGTTGATCTACTCCCAATTAATTCTCTAGAAAAAGTAAATCCTCAGTTAATGGCTAAATAAATTGGTAGTACATCCATATGGTAGAATATTATGTAGCAATTTAAAATATGGTGCATATGAAGAACTTTTAATGACATACTAGTGTTCCTAGGCATGAAATTAAATATATCCTTTAATCTCAATCATAAGAATAACATATAAAAGACTCAAGCAAATTACATTGAAATTTATAGTTTGATAATTGTGATTAACTCTGGGTAGTGAAATCATATGCATATTTTAATTTTTTCTTCAGTACTTCTGTTTTTGTATAACTTACTTGTATGTCATAAACACTTGTTTTTAAATAACAAAAATTTTATACAACAAATTCTTGCTCAGAACTCTGTTTATTAACATTCTTCCCCTAAGAAGATACTTTAGCCACATATTACTCTCTTTGTAGGAAAAAAATCTTAGAACCAATCAGAACTGTAGTTAAATTGTTCTTTTTTTGTTATTTCTAGTATTGTTAACATTATTACTCATTTCCAACCCATCCAAAATAACTCAATTGTTTCTGGTTGAAAAATCAATCTAAATTCCCAAACTATCACAGATTTTAAATTCCCAAAAGATCACAGATTTTATGGGGGGGGGGGGCTTAATAAAGATATCTTTTTATTATACCATACATTTCACATTCTGCCACATTCCAGGACACATGTACACATCCACATGTGTATATTAACTAAAACAAATATTTCACTAAAATTTACTAACTTTATATTTTACTATACCATACTGTACTATAATATTTTCTTTTCTGTTTTACTTCTTTTTTTTAACTCCTGATTATGACCCCACTAAACTAGTTTTATGATCCACTAATGGGTTATGATCTACAGTTTGTAAAACACTTGTCTAAAGCACTTCTTTTATTATAATTTCCTAATTTGCTGCATAGCAGCTATATTTTATATCTTACCAGAACCTGAGACTGGAAACAAGATTTATTTAGGTGTGATCTTTATAAAATTCCAAAAGAATTTTACTAAGGTATAGGGTCATAAGCTGATCTCAAAGTTTATTCCTGTATAAAATTGTATATAGCTTTCTACAGTTTTCAGAGTGTTTCCATATGTGATATCTTATTGAATTATCTTTATAACCTTGTGAAGTATTATAGATATTATACTGCCTATTTTATATGCAGATATTGGAGCTCTTATCTTATAATTCCAAATATTATTATTTTTCAGATTAACTGTATTCAGCTTGTTGAATCTGACCATAAAAGATAAAATATGTTTCATTACAAGCTGTATTAGTAAAGCAGAGGAGAAACTGGCACTCTCCTACATTGTTATCATCAGCTCATTAAGTAGAGTTTGGGAATATCTATCAAATTAAAAATACAGAGCCAGGCATGGTGGTATGTGTAGCCATTGATGGACCTTATTGATGGACATTTAGGTTGTTTACATTTTTCTAATACTGTCTTAAACAATGCTGCAATGAGCAAATTTGTGCATATATGAAAGAATGTTTTATGGGTTAGATATATTAATATTATTATGCTTTTCTAAGGAAATAATTTCCAGTATAATAAAATTCCCAGGTCATTCTCTAAATGCCTCCTTTCCATAAAAATTTTCAGTAAACATATATGATGATTTTCTCTAATCTTCCAAATTATTCCTACAACTGGCTGAACTGAAATACTAAATGATGGGAGTATGGGTTTTTTGTTTTAGAAGCAACCTGTTTGTCTTTGCTTCTCTTCTTTTTATGGGGGCAACTAGAAATAACCTCTGGTTCATACCAAATCACAAGGCTAACACATGCAAGGAAGACACAATAAGAGGAAGTCAAAATAACAGGAATAAGCTGTTTCCCTTTTTTATTTGTTTTAGTTACAGGCCAAATACATGCAATGAAATTCCTCCCTGCTGTAATCTTTTCTGAAGCCCCTCCCCAGCTGTTAGAGAACTGTGTGTTCTCTAAATAGGCAGCATTTTATAAGCTGAATTCCTTATTTCTTTCCTCAAAGGCATAAAAATATCCAGAGCTCACAGGAAGATGTGATTTAAATGAAAAATGTGCTTATTCTTCTGGCACCTTCATTCTTGAACCCCTAAATGCCACAATTTGACAAAAAGTTGCATAGCAAATAATAGCTGATACCAGACAATTATTTTTAAGAGCTAGCTGTCATATATGGGGTTCAATATTTTTCTGAATGGAACAACGATACTTACTTACTTAAGATTGCAGTCTTCTTTTAAAAAATACCTAATTTATGAACAACCAATACATTTGTATAGCCTTTCTAGCATCTTTTGACTTTCTTCTTGAGTACTCTACCCCTGAACCTGGTACTTCCCTCTTACTAACTTCCTCCCCTTTCCAGGGCAAACCATTTTGGGAGTTCTTATCATTCTCAGGGGAACCAAACCAAGGGGAAGGAAGGAAGCAGCTTTGTGTGAGATGTATTTCTGGCTTCACCAGTTGCAACTTATTACTTTTTTTTTTTTTTGTACTATACACACTGTTCTGCAACCTATTTATTTTACTTACTACATCTTGGAGAATGTTCCATATTATATACATACATATTTCTCTCATTCTCTTTAATGGTTCCATACTATTCTACAGTATAATTATAACATAATTTACTTGACCAGAACCTCACTAATAGACACTAAGGTTGTCATCCTTACTATGGAATATTATGTAATTATGGTTGGTTTTTTATGAGGGGGAAAAAAGCTATGTACTTAGAAAAATCTCTAAGATAATAAGTAGAAACAAGTTGCAGACAAGTTTCACACAATAATAATGTCTAAGTAATTAGGTTTTATACACACACACACACACACAAAATGTATGTATATACTTGGAAATGGTCTGGGAAGATACCCATCATACTAAGAACTTTTTGAGAGGAAATTAAGATTGGGTTATGGTGAGGAAGAACTTCAGCTTTATCTATATAGTTAAAATTTTGATGAGAAAATATTTATTTAATAATGATGAAATTAAAATAAAAATTATATTTGTAAGAAATACAGTATGAGCAATAGGATATCAAGGAGCTGGGGAAAACATTTACTTTTTGTTATCTTTACTTGTAGGTAGTTTATACTGTACTTCTCACATAAATCTTTTAATTTTAAAATATAGTTAAGGAAGTAGAAACAGCATAGCATGCCTAGGGAAAACATGAGCTTATTGCCTCCCTATCCCAGATTTTTTTCTAAAAAAGCAAATAATAAATTTCTCACTGTATTTTCAAATTCTGCTTTTATACAGGACACCTAAAGATTATTTTTCCAAAGCAGATTCTTTACACGTCACGGACTCAAACTAAATAAAGCTGATAGCATATGCATGAGCAGTTACATAATTAAAATTTCAAGAAATGTTGTTATCATAGCAGGAGACATACAACCCTTAAAAGTATTTTTCCCACCTTCAATTTCATATATGTAGTTCATAATGTTCCATTGTTTAACAAAAAAAAAAATTCTACCTCAGAATTCCATCATTACCCAGTGAGTTCTAAGATATGTACTAACTTCAAAAAAATTTTTTTAATCCAGTCCAATACGTAACATGCTGTTTGTTCAATAAAAGACTGAATTCCTTTGTAGAAGTAAGTAATTGTATGATTATTAAATTCAGAAGTCTCTTCTTACTGACTAGAAACTTCTAGAGATTTTTCATCCAGTTAATAAGACATTCTTTTCTTTTTTTTTTTTTTTTTTTTTGAGACAGAGTCTCGCTTTCTTGCCCAGGCTAGAGTGAGTGCCGTGGCGTCAGCCTCGCTCACCGCAACCTCAGACTCCTGGGCTCAAGCAATCCTCCTGCCTCAGCCTCCCGAGTAGCTGGGACTACAGGCACGAGCCACCATGCCCGGCTGATTTTATATTATATATATTAGTTGGCCAATTAATTTCTTTCTATTTTTATGGTAGAGACGGGGTCTCGCTCAGGCTGGTTTTGAACTCCTGACCTTGAGCAATCCGCCCGCCTCGGCCTCCCAGAGTGCTAGGATTACAGGCTTGAGCCACCGTGCCGGGCCTAAGACATTCTTTTCTTATACTGCCCTATTCCATGGTTAACATTCCTACCTGTACTGTTGCTCCCACCTTTCCCTATTTCTTCATGGCCTTACTCCATCAGTTACCCCTAGCCTTGTCTTAATGCTCCAATTTCTTCACTAATGGTACCTCTTGTCTTTGGCCCAAAGCTTATTTGAAACCGTCTCTTCATTCTATATTTAAAAAAAAAACCCTCCTCTCAAGCTTGCCTTCCTTTTGAGCTATTGCCCTGTTTTTCTCCCTCTTTTTACATTCAAATATTTAAATGTCATCTGTACTCCTGCCTCTAGTTTCTCTTCTCATTTGCCTTTTGTTTCTACTACTATACTGAAATTTCATGTTTTGAAGTCACAAGTAACTTCTAATACTTTTAATTAGATTACCTCCTTTGTTCAGCATTTGATAATGTTGACCATCCTCCCTTTTAAACTTTCCCTGGTTTCTGTGATACTCTTGGTCCTTCTCAGATTCCTTTGTCTTTTTTTTTTTTCCTTCCACATACCTCTAAATTTGATGCCTTCTATGACTGGCTAAAATGTCCTCTCCCATGGTTTCCATGGTATACCATCCAAAATCTATGATAGCAGCCGGGCGCTGTGGCTCAGGCCTGTAATCCTAGCACTCTGGGAGGCCGAGGCAGGAGGATCGCTCAAGGCCAGGAGTTCGAGACCAGCCTAAGCAAGAGAGAGACCCCGTCTCTACTATAAATAGAAAGAAATTAATTGGACAACTAAAATATATAGAAAAAATTAGCCAGGCATTGTGGCGCATGCCTGTAGTCCCAGCTACTTTGGAGGCTGAGGCAGGAGGATCGCCTCAGCCTAGGAGTTTGAGGTTGCTGTGAGCTAGGCAGATGCCATGGCACTCTAACCCGGGCAGCAGAGTGAGATTCTGTCTCAAAAAAACAAAAAATCTATTATAGCACTTATCTTAAACATATTGAAATAATGTTGTTTTTTGCCCTTTAGACTTTTAAAATCCTAAAGAAACCAAAATGTTACTCATTTTTGTGTGGTTTTTGTATATTTTTAAAAATTTCTTCTATCCTCAGTTTCTACTCCCATTCATTTCATGTCTCCATAAACAACTATTCTTTTATATTTTTTATTTGTATATGTTCTTATAAAATGTATATTGCTTTGTGTATATTGATTTGCATAAATGATAAATGATATTGTGTTATATAGTTTGTTCTTTTTCTTTTTGTACTTACTGTGCATGCTTTTGAGGTCCATTACGTTGCCATGTGTGCATGTAATCTTTTGCTTCTATCCACTGGGTCATCCTTTTTGGTATACATTTATTTTACTGATTCTGTTTTGCAGCTTTGTGTCTGCACCTAGCATAGCACAATGGTGCATAATACACACTGAATATGTTAGCTGAATGAAAAATACATAAACAGATATTCCCCAGGACTTTGTTATTAAGCCGTGTTACATCTTGACTTATTCACTCTCTTTCTTGCTGAGTGATTCCATCAGTTCCATTGATTTTAATAAGTGGTTAATAACTAGATTTGATTTTTCTCCTATCCCTAGACCAATATATCCAAGTGCCTTTTCCACATATGTACGTAAATATCCTATATCATAATCTCAACATCCTTCCCTAAAAGCCTATTTCTTCTGCCTATTTCACTGTTTTGGTTAATGGCATCACCAGTTGTCCACTCATCTAAGCCAAATACTTCAAAGTGTCTGTGTGTCTTCTTTTTTCTTTACTCCTCATATCTAATCAGGTGCCAAACCTGTTGATTCTACCTGCAAAATACCCTTTCAGTATGGTCTCCTTCTCCCTTCTATATTTTGACTTTAGATCCTAATTGTCTTCAACTAGTCTGTGGGTCTAGCCTCCTACCTGATATTATTTTTCTAGTCTTAGATTTGTAGCCTGTCATTAGTATCAATTTGATCTTGTCATTATTTCTCTAAAAATTTCTTGTGGCTCCTTGCTGCCTACAAAATTAAAGGCATCACATTCAAGGCATTTACAGACTGGCCCAAACTTAGTCTCATTCCTGCCATTCTACCTCTAGACCCAAATTACACATTTTCATTCTTTCCTAGCCTTGCTTGAAATGTCATTTGGAATAGCGTTTTCCTTTCCTTCTCCTTCATACATAGAACTCCCTCATGTAAGTGTACCCAGTACATTTTTGTAGAATGGAATCGTACTTAATGTGATTTTTCTTTTTCTGTTATCTGTACAAGATTAGTGATGATATGATAATTTTATCTACTTGTGCAGATAAGCATCACAAATTATGAGGATTTGTCTGTTTTCTTTATGTCTACTATTTTTTTTCACTAAATGTAAGCTCCATGAAGGGCATGTACTTAGTCTTGTTCAGCACTACATCCCAAGTATCTAGAACCAAATAAGTATTTCCTAAGTATTTGTCATATAATAGAATGAGCTTAGGCCCTTTAAGTCTAACTTGAATATATTCAAGACTCAAAATAGATTGCCATTTATTTTTTAGAAAAGAGATTTAACTATAATAATATAGTTTCATAACTTTTGCTGTTGATAGTTCCCATTCAGTGACATTATTTAAATGTCACCCTGTATTAAAACAGAACAATTTGTTCTTTAGACAGGAAATCATTGCTTTGTGTTTGTTTCCACATTTGTAGTAAAGGATACCAAACAATTGGGATATGTACCTTTGTTCACTATGTTGTATGCATCTTAAGAAAAAAATTGTTTAAAAATCCTTTCCTATTATATTTTAATTTACAACTGACCTTTAATCTCCATACCCTTTTCAAGTCAGATTGGGATGTGATCATCTACATTCCCTGACTGGTTAGTAATGGGAGCTTTGTGAGTATCAGAGAAAATAGTACAGTATTTTTTCTGAAATGGTACAGTATTGCTTGTCTGTCTTCATCTATCTAGATGCACACAAAAAATTTTATTTCCCAAACTTTTCAGCTAAGGACCTTTAAGAGAATCTGTCTAAATTACACATGTCCTCTCTTCATCTTTCAGAATGTATTCACTGATCCCCCATTTTCTCCTGTGATTTTTTGTTTTTATATTGGGATTTGTTTTTTTCATTTTTTTGTCTTGCTTTGTTTTGTTTTTGGCTATCACAAAATTTTCATCATCCCCTTTCTTTTTTTTTTTTTTTTTTTGTTTGTTTGGTTTTTGTTTTTTGAGACAGAGTCTCATTTTGTTGCCCAGGCTAGAGTGAGTGCTGTAGCGTCAGCCTAGCTCACAGCAACCTCAAACTCCTGGGCTCAAGCTATCCTACTGCCTCAGCCTCCCGAGTAGCTGGGACTGCAGGCATGTGCCACCATGCCTGGCTGATTTTTTCTATATATATTAGTTAGCCAATTAATTTCTTTCTATTTATAGTAGAGACAGGGTCTCGCTCTTGCTCAGGCTGGTTTTGAACTCCTGACCTCGAGCAATCCGCCTACCTCGGCCTCCCAGAGTGCTAGGATTACAGGCGTGAGCCACCGCACCAGGCCAATCCCCTTTCTTTGTTTACTTGCCAAACCGATAACTCTGAATTCTTTCTCCTTTATTAATAAAATCTCTCTTTCAGTCTCTTATCCTTCCTTTTCTGGCCATGTCTTCCATCTATAGACAAACGTCTACCTTCTCAACACCAGACCTATTGATAGAAATCCTTAAAGGAAGAAAGTACTGAAACAAAGTCTTAGAGGCCTAGTATAGAACCAGTTTATCTGTTCCTTGTGAGATTAAAATGGGAAAAGGGGTCTTGGTTATCCTGTTCTTGTCTGGTGACATTTAAAGTTTCTATATGGTGTTGGCACCCTTCCAAATATAAAAGAAAAGCTCATGTCACCAAAGATAATTCCTCTTCTTCTGATCCATGCATATTCCAATCTCCTTTAATATATTTCTGTTAGGAAGTTAAAGGCAATCTTACATCAGGATTACTTGGAACTAATATTAATAGTTGCAGTGGTCAACTTTTTTAGCATGTTTGATTTTACCATATATTCAGTGCTTTACTGTAGTGATGACCATTGCCAGTTCACATTTAAAATTATTAAACACCCCACAATGCACTAACAGCCCACCTTTTACCTTTCAGTCTTAGCTGCTTTACTCTCGCCCCATTTTAATCTATAAAGGAGAATGTTCCTTCCTTAATTTCAGTCCCAATCTACCTATATAACCGCTAGTTGAAACTGAACAGTCAGCTGGCTGCCTACCTCCACACAAGGCTACAATGATAATTGCCACCTTTCTGTCCTCTGACTTGTGACGTGGGGCCTGTTCTGTCTCTTACTATGTCATTGTAGATGCTCTGTTCTACTCTGTCATTAGGATGTATGATTACACTATTTTCTTGCTTGTGTTCACCTGCCCTGGCATACTGCTCTTACTTACCATGGTGTTGCTCTCAAACTATTACTAGTTCCCTTTATCATTCTACCCTGTTTGTACACACCCCCCTGTCCACTTCTACAAACTTCTTATTCCTGTTAACTTGATTCTAAATGTGAGCACTTTCTATTGCTCAGCTAAGCTAAGAACCTCTTCCCAGGACCTTACATTTAAGTAACTTGTTTCTTGCCATGTTTCCTTGTAGTATCAGTCTGTTTGTGGTTTAAGAACCCTGCTTCAAACAAGTTTTTAGAGTTAAGACCCATTCCATAGTTATACAGCTTCAAATCCTGTCTCTCCCTGGCTAGAGAAAGATGAAGATATCCTTTCACATCTTATTTAGTGAGTTCTGTTTAAATATTTTAACCTTGAAGTTAGTTTCTGCACTGTTAATACATAGTGAGTAAAAGAGCCTAAGCACATCACTAATAAAGAAGCTTTTCAAGTTCAAAGTATTATACACACAGTTATAGTATGTGGGCTGGATCTCATTGTGTAATACTTCAGAGAGAGTTTTGGGTTGTGTGGGCCCCCCTACCCCCACCCTGCCAACCTCATGGTGTTTCCTGTAATTCATTAAATTGCTCATAGTCTCATTTATCTGCCAGAACCCACCCATTTCCAGGGTTGGCCTTTTCCTTCCTATTCCTTATGAGTGTAAAGTCTGAGTCTTAGAAAGTTCTGGTCAAATAAATTGTACTTGGTGTTCCTCTGAACGTGAATGATATTGTTTAGAAAACATTTAAACATGTAGAGGCTGCTTGTTCATTGCTGCTGTTAGGCCTTATACTTGTCTGGAAAATTTTAAGTTCCTCGAAGCCAGAAGACTGTATCTTATGTAGTCAAATCTATATTCCCATATTGTCACTCATGTCACTTAGCATACATAATATACAACAAACATTAAGTATTCAGTAAAAGCATTCAAAGCACGTATACCTGTGAATCATCCATAAAAGTCCAGAAATTTTTCCCAGGCTTCTCCAATGATATTTTGGTTGTCTAACCCTGATAATATAGAGATATAGGTTGGGGGGGGGTAGTTTTTTTACATTTTATATATTTGATGTTAGCCCAAACATCTCCTGGTTTGTAGACTTTATGACATTTGTTAGTTTAAAATAAAACAGTAATACCACTCTATTAGAATTTATATATTTATTATAGCTTAAATTGTTTAAAATCATAGATTCAGGAGTCAGACTTCTTCCATTCTTCATTCTATTCTAGTGTTTTTCAAACTTTTTTGACAATAACACATAGTAAAAAATAGACTTTGCATTATGACCCACGAGACACAATAACACATAAACACACACATGTACATACCTATATTCTTATGCTGGAAAAAAAGTACCTCAACAGTTTTCACCTTATAACATTCAGTGCTCTGCATTGTTTTCTGTTCTGTTCTATTTCATTTTTAAGCTACTGATCAAGACACCTTATAAATTGAAATTCATCCCTACAAAGTCCTGGGGGAATATCTGTTATGTATTACTCATTCAGCTAATATATTTAGTACTTACTATACCATTTATTGTTCTTCTTCATTACTTAATTAGCTTTATGACCTTGGGAAAGTCACATGTTAATGTCCAGTTCATAAAATGGACATAATAGTGATGTCTACTTCAAGAGAAATGTTGTTAGGAATAGGTTAGGTATGTAAAATAGTGCACTATTTGGCAAGTAATGTTAACACCTCTCTTGTTTCTGCTGTTATTAAAATTACTTTGATTTGAACTTCCCTGTTTCGGAAAACTATATATAAAGCATATACTACATATAACTTAATTTTCCCTTTAACTTTCATTATATATACATTTTACATATTTGAACTGGAGGTATAATTTACATATAGTAAAATGCATAGATCCTACACCTTTAGTTCAGTGTGTGTTGACAAATGCAGAAATCCATGTAACCCACACCCCTATCAAGACACAGAACATTCTCATTACATAAGAAATGTATGTGTCCCTTGTGTCCCTTCCCAGCCAGTTATCCACATCCCCATAGGAAACCACTGTTCTGATTTTTATTTTTACCATAGTTGACTTTTATCTATTCCACAACTTTATCTAAACAAAGTCATAAAGAATGTATTCTTTTATGTCTGGCTTTGTTGTTGTTGTTCAATCTAATGATGTTCAGGTTCATCGGTGTCATTACATGTATCAGCAATTTGTTCTTTTGCTGAGTAGTATTCCATTGTATTAATGCACCACATTCTACTCTGTTGATTGATATTTGAATATTTCTATTTGGGTTATTATAAATGAAAAGCTGCTCTGGACAATTGTGTAAAAGTCTTCTTGTAGATAAGTATTTTCACATCTTTTGGATTAATACTTAGAAGTAGAATTATAGGTAGGTATTTGTCTAACTTTCTGGAAAATTTCCAGATCAATTGCCAAGTAGTTGTATTATTTTATAATCTTACCAGTAATATGTAAGTGTTCTATTTGCTCTATATCCTTTCCAACATTTGATGTTGTCAGTCTGTAATTTTAACCATTCTAGTGTCTGTATAGTGGTATCTTGTTATTGTTTTAATTTATACATGTACCTGATCACTAAGACTTGAGCACTTTTTCATTTGGTTTTTGGACATTTGGATTTTATCTTTAGGTCTGTGATCCATGTCTGTTTTTTGTGTATGGTATAAGATATGCATATTCTCTTTATATTTTAAGAGATATGTGGTCTCCTTAAAAAAGAGATTAGTATCTAATGCATCATTAAAAATTATACTTTTTTCAGTTGGAACAAATGTACCACTGTGGTGATGATGCATGTGTGGGCACAGGGGGTGTATATGGAAAATCTCTGCACCTTGTACTCAATTTTCCTGTGAACCCAAACTGCTCTAAACAATAAACCATTGCAAAAATTATAGTTTAGAATTCTTAATTTATATTCAGAGCATTCTCCTTTTATCAGTTCATTAATTTGTTCAGTACTTGTTAAATTCCTACACACATTTTCTTCCCCATCTCAAAAAGTTATTCATGTGGACCCAGTCCAGAATGTTTACATAACTTGTTTCAACCCACATACCTAGACTGAAAAATAAAACAGAACAAAAGGAATAAAAATCTAACACATTTTATTTCAATTTGATTAGAACTTTTCATAGGAGGGGAGTTAGAATGTTGAAGCAGCTACATTATGCTGTTTATCTGTATTCTTATGCTATCGCCAGGCAGCCTAGTAGCTAGAAGTGCCCCACTTATAGCTATTTGCCATTTTTAGTGTTAAATAGAGTTTAGTACGTTTTAGTCAAATAACAATAAATGATTATCTGCCTTTATATAAATAATTGTTTTTATAAATATCTGTGATTGCAAGTTGACTCCAAAGGGACTCTTTAAAGTTTATTCTATTTCAAAGTCAGTTGAAATATTTTTAAATCATGAAAATTTTCTCTTTATTGTCATGTTAAATTTTGTACCACTTTCCAAAAATTAAAATTTAATTTAAATAAGGCCAAACCCTCTTTTATCAGTATTATCAAACATTAAACTCTAGTTCTCTTTTAGCAATAGTAAGGAATTTCAAGAACAAAGGTTTTCTTATTGTTATCACCTTTATCCAGAATGGTGGTTTTATCTCCATTTGCTCAGGCAGCAAATGGAAGTACGTTTATTAGGGACTGTAGGGTGTGAATTATTTGACAATTAAAAGATTGAATTTACAAGTGAAAATGACTCCTTTTAACATACTTTTGGTAACATTAACAAAAACTGTCTTAGAATCATGTACTTTGTGTTTCTGATCCCTGGCAGAGAGATAGTCAGATTTTTTTAAGACACAACATTTATATTGCTCATTACTTTATTTATCTATTTATTTATTTATTTTTCAGACAGAGTCTTGCTTTGTTGCCCAGGCTAGAGTGAGTGCCATGGCGTCAGCCTAGCTCACAGCAACCTCAAACTCCTGGGCTCAAGCAATCCTTCTGCCTCAGCCTCCCGAGTAGCTGGGACTACAGGCATGTGCCACCATGCCCGGCTAATTTTTTCTATATATATTAGTTGGCCAATTAATTTCTTTCTATTTATAGTAGAGACGGGATCTCGCTCTTGCTCAGGCTGGTTTTGAACTCCTGACCTCGAGCAATCCACCCGCCTCGGGCCTCCCATAGTGTTAGGATTACAGGCGTGAGCCACCGCGCCCGGCCTTATTGCTCATGACTTCAAAAAGTATCACTTCACACTGTGTGTGGTGGCTTATGCCTGTAATCCTGAGTAGCACTTTGGGAGGCTGAGGCAGGAGGATTGTTTGAGGCCAGGAGTTTGAGACCAGCCTGGGCAATAGCAAGACCTATCTCAACAAAGAAATTTTAAAAAACTTAGCTGGGCATCGGGGCATGCACCTGTAGTCCCAGCTATTCAAGAAGCTGAGGTAGGAGAATCACTTCAGCCCAGGAGTTTGAGGTTGCAGTGAGCTGTGATGCCACAGCACTCTAGCCCCAGCAACAAAGCAAGACCTTGTCTCAAAAAAAAAAAAAGTATTACTTCAGAGTTGCCTCATAGATAGCAAAAATACATCCTGATCCAGTTATGGTGCCAGCCTGAGTCTTGAAATAAAAACTTGTCGTTGACTATAAACCCCCAATTAAATGGGCCTTAATTCTTTACTTTTAGATTTGGAACCACTTTTCATGGTGGTGGTAATGATCATCCAAAGAATAAAGAGAGACTGATTTCCTACTTTAAGATTGGAATATACACACAGATACACACACACAAACATTGGGAAGTCGGGAGGAGCTGACTAGTTCATATTTCTTTTTTGAGAATAACACAGCTGAAACTTTTGGAGAGCAAGTAGCCAGACTCCAAGGGTATTATATGATTTTAAACTTTCGGTAGTGGTGTGTTTGATTCAGCTGGTGACAGTAGAAATAAATGAGTACTAGATGGCTAGTGTGTTTGTCTGCTATGATAATACCCTCTATCATTGAATTTGTCTAACTAGCCAATTATTTTCCTGTTGTCTGAAATTAAAGACTATCATGTTTTCTGACAATATAGGGATTTTGTTCAGTTAAAGTATACACTGTCATTGAAGTAAAAATAATGAAATTTCAGTAAATTGACTGTAGCTTTATCACTAAACTTCCCCCCAACTCAAATTTAAGATGATTTAAATGTTCTTATACAATAGCTAAAAATATCATTAAAGTTAAAACTCAGCCTTAACAATTTTAAGTATAGGTGCTTGGTCTTTAAATTTGGACTTCAGATATAAATGATGGTGATAGCATCTCTAGTCATTCATCTTGTGATAGTCAGCCTCCAAGATGGTCCCCAATGATCCCTACCTCTGATACTCACACCTTTGAGCAGTCCCCTCCCAAATTTATTAGGGTTGGTCTGTGTGACTAATAGAATATATCAGAAGTAATGGTATGTTACTTCCAAGATTAGAGGTTTTCTAGGTTGGGTTTTTTTGTGTGTGTAAGAAACGAGATCTTGCTATGTTGCCCAGGCTGGTCTTGAACTCCTGGCCTCAATTGATCCTCCTACCTCAGCCTCCCAAGTAGCTGGGATTATAGGCACCAGCCACTGTGCCTGTCTACTACCAAGATTAGGTTTTAAAAGTCATTGGGACTTCTATCTTGGCCTCCCTATCTCTGGGGTCTCTTGCTCTTTGAGAAGCTGCCACTTGCAAGAGACCAAGCCTATGCCAACACCTACATAGGTAAGCTTGGAAAGGGATCCACCAGCACCAGTCATGCCATTGGATTACTACAGCCCTGGACAACAGCTTGTCTGCGATTTCCTGACACTGTGAGCCAGAGCCACCCAGCTAAGCCCCTCCCAGATTCCTGAGCCTCAGCAACTATATAAGATTTTTTAAAATGTCTATTATTTAAGCTGCTAAATTTTGGGGTGATTTGTTACGTCAGAATAGATAACTATTATGCACCTCCATGAAAGCTCTTCTTTTCATTCTTCAAGCCTGTTTTTTATTACTGCTATTAATTGCACACTGATAAGCCTGTCATTCATATAGTTCACCAGACTGAATCATTAGGTGAGTTGAAAAATACCATATTTCATCTCCCATTTTCCAGTCCAGTGTTTGCTATAGTAAATTCACCTTTCCTATATTTGGCTTCTTATTAGAATGTGCTTAAAAGAATTGCTGTCTGACAAGGAGCCTTTTTTAGATTATCCCACAGATCCTTTTCCTTTACAGGCAATGCCATCTATTTTATATAACTTGTAATTACTATGCAAGCGATTATGGAATTACTATGAAGTACTTCAAGAGAAAACAGACGGCCTAACAACTGTTCTCAGGCTGAGACCTCACCAAAGAAACTCCTTGTCTATTACTCATAAATCTGTGATGCTTATTAATTATACAGGGTAATCACAGTGTGGGTTTTAAAAAGTTATATTTTTAAGATTAGTTAACTATATAGTACTCAAACCTGAGAGACAGCTTCTCAGCAGATCTGACGTCAAGGTCATGAATTGTAGTCCCAACTCCTACTCTTCCATCCCCTTTTCTCCATAGTACTCTAAAAAGGGAAAGATCATAAAAATATTCAGGTTTCCTTTTTCGGTTTTCTTTATGCCCCCTAAACCAATTTCAGTACTAATAATCATTTCTTTATCATCACTAACCATACAGAAATGGTTATAATGAATAAGAAATATGATAGCTAGAAAAGTAGTATTTCAACTGCTTAAAGAAACTTTTGTTTCCTCTGTATAAGTGTTTTTTCTAAACATGGCCTAAAAATGCCTTAGGACATCAGTAGCTACAAATAGATGCTTTCATGAATTCTAGGTTATCAATTTCATATTTTTATAGGTGAATTTATCCTTTTTCTTTTTTTTTTTTTTTGGAGACAGAGTCTCACTGTGTTGCCCAGGCTACAGTGCAGTCGCATCAGCCTACCTCACAGCACCTTCAAACGCTTAGGCTCAGGCGATCCTCCTGCCTCAGCCTCCTGGGAGGCTGGGACTACAGGCGCTTGCCACTATGCCCGGCTAATTTTTTGTTTCTATTTTTAGTTGGCTGGCTATTTTTTTTCTATTTTTAGTAGAGACAGGGTCTCACTATTGCTCAGGCTGGTGTCAAACTCCTGCCCCTCAAGTGAACTTCCCGCCTTGGCCTCCCAGATTACTAGGATTATAGGTGTGAGCCACCAAGCTGGGGCCTTTATTTAAAGAGGCCTGAATTTAAAGAAACAGATGTTCTCAGTAAAAGGAAACCATTGATGAGTCCATTGTTGTTTGACACCATTGCTTTTTAATGTAGTTAGCTTTTTTGTTTTACTGTCACCATGATTTCAAATAACAATAAAAATAGCTGATTCAGGAATTGATCATTTCTTTCTCCATCCTGAATGGACTAGAGGTTAATTTGAAATTTTACCAAGAATTACTTTTTTAATTTGGAGCTGAAAAAAGTAGAATTTGATCTTGGACTCTGTCTTTCAACCACCCCCTCCCCACTTTAATTTTCTCATATACACACGTAATGATGTTATAAAGATGGTTGTTAGTAACTTAAACAAATGGATTTCCCTCTTCATGTTGCCAATATACAAATATCATCCAAATACTCCCATAACGTCATACCTTAAGATAGTTGTAGTCAAGCCAAAAGTAAAACCCACGGCTTCTAACTCTGCTTTGAACATTTGCCGACTGATACCAACATGAAATTGTAGCATGGCTAAGTAATTCCTAGGTTTAAACATGGACAGTCAGTGAAGAAGAAGGAATAAGATTTTCATACTTCTGTGTTAAAGAAACCCCATGTTTGCTTTATTTTCTTGAGAATTCTTTTAAATTAAAGGATAGCCATTGAATTGTGAATTTCCTTTTCTTTTCAAATGGGTTCCTGTTTGTGGATGGCAGTTCTAAGAAAACATAACTACTGATAAAGTAGTTTTTAAAAGTGTATAAATGCTAGTAGTTTTCATAACTATATTTCAATTGAAAGCTTAAATTATATAGTATAATAAATACTTCCCTGTGATTTTTGAGGTTTCCTCAACCCTGTCTTAATACTTCTTTTTTTATTATAAAATTTCTCAAACTTTTTAAGGTCTGTGTAATGAAGTAATAATTAATGTTATTAATATCAACATGTATGTAATATACGATGCTCATATGAACTAGTACTTCAAGCTCTTCCTAGCAGAGATAAGAAAAGAGGGAAGCCTAGGAATCTTTCCACCTACCTCCTAATCTTTAGACCCTTGACTTAGCACCCAGACCTAAAACCCTAGACCAGTCTCCAAGTATCAGCCCACATCCCCTTTTCACCTTCTCTCTTCCCCAAAGCTCATCAGCTCTGAAGGAAACAGAAAGGAGGATGGAAAGGAACAGCTAAACGGAGAGAAGAAGGGGGTAGAATATGGCAGCAGGTAGAAGGCATTTTGTCTGCACCTCTGGTTGTGAATGCCTCTACCTTCTTGACCCATCAACAACTGAGTAAAGTTTCATATGTACAGATCACAAGTAGTCCTGGGTTAAAATGTGATCACACTTTTAGTATCCTTTACGTATCTGCTTGCACTTTGTTGGGTCTCTAAATATGTAAACTCTTAAAGTTGTCATGCTTAACACATTTTAGAAATGCAAATGCTATAATACAGAAAAGAAAGATAAGATATACTTGCCGGTAATATGAACATTCATAAGCAGACATAAGCAGAGGCGGTAAACATGGTGGTTAAGGACACAGACTTTGGAGCCAGGCTGCCTGGGTTTAAATCCCAATTCTGACAGCTTGCTATATGTAAGTAACCAGGAACAAGTTACTTGGCTTCTCTGTAATAGTTTTCTCATCTGCAAAATGGAGATGATAGAGTTGTACATTTTAAATAAGTTAATATGACTATAAATGCTTAGAATAATGTCTAACACATAGTTCTATACAAGTATTTGTATAGATTTGTTCATGTTAATATCATACCATGCCACCTTTCTGATGTTATTTGTATGTTATTTTTATGTTTAGTTGGCTCAATCTGATTTATAGTCAGTTTACATTTATACTATTATAACACCACCACCTTTAATGTATTTTAACTACTAGATAACAAATCCAACTCCTCAGTAGTTTTTAAAAACAAATACTTATTTTTTTCTTGTTCCCAGGCCCAACACAGAGATACTTTCATTGAAGAGCGCTATGGAAAATATAACATCAGTGATCCTTTAATGGCTCTGCAGAGAGATTTTGAAACACTGAAGGAGAAAAATGATGGCGAAAAGCAGCCAGTCTGCACAAACCCACTCTCTATTCTTAAGGTGGTGATGAAGCAATGTAAGAACATGCAGGAGCGCATGCTGTCCCAGCTAGCCGCTGCTGAGAGCAGGCACCGAAAGGTAGGTTCACCCCAGTTGATGTGTGCTGCATAAATCCTTATAAAAACTTTATAAATAATGCCTGATACTTTCATGTCAGCTGCCAGCTTTCACAGCAATTCAATTGGAGTGTCTCATGGGTGTCAAAAAGCCCCTTAGCTAACATAGGAGCCAGGAGATAGAAAAGAAAACACAGGTTATTCCAAATATTAAATTTAGGGAATGTGCCAGACACTTCAAGATGGCATTCCTTTTTGATATGTCACTCCAAAACACTTGGTATGTTTTTTCAGCTCTTGATCATCCAAACTTTGGCAACAAACTGGGGTCTGGCCAAGCTTGTAGCTGAACAGAGTGTTCTCTATTTGCTTACTTAAGTGATAAATAGAAAGATTAACAGGTATTTGGGGAATGTTGTATCCCACAGAGAGAGAATTTACCTGACTATAAACATACAAGCCAATATATTATTTTCATTTATTCGTAGTTTTGAGTTTCATTGCATTTTATTATTCATGAAACCATAAACAATCCCTAAGGTTGTTTACCTTAAAGCTGTTCTACCCTATTAGGAGAGAGAGAGAGAGAGAGAGTGAGTGTGTGTGTGTGTGTGTGTTTGGTTCCATATCTGACAGCTCCTAAGTTAGGAAGGTAAACCTGTGCTTTCCTATACCTCATCTTACTGGAATTCTAGTGCTTATGAACTTATTCCTCATTGTCATTTACTGCTCAAATTCGGCCTATAAAAGATGCTTGGCTAGAATCTATGTTTTTAAAAACTATCAGTTTAAATTTATACCCACAAGGGAGATACAGTACATTTGGTAGGAAATATTTTGAAAAATTGGGTTAGCAGCTGCAAAATTTGGTGGACCTTACTTTAATGGTTACCAGCATTAGAGCCATCTGCTTAAATCGCATCTGATAAATTGCCTAGGCTCTGGGTCTTGTCTATGATCTTTTCTTTCCCTTCACAGAGTTCAAATGAAAGGCCAGATTGGAGCATCCTAACCATGAATGGGCCTCAGATCTTCCATGACCCTCCAGAAAATATATAGAATGACAAAAGTTTATGCATTTTTGTAGAAATTGCATTTTTCCATAGATTTAATCAAATTCTCAGAGTTTCCCAAGACCCAGGAAAGTTTAACCTCTGGTCTAGAATAAAGTAATCTAAAAACATTTATGCTCCAATTTAAAAGGTGTCAATGGGCCTGACCTGGTGTCATGCCTGGAATCCTAGCACTTTGGGAGGCTGAGGTGGGAGGATTGCTTGAGGCCAGGTATTCAAGACCAGCCTGAGCAAGCGCAAGACTCCATCTCTACAAAAAATAGAAAAATTAGCTGAGTGTGGTGGTGTGCACCCATAGCCCCAACTATTCAGGAAGCTATGGCAGGAGGATTGCTAGAGCCTAGGAGTTTGAGGTTGCAGTGAGCTGTGATGACACCACTACACTCTTGTCCATGAGACAGAGCAATACCCTACCACAAAAAAATAAAATAAAATAAAAGGTGTCAATGGGTTGGAGTTGGTTGCCTAAATTTGGGGGAGGGGCTAATAAAATCTTCACAATATCTTTATTTGATAGGCAGGCTTTATTTCCTTCCTTTATTTCCTTAATTACTTCATACATGAGGTAACTGAGTTGTGTTGAAGGGGCTGGCTAGCTTTCATGCTCATGAAAAGTGCAGTGTTGGGACAATTTGTGGCTCTACATGATTGAGAGAGGAATAAGTTAAAAATAATTCAAAATGTCTTAATACTGCATTTCAATGTAAAATGTTTTAAGTGAGTATTAAATTTTTGAAACTCAGTGCTTATCTATTCTAAGTGGTTTGTCAAAGTGGAATGCCGACTTTGTTAGAAATCAGACAGTACCAAGAAGCTTATAATTAGGGCGGTCATAGTCCCAGTTTATGCCTATCACACTGGCATAGTTATTAACAATACCCCCTTTGACTCTCAGAAATGTTCTGGTTTAAACAGTAAATTACATGGTTACTCTGCTTATAATGAAAAATAGAGTTCTCTAATCTACCTCTTCCCATTCCCCATTTTCCCCAATATTCAGAGGCAACCACTTTTATCTTTTAGCCATTTATTTTGGTAGATAACCTCCATATTTCTAAATAATATATTGATTGCTGTCTCTTCCTTTATCAATTTTAGATGTTTATATTATTTTGATGGGTACAAATTTAATTATCTTATACTCTACCTCCTTTTCCTCTCCTTACCTCTTACCATCTTCCCAAAACAAATTACAGTCCTCTTTTCTCACCCCCCTTCTCTATTATATCTGGTTTTCCCAAATCCTGAGCCTGTCACATTCTATTTCTTCAGAGGATGAGAATCTGGCATATGCCTGGGCAGTAGATGCCTGGCTGCAAATATTCTATGTGGAGTAATCAGGGTGAGGAGACAAATAATTCTTCTGAAAATAGAGACTTTGAGCCAAACCTCCTGTTTTCTATCCTACATTTAACTTCTTGTCTACAATACCTGCCACTTGCAGGTTCCATCTGTTTGTGGCCCTGCAGGGCAAAACAGCTTCTTCCCTCATACTAAAGGAGTTACCACTCCTCTGGCCTCGTTCCTTTTTCAAAGTGTTATTAAAATTTCTTATCTGCTAAAGTCTCTCTCTTGGTGGGTTTTTAGTCTTTTCATTCCATTTTTTAATTTTTTTTTATTTTAGAGGGCTCCTAAAACAGAGAGGAGATGACTTATTGCCTTTAGCCAAAAGCCTGTCTTTCTATTATATTGAAAAATTAGATTTTTTTTGAAACCAGAAGTCTACCAAACCATTTTCTTGGGTCGTTTTTTTGTTTTGTTTTGTTTTAGAGACAGAATTTTACTCTGTGGCCCAGGCTGGAGTACAATGGCAAGATCACAGGTCACTGTAATCTGTAACTCCTGGGCTTAAGCTATCCTCCTGCCTCAGAGGCCTCCCAAGGTGGCTAGAAATATAGGTGCACCACTGCATATGGCTAATTTTTACTTTTAAAGGAGTATTTCATGTCCCAGAAAATTTTCTGTCTCCATTCATTAAAATTGTCAGTGAGGCGAAATAATGAGAAATGGCCATTGAGATGACAATGCTCTGCCCTGGAGGTCTGGGCCAGGGCACCTTTAAAGCATGAGCAGAAGCTACTAAGGATTCCATTGCCATTCAGAATGTTTTGCAGTTCTAGGCAGAATTATGTAGAAAATGTTTCATTAAATTTGTATTCTCTTTAAAATTGGGCTTAATACTTTGGCACCAGGATAAGTGAAATAGAGGTAGGCAGGTTAATTAAAAGGCCTTGTGAGCTAGGCACAATGGCTCATTCACGCCTGTAATGTCAGCACTTTGGGAGGCCAAGGTGGG
This sequence comes from Microcebus murinus, assembly GCF_040939455.1. NCBI lineage: Eukaryota > Metazoa > Chordata > Mammalia > Primates > Cheirogaleidae > Microcebus > Microcebus murinus. The sequence continues at coordinate 90,952,031 of NC_134105.1, forward strand.
AGGATTGTTTGAGGCCAGAAATTTGAGACCAATCTGAGCAACATAGTGAGTCTCCATTTCTGCAAATAACATAAAAAACACCCAGGCATGCTGGTGTGTGCCTGTAGTCACAGCTCCTCCGGATGCTGAGGCAGGAGGTCAGTTGAGCCCAGGAGTTTGCAGGACAACAGAGCAAGATTCTATCTCAAAAAAAAAGGGAAAAAGGCCTATGAGCCAGGTGTCACTCCTGTAATCCCAGCTACTCAGGAGGCTGAGGCAAGAGGATCACTTGAGTCTAGGAGTTCAAGGCTACAATGAGCTATGATTGTACCACTGCAGCCTGGGCCACAGAGGAGACCCCATCCCTTTAAAAAAGGGGGGAGGCCTTATGAAAAATATTCATTTACGATCTATTATTGAGGCTTCTTACATGTAGGATGAAGTCAAGAGAGTCTTTTGGCCTCTTACCTACCTATATAAAATGCATATCTTAATTAAATGCAGCACAGTTAGGATGTGACCTATCTGAAATGTTTGATTCCAGGCTTCCCCTTTGGTGCCTTCCTGTAGTGATTTGAGCATTGAGAGGAGAACCTCAGCTTTCAGCTTTCTGTGATCCTGTCTTGTTCCTTCACCTACACTGGCCCCTAGTCATACCAAACTGCCTCCAGTTTCCTGGACTTTTTATTCATTCTCTGAAAACTCCTCAACTCCTGCAGCTAATTACTCTCTTCTGTTTACATACCATTCTGTACATACTTCAAGTAAAGTAAATATCTAATTTTCTAGCACATAGCTTTCATGTCTTTCACTTTACCAGACAGTGTGCTCCTTGATGGCCATGGCTGGGTTTGTTTGTTTGTTTGATTGATTGATTGACTGATTTATTCAATCCCTAAACTATCCTAGGTACTTAGGCACATAGTATTGGCTATATTATGATTCCTTGATATTGAAAATGAACTTTTAAAAATTCTTTAAAGGTGATCCTAGACCTTGAGGAAGAAAGGCAGAGGCATGCACAGGATACAGCTGAAGGAGATGATGTCACCTACATGCTAGAGAAAGAAAGAGAGAGGCTGACTCAACAGGTAATCAAGGTGGAGGGATTCACAGCAGCATTTACCTAGAATAGCATTTCTCAAAGATTATTCTGCAGATGCTAATTGGTGTTGCTCAAAAAAAAAGGACTTTATGGCTAAATAAGACTGGGAACTACCGGATTAAATAATTTAATCCAGTTTAAACAAAATTAAACAGGTTTCTAACTTTAAATCGGTTATAATCTTCAGTATGCAAAAATATATTGTGAGTCTTCAAGATAGGGTATTCTGGTTGCGGAGAGAGAGGAACACTCCTACACTGCTGGTGGGACTGCAAACTAGTTCAACCTCTGTGGAAAGCAATATGGAGATACCTTAAAGCGATACAAGTGAATCTACCATTTGATCCAGCAATCCCATTGCTGGGCATCTACCCAAATGATCCAGTGACACTCTACAAAAAAGATACCTGCACTCGAATGTTTATAGCAGCACAATTCATAATTGCAAGGCTGTGGAAACAGCCCAAGTGCCCATCAATCCAAGAATGGATTAATAAAATGTGGTATATGTATACCATGGAGTACTATTCAGCTCTAAGAAACAATGGTGATATAGCACATCTTATATTTTCCTGGTTAGAGCTGGAACCCATACCACTAAGTGAAGTATCCCAAGAATGGAAAAACAAGCACCAGATATATTCTCCAGCAAACTGGTATTAACTGAGTAGCACCTAAGTGGACACATAGGTACTACAGTAATAGGGTATTGGGCAGGTGGGAGGGGGGAGGGGGGCGGGTATATACATACATAATGAGCGAGATGTGCACCATCTGGGAGATGGTCATGATGGAGACTCAGACTTTTGGGGGGAGGGGGGTAAATGGTCATTTATTGAAACCTTAAAATCTGTACCCCCATAATATGCCAAAATAAAAAAAAATATATATATATATATATAAAAAAAAGATAGGGTATTCTGTGTTTAGCAAATCTGTGTTGTCATAAAATCTTTTTTTGACACAGATCACTCATTCTAGGACTATTGCTCCATAGAATACACTTTGGGGAATGCTAACTTAGAGCTGTAGCTCTTGAACTTTTTGACTTAGGACCCCCAGTAAGAAATGCATTTTATACCATAGTCCAGTATATGTAGACACATGCACACGTGCCTGAAACAAAATCTCATGAAATGATACATAACCCTTACTGCCTAAAGTACACATTGATGTTTTCTATTTTATTTTTTTATTAATTCTGGTCATGGCTCACCAAGTTGGTTTCCCCATCTATTAATGGTTCTTGGTGTTTGGAAACCACTGACTAAAAGAGTTCCTTCAGTTCTTTCCCTCTAGCTCAAAGTCTCCATGCCTTAAATAGGGTTAAGAAGACGAGTAGAACAGACTACATTTGTGTAAAAAATATGATTCAGATGCAACTATGTTTGTTTTTAAAACCAGAAAATTTCAGAAAATTATTACTGAAACTGCAAAAGGTTTTTTTTTTTTGCAGAGCATTTATCACAAAATCTTGTGTATATTGCTTTCTGTTATCTGTTTTGATTGATTCTAGTGCTGTATACTCTCCACATACCTAAAATACAATGATATATTATATTCCCACTGATAATCCTGAGACAGTACAAGAGCTAGAAATGTTTCCTAAATCATCAAAGAAAGATTAAATCATAATGTGTGCATTTTTGGTGGTAGGTATTCTAATACTTCAGAAATACTTGAGCTAAACACCATGGCATACATGTTAATCCTATATACCAGGGAACAGCTAAGCAGGACACTTTACTTGATTATTGTTTTTCAATATATCTGCTTGTTTTCTTATTCTAATCAAGATGTGTGGTGGCATTTTTTTTTTTTTAGTTGGAATTTGAAAAGTCCCAAGTGAAAAAGTTTGAAAAAGAACAGAAGAAGCTCTCTAGTCAGCTGGAAGAGGAGCGCTCCCGCCACAAGCAACTCTCATCCATGCTGGTGCTTGAGTGCAAGAAAGCCACTAGCAAGGCAGCTGAGGAGGGACAAAAAGCAGGAGAACTGAGCCTGAAATTGGAGAAGGAGAGGAGCCGGGTGAGTAAACTGGAAGAAGAGTTGGCCGCTGAGAGAAAGCGAAGCTTGCAGACTGAGGCCCAGGTGGAGAAGCAGTTGTCTGAGTTTGACATTGAAAGGGAACAACTGAGAGCAAAACTGAACCGAGAAGAGAACCGGACCAAAACTCTGAAAGAAGAAATGGAAAGTTTGAAAAAGATAGTGAAGGACCTAGAGGCTTCTCATCAACACAGTAGTCCTGATGAACAACTAAAGAAAACAGTAACCATGTCCAAAGGCACAGCAACTGAACCTCTCATGCTAGTGTCTGTATTTTGCCAAACAGAGAGTTTTCAGGCAGAAAGAACCCACGGGAGCAACATAGCTAAGATGACAAACACCGGGCTGCCTGGCCCCACCACTCCTACTTCCTCTTATGCAAAAACCAATGGCCATTGTGAACCAGAGATACAAACTACCAGGGAGCTGATTGTAGGCAACAGTGTAGAAAACCAAGTGCCTCCACGGGAAAAATCTGTGGCATTGGTCCAAGAGAAACCAGTGGAGAATGGTGGGTGTCCTGTGGGAATTGAGACTACAGTCCCAATGCCCAGTCACCTCCCTTCCAGTGGGAGCTCACTGTCTCCCAGCAGCACAGCCTCCTCCTCTCTAACATCTTCTCCTTGCTCTTCACCAGTATTAACTAAGCGTTTATTGGGGTCATCAGCTAGCAGTCCCAGCTACCAGTCATCCTACCAAGTGGGTATCAACCAGCGGTTCCATGCAGCTCGGCACAAATTTCAGTCCCAAGCAGATCAGGACCAGCAAGCCAGTGGTCTACAGAGTCCTCCATCCAGGGACCTGTCCCCCACCCTCATAGACAATTCTGCTGCCAAGCAGCTGGCCCGAAACACAGTCACTCAGGTGCTCTCCAGATTCACTAGCCAACAAGGATCAATCAAGCCAGTCTCTCCCAACAGCTCTCCCTTTGGCACAGACTATCGAAATCTGGCCAACACTGCCAATCCAAGAAGTGACACCAGCCATTCACCTACTCCAGGGAAAGTGTCCAGTCCTCTAAGTCCCCTGTCTCCAGGAATCAAGTCCCCTACCATCCCAAGAGCTGAGAGAGGAAACCCTCCACCTATCCCACCCAAGAAACCTGGCCTCACCCCCTCTCCATCTGCTACCACTCCACTGACCAAAATTCATTCCCAAGCATCCTCTTTGACCACCACAGAAGACCTTGCCAGCAGCTGCTCTTCCAATGCTGTCGTAGCCAATGGCAAGGATGTTGAGATACTTTTGCCTACCAGCAGCTAGTCCCTAGGAGGGAGTCTTCACATTTGACATTCCATCAAATTTCGTCCAAAAGCTCAGAGTCAGACTGTTGAGTCAGATTATGTTATTTATTTTGATAGTAGCTGAACCCATCTGTATAATACATTTAGCGTATTTCACCTTTTTGTATTTTTTTAAGTAGGAACTGAGTAGTTTGGATTTTTATGGCTCACATCTTTGTACTGAAGCTATAATAAAAGGGCACCTCAAAGACATCTCAAGCTCAGCAGTCACCGTCATGTTGTGATAGAGAAAGCTAATTGAGTACCAGGTGGTGATTTGCTGTCTATTTTGGGACTAGAATCACTCAACACTCATTTTGAATTATGCAGAAGTGGTTCATGCAGATTTTTATTCCAGATGAATATGTTTTAAAAGTGCCTGATATATGACTGCCATATGAATGTGATTCTGCAGCGAAAACACAAAATGGATCATTTAATTGCAAAATGAGATCCTCTGTGAATTCTGAATGTTAAAAAACCAACACTGCTTTTAATCCTCTTTTACTGTTTTTAATGCAAGCTTTGTGTTCTGAAACAAGGCTGCATAAGTAGAATGGGAATCCTTCTAAGGGTGGGTGTGAACTCACCACAAAGCTGAGCTTTATAGAGCGCTTGAGAAACCCTCCTGAGCACTAAGCAGTTGGGGTGCTGATTTTCTTGTACTTTTGAAAAATTAAGTCACTCCAAATTTCCTGCATAAAATCTTGAATAGAATGAAATCACATCTCCATTTAAAAAGTGTCTTTCAAGCATCTACTGTCGTGTAAGGAACTTCTGATTCTGATTGCTATTACTTGAATAGGAAATGGTTATTCATTCTGTATAAAAGTTTTGCAACAGAATGAAATCTTTACTCTGTAATCAAAAAGCAATAACTTAAAATTCACTCTCTTTGTAATATTATAAGTCAGAATTATACACGTTTTACCAAATTGTTACATTTATTCTCCAAGCTGCCAGCACTTAGTGTCTGTATCTGTGGAACCAAATTAACTCTTGCCTAAATGGAAGTATACATATATCTGTATAGATACATACCCCTTTACATGTTTAATATACACACACTTACATAAATATTAGTGTAATGATATCTTTGATGTTTGCAATATAGCATAAAGGACAAGTAGAATTGCACATTAAGATTACCTACTAATAAAAAAAAAAGAAAAAAACAAATAAGATAACCTACCAAAAACAACTAAATGTGGCTGGGACCCAATCAAAGGAGGAATCTTGTTCACAGGGAAGTAAGGAAATTGCAAGGTCTTCAGCATCATAAAAGGACAGAGACACTAACCCCATGTCACAAAATTCAATTTGAGTGAGTTATAAAAATGAGTGAAACAGGCCACTCAAGTGGTATAAAACAGGTGGGAGTAGTGGCAAACTGAAGTTCCCAAGCCCCATTTAAAAGGGCACCTCACTGAGTGTGGTGGTTCACCCCTGTAATCCTAGCACTTTGGAAGGCTGAGGTGGGAGAACTGCTTGAGCCCAGGAGTTTAAGACCAGCCTGGGCAACATAACAAGACCCCATCTCTACAAAAAATATAAAAATGATGCAGGTGTAGTGGCATACACCTGTAGTCCCTAGCTACTTGGGAGACTAAAGTGAGAAGATCACTTGAGCCCAGGAGTTCAAGGCTGCAATAAGCTATAATATGATGACACCACTGCACTTCAGCCTGGGTGACAGTAAGACCCTGTCTCTAAAAAGTAATAAATAAAAGGGGCACCCCGTTCAACACCAGCTGTTTGCTGCAGTGCAATGATACTAGACCAAGGTTACCAGCTCTTCAAATTTTTAAAATGTTTGAACACTGCTGATTAACAAACACTTTTGCAGTTGGATTTACCTTGCAAGCTCCTAAGTTGGAACTCTTTCATTCTAGAAATTTGTCATTTCTATAATAGCAAGTTTGGACAGACACCTCCAGATTTTCCAACTATGTAGGCTACTATAGCTGACAGAGTCCATAGAATATAATGACTATCCTCTTCCAAACAAGACTGTCCACAGCATAGCTCAGTGTATGATTTTTATGTCCACAAGGAAGAAGAGGTGTCTTCAAATACATTCTCCTAGCCAGCATCTATCCAGCAGTCTCTGACCTCCTGCTCTAATTTAAGTCTATTTCCTTTTAATCCAATATGAGTTGATGGGGAAAGGGGAGGTATAAATCACAGTGGAGTATACTGGTGACGCCCACAGCTCATGGTTTGATCAAGGCAAATACATCAAAAATTAAAATGCTACTAATGCCCAGGACATCTACCAAAATGATGTAGGAGGTATTTTAAACTGCCCAAAGCAATCATGCATTGAACTTTATTCCCGTGCATAGCCAAAATGAACAGTGTTGATAAAATAGCTAACTTTTCAGGACAGGGGGCTATAGTGCCAGAGTGTTATTATCTCTCTTGCTTTAAATGGTAATCTTAAAAGGTGCATTGTGCTCTTCCTTTGTTTTGGGATAGATATATATATAGAAAGAGAGATACTATAAGGAAGTTTATTTCTTAGGAAATGCACTGAATAACGTATTTCTTTTACAGTGTAATATGGGGGTGGGGATATGTAAAAGAAATGTGTATTTTTACTAGTTGCCTATCTTCTGAGGTAAATAAGCACAATCCTGCAATGGATCCAATAATCCAGTTATTAATAGATATTATAGATTAGGATTTAAGTTTGCTGTAGATTGTGTGTGTGTGCTAAGTAAAAATATCCATGATTCACAATTTTGGTATTAACCCATGTTGGAAAAGCTATGTTACTGGTCAACAGATTGTAATCATGTGCAATGATATAACACAGGCATTAATGAGTCATTAACATTTGTAAAGCCAAATACACCGTGCAGAAGTCTCCATACATTTTTATAGCAAACAACATTAAAACAAGTGAAATCTTACTGTCTGAGGGAAAAATAGTCTTGTTTGTACAAAGTGAAAAATGTTGCGCAATTTGGGCGTATTTTGTTGGGGAAGGAGAGGGTGGTGTAGAGGGAACACTTGATCATGGCTTTGAAAAACCTTATGAAGTCAATGACCCATCTCGATTAGACCCCATGAGGAACTAGGACATTGGTTTTCTTTAGGATCTTTGAGCTGGAAAAAAGGCTTTAAAATAATCCGGTCTGTATTTTGAAACCATTTGGTGGTTCTGGACCTTTTGAGAATCTTAGAAAAGGTATAGACTCTACCACCAGAAAAATGGATTTGCCTATATGCAAAATACGGTTGATGGCTTCACAGGTCCAGAGACCCTGAAGCCATCCATGACTCACATGCTCCAGCTTAAGAAAGTCTGGTCTTGTCCTGCCGTCTCATTTAACAAATGACTAATACATCCCTTGTTTCCTAGTCCAGTGCCCTTGTAGCTGCACTTTTAGCTAATGCTAGTTATAGCCAGACAAAAGCATTTGAAAATCCCTTGAAGTACAAAAGATGTTCAAACAGTGTAGATGTTTCATATCTTAAGCTTCTAGCATTTAAGCCAATTAATGATCATTTCAGCTAACACTAGCTATCTCCATTTTCCCATAACAGCATGTCAGCAATGCTGCCTAGTCGATTTGTGTGCACACGCGCAACTGCGTGCACACGCATGTCCATGTGCGCAAATTGATAACAAGCACTTCTGATGGTTAGTCCTTGAAACAGAACTTCAAATGTCTTTTGAAATGTTGGCTTCAAAATAGGATGTGTTTTCCTAACAGTGAGTCAGAGGTGGACAATGAACATAGAGTAATTTTTAATTTAGTTGCTATGAAACTAGTTAAGAAAACTTGAAAGCCTGTCCACCCATCTATTTGCATGTGAGTGGCCAATTCTTTAGTAAAAGCCAAGGAGAAGAAAGGACACTAGGGTATTGGTTCTCAAACTTTATTGTGCTTTAGTATAACCAGGGAAACCTGCTCAAAGTAAGGATTCTTGGGGATTGAGCTGAGAGGTCTGGCTGATGCAGGTAGTCTGAGGCTCACATTTTGAGAAATAGTGCTTCATAGCCCTCACCTGTTCTGTCACAACAACTTGTTTGCATCTGACTTGAGATGTCTTAAGCTCCTGAAACTGGTTTGCCAGAATATCAATGATACTAAGAGTCCAGAGCGTGCTTGAGTACCAAACATTCATGCTAATGATTTCACATACATATTACTTTACTAATACTCACAAGGGTGCTGTGAGATAATGCTATATACCTAGTGTAGTTGAGGACCAGAAATTTGTACAAGGGCCCTTAGTAAGTGACAGCCAGGACTCAAACCCTAGAGCTTTTCTCTTTCACTACCAGTGTTTCCCACATGAGAACTCTGGGGGTGGGGGCTCTTGTTAAACATACAGATTCCCAGGCCCCTCCCCTGGTGATTCTGACTCAGTAAGACAAGGCGGAGCTCTAGATAAGTGCTTTGGGTGATTCTTAAGATAGAGGAAGTTTAGAATATCCTTAAGGGCACCCTACTGCTCCCCCACTACCCCAGGAGTAGATTATAAGACCCATTGCTAGGAGACCTTTATCAGGTCAGATAAACAAAACAAAAAAAAACATCCTTATTAATTCCCCTCAAATAACATATGTTTCTTAAGTATCTAAGATGAACCAGAAACCAAGCTATTAAATAGCTATTAAGAAAGGTACAAGTCTAAACCTGTTCCCTGCCCTCAGAGTACTCACAATCTAGTTGGGAAAGCAAAACATTAACAACTAAGTTATATAATGATTCCAGAGACATGTTTGATAGAATAATGCAAGTAAGTTTAAGAAACCATAGGGAGTTATTGAAGGTGGTCCCTGGCAAAAGCACTATGGTGGCTCAGAGGTGACAAAGTTCTTTGTGGGCAGGAAAAAGTTAACTGGAAAAGGAGTAAATGTCTTTTTTCCTCTCTCCAAAGCATTATTTACCTGAGTTTTATAGTATCTCCCTGTGTTTGTTTTGTTTTTCTTGGCTTATCTTGAGTCTAGGATGAGGTCAGTGACAGAAGCACAAGAAGTACCCAAGAGTTGAGTCCTGTTTCAGGGATACTGACACCCAGGTGTGGTTTTTGAAAGGGTTGGGGCTGGTCTAAGAATGAGCTTCTAGGCCGCACACTCTGCAAAACATTCTCTGATAACTTGTAGGGAAAACTTAGGAACATACAAAAGGCAGGTTAAAAACGGACCTGCTTGCCAAAATACCACATTACCCATAAATGTCCTCTCCCCATTGCCCTTCTTCGCACCCTCTAAATCTCTATGAGCAAATGAGAGAAATGTAAATTAAGTTTTGCAAAGAATCAAATAAGCCTCTGGGACACTTGCAGGGGTGTTGCTTTTAGACGAGGGGCACAGCGAGTATTATATGGCTCAGTACACACCACTGTGAAATCGTTGGCTCTCAGAAATTACTGGGAAGTGTCAAAACAAGACTGGCTTTATCCTTGGGAAGTCACCTACTTAATCTGACAAGAATCCTACTCAGGGTAACTCAGTGTGATAGACACCAGGATATGCCATGTAGGCAACCCTTTAGGAACAAAGGATTTATTTCCCTAGGTACAGGGAATGCTGACAATAAGTGGCCCTTGGTTATAACCTCTTATAGGAATTGCCTTAACTAAAAGAAAATAAACTTGACTAAGGTCACATCTCCTTCCATGGGCAACTCATACCCAAAGACAGATGGACGTGGAGTTTATATTGGCCCCCTAGTCCCAAATTGGAAGGATTCTAAAGGGTCATCCCAGCTACAAAACCCCTTGTAGGATTGGCTGAGACCTTTATTGAGACTGCAAATTGCAGCACTACTTTGCCCAATCCTGCTCCCTTCCCACCTCATTCCCTAGGTATGGATCCCAAAGGCAGTCCCAAGTAAGCCTCCTGCACCCTAATCTCTGAGAGTCTATTCTGTTCCTTTTGGTCATGACTAAGTCCTCTAAATAAGGCATACACATTTTCTGAGTATTTATATGGTGCCAAGCTCTCAAATCAGGTATTTTACACATTACTTCATTTAATCAACACAACTACTAAAAGAGGTAGATTATCCCTGCTTGACAGATAAGGTAACTAAGTCCTGTTGAGACACAGTCAATTGCTCAAGATGCCGCAGAACAGGGCTGAGATTCAGTGTCAACAGCTGGGAACTCACTCAAACCCTCTTCTATTTGGCTTCCAAATCCACTCTCCTTCCACTGGCCACACTACAGCCTCAAAACAGTAATCCTCCATTTGGGGAGTTTAGAATATTAGCTTATTGTCAGTCAAATACCTGTATAAATGCATTGGTTAGCTAGCTTTCTTTTGAGACCTTTGACTGAAGCAACTGGGTTTTACTATGGAGACAGAAGGATGATTTGCCTGCACGCGTGGAGTCATCAAGTGTTAGAGCTAAAGGGAAGCTTAGAGACCCTTGATTGTAGCTCTTCATCTTGCAGATGAGAACAAGCCCTAGCAAGGCCAGGTGACTTGCCCCAGTGTAATGTCTAGTTCACAGCAGAGCCCAGACTGTCAAGTCAGCCTGGCGCCCTCATTCTGCCTCCGCAGACTGCTCCTCCCTGAGCCGACCTGAAGCCAGTAATCCTAGCCCAGCCCTGGCTGCTCCCAGGGCATGCTTTCCTTCTCTCACCTGCTTCTCCACAATGTCTGGTTTTGATCTCGTTCACCTGGGCTGCCCCATATTCCAGGCCTTGCCCTCTGCCTAGGCCTAGGGCTGCCTGCCACGCTTGTTGCCACAAAAATCCTGTCCTCATCTCTGAACAGGTTTGACAGCTGGGGTGAGGTGGGAGTGGGGCGGATGTGGTGGAGCTTCCACTCCCAGGCTGTGCCTCCATTTGTCTCACATCGGCCTTGGGAAGCACTTACTCAAAAGGTGTCTTGTTTCTCAGGTGTGGACAAGAAGCCGCTGAAGCCAGGAGCATCTCTGCCTTCCATGCTCAGGACTCTCTAACTTGCCACACCTGCCCGTGGAGGGTGGGGCGGCTGAATGCGTGAGGAGAGGCTGCCTCTGTCCTCTCCTCCTTCCCCACCTGAACTGAAACACACAGCTGCCCCAAGAACGGCCTTTCGCATTCTCAAAAGACTTATCCGTCCCCCTTCTCTTTAGTGCCCACCCTCCCACTCCTCCTCTCCGCTAGCCCACCCCAGCCCCAGTCAAAGCCTTCCAGAACTGTTTGTGCCTCACAGCAGACACGATGTCCTCAGGAAGACCTTGATCCAAAGGGACTTGGGGTGGTGGGGCGGTTTGGGGGTGGTGACCAAAGCACACACAGGCCCCTTTTTCATCCCTAGCATGTTTTCCCTCTCCTGAGTCCTGGTGAGTCAGCGCCACAGGGCCACACACAAGGCTTCTATTCAGGGCTCCTTTTCCTTCTGCTCTAACTCGGATCTTGGCATCTCTCACTCCCTCATTCTCTATGTGGGCCTTATTCTCACCATGGGAAAGCTCTGCTCCCTGCCCTGCGCCTCCCCACGTTCCCCCACACCCCGCCCCAACACAACACACACACACGCACATGCACGCTGTGCCTGCCCTTCATTTATTCAGCATATAGTTATTAAGTACCAACTCTGTGTCAAGCCTCATGCTAAGGGCTGGAATTGACACTGTGGTGGGGGGACAAGTCTTACAGAGGTGACATCTCAGGGCAGGCAGGGCAAGATATAGCAAGTTTCCCAAACGGGTGGTGGGGCCCTGACAGATTCAGGAGAGCTGGAAGTCTGTGGGCCCAGAGGCTTAGGAAGCACCTAAGTTAAACCGACCGAAGGGAGAAGGAGACCGCTCTGCACGGATGGGGGCACATCCGCATTCTGTACACACAAGGAGTTGGGCAAGAAAAGGAGTCAAGAACACGAGCTGTGCCATTCTCTCTGTAACCCTGGGCAAGTGGATGGACCTCTGCTAGCCTCCCTCTCGGCATCAGTAAAATAAAAATGACATGCGAACCTTCCTCCCAGGGTTTTGCGAGAATTAAAGGAGAGAAAGCAGGCCCGTGTCCGGCCCACGGTAAGCACTGCGCGGCCCCTCCGCTCCGCTGCCGGCCGGCGCTGTGGGTGAGAGGGCGGCACGCAGGCGGCGCGGCGCGTCCGCGCGGTTCCGACGCAGCGATCCGGCACCGCGCCAGCCCCGCTCCTCCGCGCCCGCCGCCCCGCCCGTCCTCGGGAAGCTGACTCCTCGCGCCCCCTGGCGTTCCAGATGCCGCGACTCTCTCCAAGGCCTTGCCGCGCCCAGCTCCCGGGAAAGGACCCCGCCTGCAGTCAGGAGCCGCCCACTTCAGAGGCCCGCAGACCGGGAGGGTCCCCTCCCCGCCCCGCGCCCAGCCGCCTCCCTGCTAAGCCCTGAGCACAGCAGCATACCCTGCCTGGAAAACTGAAAAAAGCCCCGACTACATAAAAGGGGAGAGAATAACAGATATCACAGCATTGCTGTAAGCCTTAAATGAGCAAATTTCAGACTTTAACTAGTCCCTGGCATAACGAAGCTCTCAAAAAGTGAAAGTTATTAGTATAATGTGGCTCCTAGAACAGTGACTGACGTATAGTAGATGCTCGGTAACTGTTAAAGAGAGGCCAGCATGACTATCAATATTTATTTATTCATCCATTTAATTATGCTTCAAAAATGTCTTGCTCTTTCTATACTGTTGATGCTGTAAAACACAAAACATTTGGCCAGGCACGGTGGCTCATGCCTGTAATTCTAGCACTTTGGGAGACCAGCCTGATTGAGACCCCTGTCTCTACAAAAAATAGAAAAATTAGGTGTGCCTGTAGTACCCGCCATTCAGGAGGCTGAGGCGGGAAGATCACTTGAGCCCAGGAATTTGAGGTTGCAATGAGCTATGATGACACCACTGTACTCTAGCCCTGGGTGACAGAGGAAGACCTTGTCTCAAAAAATAAAGTAAAAAAGATACAAAATGCTTAATGAGCCAAATATGTAAGCAAGAGCCAGCGCTCTGGAAGGAAAAAAAGAAATTTCATTCATTCAAACATCCATGCCACAGTTCCTACTAGGTGCCAGGCACTGATGTAGGCACTAGGGTGGAGAAACAAATGTTACAGTCCTTTAGAAGCCTTAGATGCTGGTAGGAGAGACAATATGAAACATAGTGTTATGTGGACTACAATAAATACAGGAACAAGCTGTGGCTGTACAGTTAATCCCCAATAGAGTCAGGGAAGGTCTCACAGAGTAAGGGATACTTGCCCTGGCCTTGAAGGAGACTCTGGTAGATGCTCCAGGCGAAGAAGGCAATGAAGAGAATTCCAGGCAATGAGAACAGCATATACAATGCACCACGTTGCCAACAGGCATGGGGTCCCTGGTTAGAAGTCTGGGATGGGAGTGTGGATCTGGGAGCAGTAAGCGGAACTGGACAGGGAAGGGCATGGTCTGCCCAGGCAAAGAGCTGGGACTCTGAGGGGCCACTGGGAGCCTGAATGGAGGAGGCATCATGAGCACAGGCACATTTACCATGAAGCTAATGAAGTTTAAGCTTCAAGGACTATCACCAGCCCAGCCCCTTCCAAAACCTGAAGGGCTCAAGTGATATGTTTACAAAATTTGCAAAAATAAGACACTTAAACTGCAATAAGTTAACACTGCTGTCTCTTTTCACTCTTTTTCCTATATCACACTTTCCCCCGTGTTGGGTGGTCTTCAAATGGTGGCCACAGGCATTTTTGCAATTCAGCTAAAATAAGTTGAATGGGGGACTATTTTTTGACGGAAATATATTTACGTGGTTTGCAGTTACCTCTATGTATACTTGATAGCCATGCCGGTATAGGAACAGCTTCTAGGAATACTCCTATCAATCCCTGTGCTGCCTTACCTGACATAATGACATGAAGGAGCAGTGCCAAAGCTTGTATCCTATGAATATACCCTAAAGCACCTGGCACTAAAAGTAAAGTGGGAAGTGGAGGAGAAACAAGTTTTAAATGTGTGGAGCCTGAACTAGTCTACAGAAAATTATTCTAGTTCTTGGATGTGTAAAATTATAAGCAGGCAGTTAATTTCTCATTAATTCCTAGCCAAAATAAAATTTCTCCTTTGTCAGGAAAATAGTAATGCAGTGTGCACGATTATAAATGCATCATACATATGAAGATGTAATGAAAGAGTATGGAGTCAAAAGATATATATTTTTTCAATTTTAGAGAATTCTGCTTTCTGACCAAGAGAGAATAATGGGGTTAGATTTATTCTTGCACCTAAGAAACTAAACATTGAACAAAATATATTAAATAACAATTTCCAAAGCAATTGAATGTCATACAACAAAAGACAAAGATGGGAAACAAAATGAGTCTTATGATTGCCCCAGCAGGAAGGAGGAATCCCAGTACATGATCCAGTTGAGATGAAGCTGGGTGTCATGGGAGGGAAGAGTATTGGAGACAAAAGAACTTCAGTAAGAGAGACCACCAGAAATCTTCAGAAGCTTCCCTTGGAATCTTTCAACTGAGTACTAATCAGCACACACATGAGGAAACCACTCAAGGCCAATGAGAAAAGCACTCGAAAGGATTCGAAGGAATAGTAATAAGAACTTTCATGGGACTGGGGGTATTTTCTGTTCTCTCTTAGCCAAAAATGAAAAATCTCATAATTTATAACCCATACATAGATACTCAGAGTTTTACCTCGATAGTGGGTCAAAATAGGCCCTAGACTAAATGATGCTCTGTTCTCACCCAAACAGATTTTAAAAGCAAGACTCAAAAGGATCAAACTGTTTATAAATAACTGCAGCTTAGAAGAAAGCTCAAGAATATGTATCAGAAAACAAAAATATCCAGAATCCAAGTAAAATTCATAATGTCTGGCATCTAATCAAAAATCACCATGCAGGCAAAGAAGTAGAAAAATATGGCAAATATTAAAAGAAAAATCAATCAATTGAAAATAACCCCCAAATAACACAATGATAGAAATAGTAGACAATTACATTAAAATAGCTATTATAACTGAACTCTATATGTTCAAAGAGACTGAGTTTGTTAATTAGAGACATGAAAAATGCAAAAAAGACCCAAATCACACTTCTAGAGATAAAAATTACAGTATTTGAATTTAAAAAAATATTATATGGGATTAATAACAGATTGCACACAGTAGAAGGAATCATTGTTAAACTTGAAGAAATAGCAATAAAAACTATCCATAATGAAACACAGAACATAAGAGTTTTTAAATGAACAAAGCACCAGTGAGCTTCTGGACAAATTCAAGTGACCTCATATAAATTTAACTGGGAATCCTGAGAGAAAATCTTTGAACAAATAATAGCCAAGATTTTCCAAATTTGTTTCTCCTTTTCCTTCTCCTCCTCCTCCTTCTTCTTCTTTTTTTTTAGAGACTCGATCTCACCATGTTGCCCATGTTGCTAGTCTCAAACTCCTGGCCTCAAGCGATCCTCCCCACTCAGCCTCCTGAGTAGCTGGGATTATAGGCATGAGCCATTGCGCTCAGCTAGATTTTCCAAATTTGATGAAACTGATAAATCCACAGACAGACAGACACACACACACACACAAAAATTGAAATGAACCTAACTACAAGAAACATGAAAGAAAATACAATATACATCATAATCAAATTGCTTAAAACCAATCATAGAACACCTATAAAACACCAGAGGAAAGAAATTATTGAATAAACATGAATAAAAATAACAGCAGACTTCTCATTAGTAACGATACAATCCTGAAGATAGCGGTAGAGTACTGAGGGGGTAAAAGACCTGTCGACCAAGAATTCTATCCACAATGAAAACACCTTTCAAAGACAAAGGCAAAATACTTTTCTCAAACATCCACAAGATGAAAGGTTTCATCATCAATAGACCTGCAGCACAAGAGATATTAAAGAAAATAGTTTAGTCAAAAGGAAAATGATAGCAGAAATCTGGATCTGCACAAAGGAATAAAGAGTACCAAAATAGTAGCCATTTGAGTAAATATGAAAAATTATTTTTCTTGTTCTTTAAATCCATTTAAAATTTATCACAATATATTGTGAGATTTTAAACATATATAGAAATAAAATGTATGACAATAGCACAAAGTCTGAGAGAAGAAATGGAAATATACTGTTGTAAGATTCTTATACTGTATATAAGTCAGAAGAACATCACATGAGGGTAAACCACAGTAAGTTAAAGATGTACACTATAAGCCCTAAAGCAACCACCAAAAAAAAAAAAAAAAAAAAATCAAAACAAAGCCAATAAGCCAAAAAAGGAGATAAAAATAGAATCATAAAAACTACTCAATCTGAAAGAAGGAAAGGGAGAGAAGAGCAAAGAACATATAATAGAAAAATAGCAAGACTGTCGATTTAAAGCCAACCATATCAATAATCACTTAAAATGTAAATGGCCTCAGGAGTGGTGGCTCAATTAATATTAATAATATTAGCACTCTGGTAGGCTGAGGCAGGAGGATCACTTGTGCCAAGGAGTTTGAGGTTGCAATGAGTTGTGTTGAGGCCTCTGCACTCCAGCCTGAGTGACAGTGATACTCTGTTCAAAAAAAAATTTTAATGACCTAAATAAGCTAATTAAAGGCAGAGATTATCAGATAGCATTTTTTAAAATATCAACACTATAATATATGCTGACTATAAGAAATCCACATTAAATATAAAGACATAGAGTATATTCTTATTGAATACTTCACCTAAATGCAGCAGAATATATATTATTTTTAGTATACACAGAATAGTCAGCATGATACACAATAGTGCTGGCAATTAAAATGTCTCAATAAGTTTTAAAAGATTTAAGATATACAAATTGTGTTCTCTGAACACAATGGAATTCAATTAGAAATCAAAAACAGAAAGGTCACTGGAAAATCCCCAAATATTTGGAAAATAAAACACTTCCAAATAACCTTTGTCAAAGAAGAAATCAAAGGGGAAATTAGAAAATAATTTTGAACTGAATGAAAAGGAAAACACAACATAGCAATACTTGTGAGACACATATAAAGCAGTATTTAGAGGGAAATTTATAAGGCTAAATGCCTATATTAAAAAAGAAGAAATATTTGAAATCAATTAAGAAACTAGAAGTCCAGGACAGCTGCAGTGGCTCATGCCTGTAATCCTAGCATTCTGGGAGGCTGAAGTGGGAAGATCACTTGAGGCCAAGAGTGTAAGACCAGCCTGAGCAAGAGCAAAATCTTGTCTCTATGAAAAATAGAAAAATTTGCTGGATGTCATGGTGCATGCCTGCAGTCCCTACCTGAGTGACTGAGGCAGGAGTGTCACTTGAGCATAGGAGTTTGAGGTTGCAGGGAGCTATGATGATGCCACTGCACTCTAGCCTTGGCAACAGACCGAAACTCTGTTTCAAAAACAGAAAAGAAAATAGAACTCCTGTGACATTACTGAGATGGTGGACTAGGAGGTCCCAGTGCTCTTCCCCCTGAGAAAAACAAAGAATAAGCAACTACATACCAACTGAAATAGATCTGGGAGAGCTCCAGAGTACAATGAAAAACCTACAACAACCTAGGAAGCACACAAACCAAGGATAGCCACATTAAAAAGTATAGAAAGTATCTTACCTATTCCACCCCATCCCCCAGTCCAGCACAGCTTGGGACAAAGAGTGATCTCCTTGATGCAACATCCCCTTGTGGGACAAATGGAGACCAAGAGGACCTCAGCAGCCTTCACCACCAGTACAAATACTCACAACTTTTACCATCAAGGAGCCCTGCAGTCTTCACCAATGCTGACCCCCGACTGACATCTGTCTGGAGTCCATACTGCTATGCAACCTGGAGAATGAGATGCTATGCTCCCAATTGCTGGGACCACTAATCACCCACCCCATAACTGCATGAATGCCCCAGACTCTGGAACCAAGGTCATTCCATGCATGACCACACCTCTGACACTGGCACCATGACTGTAGTGGGCACACCTGTACCCAAGATCAGAGAGCCATGGCTGCTCTATGTGCACCTGTGTATCAGATACTGGCACCACTGCCAACATGTGTGTACCCGTACCCTAGATCTGGTATGAAAAGGGATCCCCACAGCCATGAATTTACTTCATTGTGGAAAAAGAGAACAGGAAGAACACAACATCATTTGCCACCAAGGACTCAAACAGCTCTTGCTGCTGCCATGGACACCCGCAGCTTTCGTCATTGAGTACCTCAAAAGTCATTGGCCATGGTGACCTCATCTGATGGAGCTACACAGGGACTATGCTGCTACACTTACCATGAAGCTGGAGCTGACACTGCACCCTTCCAAAGCTAGAGCCACCACACTCCACCTAGATCACATCCTCAAATGCATTCATAAGTGAAGGTCTTTCTCTACGGAAGCCAGTCCATAAAGTCTGGAACAGGCGACTATTAATTCAAAAGCACAGACATCATTGGAAAGCTAAAGAAACATGAAACATCAAGGAAACATTATACCACCAAAGGAATACAATAATTTTCCAATAACTGACCCCCCAAAAATAGAGATTTATGAATTGCCTGACAAATAATTTGAAATAATTATTTTAAGGAAGCACAGTGGCTACCAGAAAACACAAGCAACTCAATGAAACCAGAAAAACAATACAAGAATAAAACTCAAAATTCAGCAAAGTGATAGAAATTATAAAAAATAACCAAACAGAAGTTATAGAGCTGAAGAATGCAATAAATAGAAAAAAATGCAATAGAGAGCTTTAACAGCAAACTTGATTTTAAAAAAAGAAAAATCTGTTAACTTTAAGATGGGTAGTTTGAATTTATCTAGTCAGGGGAGGAAAAAGAATGAAAAAGATTATAGAAAGTCTACAGAATTTATGGGACACCATCAAGGGAATCAATATATGTATTTGGCAGTCCCAAAAGTAGAAGAGAGAAAGAAAGGAGCAAAAAAACTTACTTAAAGAAATAATGACTGAAAATTCCCAAACCCTAGAAGAGAAATAAACATCCAGATTCATAAAGCTCAAATATTCTCCAAACAGAATCAACCCAAGAAAGGCTACACCAAAACATATTATAATCAAATTGTCAAAAGTTTAGGGCAAAGAGAATTTTGAAAATAGCAAAGTAACTCATCATATATAAGGGAAACTCCATACGACTATTCTCAGTGGAAACCTTGTAGACTGGGGATAGTGGCATGATATATTCAAAGTACTAAAAGGAAAAACAAAAACAAAAAACAACCATCACTCAAGACCACTGTACCAAGCAAAGTATCTTTTAAAAATGAAGGAGAGGTAAAGTCTTTCTCAGACAAACAAAAACTGAGGGAGTCATCACCAATAGACTTACCCTACAAGAAATGTTTAAGGCATTAATGTTAAAATGTAACACTATAGTGGTGGTGTATAAATTAATTTTAATCTTAATGTCAAATATAAGATAAAAATTTGTTAATGGACACCCAATATAAAGAACAAGCAAACTCAGCCTACAGGATCACAAAGTGGTGGGGAGGGGAGTAAAATTCCAATGTTTTTGTATGCAATTGAAGTTAAGCTGTTATCAACTAAAAGTAGAAGGTTATAACTCCAAGATATTTTTTACAATCCTCAAGCTAACCACAAAGAAAAGACCTATAATAGATACACAAAGATACAGGGAACAGAATTAAAGCAAATTCCTATAAAAAAAAAAATCATTGAATAACAAAGAGGACAGCAAGAAAGAAAGACAGAGACAAAGCAACTGCAACATAGAAAACAATTAACAAAATGGCAATAGTAAGTCTTCCTTTATGAATAATTACCTTATTTGTATATTGATTAATATTAACAATCAAAAGGCATACAGAGGCCGGGCACGGTGGCTCACGCCTATAATCCTAGCACTGTGGGAGGCCGAGGTGGGCGGATTGCTCAAGGTCAGGAGTTCAAAACCAGCCTGAGCCGTCTCTACCATAAAAATAGAAAGAAATTAATTGGTCAACTAATATATATATATATAAATCAGCCGGGCATGGTGGCTCGTGCCTGTAGTCCCAGCTACTCGGGAGGCTGAGGCAGGAGGATCGCTTGAGCCCAGGAGTTTGAGGTTGCTGTGAGCTAGGCTGACGCCACGGCACTCACTCTAGCCTAGGCAAGAAAGCGAGACTCTGTCTCAAAAAAAAAAAAAAAAAAAAAAAAAAAGGCATACAGAGGCTGAATGGATAAAGAAAAAAATAAACAAGATCCAGTGATATGCTGTCTACAAGAGCCTTGCTTTAGATTTAAAGAAAAATATAGGCCAGTTCAACTTGTGGCCTAGTGGTTAAGAATACACACAGGCTGAAAGCAAAGGGACAGAAAAAGATATTCCATGTAAATGGTAACCAAAAGGAAGCAGGATTAACCTATACTCAAGTGATACAAATAGATTTTAAGTGTACAACTGTCTCTAGAGACAAAAGTCATTGTACAGTGATAAAAGGGTTAATTCAACAGGAAGATGTAACAATTATAAATATATTAATATTTTGCACCCAACATCAGAGCACCAAAATATATAAAGCAAATATTGACAGATCAGAAAACAGGAATTGACAGCAATATAGTAATAGCAGGAAACTTCAATACCCCATTTATAATAATGAATGAAACATTCAAACAGAAAATCAATAAAAAAACACCTGACTTGAATAATCCTATAGACTATATAAAGCTAACAGATATAGGAGAATTCTATAGAACTTTTCACCCACCAGCAGAAAAACTCATTCTTTTCAAGCACACATGAAACATTTTCCAGGATAGATCAAATGTTAGATCACAAAACAAGTCTTAACAAATTTAAGATCAAAATGATTCCAAGTATCTTTTCCAACAAGAGTGGAATGAAACTAGAAATCAATAATAGGAAGAAAACCAGAAAATTTACAAATATGTGGAAATTAACACACAATTGAACAACCATTGGGTCAAACAGGAAATTCAAAGGGAATTTAAAAGTATCTCAAAACAAATGAAAACACAATATCAAAGCCTATGGGGTACAGCAAAAGGAGTAATAAGAGGGAAGTTTAAGTGAGAAATGCCTACATTAAAAAAGAAAAAAGATTTCAAACAAAACAACCTAAGTTTACACTTTAAGGAACTAGAAAAAGAACAAACTAAGAACAAGAAGAACAAACTAAGAAAAGAAGAAAAACTAAGCCCAAAGTTAGCAGAAGGAAAGAAATAATAAATATTAGAGAAGAAATAAATCAAATAGAGAATTAAAAATAGAAAAAAACAACAAAACTAAGAGTTTGTTTTTTGCTTTTTTTTTTTCAGTAATTGCTTGTTTATTCTCCTTTTACAAAAAGACACTTCCAAATAAATATAAAATGGCATATGTCATATTTAGCAATGGGCAAATACACATTTTCTTGGTATTCTCCACAGAAATAAACTAATAAAATTTTCAGAAGCACATTCATCCTACCCTCCTCCCACCCTCTAAAAGGAAAAAAAAGGTCAATTCTTTTAATTTCCTATAATTTTTAACAATGGATTCTCAAACTAATCTACGACTACTCAGGGACCAAGACATCTGAATCAACAAGTTAAAAAAAAGTGTGTGTACACGCGCATATTCGTGCATGGGCGTAGATACACATAATATGTTGCCCAGAAACTCCAACTCATGAATATTCTTACAAGTTTTTCATTTCTTATAATTTACGTGAATAGTCTGTTCTGTTCAAGTCTGCATGGCAAATAAAACAGAAAGCTGAGGCCGGGCGCTGTGGCTCACGCCTGTAATCCTAGCTCTTGGGAGGCCGAGGCGGGCGGATTGCTCAAGGTCAGGAGTTCAAAACCAGCCTGAGCAAGAGCGAGACCCCGTCTCTACTATAAATAGAAAGAAATTAATTGGCCAACTGATACATATATAAAAAAATTAGCCGGGCATGGTGGTGCATGCCTGTAGTCCCAGCTACCCGGGAGGCTGAGGCAGAAGGATCACTTGAGCCCAGGAGTTTGAGGTTGCTGTGAGCTAGGCTGACGCCACGGCACTCACTCTAGCCTGGGCAACAAAGCGAGACTCTGTCTCAAAAAAAAAAAAAAAAAAAAAAAAAAAAAAAAAAAAAAAAAAACAGAAAGCTGAGTACAACACATGTGTGTATATACATATATATACTTTTCTGTACTAAGAGAAAGCATTAAATACAGGTATTTTTTTTTTTTTTTTTTTTTTTTTGAGACAGAGTCTCGCTTTGTTGCCCAGGCTAGAGTGAGTGCCGTGGCGTCAGCCTAGCTCACAGCAACCTCAAACTCTAAATAGAGGTATTTTTAATATACAGTGCACATACCATGTGTTTTTTTAAAGCTAACTAAATCCTGATTTCCTATACCTTAGCGGTGATACAGAAGGCAGACAAATACCAAAACTATTTGTGACCAAATTTAGCTAATAAAACATACCCTGCCCATTGGCTCACAACAATATACCAGAATTTGAACAATGATGAATATCCAAGTGTTATTTGTTTTACTAAAATTTATCTTCAGGCTAATATCTGAAGAGCTTTGCTAATAATACTTTCAATTAAGCATTCTTATTTAATGATTTATCTATCAAGTGGAAATATGTACAACAGTTATTTCAAGTCAGAACAAAAGGAGTGGTTTTTTTCCTGGCTGCTCATCAAAAAATTATTTTTAAAAATCCATTTCAAATAATTCCTGGCCAGGCATGGTAGCTCACACCTATAATACTAGCACTCTGGGAGGCCAAGATTGGAGGATCACTTGAGGTCAGGAGTTTGAAACCAGCCTGATCAAGAATGAGGCTTCATCTCTACTAAAAATAGAAAAAATTAGCCAGGTATGGTACACGCCTGTAGTCCCAGCTACTCAGGAGGCTGAGGCAGGAAGATCACTTGAGCCCAGGAGTTTGAAGCTGCGGTGAGCTAAGCTGATGCCATGGCACTCTAGCCTGGGCAACAGAGCAAGATTCTGTCTCAAAACAAAACAAACAGAAAAACCCAAATAATTCCTTATTTGGTTCTTTATAATAATTTCTCACTTTTTGAAGACCATTTAGAAATAACAAAATATGTTTAAAGGGTGATCATCAAAATAACTAAATGGATTTGAAATGTACTTTTGTGTACTTTCTGTAATACCTAGATCCTGTGGTAATTAATTATATTTTACTGGATCCCTATAATGTGACAAACATGAATCTCAAAATAGAAAAAAAGGCTTTTATATTTTAAACTATGCCCCCTCTTCCTCCACACCTATCCCCAAATATTTTAAGAAGAAAATTAATCTTGTTGCTTTAGGGGTTGATGTAATATTTGCAAAAAAACAATTGTTAATAAACTCTTCAAACTTTTTAGGACCAGTATCAAATTTAAGGATTTATTCATTCTGAGGTTGCATGAAAGATGGAAATTTAAAATATCAGTACAAATAGAACTACATATAAGAAAAAGCACCTAAAGATGGAGGAAAGAGAACCACGTTCATATGTTTCCATGTACGTAATAGCTTAAGTTCTCCAAAAAACTAGGCTTTTTTGGTTCTGGTTCTACGTTTAAAACTGTCTTTCAATTTCAAAGCCAATTCAAAATTAGGAAAAAACTATATTATAAACTTTTGTAGGTGAAGATCACTAAACTATGAGACTAATTTCCTGGATGGCAAGTTAAAACTCCTATGAAAGTCAAAGGCATTGGGATTCAGTGATTTAAATTAACCTCGTCATGTTAAAAGACAGTGCTTCATGATCCATGCGGACCATGCTCACTACTCATGGCACACACATACGTTACCACTGCTGAGATCCCACTGTCATAATTTAAAAATCCAAATTTAACTCCAGAAAACAAAACTTCTGGAATATGAATTTGAAGACAGACAGTACATATAGCAGTTAAGTGGAACCTGCCTGTGACAATCTTTTATTATTGTTTTTTCCTTTAAGGCTACAGAAAATCTGCACATTAAACAAGGCAATTAATTCTCATAAAAATACCCCCCTACAAATAGCCAAGGTATCTAGTCAGTTCCACAGTAAGTATATGTTGTATCACATTCTATTTTGC
The DNA here is from genome assembly GCF_040939455.1 of Microcebus murinus. NCBI lineage: Eukaryota > Metazoa > Chordata > Mammalia > Primates > Cheirogaleidae > Microcebus > Microcebus murinus. The sequence goes on from NC_134105.1 coordinate 90,976,455, forward strand.
AGGTGTACTTTCTTGTGAGTCTTCTGGGTTAGGATTAATTTTTTCTGGAAATATTAGCTTCTCACAAACTGCTTCCTTTATTGGTTAAATACTGGGATATTTCATTAGGTTCTGTGAAGAGAGAAGGTGGAACATGCATTAAGCTAGCAATTTTGCTCTCTCGTGATGTATATTCTCGTAACATGTAGGTTTTATCAGCCTCATGGTAAAGTCTTGTGTCATTCATTCTGATAAGCACCCCATCAATTCTCAAGAAAAACTGCAATAGCAGGAAAAAACTAGAAGGCATTACTCTAATTTTCACACTGAGGCTTGAAACTCCATGATCATGAAGTTCATCCTCAAACAGAAGAACTTCTTCAAAGAACTTAATCTGTTCTCTGGCTTTCAATTTCTCTGTGTCTATATGATCTGTTGTAGGTACAACCTTTAACTTAAGAGATTCTCCAAGTAATGTTCCCTTATAATCTGTTGTATAGGTCCAATCATATGGTTTAATAACCTCTTTGGAGTGTTCACCCTCCGTCCTGCTTTCCTGCCATTCTTGGGCACAGGCTACTTGAAGCATTCCTTGATAGTTGTTTACACATCTTAACGCATCTGTGGCATTGAACTCAATCCCAAAGCCAGAGCCATGTTGGATTCTTAAAACATTGTCTCCAAACATCATTTCGGGGAGAGACGGCATATGCAATTCATCCGCTAACTTCTCCACATCCGCTGATTTCATGATGTGGGTCTTGGATGCCGTCAGCTTCCAGGGACCGAAGGAGAAGTCCTGGTGGCTGCTCTGGAAGCCGTGGATCATCATGGCTGAGGCGAGGCCCACGGCGGCCACACGGCACGGATTGGAGCAGCGGAAGCCGCAGCGGACACCGGTTCCTCCGCCTCCCTCCGGCCCAGCCCCCTAGGCTTCCCAGCCATTACCATGCCCGGCCCCGCCTGTTTTTCGCTTTTTTTGTTTGCTAGTTTGTTTGTTTGTTTTTTGAGACAGAGTTTTACTCTGTTGCCCAGGCTAGAGTGAGTGCCATGGCGTCAGCGTAGCTCACAGCAACCTCAAACTCCTGGGCTCAAGCGATCCTCCTGCCTCAGCCTCCCGAGTAGCTGGGACTACAGGCATGGGCCACCATGCCCGGCTAATTTTTTCTATATATAATTAGTTGGCCAATTAATTTCTTTCTATTTAGAGTAGAGACAGGGTCTCGCTCTTGCTCAGGCTAGTTTCAAACTCCTGACCTTGAGCAATCTGCCCGCCTCGGCCTCCCAGAGTGCTAGGATTACAGGCGTGAGCCACCATGCCCGGCCTATTTTTTGAATCTTTTAAAAACAAAATTGACAAATCCTTAGCGAGACTAAGAAAAAAAGATGGAAGACTAACATAAATAAAATAAAAAATGAAAGTGAAGATATTGCAAATGATATTGCAGAAATAGAAGGTTTTATGAACACTTACATGCCAACAAACTGGATGATGGACAAATTTCTAGAAATATACAACAATCCAAAACTGAATCAGTAAGAAAATGAATGTCCACTTTCACCACTATTATTCAAAATAGTACTGGAAGTTCTAGCTACAACAATCAGATAAGAAAAAGAAATAAAGGGCATCCAAATTGGAAAGGAAGAAGTCAAATTATCCTTGTTTGCAGATAATATGATCTTATATCTAGAGAAACCTAAAGACTCCACCAAAAAATTATTAGAACAGATAAACAAATTTAGTAAAGTTGCAGGATACAAAATCAACATACAAAAGTCAGTAGCATTTCTATATGCTAACAGCAAACAATCTGAAAAGGAAACCAGGAAAGTAATCCCATTTATAATAGCTACAAATAAAATAAAATACCTAGAAATAAACTTAACCAAAGAAGTAAAAGATCTCCATAATGAAAACTAAAAAACATTGATGAAAGAAATTGAAGAGGGCACAAACAAATGGAAATATATTCCATGTTCATGGATTGGAAGAATTAATGTTGTTAAAATGTCCATACTACCCAAAGCAATCTACAGATTCAATGCAATCCCCATCAAAATACCAATGATATTCTTCACAGAAATAAAAAAAAATATGCTAAAATTTATATGGAACCACAAAAGACCCAGAATAGGCAGAGCCATCCTGAGGAAAAATGAACAAAACTAGAGGAATTACCTCACTTCAAATTATACTACAGAGTTACAGAAACCAAAATAGCATGGTAGTGTCATAAAAACAGACAACTAGACTAATGGAACAGAATAGAGAACCCAGAAATAAATCCACACATCTATAGTGAACTTGTCTTTGACAAAGGTGCCAAGAACATACAGTGGAGAAAGGACAGTCTTTTCAATAAATGGTGCTAGGAAACTTGGATATTCATATGCAAAAGAATTAAACTAGACCCCTATCTCTTGCCATATACAAAAAATTAAATCAAAATGGATTAAAGACTTAAATCTAAGACCTGAAACCATGAAACTACTAAAAGAAAACATTGAGGAAATGATTCAGGACATCGATCTGGGCAAGGACTTCTTGAGTAATACCCCCAAAGCACAAGCAACCAAAGCAAAATTAGACAAATGGGATCACATCAAGCTAAAAAGCTTCTGCACAGCAAAGGAAACAATCAACAAACTGAAGAGACAACTCATAGAATGGGAGAAAATATTTGCAAATTACCTGTCTGACAAGGGATTAATGACTAGAATATATAAGGAGCTCCAACCACTCAATAGGAAAATATCAAATAATCTAATTAAGAAAATGGACAAAGGACCTGAATAGACACTTCTCAAAAGAAGACATATGAATGGCCAACCAGTATATGAAAAAAATGCTCAACATCATTAGTCATCAGAGAAATGCAAATCAAAACTACCATAGATATCATCTCACCCCAGTTGAAATGGCTTTTATAAAAAATAATGAATGTTGGAGAGGATGTAGAGAAAGGGGGACCCTTGTACATCACTGGTGGGAATGTAAATTAGTGCAACCACTATGGAAAACAGTATGGCAGTTCCTCAAAAAACTGAAAATAGAACTACTGCCGTATGACCCAGCAATTCCACCACTGGGTATACATCCAAAGGATAGGAATTCAGTATGTTGAAAAGATATCTGCACTCCCATGTTTATTGCAGCACTATTCACAATAGCCAAGATTTGGAATCAACCTAAGTGTCCATTAATGGAGAATGGATAAAGAAATTGTGGTACATATATACAATGGAATATTATACAGCCATAAAAGAGAATGAAATTCTGCCATTTGAAATAACATGGATGGAACTGGAGAACATTATGTTAAGTGAAATAGTCCAAACATGGAAACACAAATCTCACATGTTCTTACTCAAATGTGGGAGCTAAATATTAAAAACAATTAATCACTTGTCTCTGGAGATAGAGAATAGAATGACAGTTACCAGAGGATGGACAGGGTAGTGGGGAGAAGGGTATAAAGTGGGGATGGCTAATGGGTGCAAAAATAGAGTTAGATAGAATGAACAATATTTGATAACACAACAAAGTGACTATAGTGAACAGTAAGTTAGTGTATAATTTAAAATAACTAAAAGAGTAGAATTAGAATGTTCCTAACACAGGCTGGGCGCGGTGGCTCACGCCTGTAATCCTAGCACTCTGGGAGGCCGAGGCGGGCAGATTGCTCAAGGTCAGGAGTTTGAAACCAGCCTGAACAAGAGCGAGACCCTGTCTCTACTCTAAATAGAAAGAAATTATTTGGCTAACTAATATACATAGAAAAAATTAGCCGGGCATGGTGGCACATGCCTGTAGTCCCAGCTATTTGGGAGGCTGAAGCAGGAGGATTGCTTTAGCCCAGGAGTTTGAGGTTGCTGTGAGCTAGGCTGATGCCATGGCACTCACTCTAGCCTGGGCAACAAAGTGAAATTCTGTCTCAAAAAAAAAAAAATAGAATGTTCCTAACACAAAGAAATGTTAAATCCCTGAGGTGATGGATACCTCAATTACCCTGACTTGATTAATTCACATTGTATGCCTGTGTCAAAACATCACAGGTACCCTATATAAAGATATACAGCTGTTATGTACCCATAATAATTAAAAATTAAAATAAAAAATAAGAAATAGATAGCCTGAAAAGATTGATAACAAATAAAGAGATCGAATCAGTAATCAAAAATCTCTCAAAAAAGAAAAGCCCAGGATCAGATGGCTTCACAGGTGAATTCTACCAAACTTTTATAAAGAATTATTACCAATCTTTCTTAAACTCTTTCAAAAAATAGAAGAGGGAACACTTCAGAACTCATTCTATGAGGCCAACGTTACGCAGACATCAAAACCATACAGAGACACTCCAAGAAGAGAAAACTACAGGTCAATGTCCCTAATGGATATAGATGCAAAAACTCTCAACAAAAAAACCTGTTAGAACTAATAAATGAATTAAGTAAAGTTGCAGGATATGACATTAACATACAACAATCAATCACATGTTTATATACAAACAGCAAACTATTCAGAATGAAAATTAAGAAAACAATCCCATTCACAATATCAACAAAAAGAAGAAAATACACAGTAATAAACTTAAGCAGAGGTTAAAGAATTGCACAATAAAATTATAAAACATTGAAGGAACCTACAGAAGACATAGATAAGTGGAAAGATATCCCATGTCAACTGATTAGAAGAATTAATATTTTTAAATGTCCATACTACCCAAAGTGATCTACAGATTTAATACAATTCCTATTAAAATCCCAATGGTATTATTTACAGAAATAGAAAATAGAATCCTAAAATTCAAATGGAACCACAAAAGAACCAGAATATCCAAAGTGTTCTTGAGCAAGAAGAACAAAGATAGAGGCATTACACTTCCTGATTTCAAAATATATTACAAAATTGGAGAGACAGGTGAATACAGAGAATCACAATTTAGCAGAGCGGAAACCAATGAGTGGGAACCACAGCAGGGAAACCTGAACGGTAATCAATGAATTTCTGGAGGCTCAGTATGGTCAACCCTGAGAATTAAAAACTCCAAGAGGGACCTAGTTATGAGGGAACCCACATTTCATGAGTTTTACCTCTAAGAGCATGACCAGGTTCTCGCAGTAAGTATCAGAAAAATATCCCCTTGTGCTTCTGGTAAGGAGAGGGGAAAAGTAACCATTTCTAAATACACCAAACCATTCTATGTTTAAGGCCTGCCCTTAAGAGAAACTTTTTTACCAAAGCCTAAACTTTTGGGCTTTTTTCCAGAGCCTAACCAAACTGGGGGAAAGAAAATATCCAACACCAACCATTTTGGAGACTTCATATTAGGGAAAGGAATACTCAACTCCAGCCCACACTAACCATCCTGTCCCACCTAACAGGTGGGAGGATTGAGAAGCATTTGTGAAGTTAGTGAGCACTACTCAACTATAGAATGCTTCCTCTGCCCCTCACACCTTACCACAACATGACTAAAGACCTATTTACAGCATTTCTTTTTAACCAGTACATTATGCCTGGCTATCAAGAAAAAATTACAAGGCATACTAAAAGGCAAGGACACGGTTTGAAAGGCCAAAGCAAGCACCAGGATTGGACTCAGATATGGCAGAAATGTTGGAATTATCAAATTGGGAAGTTAAAACAGCTATATATGTTGTCTATAAGAAACCAAATTTAAACATAAAGACTGTCTTAATGAGCTGCTATAATAAAATACAACAAAGAACTACAGTTTGGGTAATTTATAAAGAACAGAAATTTATGACTCACAGTTCTGCAGGCTGGAAAGTCCAAGATCAAGGTGCTGGCAGGTTTATTGTCTAGAGAGGGTCAGGTAGTTTGAACACTAAGTCCTCTGGAGTGGAAGGACAGTGTGTCCTCACATGACAAAAGTTAGCAGGGCAAAAAGGATGAACTCACTTCCACAAGCCCTTTTACAAGAGCACCTAATCCCATTTACGAGGGCTACACCCTCACGACTTAATTACCTCCTGAAGGCCCAACTTGTCTATATTGTCACATTGGCCATTAAGTTTCAACATGAATTTTGGAAGGGACACATTCAAACTCACATTCAGCCATTTGGTCTCTGGTCCCCCAAAATTCATGCCCTTCTTACTTGCAAAATACATTCATTTCATCCCAATAGCCCCAAAAGTTTTAACTTGTTCTAGCATTACGTCAGAGTCTAAAGCCTGGAGTTCCATTGAAAAACAGATATGGACCGGGCGCGGTGGCTCACGCCTGTAATCCTAGCACTCTGGGAGGCCGAGGCGGGCAGATTGCTTGAGGTCAGGAGTTCGAAACCAGCCTGAGCAAGAGCGAGACCCCGTCTCTATTATAAATAGAAAGAAATTAATTGGCCAACTAATATATATATATTATATATATATATATATATATATATAATATATATATATTAGCCGGGCATGGTGGCACATGCCTGTAGTCCTAGCTACTCGGGAGGCTGAGGCAGAAGGATTACTTGAGCCCAGGAGTTTGAGGTTGCTATGAGCTAGGCTGATGCCACGGCACTCACTATAGCCTGGGCAACAAGTGAGACTCTGTCTAAAAAAAAAAGAAAAACAGATATGGGTGAGACTCAAAGCAAAATGCATTTTGAGGCAAATTTCCTTCCAGCTGGGAGCCTATGAAATCAAACAACTTACATGCTCCCAAAATGCAGTGGTGGTATAGGTATAGGACAGATATTTCCATTCCAAAAGGGAGCAATAAGAAAGAGGAAGGAGTAGCAGGTTCCAGTAAGTCCAAAACCTAACAAGGCAAACATTAAATCTTAAGACTGGAGAATAATCTTCTTTGACTCCGTATCCTACCTTCCAGACACACTGGGGTGGGGGTTGGACCCTGCCAGGCTCCAGACAGCCCCACCCTCCCCAGCTTTGCTGGGCCACAGTGGCTCTCATGGGTTGGAGTCCAGTGTCTATGGCTTTCCCAAGGCTGTCATTACATGCTGATGACTCTACAGGTCTGAAGTCCCAGGTGCTGCCCTGTGCCCGCAATTCCACTAGGCAATGCCTTTGTAGGGGCTCTCAGTGGCATCCCTGCCCCTGCAGAAAGTCTTTGTCTAGGACAGCCTAAAATAAATATAGGTGGAGGTAGCCATGTCTCCACAGCTCCTGTGTGCCCACAAAGTGAGCACCACGTGGACACTGCCAAGGTTTACTTGGCTGTGGCAACGAAACAAACTGATCTTTTTAAAAGTAAAGCAAATGTCAAGCTTACTAAAGCAAATGACAAACTTAATAAATCACAGAATGGTATCTTTTCATGGTGGAAACTCAGGTTGCTATGCAGGAATGAGAAGGAGATTTCATCAGAAAGAAGGAGAACTCTGACCCAAGAATTATCTCTAGTCATCCTACAATCATTTATTACACATTCAGCATTCTAGGAATTGTGACACTTCTCAGCATGTGAAAAGTGAAGGGGCAAATGTCCCATTACTATAATTTTGCACAATGGAGAGTATAGTGTCTTAAGGCATGATGGTCACGTTGACATGAACTTGGAAGTCTTGAAAGGGTAGATGGTTAAGGGAAAGGTGAGGGTATGATGACAGACATGATCAGAGAACTCAGAAGACATGTCAAAATTAGGGGCTTTGAGTTGGGGATCTAGAATCACAGTAATGGATAAGGTAGCTAAGGCAGTGGTCCTCAAAGAGGTTCACAGTAAATACTAAGATGTTATTTGTCCTTCTTACCCTCATTCTCTCACAAGTATACAGTGGAGTTTTCCAGAAGCTATATGTTGAGTAATATCACAACAGACTGAATGTAAAAGAATATGAGAATCAGGGCATCATTGCACCTAAGACCCCAAGACCCCACCCCCAAGTCTCCACCACTGTCAATGGGCCTATGGAACAGCCCCAAGGTCCAATGCTCCCCCAGAGCCTTGAGCTGCCATTACACTTGGATCTGGTTCAAGCAAATGTTCACAGCCCAGAAACTCATGACGACTTCCTAGACAGCCTCCCCCTGCTGCCACTGTCACCTCCATGGAGAGACCCTAGGAGGAGCAATCCCCTCCCAGTCAGTGCCAGCCTCTGTGGAGACAATCTCAACCAGCCCCCAACTAGAACTTCCAACAATGATCTGGGGAACAACTCACCACCCCATCTGAAGATCATCCAGCACCGACTGAACTGTGACAATCACAGGGGAGCAGAACAAAACAGAACAGCTGCACTACAGGCTCTCAGTGCACCTACCCCTCCCCTGCTGGATCAACATTCCAGAGTAGGACACTAAAGAGTTCCCAGCAAAGGAGAACAGATGCCCTGCAAACGTATTAGCCCTGAGCCAAGAGAAAAGGATTCAAATGAGAAGAAACCAGCAGGAGAATCTTGGAAACATCAAAAAACAAAACAGTTTGAAACCCCCAAGGGATCATAATGGAGCTACAATAGGGAACGCCAATCAAAATGAAATTGTTGAAATGACAGAAATAGAATTCAGAATATGGATAGCAAGTAAGATGGAATTGAAGAGAAAGTTGAAAACCAACAAAAAGAGGCCAAAAAAATATTTCAGGAAATCAATGAAAAAAAATGAAAAAGTTGCTAAAGAGCTAGACTACATAAGAAAGTATATAATAGAACTTAAAGAAATGAAAGAGTCATTTAGGAAATTTCAAAACACTGCCAAAAGCTTCAACAGTAGACTAAATCAAGGAGAAAAAAGAATCTCAGAGCTTGAAGACAAGGCTCTTGAGCTAACCTAGTCATTCTAAGATGCAGAAATGAGAATAAAGAAGACTGAACAATCACTTAGAGCAACATGTGACTATGTGAAGTGAATTAATATATGAATTATAACTATCCCTGAGAGAGAAGAAGAAAGAGAAAAAGTCATGGAAAACCTATTACAGGAAATTACTGAGGAAAACTTCCCTGGTATTGCCAGAGATTCAGACATCCAGATACATGATGGCCATTGAGCAATGGGAACATTCACAGTAAATAGGATATCTCCAAGACACATAGTAATCAACACTGGCCAAAGTCAAAATGAAGGAGAAAATTCTATAAGCAGCAAGATGAAAGTAACAACTAACCTACAAAGGAAAATCTATCAGGCTAACTGCAGACTTCTCAGCAGAGATCTTACACGCCAAAAGGGATTGGGGCCCCATTTCAGTTTTCTTAAACAGAACTGCCAGCTGAAAATTTTATACCCTGCAAAACTAAGTTTCATAATTTACAGAGAAATAAAGACTTTTCCAGGGAAGCAAACATTGAAAAATTTGTCATGACCAAAGCTGCCCTCCAGTAAATACTCAGAACTGCATTATACATGGATTGGCATAATAGATACCCACCAGTGTAAAATCACCCAAAAGCTAAAACTCACAGCTCATATAAAACAATAGCACAAAAGGCAAAACTAAGCAATAAGGTATACCCAACAAGATGAACAGAACAGCATCCCACATGTCAATATTATTACTCAATGTTAATGGTCTGAATGCTCCACGCAAAAGACATAGGTGGTTGAATGGATGGAAAAACACAACCAAAGTATCTGGTGTCTCCAGAAAACATATCTAATCCACAAGGACTCACATATACTCAAGGTGAAGGGATGAAAAAAATATTCAATGAAAATGAAAACCAAAAGAAAGCAGGTGTAGCCATTCTCATATTGGATAAAATTGACTTTAAATCAACACAGTAAAGAAAGACAAAGATGGATGGTCACTATATAATGGTAAAGGGAAAAATTCAAAAAGAAGATATAACAAACCTAAACATATATTCACCTAACACAGGAGTTCCCACATTCATAAAGAAAATTCTACTAGACCTAAGCAAAGACATTAATAGTAGCATTGTAATTGCTGGTGACTTCAATACCACACTAACAGAACTGGACAGATCACTGAAGCAGAAAATAAAGAACCACTATAGGCATAAACAGGACTCTAGAACAAATAGAACTAACAGACATTTACAGAACATTCTACCCCAAACTACTGACTATACCTTCTTCTCATCAGCACATGGAACATTCTCTCCAAGATTGATCATATCTTAGGCCACAAAACATGTCTCAACAAATTTAAAAAAATTGACAACATACCATGTATCTTCTCAGACCACAGTGGAATAAAACTAGAAATCAATTTCAAGAGAAATACTCAAATCTACATAAAATCATGAAAATTAAACAATCTGCTGCTGAATGGTCAATGATGAAATTAAGATATAAGTCAAAAGATTCCTCAAACTGAATGACAAAGGGTATGCAAGCTATCAAAATCTATTTGATTCAGCAAAAGCAGTCCTAAGTGGTAAATTCATAGCTGTAAGTGCCTACATCAGTAAGACAGAAAGGGCTGGATGCAGGGGCTCATGCTTGTAATCCTAGCACTCTGGGAGGCCATGGCAGGAGGACCACTTGAGGTCAGGAGTTCAAGACTAGCCTGAGCAAGAGTGAGACCTCATCTCTACTAAAAATAGAAAAAAATTAGCTGGGTATGGTAGCATGTACCTGTAGTCCCAGCTACTTGGGATACTGAGGTAGGAGGATTGCTTGAGCCCAGGAGTTTGATGTTGCAATATTGCAATGAGCTATGATGACACCACTGCCCTCTAGCCCCAGCAACAAAGTGAGACTCTGTCTCAAAAAAAAAAAAAAAAGGACAAAAATATCACAAGTTAACAACTTAATGTCACATCTCAAGGAACTGGAAAAGGAAGAGCAAACAAAACCCAAAGCCAGCAGAATAAAAGAAATAACAAAGCTCAGAGCAGAAGATAACAAAATGAAATCCAAAACAAACAACACAAAGGATCAACGAAACAAAAAGTTGGCTCTTTGAAAGATAAACAAAATGAATAGACCTCTTGCTAGATTAACCAGGAATAGAAGAGAAAGGACCCAAATAAGATCAATCAGAAATGAAAAAGGAGATATTATAACTTATACCACAGAAATAAAAAATATCAGTTAAAAGAACAAAAATCTCTATGTACATAAACTAGAAAACGTAGAGGAAAAAGACAAATTCCTGGAAACACACAACCTCCACACACTCAATCAGGAAGAAATAGAACTCCTGAACAGACCAATAACAAGCAGCAAGTTCGAAGCAGTAATAAAATAATCTCCCAATAAAATAAAATAGCTCTAGACCAGATGGATTCACAGTCAAATTCTACTAGACCTATGAACAAGAGCCAGTATCCATCCTACAAAAATTATTCCATGACATTGAGAAGGAGGGAATCCTCCTTAACTCATTCTATGAAGCCATGTCACCTTGATATCAAAGCCAGGAAGGAAAACAACAAAACTACAGGTCATTATCCTTTATGAATATAAATGCAAAAGTCTTCAATAAAATACTAACAAACCAAATTCAACAGCACATCAACAAAATAATCCATGATGACCAGTGGGCTGCATCCAGGGATGCAAGGATGGTTTAGTACATATAAATCAATAAATGTCATTTACCACATAAACAGAGCAAAAATAAAGATTATATACCATCTCAATAGATGCAGAAAAACCATTTGACCAAATCCAGCACCCTTTCATGACAAAAACTCTCAACCAACTAGGCATAGAAGGAACATATCTCAAAATTATAAAAGTCATATATGCCAAACCCACAGCCAGGGTGTTGCATTTATGGGGAAAGCATTCCCCCTAAAACTGGAACAAGACAAGCATGCCCACTATCACCACTTCTATTTAACACAGTACTGGAAGTCCCAGCCAGAATAATCAGGCAAGAGAAAGAAAGTGTATCCAAATCAGGAAAAAGGAGATCCACTATCACTTTTCACTGACAATATGGTCTTGATAGGGAATCCCAAAGACTCCACCAAAAGACTTCTGTAATTGATAAATAACTTCAGCAAAGTCTCATGTTACAAAATCAATGTACAGAAATCAGTAGCATTCCTCTACACCAGCAACAGTCAAACTGAGAACCAAATCGAAGACTCAATACCCTTCACAATAGCAACAAAGAAAATAAAATACCTAGGAATATATTTAACTAAGGAGGTAAAAGACCTCCTCTACAAGGAGAACGACAAAACACTGAGGAAGGAAATAGCAGAAGATATAAACAGGTGGAAAGCCATACCACGTTCATGGTTCAGCAGAATCAACATTGTTAAAATGTTTATACTACCCAAAGTGATCTATAGATTGCAATCCCTATTAAATGTTTACACTACCCAAAGGGATCTATAGATTGTAAACCCTCTTAAAATACCAACATCATTTTTCACAGATCTAGAAAAAATAATTCTACGCTTCATATGGAAACAGAGAAAACGCCGTCTAGCAAAAGCAATCTTAAGCAAAAAGAACAAATTGGGAGGCATCGATTTACCAGACTTCAAGCTATACTACAAGACTATACTACAAGCTATACAAGTCCCTAAAATAGCATGCTATTGGCACAAGAGCAGAGACATAGACCAATGGAACAGAACTGAGAACCTAGATATAAAACCATCGTCATATAGCCATCTAATCTTTGACAAAGCAGACAAAAACATACACCAGGGAAAGGAATCCTTATTTAATAAATGGTGCTGGGAAAACTGGATAGCCACATGTAGAAGACTTGAAACAGGATACGCACCTTTCACCTCTCACAAAAATCAACTCATGGTGGATAACAGACTTAAATCTGAGGCATGAAACTACTATTAAGAATTCTAGGAATTCTAGAAGAAAATGTTGAAAAAACTCTTACAGACATCAGCCTAGGCAAAGAATTTATGAAAACCCCAAAGGCAATCACAGCAACAACAAAAATAAATAAATGGGGCTGGGCGTGGTGGCTCACGCCTGTAATCCTAGCACTATGAGAGGCTGAGGCGGGTAGATTGCTCAAGGTCAGGAGTTGGAAACCAGCCTGAGCAAGAGCAAGACCCCATCTGTACTATAAATAGAAAGAATTAATTGGCCAACTAATATATAGAGAAAAAAATTACCTGGGCATGGTGGTGCATGCCTGTAGTCCCAGCTACTCGGGAGGCTGAGGCAGTAGGATCCCTTGAGACCAGGAGTTTGAGGTTGCTGTGAGCTAGGCTGATGCCAGGGCACTCACTCTAGCCTGGGCAACAAAGTGAAACTCTGTCTCAATAATAAACAAATAAATAAATAGGACTTGATCAAACTAAAAAGCTTCCACACAGCCAAAGAAACAGTCACGAGAGGAACCAGACAACTTTCAGCATGGGAGAAAATATTCGCATGTTATACATCCGATAAAGGGCTGATAACTAGAATCTATATAAAACTCATGAAAATAAGTAAGAAAAAAATCAAACAACCCTATCAAAAAATGGGCAAACAACATGAACAGAAACTTTTCAAAAGAAGACAGAATAATAGCCAGCAAACATGAAAAAATGTTCAACATCGCTAATTATCAGGGAAATGCAAATCAAAACTGCAATGAGATATCACTTATCTCCAGTGAGAATGGTCTTTATCAAAAAGTTTCAAAACAATAAATGTTGGCGTGGATGTGGAGAGATAGGAACACTCCTACACTGCTTGTGGGACTGCAAATTAGTACAATCTCTGTGGAAAGCAATATGGAAATACCTCAAAGAGATACAAGTAGAACTATCAGTTGATCCAGCAATCCCATTACTGAGCATGTACCCAAAGGAAAATATGACATTCTATAAAAAAGACATCTGCACTCCAATGTTATAGCAGCACAATTCACAATTCACAATTGCTAAGATGTGGAAACAACCCAAGTGCCCATCAATACATGAGTGGGTTAGTAAAGTGTGGTATATGTATACCATGGAGTTTCACTCAGCCACAAAAAACAATGGTGGTACAGCACCTCTTGTATTATCCTGGGTAGAGCTGGAACCCATTCTACTAAGTGAAGTATCCCAAGAATGGAAAAACAAGTGCCACATGTACTCACCATCAAATTGGTATTAACTGGTCAACACTTAAGTGCACATATAGTAATAACGTTCATTGGGAGTCAGGCAGATGGGGCGGTTGGGGGGGATGGGTATATTCACACCTCACCGGTGCAGTGGCGCCGGCTCTCCGGGATGGACACGCTTGAAGCGCTGACTCGGGTGGGGCAAGGGCAATATATGTAACCTAAACATCTGCACCCCAGGTTAATGCTGAAATTTTTAAAAAATTAAAAAATAAAAAGCTCCTTGGGGTTCTCGATAATTTTTAAGAGTATAAAGGGGTCCTAAGACCAGAATTTTGAGAACCACTGCTGTAGGGGATTCCCCCACCCGACCCTGTGGTCTGGGCAGAAGCAAAGGAGGCGACACACTCCAGCACTCTTGGGAACACCCACTTCGTGCCGCGCCCACTCCTAAGATTTTTCACCGGTCGGAAAGGCGGGGGTCCCTCGGAGGTGAAGCTCACTCCGCAGTGCCTTTCCTGCAAACGCCACGGCGGGGCGCCCGGTCCACAGGGCGAGTCCCCCACTGGAGAGTTGGAAGGGGCCGGCGTCTTGGATCCCGCTCGGCGTCTTCCCCCTCGCAGCCGGGGCCCTGGCCCGGCCTGAGCAGCGTCGCCCTCACTCCGGGCTCTCTGCAGGCTCTGCCGGGCCACAGCAGGCGCGCCGGTGGGAAAGGGCGATTCCGCAGGGGCGCCGAGGGCGGCCGGCCGCTTCCCTGTGCTCACACTCGCGCCGGTGCCCTCCAGCCCGCGCCCCTGCTGAAGGCGGCGGGACAGCTCCCCTCTCTGGCGGGGCGGGCCGGGCGGGCAGGCCCTTTCTCTGGACGTGCAGGACTGACAGCGATACACGGCTGCAGCTGGACACCGGGCTAATTGACACAATAAATTCTGTAATTGCCTCAAATATAAGGTAACGATTTGGCAGAGGGAATGCTTTGATCTTATCAGCTAAGGGAGACTTCTCCAAACGAAACTTCACAGAAGGGCTGAAGGCTTCCAACTTGGAGAGTGAAGCCCAGGGACAGCCTGATCTCCCCCCATCCCGAGGTCCCCTGTGCCCTGCTTGACACTCCTGGCTTTTCAAGAAGGGATGGAAAGACCCCTCTGCGATGACTGGAGAAGAACACACACAGGGGCTATGCGTTACTAGTGGGGGAGGGGGAGGTTCTGGGCTGTTCAGGAGCAGGGGGATGGCTGGAATGATTATGGTATGATTAGTCCCGTCCTAGAGAGGCCATAGAGAAGAAAAATGGCGGGACTTGGGGACAGACCGTGATTGTGGAAAAACTTGGCCCAAGCCTGATGATGTTTCTTGCACAGAGAGGGCTGCTAAATTGGGCTTTCCAGGCAGAGCGGGGTAACAAAGGGAGGTGAACCTTGAGTGTCCTGCTTTCTCCGAGAATCTGAACACACACACACACACACACACACACACACACACACACACACACAACCTCGCTCTTCGCTGTGGGTGTCCCTGCCTGGCAGAGGCCCCAGCACAAAGAGGATTAGAGAGATGAGCTAATCTGGTTTGTATCCCAGACATGGCTCCAGAAAGGGACCTTGTCCCCCCTGATGTTTAAGGGGGTGAAGGAGTGAGGAATCTCCTTTGGGGACCTCCCATCTGACAGTATCAGAGACCCCTCCCCACTGAAGTCTCTAGGATGCTGGAATCCTAACTTTAGGGTCAAATTTAAGAAGCAGAGATGCAGGGGCCTTGGGGAACTACAGAATAGGCTGTGCTGCAAGAAACAAGATAGATAAAGACAGAAAGAGGCTCTCACAGAGGGATCTAGATCTCTACCCTGCTTGTTTCACCAGTGGGGAAACTGAGGCCTGAAGTTGGAAAGTCACAAAGTTGTGCAAATAGTGTATGGCTGAACTGAAGGGAAAAAAACTTAGGTTTTCTGATTTTTTCTGCCCTAGTGCACTTTGCACTGTGTTGCAGGAGTTGCAAAGGGAAAGTGTGAAACAGAGAGCAAGAGAGAGAGAGACAAAGAGAAACAAAGATATACACACTGAGGAAAACACGGAGACATGTGTGTGCACACGTGCAAACACAAACACACACACATACCACAGAGTCAGAAAAGACATGGAGAGGTAGACAGGGAGAGTGAAAGAGCAAGACAAACAGTCAGATTGACATGGAGAGAAAGATGGAGAGAGAAACAGGGAGTGACACAGGCTGACAGAGAGATAGACAAGAGACAGGGATTCAAAAAGACCAAGACAGACAGACAGACATTCGGATGGCAGGCTTGGGGGGTGAGCAGAAAGACTTAGATACACAGAGACAAATGAATATAGGGAGAGAAACACAAAGAGAGAGAGAGGAGTGGACAGAGAATGACAAAAACATGAGCTAGACAGAGAGACCCAGAGAGACAGAGACCCAGACAAGAGACTCAGGGAGAGCATGAGAGGGAACAAGAGGCAGAGGGAACTGAGGAAGGCAGAGCTGGAAGAAGGCAGAGAGTGGGCTCTGTAGATTCTTGTCCATTGGAAGCAAATTGTATTTCCAGATCATTCTGATGCCCAGGACAGGTGGTGGGGGGGAGAAAGAGAGCTCCGTGCTTAGCCTATGGCTGCATGCAGATTGGGAAAGGGGGGGCAGGGGCAAAGTAGGAACCCTCCCTTTGGGAGAGGCTGGTCAGTGACCACCCAGGATCCCAGCAGCACACCCACTGGCCTCACAGAACCTGGGCCACCCGCCCAGGATGGCCGTCAGCCCGCCCACCGCCTGGCTCCAGTCTGATTACAGCCAAAGTGCTAAAAGGCTCCAGATCCCGCCCCCACTTCCCCATGCCCAGCCCCCATGGTCCCGCCTCCCCAAGCCTCCTCTCCTTCTTCCTCTTTTCCCTTAGATCCCTCTCTTCCTTTCTTCCTGGTCCCCTGGGGAGCAGTGTGCCCCTGTTCAGCTACCAGCTGAGAGGAAAGGGGTCCTGCCCCTTACGCCCCTTTTCCTGATTTGGGGCTAGATGCTCTTTCCCTCCAAAGCCTGCTTAGTCTGGCCTCTTTGAGACACGTTCCACTCCCCGCCTGGGAGCTCATAAATACCAAGGAGAGGCCGGCAGGCTGTGTACAAAGCATGGATCCCCACTCTCCCCACCTTAAAAGTCCCTGGGTTATTCCCAAGCTCCCTTCACTTCCCCAGACACCTGCATAGGCAGCAGGGCAGGAGGTGGGGCATTAGGGACCTGTGTGAACCTGGCCCCATTTCAAATGAGACCTGCCTTGGTTTGCAAAGAAATCTCAGGAAAGGCGTCTCAGGGCCCCTTGTGCAAGCAGCAGGCTCAGGAATTCCTTGACTCCCATCCAAACCTTCCCCCAGCCCCTTCTTGGCCTTTCTCTCTGCTCATTACCATCCACACCACCTCCCACCCATCAGCCGGGGGAAAAAGAGAAGGTCATGGCCAAAGGGCCCAGGGAAGGGGGGCATTTTGGGGGATGGACCAGCGCAAGGCAAGAGCTGTTTACCCACACCCTGAGCTCCCCTTACATAGCTCATCTGCTCTCCCAGCCAAAGGCTAGTAAAAATTCAAAGCCATCCAGCCACTCATAGCTGAGAACAGGGGGAAAGATGAATCTTAACTCTGCCCCATCAGACAGCAGAGCATGTGGTGAGACGTCAAGGGTGAGAAAGGATCCTTCTCCTTCGGGCCCCTACTTTTGAGAAGACAGGAGGTTCTCGTGCCACCAGGAGGAAGAGGAAAGACTGGATTCTGTTGGCTGGAAGCTGTCCTGTTAGAGGCCCTGGGGGATTTGGCAACCTTCAGGGGACCTGGGATTCTAGCTCAGGTGTCTGCTGAATCTACCCACTGTATCTATAGCATGCAGCCTTGAACCTCAGCAGAGCCTAGTGTGCCACCCTTTATTGCATTTGCATGAAAAAGCCTTGAGAGGAAGAAACTTTTGCATCCATCTGATACCCTGGCCAGTGTTGGGCACACTGCAGGTGCTCAATACATGCTGACTTAACTCCAAGCAGGGCCCTCCGGACCACACTTGACTCTCAAATCAGTGACTCCTCCCTCTGCCTCTCATAACTCGAAGTGGGAGTGGAGGATAAAATGGAAAAGCAGGTCAGGAGCTGGCTTGAGCCTCTGGCCTTGACCCCTCTGCCTGGAAGCCCCACAACAGGCCCTTGCGTGAGGAGCTGAGCTCTCCAGCAGTGTCTAGGACCTTGAGACTGGAAGTTTATTTTGAGATGTGAAGCTCCAAAGTGGCAGATCCCAGAAAACCTCTTTTCTGGCTCCGTATTTGTTCTTTAGTTAAGTGGTTGAGTGCAGCTCTTGAGTCAGCTGTCTCCTGCAGCCTGAGATTCTTTGTGGGGAGCTGGGGACGTAGAGGGGAGGGGAAGAAGAAGGAGCAAAGCCCCATCCTGGGTTGTCCACTCTAGGACAGAGGTGGCCTGTACGCCTTGGAGAAAAGTCTTGTTCCCTCACCTATTTCCCTCCTTCTCAGAGCTGCTGATGCTTCTTGGGCCCCCTTCAGCTCAGAAACATGCTTTAATAGTTGAGCATCTATGCTGTGCCAAGACACAGTCCCACTTGACTATGAAGACAGCTGAAGCCAAAGAAGGGAGCCTCAGAAGTGATTTGGAGCCCATGTGGGTGAGTCCACCCAAGGTTAGGGCTGATGTGATCATCTCTAGCTCCCCGCCTCATAACCCCAGGCCCATATGTAGAAATAAACACAGGGCCAGAGTCCCACCCAGATCTAAACACACAGGGGAGTCTGGGAAAGGCTGCTGGAGCTCCAAGACTGCTGCCCAAGTAGGGGTGGGGAATGGCTGGGAGGAGGTTGAAACAGTGGTCCAAGGGGCCCAGCCAGGAATGAGCCTGGCCTCACTCCTCTCCCACCTGTCCCTCTAAGAGAAACTCAGCATAGAGTCTGTGCCTTTCTAAAAAAATAGCAAGGCTAGTTGGAGCCCACCAGACTGAAAGAAAGAGAACGGGAGGGAAAAGAGTCAGCTGGTTGGCCAGAAGGGATACAGATCTCTCTCTGTATTCAACCCTCTCCCACTGCCATCCAATTCCAGCCTAGTCCCCCCACTCCACGCCCCCCCCCCGGGGGGGGCACCTTATCCCTCCTTGACTGGGAGTGCTCCTGTTACTTATCTGAACTCTCCTCCTCCCTAGCTCACTGGGTTGCAGCTGGTTGGCCCCAGCCGGCCTCTGCACACCAGCCTACACCTGCCTTTGGGGCTCTGTGCTGGCTCTTCCCTTGTTTGGGATGCTCTTCACCAAGAATCCGCCTAGCTTGTTTCCTCACCCCCTTCAAGTCTTTGCTGAATGTCACTTTAATAAGGTCTACCCTGATCATCCTAGTTAAAATTGTGACCCATCCCTTTCACCGTGCTCTATTTTTTCCCACTACACTTATCACTTTCTAACATACTCTGTTTTACTTCTGTTTACTGTTTATTGTCTATCTTCCCCCAATAGAGTGTAAACTCCATGAGGGCAGAAATTGTTTTGTTTTGCTTTGCTTTGTTCAATGATGAGTCTTCAGTGCCTAGCATAGTCCTAGTCCTAGCATATGGTAGGGAATAAATACTCGTTGAATTAATGAATACACTCAGCCCCTTATCAGAAAGTGAGGATAAAAGGAGTGAGAGGTGGGAAGAGAGGATAAAGGTTCCTCTGCACCTTTCTCCTGCTATCTCTGCCTCTGTGATGTCTGCAGCCTCCTGGCAGCCAGCTGCGCCCAGTTCCCTCCCACTCCCACTCTGGCGGTATCTCTAATACCACCGCCCCCCCCCCGCCCCCCAGCCAAGGACTGACTGTGAGTATGGGGGCGTGGGAAGTTACCAACACGCTGTACACCAGGAGTATATAGTTTACATAAATCACGGTGAGGGGCACAAAAGACACCTGCTACATGGGAGAAACTGAGGCTGAAGGGACTGGGGCCAGACCCCAGGGGAAGTCTCGAAGGTGGAAAGCCCAGGATTTTAAAAAGAACTTTTACGTCTGGATAAGGGCCACTCTGCCCGCAGGGGCTCTACCTGCCAGCTTGGGAGGTGCAGGGGGTGGGAGGAGAGGGGAGTCACTTTCAGCAGACAGCACCTGCCCACCCCTTCCAGATTTACCTTGCTCCTAGGCGGTGTGCGGGGCGGAGGGAGGGCGGGGGAGTGGCGGGGAGAAGGAAGGCTGGAGTCGAAGGAGAGAAAGGCTCCAGGGTTTCCACCCTCTCAGCAGGACTCCCACCCCGGCCTCTGGTGCGGGAAAGCCGCCCAGCTGTTTCTGATTCTTTCATAGTCTCAGCCCCGCCCGAGAGGGTGGAGGACTGAGGCACAGAGGGAGAGCGGGGCGAGACAGCTCTGCAGAGTCCGGCCATAAGGGGCGGGGAGCCCGTAGGTGTGCCCCCTCCGCGTCGGCCAACGATCCCGGTCCCCAGGCCTGGGAAAGCACGGGGCTGGGCAGGCGGGCTGGAGTCGCTTCTAAACGTTAGGAGGTGTAGGAGGTGCAGCGGAACGGAAGCAGCTCGGGCCCCAGATGAAAGAATCCCCTACCTGAAGCCGGCTGCCCACGCGCCCCAGTAGGCAGTGTTGAAAAGGTAGTTGACTGTCCTACAACTCTCGGTCAAGGATTCTACCCATTTCACAGAGGCGGAAGAATGGAAAGAGAGGACCCGAGGCATTGGGTGCATCCTCCGTGCTCAGCTCCAGTGTCACAGTAGGTTAGGGACGAGGGAAAGTGCAGACCCCTTTCACTCCGTACGCTTGGTTATCACTCACAAAAGTTGGGGTTGCCGAATGAAGGGCGCTAGGACCCGGTGGCGCGGTGTCGGCAGGGACAGAGCGCTCGGGGCGCAGAAGGGCGCCACCGCACCCCGTCGCAGCACGCTGGAGCAGGTGGGGGCTCTGCGCGGTTGCGTGCGGGGGCGCCGAGGGGCGGAGGCGGCCGCCACACCTAGGGCGCAGCTGAGCGCCAGGGGCCGGCGCGGGCGGATCCGCCCTGAGGGCCGCGCGTGTCCCCGGCCTCGGCCCCGCCCCGCCCCGTCCAATGAGAGCCCGCGGCCGAAGGGGCTGTCCGCACACTCTGCCCGCAGCTCCACTCGGCGCCGCAGAGCCCCTGACACCGCACTCAGTGCTCTGGCACCGCGCCCCAGATCCCAGGCTCTGCGCGCCGTCGTCAGCTTTCGGATACCTCAACGTGCGCCCCTCTCTGGGACCCTGCGCCTCTATCCTGGACTCCAAGTGACCGTAGGTCCCTAGCCGCCCGCAAACCCATGGCCACCCAGGGGGGTGAGGTAGGAGCAGCCTGAGTACCACAGACGGTTCCCCGTCCACGCCCCTGCGGGCTGCACGGCCAGAGTCGTGGGGAGCTATGCTGAGGCCGGGTGGTGCGAAGGAAGCTGCGCAGCTCCCCCCTCGGCGCACCCGCGCCCCTGTCCCTGTCCCTGAGCCCGAGCCCAGACCGGCGGCTATCGACGGCTCCCGGGCTTCAGTCCGTCTAGGTCTTGCCTGCTTTCTGCTGCTGCTACTGCTGACGCTGCCGGCCCGCGTTGACACGTCCTGGTGGTGAGTGTGGCTCTTAGATTGGGGCGGAGGATGGGGGCGGTCAGGCGCTGGGTTGGAGAGGCCGGCGGAGGCGCCAGGAGGGAATATATAACCCAGCACGGGCTGCTCAGGGGACCACGCTGTCATTTAGAAGGAGTTAGAGACAATCTGGGCAGGACCGTCACTGAAGTCTCAGGGTGACGGGTGAGTGGGGCAGGAAGGTAAGGCGTCCCGTTTTGCCCACCTGGTGAGGAGGGTGCTGGGCGTTTGGAACAAGGACGCCCAGTGGTCGAGGCTCCCTAGATTCCCCAGTGCTATTCTCCCTCTATTTCAGCTCAAGCTCTTTAGGGTAGAAACTGCCTTCCAAGTTTTTCTCAGGGTTAGTTCAAGGAACCAATAGTCTTTTGGGGGTCTACAGTGGCGTTTCTACAGGGCCCCCGATTTCGCCTAAGGTCACCCCCTGAGAAGGGGGCAGCAGGCAAGGGCCTCTCACTAGTCTACACTCCCTGGTAATGCAGGAAGGCTCTGGTGAGGCAGCAGCACCCAGAGTGACGTTTAGAAATGGAATTGAGGCACAAACTACCCCATTAATTCCCACAATTAAAACAAACAAAACACTTGGGTTTGCATAATCTAGGCATTTGTCTCCAGCCTCCACAATTGAGGATGTCACTTGGAACCTTTATGTCTCCCTCCCTTCTTCCTTTTCTTCTCCAGATGACCCCATCTCCAATCTCTCTCCTCCAAGTGCCAGAGAGTTTTGGAGTCCTAAAGAACTGAGACCCTCTCCTCAGATTTCTTGCAGGCCTTAGACTCCAGACAATTCACAAGAGGCCAGATGAGGCAAAAAAGGCATTAAAAAACCACCAGACATCTGTTGTCTGTTCTTTTCAGAATCCACTCAACCCACCCACCCTACACCCAAGAGTTCCACCAGTGTTGGATGGTGGCTCTCATCACCTTCTCTCAGGAGGAGCTGCCCTCTCCTACCTTGGTGGGGAGGGCAAGGGGGAGGGTTGGACTGAGAAGTGTCCCCGTCCTTTCCTTACTCTGTTCCTCCTTCTGTGCTACCAGCCTCCCCCCAAGTGTGGTCTTTTCTCCCCTTGCACCCTGTGGCTTTTCTCCTCTTGACTTGGAATCTTGGCTGGAAGGGTGAGGGGTAGCTGGCTGAGGGGCCAGCCAGCTTGGGCTGCAGATTCCTATCATTTCAAGATGCTCTCTCTCCATCCCCAACCCCCACCCCCTGTTTTCCTGTTTCAGAAAAATCTCTCTTTTGGATCTTTTTTTTTTTTTTTAATCTCTGCAGTGTTGGGGAAGGCAAGGAGGGGGGTTCTGGATGGGGGAGCAGGGAGGCCTATATCTTACATCTGACTTGAAACATTCCTTTAGAAAGGGAAAGGGAAGAAGGGAGATGAGGAGAAAAGCCTTTCAAAGTTCAGCGTGAGATCAAAGCTACCTTTTTTACCTTCATGGGCTTGGTTTTGCTGGGGACTTGTGTCTTCAGGGTCCCTGATTAGAGAGCATGAAGTGACCACTGTCCATCTTTATCTGGCCCAGATGACAGTTTGCTTCTGGGGACTCTTGATTGCTTTCTTACTAGTTTGGGATGTAGTTTTAGGGACCAACTGGTGTTGGTGAGGAAGTGTCACTCTGGTAATCTCAGCATTCTGGTACTGGTCCTATAAACTCAAGTGGAGTTCTTCCTAGTCCTTGTTTTGTTTTTGCGACAGGGTCTTGCTCTGTAGCCTGGGCTAGAGTACATACAGCATCGTCGTCATAGCTCACAGCAACCTCAAACTCTTGGGCTCAAGCAATCCTCCTGCCTCGGCTTCTTGAGTAGCTGGGACTATACGCATGAACCACCATGCTGGGCTAATTTTTTTATTTTTTGTAGAGACAAGGTCTTGCACTTGCTTAGGCTGGTCTCAAACTTCTGGCCTCAAGGCATACTCCTGCCTCAGCCTCCCAGAGTGCTAGGATTATAGGTGTGAGCCTCTGTGCCGGCCTCTAGTTCCCATTTTGTACCCTTGACTGCTTGTTCTCTCCATTCCTTTCTCCCTCTGTTACCCTCCCCCCATGTGGTTCATATTAAAGATTTTGGAAAAACTCCTAAGTGAAAGAGCTATGGAGGGAGGCGGGTGACACACAGAGGGACTTAGCAGCCCCTATATAATGGAGGAAGGCAGCAACAGGGCCAGGATGGAGAGTAGGTACAGAGGTTGTTTTAGCCTCCTTGCCCCACACCTGTCATAGCTGCAGAATCAGATGCCTGCCTCAGTGGTCATCACTTCAGGGATAAGGTAAAAAGCTGCCTTCTAAAGGCAGGTCAGGCCCCCAAAGTGTAATCCTTTAAGAAAAAAACCAGCAAGATTAATATTCTGTACAATCCTTGGAAGAGATGCCTGTTGACTCTGTGTGTGTCCGTGTTCCACTCTGGAGCAGAAGCCATCATTATTATCAGATAACAGTCGGATCTTTCTGATAGCCCAAGATTCTTCCCCTTACTCTCAATCGCCCCTTCACTTCTCTCTACCCTTAGCTGGAGGAGGAAACAGGTAGTCTCTTCTTAGTCTATGACAAACAGAACAAGAAATAGGGGGCTCCTGTCATATGCTTTCCTGTTCCATTTCGCATTTTGCAGGGGGTTGTTTGTAGGGAATCATAAAAGCAGGACTGTGTGCATGGGCTCACAAAGGGAGAGAAACATGGGAGAGCAGTATTATGATGTTAGTGTTACTGTTACTGACAACAGTTGCCATTGAATGAGCCCTTACTAAACTCCAGGCACTGTGGCCAAGCACCTTGTGAGCATCATCTTTGTCAATCCAAAATAATCCAGTGAGGTAGGTTCTATTATTATCCTCATTTCACAAATGAAAGTGAGATATAGGACAGGAGTGGTAAGAAAGTAGCTTAAGTTCACACCAGTTTTGGAGCCAGATTGGTCCACTCCTAGGTAAGCATTGTGTGCTTCTCTTGCCTCTGGAATGAAAATGAGCTTGGACTTTGGAGTCAGATGACCTTGGTTCATCCTGGTTCTCTTATGACTAACCCTGACAGAGCTGGGCAATATCACTTAGTCTCCCTGAACCTCAGTTTCTTCAGCTAGAAAATTGGAGATCTCTCTCTCATGGGATTTTTGTGCAGAAAAATGTTTTGTGGGCTGTAAAGTACTATACGAATGCTGTGGTATTAAGAGCATAGTCAGGGAGCCTAACAGTTTTATCTCTGTGTTCGAAGTGCTATATGTGGTGGGCTGAACCCACCACACTAGGGGCTGTACATAAAAGGAGGAGGATCCCTGGCCTCATTAAAAATACACAAACATAAGACATCTGCACATAGGCTGGCAGTGTCGACAAGGAGTGAAGCTATAATTTAAATTTAGTTTATGGCTGGCTAGGGGGACAAAGGAGTTGGGGATGAATCAGAGAAGTTA
Source organism: Microcebus murinus (assembly GCF_040939455.1). NCBI lineage: Eukaryota > Metazoa > Chordata > Mammalia > Primates > Cheirogaleidae > Microcebus > Microcebus murinus. The sequence goes on from NC_134105.1 coordinate 91,001,345, forward strand.
GGTGTTTGTTCAACACATAGTTATTGAATACCTACTATGTGCCAGACACAGTTCTCAGGACTGGGATATTGACATGAGCAGACAAAATCTCTCCCTTCATGGAACAGTGCTTCCAAATCACAGGAGGAAATGAAGATCTGACTCAGTAGGCCTGGGGTGGTGCCTGAGGTTCTGTATTTCTAACAACTCCCTGGGTAGTGCAGATACTGTTGTTCTGGGGACCACACTGAGTAGTAAGAGGTTAGAGTGGCATATGAGTCACTTTGTTAAAGGAAGGTATGTGAGTTGATCAAAAACAGGTGAAAAGAAGCATTCTGGGGCAGGAGGTTGGAAGGAAGTGAAGAGCTTCTAGAAGGGAAAAAAAAATCTAGAGAGTCAGGGGCATCTGGCACCCTCTGCCAGACCATGAATTAGGAGATACCTTAAACATCTTTGTGCCCCTAACATCTGAGCTCAGTGCTTGGCACATAGGAGACATTTTGCAGACATGTATTGAACTAAGAGGGAGATGGGGGTCAACCTCAGGCTTAGCTATATTGGAGGCCTCTCACATTGATCACAGCAGGCAAGCACCACGCTTTGTAGAGTTTTGAAGTAGTTACTTAGTAGGGTAAGGATAGTAGTAGAGAAAATTATCTTCCCAACTTAGATACTGAACGTATGTTCCCATGCTCAGTGAGGATGTAACAAAAAGGACCTATGTGGGCTGTAGCAGAATGGATTGAAGTCAGACCACAGGAAGGTCTTTTTGCCAAAGCTGGGCCTGCCCCACTCCAGACTGTCTCATGAGGGTTGGATTATTGGTCTCCCATTCCCATCCAGTCCCCACCCCCCACCCCCCAAGCCCTAGGAAAAAAACAAACACCCACTGCCTAGAGCAGTACTCTGGAGCTGAACTGGGGAAGCTGAACGGTGGTGAGACAGGGAGGAGCTCCAACTCCAACTGTGTAGATTCTCCAAACAAAGCACCACAGCAGTGGGTGTAACTCGGGGCTGTGCGTCAGGCAGCCCTTTCCGGCCTGGCCCAGCCTGGGGTGTTTATTTTGTTTGTTCCTGGAAGCTGTTGCCCTGATGGACAGTGCTGGGGACGCTGATTCCATGGGATTTGTTAGCAGAGGGCCAGCCCTCTCAACCCTCCCCCGGGACAGATGGGCCCCATCAACCCTGCTGAGTTCCCGAAGAGGCAAGCATCAGCCCTCCTTGTGTTTGTTTGAGTTGGTGTCACCAGTGGTGATCCAGTCTGTGGGTGAGGGCCGGCTGTGGGAATGCAGTGTGTGTCTGTAGGGGGCAGAGGGGGCACAGAGCCCAGGGCAGTTTAACTTTTCTCCCCCCTCCACCAGCTTCCCTCCCTTCTCCTTAACCACTTCTAGGCCCATTTTGGGGCTGTTCCCGTTCCCAAACCACAGGCTCGCTCATAGCTCAAACCAAATCTTTTCTGTCTGCAGCAGCAACTGCCCTCCAGGGCCCCCACCTGTTCAGAGAAGGGGAGAGAGGACATCCCTTGGATGTGTTTTGGACAGGAGAACAGAGAATGCCCAGCAAATCAAGGAAGGTGCTAAGGGGTTAGAGAGAGGGAATGAGAAGTGAAGCTGGGCTGATGAGCTGGAAGTAGGTGAATGGGTCAGATCTCATTTAGTGGCCTCTTAGGGAGAAAAGGGAAATCCTCTCCTGTTTTCTCTCTGAAATGTTCTTCCTGAGGCTTGTGGTAAAGTACAGGCTAAGAGTATTTAAGTGGAGAGAAAATACTGCCTTGGGAAACTTGAGAATGACTCTAGCAACACACCAATCCTTTAGTAGCCCATCTCAATTGATCTTATAATTGTTCATATTGGGCAGACTGGGGATGAGAGAAAGGGGAGAGTCACCCTATTACTTTAATTTGGACTTTGGTTTCCCATTGCAAACAGCCCTCTGCCCGTGCAGATCCATCCAGGATATCTTGCCTTATAGGTTGGGGAAGATGATTTTCAAAGGTTGATTAGTTAAGAAAGGCCCTGGGGCCTGGAAATAAAGGGTATGGGGAGGAAAATGGGAGTGGGGTCTTTCTCCCCAGATCTCAAAATTGGGAATGAAGATTTTTTTAGCTATATGGGTCTTACTAGAGCTGTAAACATTGAGTAATTTGAGTAATCCCCTGTAGAGATTACTCAAAATTGCCCACTATGTCTCTTCCCACCAGCCCCTTTTTGTCTCCCAACCCCTCTACTACCAAACCATGTCTTCGTGGACCAGTCATACAGGATGTGCCTCTTACACGTAGGTGTAAGAGTGTTGTCTCAGACCCTTGTTTTGTTAGTTTATCTTTCCATGAGGCTCTTCATGTTTATTAAATTAACAGGCAATGGGTTTGTGTGACATGCCCACAGCTTCTTAGTATGTGATACAGGCCAAGCCTGTGTTCTGGGAGTATGTGTCACTTTGGCCTTTGGCTGGGGAACTGATGATGGTGGGAGAACACTCAATTACTCTCTCTGCAACTGCATAACTATTTCTTCAGAGCTTGTGGGAAATGGTTCCACCCATCAGCTTTAGGGAATGTGGGTTGGGGAGAGGGGAGGGAATCTCTCCAAGGTTTGGATGACAAACTTCCCTCTTCTTTATTCACCTCTTGATGCAGAAAAAGGGCTAGGATGCTCTGACAGGGCCATCTCCACCTTGCAGGTACATTGGGGCACTGGGTGCCCGAGTGATCTGTGACAATATCCCTGGTTTGGTGAGCCGGCAGCGGCAGCTGTGCCAGCGTTACCCAGACATCATGCGTTCGGTGGGCGAGGGTGCCCGAGAATGGATCCGAGAGTGTCAGCACCAGTTCCGCCACCACCGCTGGAACTGCACCACGCTGGACCGGGACCACACTGTCTTTGGCCGTGTCATGCTCAGAAGTAGGGGCTTCTTCCACTCTGCCCCAGCTCCCTCCCTTTCTATGCTTGGAGTGGTGAGGAGGATGGGCAGGCAAGATCTCCCCTGAACCCCTTTCCCCCCACACTACTTCATGATGAGAGAAACAACTGTGGGCTAAGGATACAATTGGGAACCGAACCTCAGTATCTTAGATTTAAAGGCAGGGGCTCCTCTAAATTTCAGTGTGCTGGGACTATAGGACAAAGGTAAAGCATTCCGTTTATCCCTCCTTTTCCCTGCCCAACCTCCAATCCCCAGCTTGTGGGTCTTCTATATACTATAAAGCTGAGGTCTAGGAACAGATCCTCTGTTCTTACTACCACCACCACTATTGTCACCCCAACCCTCCCAACACTACAGTAATGGTAACAAGAGATAAACAGAAAGGTGATATGTAAATATTTGGAGAGTCAGTGGCTTGGCCCCAGCTCAGCAAAGAAACTAAACAGGGCTAGAAGTAAACTAGGAAAAAGGCAATGAGACGGGAATCTGGAAGTATCAGGCATACAGGGGTGATAATTCATCAGTACCAGTACCCAAGAGAGGAAAGGAGAGCAGGCAGGGAAGGTGGCTTGCCTCTCCAAACAGGCTGACCGCTCCCCTGGGGTCTCCATTGTTCTGGAACTGTCCAGCAGGATGGGCCTGAAAAGGCCTGGAATGTGGACTAAGACGGGCTCAGTTCAGCCAGTTCTGGCATTCAGTGGGAGGGGATGCTTCACCATAAAACTGTTCAATGGATGGACACAGGGAATTTAGAAAGAAACAAGAGTATAGGTCAGCCAAAGAGGTCAGATGCACAAAGAAGTAGGCAGAGAGTTGAAGGCTAAGGGGAAGAGGTCAGATACTCTAGGGGATGCTCTTGGTAGGGAAGGGTACCTTGAATAAATGGGGTGTAGGGGGTAGCTCTGGGAAAGAAAAGGTGAGGAGAGGAAGTTTCAGACTCAGAGGTTGTGTGGGCTGAAGAAGGGGACAGACATGGGCCTCTTTTCTGAAATATACCTGTACCTTTCTTTCTCTAGGTAGCCGGGAAGCAGCATTTGTATATGCCATCTCATCAGCAGGGGTGGTACATGCTATCACTCGTGCCTGCAGCCAGGGTGAACTGAGTGTGTGCAGCTGTGACCCCTACACCCGTGGCCGACATCATGACCAACGTGGGGACTTTGACTGGGGTGGCTGCAGTGACAACATCCATTATGGTGTCCGTTTTGCCAAGGCCTTTGTGGATGCCAAGGAGAAGAGGCTTAAGGATGCCCGGGCCCTCATGAACTTACATAACAACCGCTGTGGTCGCACGGTCAGTACTCATGTCTGTCTATGTATATTCATATTTGCTGGGGGTGACCAGTATGTGACCATGGACAAAATATGATGGAAGAGCTGAAGGCTTCTAGATCACTTCCAAAAGCCCCAACATCCTGGACAGGAGTGCTACGTGCGAGGAAGCTTGGGAATGCCTAGGTTCAACCAGATGCACAAAGAATCTTCACACAGGTGGAAAGTTGGAAAAGGTAGAGAAAAGAAGGAAAGTAACTTTTTAAGAAGGAAAAGAACTGCCTTCATAAAGACTGAGAGAATAGGAGCTTATTTTAGTCAGTTTACTAGTATTTGAACACCTTTTATGGGCCAAGTACTGTGCTGGAAAATGGCACACTATAAAAGTAGAAGGCATGATACCTGGCACTCTAAAACATGTGAAAACTAGATGATGTGCAAGTGTACTGTAATCATGAACAGAAAGAATCCTTTGGCTTTAAAGTCCGTTGGGCTACATAAAAAGGAAAGCACTGTTGGTCCAGGAAAATTTCCTGGAAGATGTTTTTGAACTTGATCAGGAAGAATGGGTGATATCTGATGTGGGAGTGACCAAGGCTCAACCAGCCAGTCAGGGCCAAGGCCAGGAGATTTCAGAGAACTCATGTTTTGGGCCCTACAAATGACTAAAAAGTGCCCTGAACAAGCTGCCTCTTCCTTACCTGCCTTCCCCTTCCCCTCAGGCTGTACGGCGGTTTCTAAAACTGGAGTGCAAGTGCCATGGTGTGAGTGGTTCCTGTACCCTGCGCACCTGCTGGCGTGCACTCTCAGACTTCCGCCGCACAGGTGATTATCTGCGGCGGCGCTATGATGGGGCTGTACAGGTGACGGCCACCCAAGACGGTGCCAACTTCACAGCAGCTCGCCAAGGCTATCGCCGTGCCACCCGGACTGATCTTGTCTACTTTGACAACTCCCCAGACTACTGCGTCTTGGACAAGGCTGCAGGTGAGTAAGGAAGGCAAGCAAGGACATGGGGTCCCAGTTCTTACTGCAGGCGAATCAAGTGAATCAAGTTCTGTTTGGTCTCAGGAGTTAGGGCAGGGGATGCTATGGGAGAAGTCAGTTTTCTCCCCACATGAAAACCTACCCAAGTGGAGAGGAGGTCATTCATTGCCTTCAGACGTGAGGTCAAGTATTGCTTCTTTGCATCACCAGCATTTGTGATACAGTAGGTACTATGCAGTGAATGTTTAGTCACCTGTGTTCAGTTCCAAGCAATGTGTAGGCTACATTAAAGCATAAGATACAGCCCCAAGCTTTTGGGTCTTTACAGTCTAGTTAAAGAAATGAGATACAGTGGGTAGATAGATGCAACCATAAAGAGAAATGACTAGAGAAATCAATAAAAGTTTATTTGTAAATGTAGAATTTAAGCTGCTCCTTGAAGTGTGGGAGTATCTGGATAGTTAGAGAGAAAAGTAGGAAGATATTCTCTGAGCAGAAAGTGGCAGGTGGGAAAGTACATGACTTGTTCCAGGGAAGAGTATGATCAATCTGACTGAGTAAATGTTTCTGGTAGGGAGATTAAAGCTAGAAAGATGTCTTTCAAAGGCTTTATCCAGTGTGCTGCTACTGAAGATTCTAAAATAGATGAAGATTCTAAAATAGAATTGGGAAGAAAGGAAAGAGGAGATACCTACAAAAGTCAGTTAAAGCAACAAATAGTTGGTAGCAAATGGTTGGATGAAAGCAGCAAATGGTTGTTTTTGATCTGTTCTAGATATCTGTGGTGGAATTCTTAGGGATGCTGGAAGGTAATATGGTATTTCACCAAGGGACTGGAAGTTATCATCATGGCTTATATTTCTCGTTCAGATAGGTTAAACTAGAAACAACATGCAATGCAACATAACTGCTCTCCCCCTGGTTACTGTCATGGGCTCCCAGGTTCTTTTCTATAGACTCAACAGTCAGGACTTGGTTAAGGTGGAGCCAAAAACCTTAGCTGCCTTTGGTGCTGTTTCTTTTCACCATTCACTGTCGTTCCTGGAGAGTCAAGTGGCTCAGAGCAAAACTGGCACAGAAACAGGGTGGGGCTCTACCCAAGTAACAGAGAAAGTAGTTTGTATACTTTGTTGAGTACTAGAAGAAAAAAGGTTGAAGAGCCCTTCTGATTCTCCTAGTGATTTGCTGCCAGTAGGTATATTTTCTTCCTCCATGGTCTAACTCAGAGGGTTACTCCCTGGATGCCTAGAAATCATTTCATAACATCTGAAGTGTAAGCCTATAGTACCATACCATGCACATTTGGGGAAGGATCTTAGGAGTTAGGAGAAAGGATGTCATATGTGTGTTGGTTTTTCCCAGAGGCATAACATTAGGTCTCATAAGACCCAAAGTGAGGCTTAGAATTCAAAGAATATAAGTCATCCCAGAAGGGAATATGGAGCCAGGAATTCCCTCCAAAGCAGTTCTGTCCAACTGAACTTTTTGTGATATAGAAATGTTCTCATCTCTCTTCTCCAATACGGTAGCAACTCGCCACATGTGATTACTGAGTACTTGAAATATAGTGCAACCAAGGAACTAAAATTTTTAGTTTCTTTAATTTTAATTAATTTAGATGTAAAAAAAAATCACATGTGGTTGCCTGGTAGCTACTACACTAGACAGGACAGCTCCAGAATGTAAAGGGGGTTTTGGTACATAAGAGAAGGACTTAACCCAGCCCTTGGAGTAAGGAAAATAATATATATAGTAGACCTAGTCAGCCCACACTCTAGAGCAGTGGTCTCCTAACATTTTAGATTGTATACTCCCATCACTAAAAAAAAATTTGTGCATGTGCCTGCATTATATGTATATCTACTTATAAGCTATATCCATGTCCCTAATAATATGTATATTATAAAACATATATATATAATATATATTTTAAATTGATGAGATAAAATAACAAATATAGAAGTTCTAGCATTTTCATTCCATATCCCAGTAAAATGTGGTGACTACTGCTGTAGAAATAAGTTAACTATCCTTCTTTAACCTCATGCTAGTCACTTCCCACTCTGCATCCTTATTAATAAGGGAAAGGGATGGAGTAGTTATGCTCTAGGATCCAACCTATCCACAAAACTCTATTGATTTTATGATCTGTTGGCAGGATCTCTTTTGCTGAACTAGTCAGAATGAAGTCCTAAGCATTTCCTATGCAAGGGGGAAATACCACCCCTACCCTTCAAGAGTTCCCACTGTAAGGGGATAATGTAAGGGATATTCCTTAGGAATTCCTTAGGTATATGCCTCCAGCCAGTCATGCTAATCAGTTCACCTCCTCAGTTGAGCAGATTATAGATATAATAATCTACTAAGTTAGATGCTATTATTATATCTATTTTCATGTGAGAAAACTAAGGCCCATTTTCATATGAGAAACTTAGTTAATATCTCATTTTTACAACATCACACAGTTAAGAAGTGGCAGAACTGGGATTTGAATCCAGACAATCTGACATCAGGGCCCATGCTTTTACTGGCCATGCTATACTACTTCCCTGTATAGTAACAACTTAATATAAACTAAGGGCCAAAATACTAACAAATGGTAGTAGAATTAGAATTGTAGCAAGACTTCTTAGAAGAGATAAATTACAGGCTAAGTTTTTTTTATTATGGAAAATTTCAAACATAAAGTAGAAACCTAGATTTAACAATTATGAACATTTTAATTTTAGAGAGAATATAGAAATGTATATTGGCAGGGAGGGAACTACAGATGAAGTCAGTGGCCTTTGGAGAGCCTTCATGGTGGGAAGAAATAAGCCTGGTGCAGAGCGGGGTGAGAAGATGATCATTTTGGGTAGTAGGTGTACTTTCAGAAAAAGGGATACTTTATGGCTTCCTTCTGAGAATGTGGGTAAGGGTGCCCAGAGGAGCTCAAGTAAGAGGTAACTTGGTTCTCACTCCCTCTCTTCCCCAACCCAGGTTCCCTAGGCACTGCAGGCCGTGTCTGCAGCAAGACATCAAAAGGAACAGATGGTTGTGAAATCATGTGCTGTGGCCGAGGGTACGACACAACTCGAGTCACCCGTGTCACTCAGTGTGAGTGCAAATTCCACTGGTGCTGTGCTGTGCGTTGCAAGGAGTGCAGAAACACTGTGGACGTCCACACTTGCAAAGCCCCCAAGAAGGCAGAGTGGCTGGACCAGACCTGAACACATAGATACCTCACTTATCCCTCCACTTCAAGACTCCCAACTCAAAAGCACAAGATCCTTGCATGCACACCTGCCTCCACCCTCAATCCTGGGCTGCTACAGCTTCTATTTAAGGACTTGGAGAATAATCTAGAGGGACCATGGTGTCCTGACTAGTTCCTTAGCCCTGGGAAGGAGTTGACAGGGGATATGAGAAACTGAACAGCTCCCTGATTTCCTCCTCTGGAGGTATGAATGGAGAGAAGAGGTAGGGGTTCTTCAGAGTGTATGAGTTGCACTAAAGTACCCAGTTAAGGCTCCCTTTTCCTTTCCCTTGCACTGGCTTCCTGACATTTCTTGGATGTGCAAGAGGAAGGGTACCTGGAGAGAGCTTCTTTATTTTTCCTACCTGGCTGAGGTTAGATGGGACAGAGATGAAACCACACGTCCTTTCCTTGGAGTCAGTTTGAGCAGACTGCCTGGTACCCCAAAAGAAAGACGAGGCTACAACATTCCTTTATTATTGAGAGCCTGAGGTTGCTAGACAAGAGTTAGCCAAAGTAGACAAGGTTCCATTCACATGCTCCTATGTTTATAAACTGCTGTGTTTTGTAGGGGGAAAAATCATATAACTATACAAACACACATTAATTCATTCTCTCCCCCTACCCCCTTTTCAATCTATATCAGACAGTATGCTTCTTTTGCTCACTTTGTTGCCTATTGAAACTGAGATGTTATGCAGTGGTTCCCATGCCTAACAGATCATTAGAACAACACCCTAGAACATTCCTGGGATAGAATAAATTAGTAAGTCTAGCTAGGCCTTGGGATTTTTTTCCCCATGTGTTATTCTAGAGGTTAGCCAAGTTTGGAAAACACTAAGTAAAAGATAGGCAACTCATGGAAGGTGGGTGACGGTAAGCAGGCCTGTTCTCAAGGGGCCACATGAGGTATAAGTGTATACTAAGCAGGTAGGGATCACTGGCTTTAGTAATTCTTTAGAAGAGGATCCTAGCCTTTGAAGCTAGGAGCAGGAGGCAGTGGCTACAGTGGGAAGGACAGCTGGGGCTTGGGCCAAAGTGGTAAACAGCTTAGAAGGCAGCCTTCCTCCATTTACTCAACAAATCTTTAGTGACTCTCCAAGTCCTGGTGATTATTATTGTTCACTCCACATTTGGCTTAAATAGGGAGGGTTCCTTCTATGTAAGTACCTGTTACTTAACTAGGTATGCAGTAGTGGAGTCTCCAGAGATAGCAGATAGTAAGCTGGAGGGTAGGACATGAAGTCCCAAAAACCTTGATGTCCTATTTTTATGTGACTTGGTCAGAGGTTATCTCTTGGCTGTTGATATTTTTTAAAGCAGCAGAATGGTGTAGAAATTTGCAGTTATGGTAGACTTGGCTTAAAATCATAGCTGTGCTGCTTGTTTTTGATATTTTGGAGCAAGATATCTAAATTCTTCAAGCTTCCATTTTCTCATCTGTAAAATGATGATATATACCTATCTCAGATATTGAGTTTTAATTATGCCCCAAACTCCAGCCAACAGAACTCTTCACCAAAGCCTCTGACTATCCTACCCCATTATGACTTCTCTAGGAACCTTCAATTTAGGACTGTAAAGTATTGACAGGCTGTAGATTAAGGGACCTACATAAGGAATTCTGGATATAAGCCTCCTTTCATTTCCCAAGTTCCTCTCCAATATCCCTTGGGTCCTCATATGTTTGTGAAGCAGCTTCACTCTGCACAGGCAGCAGGAGGTTGGGGGAGCCATAGCTCTAGGCCACGGGGACAGATTTATTTGGATGATAGGACTAATATTTGTGTAACCTGCTGAGACCTGTGTGGGAGAGTCTAGGGTGGTTTTTCTTTTGGTGAGGGGATTTGCTCCGGTTTCACAACCATTAACACAAAACATGAGCTAGTCAGGGCCCTTGTGGTCTGCGGTGAGGGGATGCCTGTGGAGAAATGGGACTGAGTGAGTCAGGCTAGGGGAATGTCTTCCTTGCAGAGTGGGGTCAACTGGTTAACTGATGAGCCAAAGGTAGGATTAGGGAGGGGGGAATGGGAGGGGAAAAGGAGCTTCTGACATCTTGAGCTGGGATTAAGAGGAGGAAAGCTTTGGGGTAGTGGAGAGGTAAGGGGGTCGGTCATGGTCAGTCTACACTCAAGAATAGGGTTGAATGAATTTGCAAAAGGCTGCTGCCTTGTATGCCGGGCTGCTGGGAAGAACCTCAGGTCCCAGCCAGCCCCTGCTCTCACAAGAACGTCCAGGTTACCACATAAGTGATGCATAAGCCTTCCGTGGGAAATCAACCCAAGTTAGATCGACCTGTGCCCTGTTATCTATTCTTTGGTTTTTGGTTCTCACCCTGTGGAAGGAAGTAGGCCTCTTCTGGCATCTCATACTTCTCTATGCTTTCCCCTGAGCTCCAAATTGTAGCTCATAAAATGCAAGTTTTACAATTTCCTATAAATGGTTAAGAGAAGAGCAGTCTGTCCAGAAGAGTGAGAAGTTTGAAAATTGAGGTAGATAAATGAGAGAAAGGATGTCCATTTGAGCCCCACCTCAGAGGCCATGTGGCCCCAAGAAGGAATCATGGCCAAGCAGTTAATTTTTCCTCTTAGTCCTTAGCTTGCCTCAGCATTCCGATTGGCTTTAGATAACTGGCGTCCATTCTGCACTATACAAACAGAAACTAATTTATTTGGAACAAGCAGCAAAATGAGAACTTTATTTGGTGCAGTCAGGGCTCCATTTAGTTCCTTCATGCTGCTTCTAATCACCCTCTCTCCCATTCCTCCTCTATCTCATAGAGGTCCGTCCCTCATATCAGCAGTGTCTTAGGCCCTCTCCTCTCTTCTACTCCTTCCTGTTGGTACTCATTTCTTCTTATAATAAATAGTTAGGTGTAATGTATTGCAGTAAGTGCTATTTAGATACAAAGTTTACTTAAAAGATACTATCTCTATCCCTTAAGGATCTTACTATAGAATCCTTTAGAGAAGGCACATGACTGAAGTACCTCAGCTGCACAGCCTGTACCCAGTTTTTCTTATGTAAAAGTAAAAATGCCCACTTTAACCTAGCTCTCCAGATAAGAGCCAACTTTTATTATTACTGGCCCTGAATAATGGCTCCAACCCACACTCTTCCTTAGAGTGATGCTGGTAAAATGAAATCAGGGACTTTAATTAAGAGAATCAAACATTGCCATGGCCCTGAGAGTCAGTTTGTAAAATGTCTTACAGATCTAACTCACTGCCTCATTTCTATTCCTCTCTGTTGCAAAGAGTAATTTCTTCTCCTTTCCTTTACTTCCCTTATCAAGAACACCAACCACTAAGTCTCTGCCAAATTCTCAGACCCAGTCAGGACAGGAGTCTTTACATTTCTTAATAGAAAAGAGATAACAGAAAGGCTGAGGATTTTTTCCCTCGGCCTTTCTGAGGTTTTTATTTAAATGCTCTAAGTGGTCATAGGGCAGAAGCCCAGGCTAGCCAGGGAGAGCGGAGTACACCAGGGAGAGTATGTTTCTCATCTCTGGGAAGCATTCAGCCTAGCTCCTGCAGCCAAATTACAGCACCAGAGAACAATGTGGTGCATTCCTGGGCAGGTCGGTGGGACCCTGGGCGCCTGGGCCTTCTGGAGAGAGGTGCCAGACACAGAGCTCTCCGTAAGCAATCCTGCAGAGCCGCCCCCTGGGTGCAGAAATGAAATACGGGAGAGCTTCACATTACACAGAGACCCATACCTCACACCTGGTTATTGATGGCCTTGGTGAAGGCCTCTGCCCCCATCCTCCACTTGGGAACTGCCTGCTACTACGGGGGTTGGGCATCTTGGAAGCAATGTTGGAAAACAAGAAAGAGTTGCTTCCTTTTCACTCTTTGCCTTCCTTGTCAGCCTGAGCACAACCATCAGGTTACACACACACATGAAGTGGACGTATGTGGATCCACACTTAGCTTCCCTAGGCTGCACAGGAGCTCTAGGCATTCCTCTCTCCCCAACAATTAGAAAAAAAGCAACTAGATTTCAATCCAGTCATTCAAAATCATACCAACAGAGTCCAGCTATAACCAAGGAATATTACAAAGTTACATTATCAACATGCAGGCAGCTGATTGGTTTCGGAGATAGTGGGGGGAAGAATGAAGAAAGGGCATGAAGAGAAGAGATCAATGGTGGAGAATTACCAACTAAGCACAGTGGCAGAGACTGTACAACTTCTCAAAGCTGGTTCATGCCATAGATAGTGAGATTTGCACTCTATATGCTGTGAATGCTGGGGCAGTCTCCTATGACTACATGAGGTATAATTGCTAAGCTTGCTGCTAATGACCTGTTGTTGTTTTTGACACTTATTGGGTTAGAAAACAGGGTAGCTTTGAATTCCAGGATGGTCTCCTTAAGAGAAGCACTGGAAGAGAACAAGCAATGGCTTTATTAGGGTAACTATGTCACATTTGCTCCATTGAACTGAGCTTTCCCAGAAGCTATTATTCTTTTTGGGTGGGCAAGTTTCAGGCAATAGCTAGTGGTATGTCTGTAATATGACGACAAAGGTAAGAGGGATAGAAAAGAGAGTTTATAAGCTCATTTTCCCACTTCCCACTTATGGCTTAAATTATCTCTGAGCATCTTTGTGGCTATTCTTCATTTATTTAAGATGTGTTAGTCATCCTAGATTAAGAATGCAAAGTAAGCATTCTCCCTTTGGCCCCCTATTTTTGAAATATTCTGGTTTTAAAATTACCCTTTCTCATGGATATAGCAGCTGGACATGGGAGTTCTCTCTCTGACCAAAGAAGCCAAAATCTGGTGACTTGACTTCAATCCCACCAGCCCCATAAGCAGGCCTGACCAAACAGAAAGGCTAAGCTGAATGAAGAAAAAAGGAAGACAATTTCATCTACAGTTGTCCTATTTGACAACTTGGGGCTTCCCCAAGAATAACGATAGCATTTTCAGATGTGAGGGCAGTCTGGCTGTGACATCTGTTACCCCATTGATTGCCAGGGTTGATTCGGCTGATCTGGCTGGCTAGGCAGGTGTCCCCTTCCTCCCTCACTGTTCCATGTGCATCCCTCCCGAAGCTGTGTGCTCATTGGAAGAGGACGACCTTCCCCGCTAGAGGAGGACCGGTCTTCAGGTTCGGTTAAGGGTATGCAAGTAGCTGCACTCCCCTGCTAGAACTTCCAAAAACAAGCTCTCAAAAACGCTTTTTCATTTACAAAATGCTTTAGCATATATGTAATCCTCACAACAACCCTTTGAGGTAAAGGTTACTATCACCTTACAGATGTGGTTCAGTGATTTGCCCAAGGTCACATGGACAGTGAGTGGCGCAGCCAGAACTCAAACCTAGGCCTTCTGACTTCAAATCCTGTGTACTCTCCTCAAAGCTTGAGGATGCCCAGGGTTGGGGGTGCCAGAGTCCCAGCACCTTCAAAACAAAAATTGATACAAAATATTCAAGCCCTACAGGAGTCTAGGACTACCAGGAGAGTATATCAAAGCAGAGTTTACAAAGGAATAACCACTGTAGGTCTTCCGCACCTCATCAACAAATCCCCTTTTTACCATTTCTGGCACTGTCACCACCACCACCATGTGATCACTATACCTAGTATTACACATTTAAACAACTCTGGCTTTTAGTTCTATTTTTTCCCCTCTCCAGATTAACATTAAAATTTTTGTTTTAATTTTATCTAGTTCTTTTAAAATGATGTTAAATGTGTAGACAGAGTAGAAGTAGTCATATGAAGCCAAGAGAGGAAATTATTAAGACTTTGGGCTTTTTAAAAGTATTTATTAGAATTTCCTTTGAGTCAAAATGCTGTCAACTCCTGGGTTAGGAAAGTAAAAACAGGGAGTAAGCATGCTAAGAAACCATCCTGGCCAGGCGTGGTAGCTCACGCCTGTAATCCTAGCACTCTGGGAGGCCAAGGCAGACAGATAGCTCGAAGTCAGGAGTTTGAAACCAACCTGAGCAAGAGCAAGACCCCGTCTCTACTAAAAATAGAAAGAAATTAATTGATCAACTAAAAATACATAGAAAAAATTAGCTGGGCATGGTGGCGCATGCCTGTAGTACCAGCTACTTGGGAGGCTGAGGCAGAAAGATTGCTTGAGCCCAGGACTTTGAGGTTGCTGTGAGCTAGGCTGATGCCACGGCACTCTAGCCAGGGCAACAGAGTGAGACTCTGTCTCAAAAAAAAAAGAAACCATCTTATCCTAATCCAAATGTTTACCCATGGCCCAGTAGAAGCCAAAATCCATGGACCTCTAGCTGAGACTAGCAATTCATCTACACCAAATCAAGGAGTATCTACCCTACAGAGAAACCCCTGTGAGAGGAGGCAGACAACAGATTTTCACTTGATCAAAAATCTTTGCAACTCTCAACCCCTCTTCCCACCCTCATTCAAAATCTAGATGTTTATGTGCAAGACATTAAGAAAATGCAGCTCCAAGAGACGATGTGTGCAAGGGGAACTCTTCCCTGTTCAATCCTGGAATGTATCCCATTAGAGACAGCACAAGCCTTTGTATACCCTGCCTATCCTACTCCTGCACCCCAACTGTGAAGGCAGAAGGGAAAACTGCAGGAATACAATGTTCATCAATCATAGACCTGGGATGCTATAGCTCCTTGACCTGGGCCCCTGCTTGAGCTAGGGGAAGAATACCTCATGAAAAGTCTACCTATAGTCAGGACTTCTCTCAGAGCAAACCTTACTTTTTGGTCCATCGATCTTGGCTCTCACTGCTCTCCCTGCTTCCCACCCCCACTGCCTCCGCATGTGGGCTCAGAAGTCATCATCTAAAGAATTCCATTGCTCACCTCCTGCATAGCAGCACAGCCCCATGAGGCCACACACCAGATGGAGGGGATAAAAGTACGAGGTCATGGCTTCTAGCAAGAGGCTTTTTCTTAAACTAAGCCTGACTCCTGGAAAAGAGGCAGAGCAGGAGAGTGTCGAGTGAGCTGTTGATGACAGCAGCTTCATAGGTCTTGTGTAAAAAGGAAGGAAAAAGCTAACATGGCTTTCAGTGGAAATTTCCCTACTCTCATCTCCAGGTGTATTCCTGGTCTCACATCTACTTTTTTTTTTTTGAGACAGAGTCTCACTTTGTTGCCCAGGCTAGAGTGATCACATCTACTTCTTGAAGGTGTCTGAGTAGAATGCAGAGATTGTCAAACTCGAGGGTTAAATCCTTCTCAATTGCAGGGGTCTGTTCAGCAGGCTGCCACACACATGCTGAGGTGGAGGCCAAGCCCTGACCACATGCCCTATTTCTCTAGGAATGTAACCATGAAGTAAAGGGAAATGGTATGGAAGGTGGACCAGAACTCTGGGGAAATTGTAAAGGTCATCAGTAGGCCTTCAAAATGTTTGTGTATAATAAATAAAGACAAGGGGATGGAGGAAGATCATTATTCCTAGAATCATTATGCTTGTTGGGTGACAGTGTACACAAGCAACAATTTACAATGTAAACAGTTCAATGAAGTGGGAAACAGAAGTCTCAGAATAAAGGAATTAGGTAAATAAGATTAATTAGAGATGGTTTTCTACAGGAGGTAGATTTTTAAAAGATAATGCATGAATTGGTTAAGGACAGTTGAGAGGGCAATTTAAATAGAAGGAACTGGTATGTGCTGAAAGTAGAATGTATAAGCAATATATAAGGAAGTTCAAGCAAGTACACGTTATATACAGTGGGGAATACAGAGAAATTAGAATTCTGAGATCAGGACTTAAATAATGTGAGATGACTGTATGTACCCAGACCGTCAAATAGTTCAGAGTCCTCTATTGATCTACGTCAGTAAATACCAGTGCATCTATGGAAAAGCACAAGGATGAATCCAATTGTTATAGATACAGGAACTACAAGAGATCTATATTGTAAAGTTCAACAAAATACTACATACATATCATTAACTATAGCTCCTTATCATTTGAGATTCTGGACTAAGAAAGGGATATCAAATATCCTCTCCAGAACTGTGATACATTAATGTAGGCTTATAGCCCCAGAATCTGGCATAAATCAAGCCAAACCCTTAAGAAATTAGAATGTGAAAAGGGAATAATCTAAAATAGAAAACAAAGGCTTCTCTCCTTTACTCCCTTAAAACTCGACTGGTCCCCTCTATTCTATTTGGTATATTGGACTTTTGTGGCTAGCAGATTCATCATATCTCATGAATATATCTGAGACAACAGTGAATAGGAGAAGAGCTGCAAAGACCTTAAGAGACTGAAATACAAGTTCACTAATAAACGAGATAATTCTAGTATACTATAAGGAGCAGCAGCCAAAGAAGGAGACAAATTCTGATTTCATGATTTCCAGTTAGGTGTCTGGCTTCCTGCATTTGCTGAAGGTAAAAACAGCTATTTACTAGTCTTCTGCAATACTTCTTAACCAGACTTCCCTAACTTCTGAGAATAAAAACCACAAGGACAATCCTGTTCTTCCAGAGCAGTTCTCTGGTGCCACTTTCAGAAAAAGTATATTGGACTGTGGGTCTGATCCAGTGTAGTATATATGTTTTAAGCACATTGAGTAGTATAGTATGTAGTATATATGTTTTAAGCACATAAGCCAAAAGGTGAGCAGTGTTCTAGGTTTAACTGGCACAATTTGGTGTTGGAAGGGAGGTAGCCACTACACAGTGATAGCATTTGTTAGTATCATCTTAGTTTTCCCCACTCCCCTAGGCAGTTTATAAAAGGTGATTTCTGAAACCCTTCACAAAAGAAAAGCTCAAGGGTTTACATTCAACTATGACAGCACTATGAATTCATTAAGAAGCATGTTTCAGGTTGCACTATAATTTCCCTATGTAACATAAACCCATGGAATCTGACATAAGCTGATTGCTCATGCTGGTTATTTTATTTACATTTCTGAATGGAAGGGATTTCAATACTCATAAAATATCTAACTGACTTATTATTTTTCATCTGTTCTCCCAGAGCACCTATTATAGAATAGGCATAGAGACCAGAAGTCTCAACTTGTATGACTGGTTAAGCAACAAGGGAAAAGTAATTGCTCAAAAAGCAATTTAAAAAATTCAATATAGAACTTGAGGCCAAAAAAGAGATTTGGTTACTCTCAATGCCATCTGAAAGATAAAAGTTAAAAAAAAAAAAAAGTTAAGTAACTTTTCATTATCTTTATCCAAGTCCTATAGAAGTAGATGGTAACTTTGCAGGAACTCAGTGGAGCTGGAGTTTACATCTTTCTCTGGGGACCTGATATTAGCAGACACCATCACTAGTATGAACAGGAATGCAGGCAAATGGATCAGAGTGGGCTCCCTAACATCCAGATATATGAATGTGCCTCCTTACCCATGTGCTACATATTAGACCTCTGAATTAGAAGATGCCATCATGAATCTAACTCACCATCTGGAGATGTATATTTTGTTAACCTACCCAAAGAATAATAATTTCTGCTTATTCCACTAGGTGTGACAAGCTCAGATATAGACTGCTAGAGAAGTAACAGTCACCAATCAAGTAAATTCCAAAGTCTGATCCCTAGTCTTCTGCCTCCAACTCATTGTTCAGATACTCTTACTTCCTTTCTTCTGCTGCAACACTGAGTTAAATCAGTATATCCTTCAACCCTATAGTACAACCTTGGGCCTACTCTTCTACTCCATATACTTCCATTGTTTTACTGTATTTATTGATTACATGCCTAATTTGTATAAACTCAAGGACTGCCTATTTCAAAATATGTATTTTAAGGTCATATCCCCAGTGATCCAGCTAATACATATTACTTTACTAAGACAGCCAAATAAAGATTGGAAATATTTTTTAGTTACTTGAAAATAATCTTGATGGTTACCCCTGTAGTAAAGGTGTAGAATTGTCAAGGATGCAGAATTGATCAGCAAAATTCAGCTTGGAAGAAAAGCTAAAGGAAACTTATTTTATTGCCTTATCTCAATATCCTTTATTTAGTTTTTAAATTAACATGATACATGCCTGTTTTCAGAATCAGTGACTGCCAAATGTAACTTTGACATTAACAAGTGAAGTCTGGGAAATTCTGGGTAGATCTTTCCTATTCTCTCTCACATGTCCATAGAGCCAAGTAATTTTGGTCCAAACTCTTACTAGTCCCCTTTGCTTCACAATGACACCACATTATTTCATTTTCAAAACCAGGATGGTCCCTCATCCTTATTAATCTGTCATTATTAGGAGAGGAAATAAAAGAAGATGAAATATATGAGCATAGAAGACTTTGTCTTATGGAAATTACTATGTGAATCTGAGGTGAGACATTCATTAAATTTTGAATTGTGGAGCTCTTCATTTTTTGATAAATTCTAAACTATTCATATAAACATTATAATAAATACCACTATTTGTGAAAACATGAACTTCAACAGTTAGGTATAAAGATGAAAGTACTTCATGTTGCATACTTGAAAAAGAACAAAATAAAAATACCTCTTTCTATATCTTCTTATTGGACTTAAAGGAATCCTAACCAATAAATTCTTCTGAAAGTAAGGGTACTCTGTGAGTTTCTCTCTCTCTCTCTCTCTCTAAATACAATTATATATATATATGTATACACACACTTTTTTTTTTTTTTTTTTTTTTTTTTTGAGACAGAGTCTCTTTTGCCCAGGGCTAGAATGCAGTAGAATGCAGTGGCATCATCATAGCTCACTGCAACCTCAAACTCCTGGGCTCATGAGAGCCTCCTTGTCTCAGCCTCCCAAGTAGCTGGGACTACAGCCATGCACTTCCATGCCCGGCTAATTTTTCTTCTTATTTTTTGTGGAGACAGAGTCTTGCTATTGCCCAGGCTAGTCTTGAACTCCTGGACTCAACTCCTGGACTCAACTCCCACTTTGGTCTCTCAAAGTGCTAGGATTACTGACGTGAGCCACTGTTTCTGGCCTTAGATTGACTTTTTGGGTCATTATATTTTATGGAAGGCATGTGAAAATAACTCAGTAGTCACTTCCAGTCAAATGAATAAATATTTGAGGGTGAACTAACCTATTGTGGCAGTAGCCTCTACATTATACTAGTATATCTTCTTGCCCATCTCAAACTCTCTACCACTAGACTATGAGCTACTAGTGAACAGGGACTATATTTTATACTTCATAAAGGTACCCAATGAATTCAAAACTAAAAGACTTAGTATATGTTATAGAACAAGTATTACCATATTATAGCATGTTATAGAACAATTATTACCATATTTTAAAATGCGGAGGCACTTAAAAAAACCTAAAGTTTAAGAACAAATTAAGATAAACCCTATTGGAGTGCTTTCATTCAATAAGCCAATATTGAAAGAAGACTCTTTTCAGGGTATCCAGGACTCCCTGAACTGCACGTTCTACTGCAGTTTTTGTTTTGTTTTGTTAAAGGTGGTATTACACTAGCTAAAATTCACCAAGAGCAAATTAATAATAATGGTTTTCACAGCCAGAGCTTAGCTGAATTAGAATCCCTGGACTCCCAATACAGGGTAAACCCCCAAAAGGATCAAAGTCAAGTAAATTAAAAATCCAGCTGAATTTTATCAGAGGGCAAAATTTCAACTTCTGAGTACCCCAGCAACCAAGGATGAATTATGTATAAGATTAGTTAAGTGCCTTCATCCACACCCCAGCCAGAGAACATTTTTCTATCTCACTGTGACTGAAGGAAAAACAGCAATGTATTTGCCTGCCAAGAACAGCTGTGGCTGTACTGTAGATAGGAGTCTAACAGCACTGAGGGATTAAAATATAATTGTAAAGCTGCTGCTACCTAGGAGTAAAAACTTGAACTCTGGCTCCAGAAAGAAATATATACTCCAGCATATTGAACAGACAAGGACAAGAGCTGGCATGTTCCTAACAAAGAGTGTGAGAATATGCTTCCTTCTTAAGTTGTCCCCCAAACTGTTTCTTTTTGTGTACATCACACTGGTCATATGCAAGGATACTTACTGGAAATATAGCCCTTTTCTATACTTTGAACAGTACATATATGTCTTATTTCCAAAATGCTTGAAATTCTGATGAGATCAGAAGGTGATTATGTGGTCTGAATTCTCTGAATATCAGTTCTTTTAATTTTGTTGAGATCACCTAAAGCACAAATAATTTCTTTTCTTGAAGCTGGCTACTGTCAAGATGGACTTAAGGCAATCTTAATGTTATTACAGAACAAAGATAATTTTCTCCTCAAATTCAGATAGAATACCATTAAAATCTAATTTTTTACTGAGGCTTTGTTAGCATTAAGGAACATACCCAAGTTTCCTATCTATTGATACAACTACTAGAAATATATCTGCTACCTAAAATTCCCACTTTAGCAAAAAAAAAAAAAAAAAAAAAATCCCACAAGTTATATTTTAGACCAAAAGTTTATTATGTTCAGTTTAACTTTGCCCCATAATCCTTCTAAACTTGCCTTTTGATTTTGAAAGAAGACTGATATTAAAACATAAGATGTACATTTACACTTTATATTAAAACTTTTTTTGGAGGGAGTATAATTTCTGAGAATCAAATTCTCCCTGAATTATTACAAACAAGGGTCTAATGTTTCCTTAGTATTACTATACATTTTAGGCAGTTAGGCTAAAGTCCATTATACCGTAATGTATGTGATGGAAATAACCAAACAGTGTTCTTTCTTAAGTAGCTAACTAGCAAGAAGAGGAATGAAACTGGAAGGAACCAGTTTGAAAGACAGAAAAGCAAATGTGCATTCTTTATTGAAAAGCCTCAGAATTCATCAAATAGACTTACACTGTGAAGAGTTCTCTCAGGCAGCTTATTTGCCTACTAATATCCTTGCCTTTCAGTAAGCATTTCTCCAACCTAATTACCCTTTCTCTTTTTCTGACAATCTACATCAGCCTCTTTAAAACTCTTCTCCAAATTCCAACTCTTATAGGAAGACTTCTCTAGCAAGCCACTGGACTATCTCAACTCTTCATTCTATATTCCCTCAGTATTACTATATCTGGTTTGAAATTTATTCTTTTGTACTCATTTTGGTATAAGTTGTGATATGATTTATTATTGAAACCAAAAATATATATCATAGCTAAAAGTAACAGGCTATCATATCTATTGTGTAATTTTAGGCATATCACTTAACTTTGAAAACTCAAATTTCCCATCTATGATGTTAGAAGATTATAATCTGTCCTTCAATGGCTCCAAGTAAGAATAAATGAGAATATAAGTATAAACTCTTAAAAAAAGATAAGAACTAACCAAAGTCCAAGTTACTCTTATTTAGAATTATATTAAGTAGTCTTACTAATTTAATTCTTTTGAGCATTAGAAATTTGATTGCTAGGGCAAGGGAGCAAAACTCAAGAAAAATGCTAAGAACTATTTCTTAAGATTATAATTGTTGTCTTCTGTATCCCATTATTTTCTACATTTAGAGGACTATGCTGGGTCTGCAAAAGACAAGGATGTTTTCTAAAACAAAGATCTGCATGTTTCCTAATGTGAATTTTAATATCACTAGTGTAATAGGTTTAGAATGAGCAATTTACATCACTTTCTAACCACAGCTCTTCTAAAAACTGCTAAGCAGTACATGTGCCTCAAGTGCTAATGATTTATGCAATAAATATATTAGTAGCAGTTCTCTCAGGCAGCTTATTTGCCTACTAAATAAGGTTTAGTGACAGGATATCCTAAACCTTAGCACTAAGACTTTCACTTTGAGGGGGAAAAATGATTAAATATACTGCCAAACAAATTCAGGGAGCACTTCAGTGAATTTGATACTTGACAGGCACATGTTAATAGGAAAAAGGGTGTTTTCTACAAACTTTATGACTGAATTTAACCGTGGGGAAAGAATATAGACATGCATTAAAAAGTATATTGTCCTAACTTTCATTCTCCTCCCCTCCCACCTTTGAAAATAAGAGTTTAGTACTTAGAGAATTTAGATAAAGAAGAATATTAGCAATTTCACAAATTTCTCAGTCTGGTTCTTTATGAAACATAACGTTATAGGAAGTAGAGGACATCTTTTCTCTTATACAAATATCTCAGTTAATAAAGAAAATCAAAATTGGATATGCCAGGCTGCCCAAATAAAGACTTTAGGTTAGTTTCTCACCATTAAAAGAGAGAGAAGGTGAGTGTGTGTGTGTGTGTGTGTGTATGTGTGTGTGTATAAAAGAGACTTAGGAGCACCAACAATGGAACAAAAGTGTAGACATATAAAAATTTTGACCTGTTACATAATAGGCTCATTTTATTATCTGTATTGTTTCCAGGAAATGCCTCAGATGTGCATTATTATGGAAATAGCACAGTTACAAATTATTTTACAGAAATATAAGTTTAGCTACAATTCAAAAGTTTTCAAAACTATATCAGTTCTTATAAACTTAAGAAGTCTCATAGCTTTGAAAAATAATCCATTTTTAAACAAAATGAAGAAATATACTTAAATGTCAGTTTAATTTCTGAATGGGCCTTATGTATTTAATAAAGAGGTATACAACTATTATAGGTTTTTGGTATTAATGAAGTCAGATGGAGAATAGAAAAAAAAGTCTTTCACCCATGAACAATTTTCATATCACTGGTTATGACAATGGAAAGCTAAGAACCTTTAAAAATAACCATATATTTTCTATTAGTAAATATTAACATATAGTTATAACTGTCTTTCAACTCCCCTAGTTCTGAAGATGATCTTTGCCCTGGAAAAAATGACAACAGTGAACAATCTTCCCAAAAGTTTTGCTCATTATTCAGTAAAAGACACTTGGCATTTATATCTGCTTATTATTTTTAAAAATGCAATTTGGGAAGAAAATTTTTAATTATTTTTGGGAAGGGGCTGAAGAAACACCAGTGAGACATTCTGTAGAGAGGTCCTTTGTTAGTGTAACATCTGACCTTCTATATCTTTGGAAATCATACAACTTGGCTAATGTAGTCCTTAAAGAATTAATCAAGCAGACTGTAAGGCCCTAGTTACAGTGGAGCCAGCCAATTATGAGTTGCTCAGAAATTCATCACTGGCATGTCCAACCACATTTTCCCACATAAAGATTAGTAGAAATATGTGAAAACAGGGCCCATTCCCACCCAAGCACAGCTACAATATGCGTTTAGTGAAACAGATTTCAACAAAGTTTTGCCCTAGTAAAAGAGACAATTTATTTGGGAATCTGTTTGATACTGTCTTTACCTGTAACATGTCTTTTCTATCAACATTGCAAAGGCTTCCTTGTTTAGTTAAAACTCAAACAGGGATTTTTATATTCAAACACACTTCTGAATTCAAAGCACTAAAGTCACATGCCACAAGCCTGAATTCATCAGTAAGTTAGTGAAATCCCCAAAGACCATCTTTGAGTCTTTTCACTGTTGTGATAACACCCTCCCAAGGCTTACTAAAAAGAAAGCTTTTCTTGCAAGAAAGAAATGAAAGGGGCTAGAGTAGATGAAGATTGGTTCTCTAAGGAGAGAGCAATGCTGCTCTTAAATAAAGAAGCTCCTTTCAGATAAGCAGAATCAGATTCCAGTTCAGTTGGTTTGCTGGCTACCCTCACTTTGAACTCTCATATTTAACCCAGCAGGCTTCAAAGCAGGTGAGAAAATGACCTACCACTTAAAAGCAATTTTTCCTTTTTCAGGAATTCTGGCCTTGGAGAATATCAGCTCTGATATCAGCACATTCCACATCTCCAGGGATTTATGCAACTTTTTTTCATTGCTCTATGTCTAATGTCAGACTCAGTTTTCATCTCAGCCAGGAGAAAAATCAAGGGGGAACAATCCTAAGTTGCTGAAAATGAAGTCTTATTCCACATTGCCTTGCACCATGCAAAAGAAGAGGCACTAAAAACTAGCCATTCTAGTTCATTCCCTTTTATTTATGTAAATCTGATGTATGGTGAGAATTATTAAAAATCAGTCCCTAGTGCTTGGCTTCACAAAAAAGCAACTTTTATAACAAATACATTTTAAGAAATCACAATTGAATTTGCTCTAGTATGTGAGCTAACACAAAAAGATCAGATAAGGAAGAGAAAATAGTAACAACAAAGAAACTTAGGAAATTTTCTTAAATTACTTTTTGTTACTAAATAATGAGTATGTTTCAAATATTCGTCATCAATTTCTACTTAAGCCACCAAATAGCTGACTTTATTGAAAATCCTAACACAGGCAGTTTGCAGCTAACCAAGAGGTTCTGTTCTACAAGAACTGAAGTACCTGGAGCATGAATGAAACATATCTATCTCCACTTTCAAATAAGCATAATGTACCAGAAGTATAACACTAATAGTATTTTTTAAATGACACTCAGCCACCACTTATACTACAGTTTCTATGGAAAAATGCACTTTGAGCTTACTGTAGGACATATTTCCGCAAAACATGAAGAGGGTAGGATTTCCCACTATTGTTGCACTTTGGTGATGATGATGATAATGAAGGAGGCAACAACAGCCAGCACTTACCTACTTTTTACTGTGCGCAGACATGGTCCTAAACACGATATATTTCAAACTCATTTAATCCTCACCAAAGCCTATGAGTGGCAGTACTAGCTTCATTTTATAATTTATGGTAGAAAAGGTTAAGTAACTTACCTGAGGCTGTACAGCCAGTAAGTTTCAGGGCCAGAATTCAAAGCAAAGCAGTCTGCCTCCAGAGTTTATGCTCTAACACTCCACAATGCTGCCCCTTCTCCACCGTGACAGGGTGGCACTATCCAGGTGTTCTAAATTCCTCATATTAGGTGTAGAATAGAGCAGGGCTTCTCAACTTTTAAATGTGCATATAGAATCACTTGAGGATCTTGCTAAAATGCAGATTCTGATTCAGGAGGTCTGGAGTGGTGCCTGAAGTTCTGCCTTTTGAATAAACTCCTGGATGATGGTGAGTGTTCCTAGTTCGTATACCACACTCTATGAAGGCGAATTTGAGCCTCTAGGTCCCTTGCTGTTTGTCTGACAAGGCATATATGTGTTGTGTTCATAAGCTGGACACCACCTTATATTGTAATCATTTTCCATTAACTGTTAAATGGAACCTGCTCTTGGAACTGCAGAACAACTATTGATTTGCAAGTACTTTCAGTAAATACTTAGTTAAAAAAAACTTTTAAATGTACTTATAAAGGCTACAGGGATAAAATGGGCTATAAAAATTCACTGTCAGGCACATTTTTGACACTATATACCACAACTCTACAAATACCAAAGGATAGTGAATAAATCCTTATTTATTGCTCATCAGCTAAAATCACAGTATATCAATATTTTTGGTCTAAAAAAGAAGCTTCCACTTCAAATATGTAATTATTCATTCTCAGACTCTGCTAACGGAGTGCTAAGGAACTTATGCTATGTAATCCTAAAGGCTCTTCTGGTGCCATTAGTGACCTCTTAGGTAAAAGCAGACACTGTATACTAGCAATGATGGATAGAGCATCCGTTGAGTACACTCCACATTAATTTTAGTCAGAACCCCATGGAAATATGCTTCTAACAAATGCTACATATCTATTCCAGATTCTAGATCTCCCTCCCTGCTCTATTATACCTCCTTCCCAACCCAGTGCCCTGAGAGAAACCCAAGAATCATCTCTCCTATTGCTTGCCTGTGATCTCAAATACACAGTTGCACACTTTTTTCCAGCTGTTAAATGGATGAAATTCCCTTTTTATTCCATCTTTTTTCAATGCCAGATTACACAGTAAGGTCATTTCAGTTTGAGAGGTACTCACTCAACTATCAGCACCACTGCAAACAACAGAGTTATGGGTCTGATCATTAAGCTTCCTTTTTACACTGAAAGGAAATAGAATAGTCAATCTCCAACCCAAATATCTATACTTCCTAAACAATAGTGGAAAGTAATTCTTCTTGAAGCTTGACCCAGAATCAAATACAAACTCAGACTCCTAGGCCTACAGCCAGTGGCAACTTAGCACATTATATGGTTGACCTTCAGGGAAAAAGGAAAACCAGTGCTCTTACCACTGGTGCCAGAAGAAAGCCAAACTAATCTTTAAGGCACAAAATAAACTATTCTTAAGGCAAGAAAAGAAATTGTGAGGAAACAGGGATTTAGAATGGAGGCATATAGAGAAAAATACAGAAAATCATTACTAAGACTAGTTTTTTTGTGGTTCTCAGTGCTTTTATATTTGGGAATATAATGAGTCAGCAGTTTCTTCTTGTGTTTTAACTCTTATTACTTGGTAAAAATTCAAAGATGTACAAGAAGAATATAGTTTTAAAAAGGTATAGAGACTTAAAGGGAATTATCTTTGGTAAGATAATTTTGAGCCAGTGATATTACTTAATAAGTTTATGTGGAAGAGTCATGGGATACATACTCTAATATCAGTCCTTACGTTTTTTCCTGGGTCAGAAAATTGGGAAGCAGTTCAAAACTAAAGGGTAAAATGAAAATAAAGGTCTATACATGTTCTATACTCAAGTTTAGGGAAGGTCAAAAAGAACACACAGACA
This sequence comes from Microcebus murinus, assembly GCF_040939455.1. Lineage (NCBI taxonomy): Eukaryota > Metazoa > Chordata > Mammalia > Primates > Cheirogaleidae > Microcebus > Microcebus murinus. The sequence continues at coordinate 91,028,254 of NC_134105.1, forward strand.
CAATAACTGGGAGAACCTTTGTGTATATAGATAGGCACATTCTGTACCCAGGGCAATGTCTTATCTGTCCCATCTTACCTACTTACTATCCATCCTAGTTGTGTTCTTGAATTTAAAGTTCAGAAATCCTTAGAACTAATGATTTCATTTAAATGGAAAAATCAAAAGGCTTGTTTACAAAATAGGGAATTTTTTTTAATGCCAAAGAAAATGAAATAATGGTAAAAAAGAGTTGGATTATTCTTTAGCTAGTAACAAGTGCTATGTTTATCACCCAAAGTGATCTACAAGAACCAACTTTATAATGTTATATTGTTATAATGTTATATTGCATTCTTTAAACTTTTAAGCAACAGAAGTATAGCTCAAATCACACATAAAAAACATGTTTGACATATGTATGTCAGCAACTTTACAAATCAATTCCTGTAATTTACTATAACAAATATCTTCTACTTCTCAACTGGGTTAGCACAAGTAGATCAGAGATGGTTTCTTGTGTGTTTTACAAATACTCTATACAAGTCCTTGAGATCATACTTACAGCTTTAGCAAAAACACCCATGATTTCAGGAAACTGGTGTGTGAGAAGGGCTATCATTGCTGTAGAAGAACACAGTCCTGCTGTGAAATGGATGAAAAAAGGAAGCTCCTTCTTTGGGTAAACAGAAACGTGATGAAAGGCTGAAAGGGAGAAAAGGTAAGAATGAATTTTATTTCACAATACAGTGTAAACCAGTCATAATATTTTCAAATGAAATCTATTTTTAAAAACTAAAAAGGAAATTAAAAAAAAAAAAAAAAAACAAGCACAAGACAGCCTGAACAACATAGTGAGACTCCACCTCTACAAAACATAGAAAAATTAGTTGGGCATGGTGGCGCACACCTGCAGTCTCAGCTACTTGGGAGGCTGAGGTAAGAGGATTGCTTTCAGCCCAGGAGTTTGAGGTTGTAATGAGCTATGATGATGCCACTGTACTCTAGCCTGGGCAACAGAGGGAGACCCCTTCTTTAAAAAAAAAAAAATAGCAAAAAAGCACAAGAAGTCTCTGGCCAAGCAAGATAGAAGAAAGTTATCCATTATTTATTCCACATCAACAGCATATCCACACAGCTAGATGACTGTGCTGGGGCCTGGGAACAGGATGAAAGAACATTGATTATAAAGTCATGCTGAGATGGTTTTGAAAAAGAGCTTTGTCACTTACATTAGCTGTGTGATCTTGAATAAGTTGCTAAACCATCTAGAAGTTGCTATGGAGTTGTTATAATGAACACTGTAAGAACTTAATAAATGTGAATTGCTATTAATTCTTATTCTTTGGGAGCTCAAAGACTAGTATAAAGAAACAAACGTGTCATTGAAGATTTCCAAGAACCATCATCATTTAATAATTTTATGTAGTTATTAATGTGTTCTATATGTGGCATTTCATTAAGCACTGTAAAAATTGAACTAGAAAACCAAAGCTCTAGGTTCTGGCTACAAATGAAGTCCCTTGTCTTATTTTACCACATTTACACATTTACTCAGATATTGTTTTTATAGTGATTGGATATTTCATTGTCAATTATACCCAAGTAGTTGCATTTTATTTGAAATTTGAAAATACTTAAATAACAATACTGAGATGAGCCTATTATAGTGCCTGACACACAGTAGGTGGTCAGTAAATGTCTGTTAAACTGAGAGCTATTCTGGGACTTTATTAGGCCAGGAAGTTGCCTGCTCAGGGCTGGATACTAACCCAGGAATTCCTGATATAATATCCTGCATTAGTAAGGGATGACTAATTCAGTGCTGAACCAAGGTCAGCTATAAATTTCACTTTTTTAAACATAATGATTCACAGAGAAGATTACACCTAAGCTACTTTCAATAGCTATGACATTTTTGTCTTATATTCAGAAACTATATACCAAAAATGAAACTCATTAAAAATGCAGAAAATTGTCAGAGCTTTGAGCCATGATTAAACTAAAAGCACACCAGAACTGAATGTTTTAAAGTTATAAACATTAGAAAGTGTAGAGAACAATGTGTTTTCAGCACCCAAAGAATCAGTTAGCAGTCCTTTTCTGCCCTGTCCTCCAGCCACGAGAGGCTAACTACTTCTTTCCAACTTCAAACCAAGAAAATTAAACCCTGGTATTTGAGAAGACAGGAAATACATACAAGGCAGTAAAATTAATAATATTAGCTAAACTATGTATCATTTTATGGTTTAAAGTGCTTTAATTTATATTAGCTCATTTAATTTTTTTCAATAACCTTAAGAGAATATGATTCCTACTTTATAAGACAGAAAACTGCGTAGGTTTTGCAAGAAAATTTCCTAAAATATGAGATTTTTATACTGTAGGAGAGACCTAATTATTTCTTTTTGGATTGCTTTCTGTAGATTCATTTGTCAGTCAATGTTTGGCTAATATATCAATATAATGGATGACTGAATAGCACAGAAACACTCCCTTGGAACGAAAGTTCAAATTTCATCACTGGCTTGTAGAGAAAAATTTATCAGGAGGCATAAAAGATGACTAAATAGCTATGTGAACTAGGGGAATAGTTCAAGTCTGAACTTATGAAGTCCATAAGCAAATTCCAGAATGCCATAAGTCATATCAAGGTTGAAGGAAAATTAAAAACAAAAAACATTAAGTACTCTTGGGTATTAAAACTCCACATTATTAAAAATTTGTTCATTCTACCATAGTCAAAGACAGAAAAAATACTCTAACATACAATATAATCAAACAACCCCCCCCTGCCCCCAGCATATCCTTCCTCTCCTACCTCCTGGAGTTTGCATTCTATGTGGAGTTAGAATTTAAAAAGGCTTGCCAAAAAGCAAACTGTCTGGTCTTATGGCTATGGCTCTGACAACATGATAATAACCCTGATTTTATTCATATTACTGTGTAAAAGTTGGCCTCATATTAGACAACTTTTGTAATGCTTTACAAAGGAGGGATATTATTTTAGGCTTATTAATGTTCCATAATTTAAGATCAATTCTTTTGCCCTAAATACCCTTGTTCCTATTAAAATAGAAAAATAATAAGAACAAGTACTACTATCACTACCCTAGAAAGGAAAATGAAATTTCTCTTATTAATTACCTCCTAACTGCTAAAGTCAATGAATTCTTCTCAGTAATTACCTTACCTAATAGCTCAGATTCTCCTCATCACTTGAAAATTTCTTCCTCCTTTTAGTTTCTCGGATAGCTAGTTTTAGTTCTTGTCCTTTCTCTCTGATCACTCCTTCACTGAATCTTCGACTCTTCTCCTGCCATCCATTCTTTTGACATTTCTGTGACCCCTGGTTCCACACTCAGTTCACTTCTCATTCTATACAGTTTCCCTTAGTGATCTCATTTGTGCCTAGGACTTCTTTTGCTACTTGGAAAATGATGACTCCAAAGTCTATTTTGTGAGATGTACAGAAAGTTATTAAAACTCCTGACAAATTTGTTTATGCAATATGATCCTGTTTCTAGGCTACAGCTGATTGGACAAGGAAGGAACACCTGGATAAATGTGATTCTCTCTCCCAGAAGTTATAGATGTAGGATTGAGATATTATTCATTCTGTACTGTGTGCCTAAACTGATGACATGTAAACACTTAGCCATAGGGGCATCAAGTTTGGCCACATGGCTGTCTATGAAAGGAAAGCCAACCTGAAAAGAGAAAGATAAAAGAATGAAGCAGATACACTATGAGAAGCAGAAATGATATTACAAAGAAAAGAGAGGAGTCTGGGGAGGGAGAAAGTGAGAACAGGTGAGACTGAAAAAGGCAGCCAAAGATAGAGATATACAGATAACTGACTCCTAGAAATCCTAATGACCTTCTAGTTCCTGGTTCCAGCCCCTTATGAGGTCCAACTGTAATTGTTGCTTTTGAATTCTTTGATATCCCAGAGGTCTTCCCACAAGTTCCCATTTATGTTTAAGCTAGTTTGAAGTGGCTCTCCATTACTTATACCCCAAGTATGCCTACATTTACTATTTATATATTATATATATACTTTATAATGTATGTATCACTTACAAATATATATTATATCCACATTTTATATTATTTAGAGATGGAAAATATAAAGACTTTTATGTATATCTGTTAAGTAGATAACAAAATATTTAAGCATATAAAGACATATACATATACATGTACATATGTGTAAATGGATGAGATGTTACACAGGCAACATAGTCAAAGTTTGAACTTATTTACTTTTCCCACTCCTATTCCCAAACCTGCTCATCCTCTCATCCTGCTGTATGATAGATTACCATTTCCCAAGGCACCCAACTCAGAAAATTGAGAATCACTCTTGACCTCCTAGAGAGATCCTCCCACATCAAGCTTTCTTATAATCTATTCCATACATACAGCACTTAACACATTGTCTGTCTGTCTTTCTATTAGCCTGTGAGCAGCCTAGGAGTTCAGAATAGGTAAGGAGGAAAAGGGAACTGATAATTCACATTTTTGTTCAGTATTTACAATGTATAAGACTTGTTTATAAGAATAAACAAATGAATTTTACTAACTCAAAGAATATTTATTGAATATCAATTTTTGTAGCAAACATTATAGAGATACAGGGACAACAAGGAGAGTCTTGGCCTTCAAAGAGTTTACAATCTAAAAGGGGAGATTAAGAAGCACACTAAAGCATTTTGAGAATTCAGAGAAAGCAGCAATCACTTATCTCAGCAGATGGAGGAAAATAAAAGACACTGGGAGAAAAATACCAGCATACTCAACTTGTTATAATCTCTCCTCCTAAATTTTCATCTATCTGAACTTCTCAGCTCAGTAAGTTTAATGATTGTAAAACTGCAACTTTCCTTCCTAGATGTCAGTTCTAATGGCTCAGTATTGTAAAAACTGGCACAAGTTTACATCATATAAGGAAATATGGTAGTAGTGTTTGCAACCTGCAGCAGGCTTACTTCTCAGTTAAATCATTAAAAAAAAATTAAAACAGGAATTTACCAGCTCACTGAGAAAAAGAGTAATAAGGCAGCTGAGAAACAAAGTGTAGACTATTCTTTTGAGAAGTTTGGCTTCCTGAAGTCAAGAACTAGACTGAAACATTCTCAGCAATCATAACCCTATATATTTCTGGTTCTCCTCCTAATTCTTTGACTGCTCTTTTTCAAATAGGGAAGTGTAGCCCTTCCAACTTCGTTCTTCTTTGTAAAGATTGTTTTGGCTATTCTGGGTCCTTTAGCTTTCCGTATAAAGTTTAGAATCAGCTTGTCATTTTTCACAAAGTCCATTCTGAGATTTTGATAGGAATTGTAGTGACTCTATAGATCAATTTGGGGACAACTGTCATCTAAATAATATTGAGTCTTGTAATCCATCAACATGGATTGTGTCTCCATTTATTTAGATTTTCTTTAATTTCTCTCAGCAATACTTTGTAGTTTTTAGTGTACGAGTGTTATATTTCTTTTTTAAAATGTATTCCTAAGTAGTTTGTTCCTTTTTGATGCTACTGTGGTTAGAATAATTTTATAAATTTCATTTTCAGATTGTTCATTGTTGGTATACAGATATATAATTAATTTTTGTATATTGGTCTTATAACCTACAACTCTGTTGAATTTGTTAATTAGTTCCAGTAGTATTTTTATGAATTTCTTACAATTTCCTGCATAGAGGATCATGCCATCTGTGAATAAAGGCAGTTTTACTTCTTCCTTTCCAATATGAATGCCTTTTATTTATTTTTCTTGCCTCATTACAATGGTTAGAATCTCTAGTACAATGTTGAATAGAAGTGGTGAAAAAAGACATCCTTATCTTATTCCTGATCTTAGGTGGAAAGCATTCAGTCTTTCATCATTAAGTATGATATTAACTGTGGATTTTTTCATAGATGTTTTATCAAGTTGAGGAAGTTCCCTTCTATTTGTAGTTTTTGAGTGTTTTTTACTTTTTATTTTTATTTTATTTTATTTTTTTTGAGACAGAGTCTCGCTTTGTTGCCCAGGTTAGAGTGAGTGCCGTGGCATCAGCCCAGCTCACAGCAACCTCAAACTCCTGAGTTCAAGCAATCCTCCTGCCTCAGCCTCCCAAGTAGCTGGGACTACAGGCATGCGCCACCATGCCAGGCTAATTTTTTCTATATGTATTAGTTGGCCAATTAATTTCTTTCTATTTATAGTAGAGACGGCATCTCGCTCTTGCTCAGGCTGGTTTCGAACTCCTGACCTCAAGCAATCCGCCCACCTTGGCCTCCCAGAGTGCTAGGATTACAGGCGTGAGCCACTGTGCCTGGCTTTGAGTGTTTTTTAAATCATTAATTGGAGCTGGATTTTGTCAAATGTTTTTTCTGCATCTATTGTCCTTTATTCTATTAACATGGTGATTACAGTTTCAGATGTTAAACCAACCATGCATTTGTGAGGGAAATCCCATGTGGTCATTGTATATAATCCTTTTTATATGTTGCTGGATCCAGTTTGCTTAAGATTTTGTTGAAGATGTTTGTGCTTATATTCATGAGTGCTATTGTTTTATCGTTTTCTTTTCTTATAATATCTTTGTCTGATTTTGATATAAGGGTAATACTGCTGTCATCAAATGAGTTGGGGCGTATTCCCCCTCCTTTATTTTCTAAAAGTTTGTGAAGGATTGGTATTATTTCTTTTCTAAATGTTTATAAGATAACTGCTTTTTAAATATCTTTAATCTTTTTTTTTTTTTTTTTTTTTTTTTTTGAGACAGAGTCTCACTTTGTTGCCCAGGCTAGAGTGAGTGCCGTGGCATTAGCCTGGCTCACAGCAACCTCAATCTCCGGGGCTCAGCGATCCTACTGCCTCAGCCTCCCGAGTAGCTGGGACTACAGGCATGCGCTACCATGAATATCTTTAATCTTGATGTGCTTCATTGCATGTAGCGCTGGGTTTTACTCAGTAAGTATGTGGAAATGAATTGAATTATGCAACTACATCCCAGAAGTGGCTACAACAGTATTTAAACAGTGTCCTGAATTTCAACCAAAGGCACTTTAAAAATGGAGAATACTATGGAAAATAATCTAATAATTACTTTTAAGTTTAGGAAAACTGAAATATTTACTTACTAGGTAACAGCTCTCTATCAGCAGTCTCTGTGCAGCTGGGATAAGGGTAAAATAGATGTCCTTTTTCTAATGGATATGGAATCATTCTAAAAGCTGAGAAAAAAATACATGTGTTGACATTCAATTCCATCTCACCATCCTATACCACAGATCAAAGCTATTTTGGAGACATATTTCACATAGAGACTATTTTCACAGAGTATTTTATTTTTTTTTAGAGAGACATTTTAGATGGAAGAAACAAAGTAATCAAAAGAATGAATAAGGGGAAGAATAAGATTTATTTAGATAACAATGAATGGTCTAGTCTGGCTGGAGTAAAACTAAAGGGAGCAGTAGATGATAAGACGGGCTGGGTCCTTTTTTGTTTTATTCTCCTTATTACAAACCATAAATGTCAACTCCAGAGGTATGAATTCCACTTCTTACAGGAATATTTATAAAATTACCATGTGTATACTTGTTGTGGCCACTACTTTTGGCAACCTAAAAGAGTTCTCAGTGACTCCTAACTTCACATATGAGGTTCACCAAAGTTTTCAATGAGTAGATCTTTAATCTAGATCAGGGGTTATCAAAGTATGGCACTTTGGCCAGATCTGGCCCACTATCTGCTTTTATAAATAAAATTTTATTGGAATACTGCCATGCCATTCATTTACATATTGTCTAAGGCTGCTTTTGTGTTATAAGAATTGAGTAGTTGTGATGAAAACAGTATGGCCCACAAAGCCTAAAATTAAATAATAGTAAATACTATCTGACCCTTTATAGAAAAAGTTTGTCCACCCCTGATCTAGATTATCACCAACTCTTGCAGATTTATTAAAGAAGAAATCCTATTGATCTATTCCATTAGCTAAGTACACTAAGTCCTCAGTTAACACCATCAGTAGGTTCTTAAAAACTGCGACTTTAAGCAAAACAATATATTAATATAATAAAATCCATTTTACCATAGGCCAAATAAGAGTTAAGTTCCTATGGCATATTTCTAGTCAAAAAAAAAAAAAATCACCAAACTTGTAAATAAAGATCAAAGCACTTCTAATATTAAACATTGAAATAAATGTGAGCTATACACACATTTAAGAAAGATTATAAAAACAAGTAAGATAATTATTTACCCAATTATTCCAGTTCAGAGTTGAGAGTGGCTGGAGCCTATCCCAGCAGCTCAGGGTTCAATGCAGAAGCCAACCCTGGATAGCATGCCATTCCATTATAGGGTGCACTTACACCTACACCACATCACTCATATTTGGACAATTTGGACATACCAATTAACCTAATGTGTACATCTTTGAGATGTGGGAAGAAATTGGAGTACCCAGAGAAAACCCACAAACACATGGGGAGAACATGTGAACTCCACACCATCAGTGGCCCTGTCTGGGAATCAATATTTTTCCTCATCAACATTGTAACAAAATGATATTGAATGAAATATTATTATTTGAGGACCTGCTGTACTCATCAAAATTGTGATAAGGTTTTTATTTTTCCTTCAGTGGTTGGCTCTATAAGCTTGTGTCAAAATATAGATTTTATTTTGCCACAATAAAGAGTATTTATTTGTCCAAAGTCATAAGCAAATCAGTGATAACACTAGTAAATAATTTGTCAAGATTCACGAAATACAGTATAAATCATATGCTTGAAAACTTCCTGTGTGCCAAGCAGAATGCCAGGCAGTGAAGACACATATAAAGTGAAAGGAGTAGAGTACCTTTGAGGAGCTTACCTACTGGAGAAAAAGCAAGTCTAATTACTCAAAGACATTCAGCTCCTTGAGTACCTAATCCCAGTTTTATTAATCTTTATATTGTCAGTGTCTGGCCCTTAGCAAATGGTTAATGCAGGGGTTCCCAAATTTTCTTGATTAAAGGACACATTTCTCAAATTTCTCTTCATTTCTCAAAAGTTTTTTATAATGCCCTAGGCTCAAAGAAATATCTAATAATTCCACTTATTAAGTAGTGAGTCCAAACAACTTAAAACATTTATGTTCTAATAATTTAGCAACAATTTGAAAAAAATACATATAAATTAGAGAAAAATAATTTTATTTCATTTTCAAATGACCACCATCACTCTTATGAACTGCTACAACATCCCAAGGTGCCACAATGCAAAGTTTGGGAACAGGTGGTTAAACAATTTTAGTGAATGAGCATTGAATTTTTATCAATAGCTGTGGTATACTTTCCTAGAGAATTATTGTACAAATCCAAATGAGAAAATATTTTGATTATGCTTCTTCACTTTCTTTCCTTTTTCTTTCTTTCTTTCTTTTTTTTTTTTGAGACTGGGTCTTGCTCTGTCAACCAGGCTAGAGGGCTGTGGGCATCATCATAGCTCACTGCAACCTCAAACCCCAGGGCTCAAGGGATCCTCCTGCCTCAACTTCTCAAAGTGCTGGGATTACTGGAGTGAGCTACTGCACCCGGCTGAAGTTTCTTCACTTTTTTGGAGGTTATAAGAAGTAACAAATAAAAGATGTGGTAGTTAGATAAAACCAGTCCAAATTATTCTGCATAGAAGATATAAAAATAGCCAATAGTTCAACATCACTAATTATTAGGGAAATGCAAAACAAAACTACAATGAGATTCCACTTCACACCCATTAGGATGGGTCTTACCAAAAAGAAATAACAATTGTTGTCAAAGATCTGGGAAAACTGGAACTTTTGTGCATTGCTGATGGGAATGTAAAATAATATAGCTGCTATGGAAAACACTATTATGGTTCTTCAAAAATTAAACATAGAATTTTATGATCTAGCAATTCTACTTCTGGATATATACCCAAAAGAATTGAAAGCAGAAACTCAAACAGATATTTGTATACCAATGTTCACAGCAGCACTATTCACAATAGCCAAAAGGTGGAAACAATGCAAATGTTAACTGACAGATAAACAAATGTGGTATATACATACAATGAAATATTAATATTATTCAGCTTTAAAAAGTAATACAATTCTGACACATCTACAACATAGATGAATGAACCTTGAGGATACTATGCTAAGTGAAATAAACCATACACAAAAGAACAAATATTGCATGATTCCACTTACATGATGTACCTAGAGTAGTCTAACTCATAGAGACAGAAAGTAGAATAGTGGCTGCCAGGGGCAAGAGGTAGGAAGAACTAGGGAGTTATTGTCACATATTTAATGGGTACAGAATCTCAGTTTGGGATGAAGAAAAAGTTCTGGAGATGGATGGTGGTGATGGTTGTACAACACTGTAAATGTACGTAATGCCACTGAACCATACACTTAAAAATGATTAAAATGGTCAATATTATGTTATAAATATTTTACAATAAAATGAACAGAGTTATTTAGTTGTGAGGAAAACAGTTTCATGTTGTGCACATCTGAAAATAAAACCAAACCAGACCAATTTTTAAAATATAAGAATAGCTCAACCACACATTAAAAAGTTTATAAGCCAAAGAACTAACTTTTCATTTTCTTTTCTTACAAATATGTAACTTAAATGAATATATGATAGAATACCATAACAGTTTCTCGTTTGGCTTTTTGAAAATGTGGCATCAATATGAATACATTATTTCTTCTACCAATAAAGCAAATATAATGCCACTGAATTCACTTTGAAACCAATCTGAACAACAAATCCTTATGGTAACTCAGACAATCTCATTTAAAAAACCTGCCTATGAATGCAATGAATAAAGAAATTAGGGCTATATTTGGAAAAGAATACTTACTGCCTTCCCATGTACACTGTAACAGATTAAGAGCACCTTCTATTCGCTTCCAGTGCTGAAGATGAAAGAAAGCATAAGCAATTGCTTCACTATCACCTCGTTTCAGAATGTGTTCTGGAGGCAAAATTAAACTTTTCATCTCTAGTAAATACTGCAAGAATAACACATATACACACAACAGAAAAAAGAAAAATGGTGTTAAATTCAAATACCCACAAAAACATGGATTCAAAATGTTATGAAGTCAAATTGATAAAAAAAATTTTAACTAGTTGAAATGACATGAAGGTTCTACTGATAACATCTGTATAAAATGCTTATATATGCAAATTCCAAAACCCAGAATATTTCTGTAGGTAAAAATAAGGTGACAAATGGCTTATGTGTGATCTTGCTAAATACAAAATGGAAACTCACGCTGAAGAAATAATGTGAGAGCATTTATTTTTCCAAAAAAGAGTTAAATGTAAAAATTATAAAATATAATTTTGGAACAATACTTGTGACAACTCAATTCTTTTTTCTCTTATTTTACAGGTGAAAAAACTTAATTGTAGAAAGTTCAATTAATTAATATTTACAGTGTTCAAAGCACTAAGCTTTTTAAGGAATACCAAAGAATACCCTGTCTGTTCTCCGGAGTTTCATAATGGGAAAGACAGATTTCTTAAGTAAATAATTATAATTAGACTGTGGTGAGTGCTATATTAGAGGTATAAACAATGTATATAGTATGTAGGAATATGCATAGGAGGTATTCATTTTTTAATTTAGCTTTTATCTAATAGCTTTATTGATATATTAATTCACATACCTTAGAATTCATACATTTAAAGAATTCAGTTCAATGATTTTTAGTATATTCACAGATATGTGTAACTATCACCACAACTTCAGAACATTTTCATCACCTCAGAAGGAAATCCTGTACCTTTTAGTTATCATCCTCTTCTCCTCACTCCCCTTAAGCAACCACTAACCTATTTTCTGTCTTTACAGATTTGCCTATTGTGGGTATTTCGTACAAATGGAATTATATAATATGTGGTCTTTTGTGACTGGTTTCTTTCACTTAGCATGATGTTTTCAAGGTTCACCCAGGCTGCAGTATGTATTGGTCTTTGTACCTCACTCTTTTTTAGGGCCAAATAATATTCTACTGTATGGAATATATATTTTGTTTATCCATTCATCAGTTGACACACATTTGGTTGTTTTCACCTTCTGGCTATTATGAATAATGCTGTTATAAACATTTACGTACAAGTTTTGGTGTCAACATATGTCTTCATTTCTCTTGGATAAATATTTTGGTGTAGAATCATTGGGTCATATGATAATTCCATGTTTAGGATGTATGATGATTTAGGGGCTAAAAATAAACCACTTAATGGAATTTGAATTGATATTTAAAAATGAGTAGAATGTGGATGAGCAGACTTGGGTGGGGTGAGAAGAACAGGAGGATATATTCACAAACACAGGGCACTGAACCAAGAGAGCAAAGAGCAAAATGCATTTAATGTGCCTGCTAAAGAAGTCATAGTCTGTCGGTTCTTCACATGTGAAACTAAATTCTATCTTAAACTCTTGAAGAAAATACTTGTCCTAATATTATAATTTGTAACAAAAGCGGTATAATCATAGTTATTGTACTAATCAGATGTATAATACTAATTACATGAAGAAAGCTACAAAATTGACCATTTGTACATCAATTTACTCTACTTTACTAAAATAGTCAACTTAAAACAACACCTTTAAAAAAATTTTTAATTAGCTAAATACTTTCTCCAAAGACTGAGGCCCAGAATGCACTTCCCCTTCTAGAATAAGTTTGAAATAACTTCTTTCATTCCAAACAACTTGATATAAAATTATGTCATAAGGTCCAAATCACATTAACTTCTGTAATAAAATATAAAAACAGAAACCTTCCAGAGTGTCTCACAAGATATATTTGCACATTTCAAATGCTGGTTCCCCAGGTTGTTATATGAACAAATGAGATAATATAAATTAAAGAGCTGAATTTGTGAAACACTTTGTAAAACTGCTATAATCAATGACTCCAGGAAGAATCTTAAAAACAAAAAGATGTAATGGTTTCAAAATTTAAGCCATAGGTTATTAATCAATATGTATGTACTCTTCAAATATTAATACATCTAAAATGGCTTTCAACAATTACTGAGCTTAACACCCATCTTTCATTAATTATTCTTACTCTTGATGTCTTTGGCTCTGTCCTCAAAGTGTAAGAATGCAGTCTATGCATCGATTTATTTTAGCAGATGTCACAAACTATGAGATTATTTACTAATCCAGTTTGGGGACTTAACATTTCCCATTCAGTTTCTTAAAGGAATGCAACAGAGGTTGTGTCCTGGTCAAGCAAAGCCCATTTGCTGCCTGGTTGGGTTCTCTCCCCTTAGTGCCTTGGGCCTATATTCAGGAGGGTAATATTCTTTCTAATCCTCTCTAATCCTTGCCCATTTTTTTAAAACACAGTAAAAGATCACTCGCACCAGGCAGCTGTGGGAAAATGGACTCAAATAGATGACCTCTGACATGACTCCTTATGCTCTTTGCAAGTGCACTAAGAGCTTCTTCAGTAGGAAGCAAAGAAAATGTGGCAAACACAGTGGAATCACCATCATAAAAAAGACTATCTAGTTTTCAGAAGAAAACTGTTTAATACTTAAACCAAGTCCTTAATATTAAAATTCTGTTTCATTTTATAGATAAAGGAGACAAAATATGCCTAATTGTTTTCAATGAGCTTTAGAACCCAGAAGCTTTAAACCCCAACATGATATTTAGTATATTGGTAACCATTCAATAGATATAATCAAAGATATTCAGTTAACAATTATTCAGTAAAACTTATAGAAAATATCAATTTGGTAAGTCAAGAAAAGCATTTTTTGAATAGCAACTATGTAACTAAATTTTCACTATCTAATAATCTAAGTGACAATTTAGGAGGTAAACACGTATGGCACACTTATTAGAAAATGATACTTTAGGACTTTATATTAAAAATCTTTGCTATTTAATCATTTTTAAAATCTTCCGTATGCTACTTTATTTTTTATTTTCATGTCCTACCTACCAGCAAATATCCTTTCCAATTAACTTTAAAGCAAACTAATTTTTCATTTCCTAATTTTTAACCCCAAAATATAAGGGAAGATTTTCAGTTTAAGGAAAATGTACGTAAAATAAATTATAAGATTAATACTTATTTTATCTCCTTTGCAAACTATTACTCAGGAATTTCTGCTACTTAGCAAAGGCTGTAACTTATTGCCCAATAGAAACCATATCTTTCATATTCTACTACAATATTGTACAACCCAAAGTAGGCACTAAAATACTTGTTAATTGAACTGATCTGATATATAGAGTTAAAATGTCTTCAAACTCACATTTTAGTTTTGACTTAAAGATATTTTATAATTTTCTGGATAAACTAAAAACAAACAAAACAACAAAAATTCTGCTACCCAGACTTTACTCTTCTAAGAAGAATATAAAAGATTAAAAACTGAGGGGTAATTTGTTTTGTTTTGGTCTTTTATTTTCTTTTTTTCTGATTAGAAAAGTACAACCTCAGTGTACAAAAATGGAAACACAACAGAGTTATGCAATAGAAAATAATATATATGTTTGGAGAATAAAATAATAAAGATAATTATTTATTTTTCTCAGGATTTTATTTTTATGCATAATATACTGACTCCATTTTTCTCAAAAATAAGATCGAACTGTTATGTAACTCACTTTTTACTTCATAATACACATTGTACATTTCTTCCTGTCTCCATTCAGATCTAATATTTTTAATTATTATATAGTATTCCACTAAAAGCTGAGTTATTTTATAATATAAGTTAAGAAATAAGTTCATGATGGAATTGTGCTACCATACTTTTTTTTTTTTTTTTGAGACAGAGTCTCGCTTTGTTGCCCAGGCTAGAGTGAGTGCCATGGCATCAGCCTAGCTCACAGCAACCCCAAACTCCTAGACTCAAGCAATTCTACTGCCTCAGCCTCTCGAGTAGCTGGGACTACAGGTATGAGCCCCCATGCCTGGCTAATTTATGTATATATATATTAGTTAGCCAATTAATTTCTTTTTATTTTTTTTATAGTAGAAATGGGGTCTCACTCAGGCTGGTTTTGAACTCCTGACCTTGAGCAATCCTCTCACCTGGGCCTCCCAGAGTGCTAGGATTACAGGCGTGAGCCACTGCGCCCGACCCTACCATCCTTAAAGGTAAAAAAAAAATAGTATCTTTAAGAAAAACTTGAAAAATAGTTATGGAAAATGGCTTAAAAATTTCAAGAAATGAGGAGTGTAAAATTTTATTTTCTTTAACTTAGATAAGCTTTTAAAGCAGCTATTCTAAACTACAGACATGTCTATTTACCAATATTTATTAAGTGCTTATTATGGACTAGTCAGAGAATTGAACATAGAATGATGACTAAGACAAGAGCCCTGCTTTTGTTACATGGAACTAAGGGAGAGACATATAAATAGATCAAAAAAAAATTTTTTTAAACTCCAATCAAACAAACAAAAAGATATGTTTGATGTAATGAAGGAACAGAGAAGAGAAAGTCATTATCTCTTGTTAGGAAAACTAGGAAAGACTCCTTATAAAGGAGACAGCAGATGAGCAGGGTATTGAAGGATGAGTAGAAACTTTCCGGGTGGAGGAGAGATTGAGCGTATGTACAATGGTAGTGAGATATAATGAGAAATGACCAATCCAGGAAACAGTGACTCTAGAGATAAGGAGCAAGGAAGAAGTGGCAAGGAGTAAGGTTGGAGTAGATACTGGGCCAGGAGTAGATACTGTGAAGGGCTTTTCTATGTGTAACACTAAGACTAAGGGGTTTGTCCTTATCCTATAGGCAATAAGGAACAAGCGCAGGCCTTTAAAACACGGTAAGATTTGTTATTTAGGTAGATAATGCTGGCAATAGCCAGCATGGAGAAGGGCTGATAGCAGGTAGACCAGTGAGGAATCTATTTTAATAGTCAATGCCAGAGATGGTATTTAAGATTATTTCAGTATGTTTAGAAATGCATAGAAAATGTCTAGCAATATATACACCAAACATAAATAGTGGTACTTCAGAGAAGTAGATTTGAAACGGAGAGAACAAGAAAGTTTTTACTTTATAAACTTCTGAAGGATCTGAATTTTTAAAAAAGTATCCATTACTTTTATTATAATAACAATAATATTTTTTAAAGGATAGGTGATGAAGGCATATAATAGTCAGTGACAGTTGGGATGGAATAGATGGCTAGATCTGAAAAATATTTCAAAGCTTACAATATTAGTTGGTAATTTGGAAAGGGCAGAGGTAAAGTTAATGATGAGAAGTGGATAATGAAGCCATAAATCAAAATATAGAAAATAAAAAAGAAGAGGCAGTTTGGCAGTTTGGAGAAAAGACTTAAAAATAAATTTTAAAAATTCAGTTGGAGACACATTAAAGTATCCAAGGTACTTATCATTGGTAAAGATTTCCACAACTAGATGGAAATGCAGGTCTATGGATGAAGAAGGAAGCCAGAGTTAAAAGGCACAGTTTGGGAAATTATCAGCAAATAAAACATAGCTGAAGACATAAACGAAAGCTAGTACCTAGTATGTGCTGTAAGACCTTCCATACTACCTCTAAATTATCCTATTGCTATATGTGTAATAAATCTGAAATTGCTCATGACAATTTTAACTAGTTTTCAAGTATGAACAATATACTCAAATAACTATCTTAGTCTCTTGCTTTTCACTGAAAATATAAAAATTAAAGCTAGTTTGGAAGCTATGGTTAAAAAGACATAATGATATATGGTCTGATGGTTTCTTTTATGACTCTAAAACCATACCTATGCTTACGCTCAAATTTACTTTAATTTTGAACTGCTTTGATCTTTATAATTTATCTTTAGATTACTTTTTTCTATTACTTTGTAAATCTTACAACAGCTTTTGACCAAAAGCAATATAATTCTGACCTGAAGTAATGATAATGCTTTATAATCTTCCTCTTAAAAGCAGGGGTTAAAGAAAAATCTCTCTGAAGGCATCTGAAATTAAGGTACTTTGCTCTTGATCAGTCATGCACACAAAGAACCAATTTATCTCTGCAATTAGTTTTCTCAGTGCACATTCTATGAGATTGGACAGGCAAGCTGAATGCAAAGAGTCCACATGGATATGTACTGGGAGAGACTAAAAACAGTTCCCAGATAGAAAACAAACAGAACTGCTATGTGAATAAACTAAAAGAAAACATAATACTACTTAACAGCCTCGAGAGCAAAGGAAAAGAGTTATACAGAAGAGAGAAGGAAAGGAGGCTAGAAAGGACATTTGCTACAAGAAAAGTCCTTTCCAAATCATCCTGCAGAGCTGCAACTCAAGAGATAAACATTTCTGAAGTGACAGTGATACCTTCAGAAAAGCCGCCAGAGAAGGAAGGAGAGTGAGAAGAGGAGAATACAGAAGAACCACCTGGAGAGGAAGAGGGAATGCATGGAAACCCAGGATGACCTTTGCTTCACTCCCTGTCCTACTCAAGGTGAAGACTGGAGCCTAAGCTAGCTGCCACTAATATGGTAGCATTTCTGTGGGATAGGGAAGACAGCAGGAAGGAAAATAAACTCTAGAAGGAAGTGTCATTCCACTGGGTTTTGATACTGGTTTAGCAGCCAGAAGTCTCAAATTTATGGCCTATGCCATCCATCTATAGTGAAGCAGGATACCAACATTTCTTCCTAATATCTTAGTATCCCCAACTCCCAAAAACTCCTCAACCACATACTTTGTTGTTCAAATGTTGAGAACTGTTAGTGTCTGGATTTTTTTTTCTAAAAACACAATAAAGTACTTCATAGTTAAAAAAAAGAGAGAGAGACAGGCTGGGCACGGTGGCTCATGCCTGTAATACTAGCACTCTGGGAGGCTAAGGCAGGAGGATTGCTTGAGCTTAGGAGTTAGAGACCAGCCTGAGCAAGAGTGAGACCCCCATCTCTACTAAAAATAGAAAGAAATTAGCCAAACAACTAAAATAGAAAAAATCAGCCAGGCGTGGTGGCGCGTGCCTGTAGTCCCAGCTACCCAGGAGGCTGAGGCAGAGGATCCCCTGAGTCCAGGAGTTTGAGGTTGCTCTGAGATAGGCTGATGCCATGGCACTCTAACCCAGGCAAGAGACTGAGACTCTGTCTCAAAAAAAAAAGAGACAAGCATTTCATATCTCAACTCTTTTATTTAGGCCATAGTACAACTTAATGAAAGGCAAAGGTCTTACTGTGCCCTAAATTTGGGTGATAGACTTCAACACTACTTTCCTTCTCTCCCTTTACTCCTGCTGTGCCACTAAGAATCTCAATTGAGTGCCAGTTTCCCTCTTAATGTATGCTTATATAACATAGGTAGTTTGGCCAATTAAATGCAAGCCTGCTGCTAAAGAGCTACTATCTTCTATGGTGAGTAAGACTCATAATATTCTACAGGCTTCAGTTTCTGATCATCTAGAACAGATTTTACTTTCTACATATTAATTTATTATTAAAACTCCCCTTGTACTTAAAAGTTTCCAGGTACAACCTGTTTCTTGGCAGCACAACGCTAAGAACAGTTTCATTGTAAAATAAGAAATAATAACCTTTAATTCTACAGATAACATATTCCTAAATAAGTACTCAAGTTATAGAGATTTATTAAACATGTTTTTTATTAAACATTGTTTTTTTTCTTAATGTTCTACTTTACTCTTATCCTAAGGGCTTCTTCTGTAAGATACAAATAAATTATCCTCAGGGTATTAACTAATTCAAACTAGTTAATTTCTAACAGTTTCAATATCTTCACCTTGACCTCATCTCAACAAAGAAACCTCCAAGCCTTACACATTCTAAGGCTATAAGCACTAAAATAGTATTCACAAGGATAGAGTACATACTGGAACAGTTCAAACAAGAAGAGAAAATGGTCACAAATATTATAAAGTGATGACCACCATGATGATCAATAGTGTTGCCTGACATGTCTGATACTCAGACACTGTGTTAAGCACTTTATATATATTATCTCATTTAATCAGAAGGCATCATACTTTTACAAAGTATTTTCCATGCTAAGTGAAATTCTTTTTTATTTACTGAGATATAATTTTAAATGCATAGATTTTAAATATGCAGTTTACTAAGTTTTGACAAATATCGATAAGTAATGCCCACTTGAGACCCATTCTCTTGCTCAAGACATAGAATATTTTCCATGACCCCAAAAAGTTCTCCTTTCCAGTTAATTCCCCATTCAATCACCTGATGAGTGACCACTGTAATTTCTACCATCATAAATCACTTTTTGCCTTTTCTTGAACTTCACATAAATGGAATCATTCAGTATGTACTCATCTGTACATTATATTTTTGAGCTTTCTCCATATTTAGTTTGTATCAGTAGGTCTTTCTTTTTATTGCTGAATACCACTGAGTAAATATATTGCAATTTATCTATTGACCTATTGATAGACATTTGGGTTGTTTCCAGTTTGGGTCTATTATGAATGAAACTGCTATGAATATTTATGTTCAAGTCTTTTTGTAGATATATGTTTTCATTTCTCTTGGGTATGTATCTTGGAGTAGAATTGCTGGGTCATTGACTGAGGCATATATATAACTGTATCAGAAATTGCCAAACAGTTTTCCAAAGTAGTTGCACCATTTTTTAGTCTTAGCAGTAATGTATGAAAGCTCTAACTTCTACATTCTTAACCAATGTTATCAATCTTTTAAATTTTAGCCATTCTGGTAGGTGTAAAGCAGTATCTCACTGTGGTTTTATACTGCAGTTCTCTGATAACTAATGATGTTGAACATCTCTTTATGTGCTTATTGGACATCCCAATATGTTCTTTTGTGAAGTATCTGTTCAAGGCTTTTGCCTACTTTTTATATTGTTTTTTTATATTTATATATTCTGGATATGAGTCTTTAGCCAGACAAACATATTACAAATATTTTTTCCTATCTGTGGCTTGCCTTTTTGTTTTCTTATTGCTAAGATGAGCAGTTTTAAAATTATGATAAAGTCCAATTTATGATTTTATTCTCTTATAATTTTATAAGTGCCTTTTGGGTCCTAGGAAATCTTTGTTTACCCCAAAGTTTCAAAGATATTCTTAGATGTTTTCTTCTAGATGTTATATAGTTTTAACCTTTATATTCTTTTTTTTTTTGAGACAGAGTCTCAGTCTCTTGCCTGGGCTAGAGTGTCATGGCATCAGCCTAGCTTACAGCAACCTCTAACTCCTGGGTTCAAGGGATCCTCCTGCCTCAGCCTACTGGGTAGCTGGGACTACAGGCACGTGCCACCACACCCGGCTGATTTTTTCTATTTTAGTTGTTTGGCTAATTTCTTTCTATTTTTAGTAGAGACGGGGTCTCACTCTTGCTCGGCTGGTCTCTAACTCCTGAGCTCAAGCAATCCTCCTGCCTCGGCCTCCCAGAGTGCTAGGATTACCGGCTTGAGCCACCGTGCCCAGGCAAAGCCTTTATATTCTGATCAGTGATCCATCTCAAATAATGTTTGTGTATGCTATGAGAAAAATTCATGATTTTCTCCCCATTTATATATCTAGGTGTTCCAGTACAATTTGTTGAGGAGGTTCCTTTCCTCCATTGAATTACAGTGGTGCTTTTGCCAAAACTCAATTGACAAAAGTATATATGTGGATATGTTTCTGAACTTTTTATTTTGTGGTTTTGTCTTTTAAAGTAATTATTTCAAATTTAAATATAAAATAATAAAATTTAAAAGAATTTGGTGGTAGTATGCGTATTAAAAAATCTTTAGGCTGGGCACGGTGGCTCATGCCTATAATAGTAGCACTCTGGGAGGCTGAAGCAGGAGGACCACTTAAGGTCATGAGGAGTTTGAGACCAGCCTGACCAAGAGCAAGACCCTGTCTCTACCAAAAATAGAAAAAATTAGCTGGGTGTGGTGGCACTCACCTGTAGTCCCAGCTACTCGGGAGACTAAGGCAATAGGATCACATGAGCCCAGGAGTTTGAGGTTGCTGTGAGCTATGATGATGACATTGTACTCTATCCAGGGCAATGGAGTGAGACTCTGTCACAACAACAAAAAAATACTTCAATAAAATATTACACCAGGCTATCGCTAGATCCTCAATTAAAGTTAGATAATATTATTCTAACTGATATGTCAAGTGTTGTACATCTACAGTAGATCGTTGACATTCATGAATTTCAATCATATAATTTCAATTATCTGTGAGAACATTAAACATCCATGATTTATAACAGCCATCATTTAGTTAAAACACAAATTTGTATCATGTGCTCTCAGGCTTGTGTACACATGTGAGTAACTGACTTAATAAATAAGCCTAACAGATCTTTTAGCATCCTTTTCTCAAAAAGGTCCATGACTCATTCTCATATTTACATTTCATGAGTAAAATTACATGTGATAATGGCATTTTCAAATATGGAGATTCACAATGGTTTTGGATCACAATCAAGAATGTCAGGCCGGGCGCTGTGGCTCACGCCTGTAATCCTAGCTCTTGGGAGGCCGAGGCGGGCGGATTGCTCAAGGTCAGGAGTTCAAAACCAGCCTGAGCAAGAGCGAGACCCCGTCTCTACTATAAATAGAAAGAAATTAATTGGCCAACTAATATATATACAAAAAATTAGCCGGGCATGGTGGCGAATGCCTGTAGTCCCAGCTACTTGGGAGGCTGAGGCAGCAGGATTGCTTGAGCCAGGAGTTTGAGGTTGCTGTGAGCTAGGCTGACGCCACGGCACTCACTCTAGCCTGGGCAACAAAGCGAGACTCTGTCTCAAAAAAAAAAAAAAAAAAAAAAAAAAGAATGTCAATAATCTACTATAATAATGTTAAAGAACACCTTCTACAAAAAACAATTTTAAAATGTGCAAAGGACTCAAACAGACATTTCTCCAAAGAAGGAATACAAACTGCCAATAAGCATATTAAAATGATGCTCACCACCATTAGTCATTAGGGAAATGCATATCAAAACCACAATAAGATACCACTTCACACCCATTAGGATAGCTATATTCAAAAAGACAGATTGGCCGGGTGCGGTGGTTCACGCCTGTAATCCTAGCACTCTGGAAGGCCGAGGCGGGCGGATTGCTCGAGATCAGGAGTTCGAAACCAGCCTGAGCAAGAGCAAGACCCCGTCTCTACTATAAACAGAAAGAAATTAATTGGCCAACTTATATAGAAAAAATTAGCCGAGCATGGTGGCACATGCCTGTAGTCCCAGCTACTTGGGAGGCTGAGGCAGGAGGATTGCTTGAGCCAGGAGTTTGAGGTTGCTGTGAGCTAGGCTGACGCCACCGCACTCACTCTAGCCTGGGAAACAAAGTGAGACTCTGTCTCAAAAAAAAAAAAAAAAAGACAGATAATAACAGGCATTGGCACAAATGTAGAGAAATTAGAACTCTCACATATTGCTGAGGAAATGTAAAATAGTACAGCCAATTTAAAAAACAGTTTGGCAGTCTCTCAAAAAATTAAACACAGAATTACCTTACAATCTATCAATTCTACTTCTAGGTATATACCCCAGAGAAGTAAAACATGTTCACATAATACTTGCACATTAATGTTTGTAACAGCATTATTCATGCTAGTCAAAAAGTGAAGCCAACCCAAATACCTATCAATTGATGAATGAATAAACAAAATGTAGTATCTATATACAATAAAAAGTATTCAGCTATAAAAAGGAATTAAGTATCAATACATGTTACATTACGCAAAGTGAAAAAAGTCAGACACAAAAGGCCATATGTAGTAGGATTCCATTTATATGAAAAATCCAGAATAAACAAATCTATAATGACAGAAAGTAAATTAGTGGTTGCCAGGGACTGAGGGAAAGAGAAATGGTGAGTGACCGCAAATAGGTACACAGTCTGTTTCTGGAGTAATGACAATGTTCTAGAATTACATAGTAGTAGTAATTTTACAACCTTGTCAATACACTAAAAATGACTGACCTGTGTACTTTAAAAGTGAATTTTATGGTATGTGAATTATATTGTATATAAAACTACTGGATGGTTGGATAATGAAGATATGAGAGACTAGAATGAATGAAACAGGATGCTGTGAAATACTTAGAATATCTGAAACATCTTCTACTGAAAATCCAAAGACTGACAATTCCTATAGTAACTGAAAGATGCATTATATCTTTGTTTGACAACTAAAAAAAAATCTGTTAAACCAAAGCCATAGCAAGTTGAAAACCATAAAAATATGCTAATTTTTTACTGTGATATTATCAGTATTATAATACTAAAATTCAGTACTATCTACTAAAATTCATTGAGTAAAATAAAAAAACCTGTACATGCAATCAATATTAATGAAATAACTAAATGCAAATTCATAGCCTGAAGAGATTTATATGATCTTTCTCTACTGCACTTTCTAATAGTTTCCAGCTTTAACAAATTGCACAGCTCTAAACCTATAGCCATTTCTGCTGCAGTTATGTGGAAAGCTGCCAAAAAATATTTCTTGCTAAAGCAGCTTTATCCTTTGCCATTTTACTGCTAAGACTCATACAACCATCTGACAAATATGCATAATAAATTTGTGAGAATAAAAGAAAATTTTAAAGAAATACATATTGAAATGTCACTGTTTATCAAGTTAAATAAGTTATCATGACCCACAGTTGAAGTTTGAAGAAGAAAACGTCTAATGCCCTTTATGTTTGCTTGCCTCCAGCTGAGAATCAGGAATAGAAACCAAAACAGAAGAAAGAGAAAGAAAGAGGTCTGTATATACTTCATCACTTGTAAAAGCCTAGTAAAAAACAGACAGCCACAAATTCCAGAGCTCTCCCAGTTCATATTAACATTAATGTTATTTAAATGTGATATTATTTAGTTTGGTAGAGCTTAAAATTTCTCCAAAAAACCTTCCTTAATAATTATTTATAGTGTTTGATAACACTCAGCTTAAAGTATTTGTCCACAAACAATAATCTAAGTTTATAGCACCACTCTGCTTAGCTGGATATTTTGATACAACTGAACTGTCATCTGCTTTGATATTTAGTTGAGAGGAAAATAGGTAAATTCCTACCTATAAATAAAAATGATTTTAACATGTTAAAGTGTATGTGTGCATACATACATAGGTATATATACAGATATATAAACAGTTTTAGTGAGGCATATTTTATATATCATGAATTCCCCATTGTAAGTACAGTCATACCTTGGAGATACAGTGAGTTTAGTTCCAGACCATTGCAATAAAGTGAAAATCACAATAAAGCAAGTAACAGAAATTTTTTGGCTTCCCAATGCATATAGAAGTTACTTTGACCAGATCCATCAGAGGAATCAGGCTACAGGCATATGAAATGTATTTCTTAAATATTGAGACTTGAAAGTTGAAATTATTGCTTATTCCATGGGCTTCAGAATGTATGCTGTGTCAGTAGGCATGAAAACAACATTCATCTCCTTCTACATCAGCACTTGTTGCTTCACCTTGCACTTATATGTTATGGAGATGGCTCTTTCCTTAAACCTCATAGACCAACTTCTGCTAGCTTCAAACTTTTCTTCCATAGCTTTCTCATCTCTCTCAGCCTTCACAGAAATGAAGAGAGTTAGAGCCTTGCTCTAGATTAGGCTTTGACTTATGGGAATTTTATAATGGTTTGACCTTCTATCCAGACCACTAAAACTTTCTCCATATCAGCAATAAGGAGCATCCCTAACAGCATCACAGATTTTCTAAAGCAGATTCAATCTAGACATTAATTTATGTTACCTATACAACAATTTAATTTTCTTATTAGGGAAACGGTTAGCATCACCCCCACCCAAGTGCCTCAGACAGTAATTTTGAAAACCAATGCACATCATCAGAATTGTTACTGCTGAGAATACATTTTGCATAACATGGTTTTTGAGACAGAAAACAAGTCTACAACCACAGGGAGAAGATAGTTTCAAATTTTGTTATTTTGAGTAGAATTAAATAAAAATTTTAGACATCTTAATGGTGCATTTCATTTTAATAGTTTTGATCAATAACTACTGCTTATTTTCTCCCACAAGGAACAAATTACCATCTCAGCCTGATAAGAACAGTAATAATCATCACTTCTGTAATGTTTACTATGTGTCAGCCACTCTGTTAACCCTTTTAAAGATATGAACTCATTTAATCCTTTTAACAAATCTATGAGAAACAAAATATTATCTTAATTTTACAGATGGAGAAACTCAAGTCCAGAGAAGTTAAATAAGTTGTCCAAAGTCATACAGCTAAGAAATGGTAGCCCCAGAATTCAGACACTGGCAGTCTGGTTGCGAATCTACTGGGCAGTATGAGAACCAAGGATTTCATTTAAAATTATTTACAGACTTCTGCTTCCAGCAATGGGACACAGGAAATTCAGATCAGTCCTCCCAGATAACTAGAAAAACTGAGCCAAATATCTAATTGAATACATCAGAGAATTAACGAAGAGTAAAGAATTACCAGGGCGCAATCTAAAAAAGACAGAAATCCAGAAAAGCAAGGCACATATGGAGCTTCTTTTACTGTAGGAGGACTTGTCAATTTTGGATGAGATGGCTAAGAAGTTTTCAGCCTTTTTGCCAATTTCACAAAGATAAGACAACAAAAGTTAGAGTCCAAGGCCTGTCAAGAGTAAGAGCTCTAGTAAAACCTCCCCAATAGGATTGGGACCATGAAAGGCTACATCCTAGAAATAAGGGTGAACTAGAAATAAAATAAAACTTTAATGAACTGCAGCCCAATTTCATGTCATCTGGGTGCCTTAGAAATTATCAATCCCTGAAACTGGATTAAGGTGATCCTATCCTGCTAGAGCTTCTTCTAGGCATCTAAGATCAAATAATATTATCTAAGATTGCAAATTATTTTATTTTTTTTATTTATATTTTATTTTATACAGAATCTCACTTTGTTGCCTGGACTAGAGTGCCGTGGCATCAACCTAGTTCACAGCAACCTCAAACTCCTGGGCTTAAGCATTCCTTCTTTCTCAGCCTCCTGAGTAGCTGGGACTACAGGCATATGCCCACCATGTCCGGCTAATTTTTTCTATATATTTTTAGTTGGTCAATTAATTTGTTTCTATTTTTTTTAGTAGAGACGGGGTCTCACTCTTGATCAGGCTGGTTTCGAACTCCTGACCTTGAGCAATCCACCCACCTCAGCCTCCCAGAGTGCTAGCATTACAGGCATGAGCCACTGAGCCTGGCCTGAAAACTATTTTTAAAACTTCTCAAACATGCCGGGTGCGGTGGCTCACGCCTATAATCCTAGCACTCTGGGAGGCCGAGGCGGGCGGATTGCTTGCTCGAGGTCAGGAGTTCGAAACCAGCCTGAGCAAGAAGGAGAACCCATCTCTACTAAAAACAGAAAGAAATTAATTGGCCAACTAATATATATAGAAAAAATCAGCTGGGCATGGTGGAGCATGCCTGTAGTACCAGCTACTCAGGAGGCTGAGGCAGTAGGATTGCTTGAGCCCAGGAGTTTGAGGTTGCTGTGAGCTAGGCTGATGCCATGGCACTCACTCTAGCCTGGGCAACAAAGCGAGACTCTGTCTCAAAAAAAAAAAAAAAAGAAAAGAAAAATTAGGCAGGTGTGGTGGTGCATGGCTATAGGCCTAGCTACTCAAGATGCTGAGGCAGAGGATCACTTGAGCCCAGGAGTTGGAGGTTTCAGTGAGCTATGATGATGCCACTGTACTCAGCTTGGATGACAGAGGGAGATCATGTCTCTTAAAAAAAAAAAAAAAAAAACAAACACAGAACCAAAAGCCCACCAATATGCCACCAGCATCACTATTCTTGCACTTTGCACTTTGGGGTCATTATTAAGTAAAATAAGCATTACTTAAACACAATCACTACAACACTACAACAGTCAATCTGATAACCAAGTAGCTACTAAGTAACTAGCAGGTAGGTAGCTAGACATCATGGATATGCTGGACAGAGGGGGACAACACAAGATAACATCATGCTACTCAGAATGGCACACAATTTAAAATTTATAAATTGTTTATTTCTGGAATTTTCCATTTATTTTCAGACCAAGGTTGACCATGGGTAGCTGAAACAGCAGAAAGTGAAATCACAGATAAGGGGGGGAGGTAGGACTAGTGTCACTTAATGAAAGAATGGTATGTTGACTCTCATTCTTTGACTTTAGTAATTTTCTTAATCATATCTTTACTTATTCTAACAGGCTTACAACTTTCTCTTCTTGGAGATTATCTTTGAGAGATTAATCTCCTTAC
This sequence comes from Microcebus murinus, assembly GCF_040939455.1. NCBI lineage: Eukaryota > Metazoa > Chordata > Mammalia > Primates > Cheirogaleidae > Microcebus > Microcebus murinus. The sequence goes on from NC_134105.1 coordinate 91,055,525, forward strand.
TGTAGCTCTTTACTCTAGTTTCCAAATTCTATTAATACACACTATACTGGTATCAAAGCTATAATTACATTTGTAGCAAGGGCATCTATTCTTTAATAGTCTATGCTTCCTAACATGGGACATTGTTTGTAAAACCCAAAATTTAATCTTGCGTGATAACACACAAAGATTAAACAATAATTTGTGTGACTGCAAAATGTACAATATAAAGACAAAAGAAACAAGTATATAGATTCATCTGGGACTAAATAAAAACCAACTCAGCACCAGTTTTTCTGGGAACTTCTACATCTGTTTCCTATTATTAATTACTTGAATGTATTTGTCTTCAGTTTTTGTCTACCCAGCCCTAGTTCAAAATTCAGGCATTTGTCTAGAAAAAGCTTTTACAGTAACAGGAAATTTGATTTAGCGATCTGAAATATGAATGATCTTTTATTAAGACCAAGCTATTTGATCATTTCTTCTCTATAACTATAGTAAAAGGACAGCTAAGTGGACACAGTTCAAATTATATTTGATAGCAATTACAAAGCATGTAGTTAACCACTGCTGCTACCTACCTTTCTGAATGCCTTTAAGGATAATAATAAGTATCAAAGTATAGCAGACTAAAACAATTGAGCCAAATTACGGCAACCCAAACTATGGTCTACACACTGTCATCAATTTGATGAATTTAAATAAAAATAGCATTTTCATCATAAAATTTCTCACTTTTGGAACATGAGGATTAAATTCCACAGCTCTATGAATTGCTTCCACAGCATTAATTTCTGCTGTGCTTAGCCCTCTTCTAGAGGCTGTTTCTGGAGAGAATCTGTAAGAAAATCACAAAACAAGGAAATGAATATACCAAAAAAGTAGAGAATTTATGGATTTAGATGATAATATAGTCCCCTGAATCAAAGAAGTTTCTGGCAATGGCAAAGACAAAGCCAGATGACTACTAAAAATGAAAGTAAAGCCTTCTGGTTCAACATATAAGAAAAGGCAGCATAAGGAATGAAAATCTTCAAACTTAGGTAAAGAAAGCCTTCAAAAGTCCATTGAAGACACACTTTGGGAAAAGTAATAAATGCTACACAGGGATATCCAGAGAATTTAATGAAATAGAAGTACATTCTTATCAAATTCTCATCTGAGAGGAAACAGACTAAATACTCCATTCTAATTCCTATCAAGGTATAGTAATCTAGGGTAAAAGAAAATGCTCATCATTTGGTTGGTTTGTGAATATTTTATCTGCAGAATAAAGAGAATTCATTAAAGGCAGCCAAAAATACAAGGAAAGCAAAATAACTCAGAATTATCATCTAAGAACACATAACATAAACCTATTTCCCTACCATACCCCTTATCATTATCATCATAGTTACTATTTACCATGCATACTTTCTTTCTAGATATTGCTTTAGGTATTTAATACACATAATCCTCAAACAACCACCCTATGGTGTTATTATTCTCATTTTAGAGATGAGGAAGACACTCAAAATGATTAACTTGCCCAAAGTCCTATAAGTGGAATGTTATAGAGTTTGAATAGGAACCCAGATTTACTTAGCTCTAAAAACCTTGCTGGTTTCCACTACACATACTTAGAAGCCTCAAAGACCTAGAAGATCAAGAGTTATTCAGAAGGAATTAGGGAGGAAAAAATACATGGTTTAATGTCAGTGGAGGAAAAACATAATACTGAATTCAGCAGGCTTTCCAAATTATTGTAGTTTTTACAACACTTACTTATCTGAAACAGTCCTTGTCTTCAATAGTGCTGCTGTATAACAGATAGCTGCTGACTTTGGAAGGCTTATATCTGTAGTAATAATTCATAGGTAAGAATTACAAAAAAAATCTTAATATAATTTTTAATAAGAATAATTCATAGTGCAAATTCAACAGATGTAATACAGTAGAAGCACCTGGACATGTAGTTGAAAAACCTGAATTTGAACCTTGATTCTACTATTTACTTGCCATGTATCCTTAAGCTAGTAGCAACTTCTTTGATCTCAGTTTTCTCTTCTTACAATAGAGAATGGTAGTTTTCTGGCAGAGATTAAATTATGTCTTTGAAGTCCTCTGCACAATGGTGGAAAGTGCTCAATAAATGTTTATAATAATCTACTTATAATAAGACTATTCAATGAAAAAGACATAGTATAATTAGAACTATATAAAACCTGCACTGATCCATAGAGAAAAGCTGAGATTGGAAAAATATATTTAACAGTAGTTAAATCCAGGTTGATTCAACCAAGGATGATTTTTATTTTTTCTTCTTCCTAAATTTTTATATTTTTTACATTTTCTTAAATGATTACTTTTTATAAAATAAAAATAATTAATCTGAAACTAGAAATAAATTAATTACATAAAGCCTTTTTAAAAGAATGACCCAAATAATACTATCAGAAGAATAAGACCAAAGAACTCTCTTGCTGGTTTTGATTCCAGAGTTATAGTAGCAAATGAAGGACTAAAGAAGTAAATTTGCTTTCAACTTCTTTAGGATTCTAGAAAGGCAAAAATCAGGACTCATGAAAATAATGAAAACAGAAGCATATTAACTTAACTATGTTTTATTAGTTTTAGGTTTTTTTTTCTTCTACCCCTATTGGCACAGAATGTAATTAGCTTTATTTTTCATGAATCGGTCCTATTCTGATTTTTTATATTTAGTCCCTAAGCTTGTTCATCACAAGTATCATAACCAAGCCATCAATCCAGTAAGTTACATATGGAAAGAATTTCTTACAAATTTCTCCATGAGCCTATACTAATCTGAAGCACTTTCTAAGAATTCCAGATGTTTAAAAGAAATGAACTTCTCTTTCCAAGTATAACACATTTCAAATTTTCTAAGTCATAGGGATTCCCAAGCTAATGGGTAGGAATCTACAACAGGACAAGTGTGAGTAAGTGACTTATATGTGTTCTGTTATAGTGAAAGATATGACCAAAAACATTAACCCAAAGTTTTCAGCTTGGGGTTAAAAGCTGATGCCTCACTCAGAATGAAGAGAAAGGTTATGTGGCTTTAAAATACTCCCAACTCCATTTGTAATAGACTGACAATGTTATATTAATAGTTAATAATAAAAATAACCAATATATATTGAATTGTTACTATGGGAAGACTAATGAACAAAGAAACGGAATACTTGGATTTTAAGTTCAGGTTTACCACTTACTGACTGGGAGACCTTACTCAATAATTTAACCTTCTCGAACTCCAGTTTCCTCATTTAGTAACTGAAAGCAGTAAAAATATTCATCCACTACATCACAGGATTACTGTAAGGATCAGATGAGATAATAAACTATGCTTTATAACTAAAAAGCATTGTAAAAATGTTATTCTGAATTCCTCTTACAAGTACATACGCTAAACAACTTCTGCTAGCCTTCCTTGACAGTCCAAAACAAATGAGGAACCCTCCTATGTGCACAGCACCCATACTGTTCCATTTATCTTACCTAATATCCTGTCTTCAATGTAACTGCTGCTCATTTGTCTGTATGTTTCACTAAACTATAAATCCTATGAGGGCTAATTTCATGTCTTCTTGTTCACTGTTGTATTCTGAATACTTCGCTCATGTTAGGCACTCAATAAACAAACAAACAAATCTTGACAGAAGAAAGATTAAATAGCAACTCATACTTATGCATACTAAATACTGACTGGTAAGAATAAAAGAGAAAATTAGAGAAATATTAGGATATGATTATATTTATAATTACATAATTGGAAAAAGAATATTTTAACCATGTTATCAACTAAGACAAATATGACTCACCATCATATTTTGCTAGGACTGCCTGAACATCTGCATAGGCCTGTAATTCTAAAAGTGATTCTAAGAGATTTTCATGGATGTTCAACATGGTGAGAGGAGGAAATTCTTTCATCAACTGTATATTAAAAGGAAAAAAAGATTAAAATCATAACAAAGGAGCTCAATAGAGAACAGCCAAATTCATTAAAGTAGAAATTCTCATTTCTTAACAAAACTATGAAGACCTATCCCTTAAGTATGTATATTCAATAACTATCTTATTATAAAAACTACCAATTAAAAAGCAGTGATTCTGCTTTAAAATAACTGGCAAATTGAACTACATTTTTAGTTTTTTGGGGGGAATAAATATAGTAGTGTAGCCATAAGATTTACTTACATCTCTCATTATTTTTACTGCTTCTCTTATTCTTCCTAATTTTCTTGCACACATTGCCAATCTTCTTTTAATGTATACTAGTACATTAGTATCTCTCCCTATTTAGAAAAACAAAAAATGACACAACTATCACTCTTGTATTATGGCTTGCTATCTCATTAACATATTACCCATTAATTTTAATTACTTACCCTGGAAGATTCAATTAAAATTAAATTGTGTCAGAGTGGAAGAATATTGATTGTTAAATTTGAGTGATGAAAACTGAATGGGATTCTACTAAGTGCAGTATCTTAAGAATGGAAAAACCAGCACCACATGTACTCACCAGCAAATTGGTTTTAACGGATCAACACCTAAGTGGACATATAGGAGTAACATTTATCGGGTGTCAGAAGGGTAGGAGGGGGAAGGAGGGGATATACAAACAAACGAATAAGATGTGCAACGTTTGGGGGATGGACACGCTTGAAGCTCTTACTCGAGGGGGGAGGGTGGGCATGGGAAAAATAAAACAAAGAACAAACAAACAAAAAAATTGAATAGGAGTCCTATTTTTGTGTATTGTTTGGAGTTTTCTGTGTTACAAGCTTAAAATATACATTGAATTACTTTTGCCTCTAATAATAGGTAATCTTAGTATATATAATTCATGTATAATTAGCAAGTTCACTTTAATATTAACAGAAAAGAAACACATTAATAGGAAAACATAATATTAACCTACTATTAATATTTTCAGTTTGTGTATAATTATTTTAGCATTCTCTATTTTTTTAGCTGAAAAACAAAAAAAAAGTCCAAAACAAAATTTCCATGGTTAATATAAACTTTTCTTTTTTTTTTTTTTTTTTTTTGAGACAGAGTCTCGCTTTGTTGTCCAGGCTAGAGTGAGTGCCTTGGCGTCAGCCTCGCTCACAGCAACCTCAAACTCCTGGGCTCGAGCGATCCTTCTGTCTCAGCCTCCCAAGTAGCTGGGACTACAGGCATGCGCCACCATGCCCGGCTAATTTTTTTTTATATACATATCAGTTGGCCAATTAATTTCTTTCTATTTATAGTAGAGACGGGGTCTCGCTCTTGCTCAGGCTGGTTTTGAACTCCTGACCTTGAGCAATCCACCCGCCTCAGCCTCCCAGAGAGCTAGGATTACAGGCGTGAGCCACCGCGCCCGGCCAATATAAACTTTTCTTAACAGCTAGTAATTAACAAACTATAAAACTACTTCTACAAAGAGCTAACAAATATTTCTGTAACTATCTCATAACCATATCTGAGATTATACAATGACAAATGGCATGACTTTTTTTACAGATGTAGTTTCATTAGTTTCAGGCTATAAAATTATATATTTCCACAGTTGTGTATTAGAAAAACATGCATTAATGAAACATACTGTATAAATCAGTATTTAGCTTACAGAGAAAACATTATCTGAATTTTAATTTCCACAAACAAAAGATTTAGAATTTAACTGCCAGCAGATAATGCATTATATAAACATTTCAATTTATTACCCAGTATCTGCCAAAATAACTAAAACGCTCTGCCCACAAAAATAGCATGAAGCAGCAGCACTGCTGATGCTAACATCTTTAGTAAAAGTGTCTCAATCATAACTGGGAGAGTATAGCTAAGGATGGTAAAAAAAAAAAAAGGACTTCAGTTGCTATGGCCCTCCTGATCCCAAATACATCATGGAGAAAAATCTACCAAAGAAAGACTCAGTGCCAAGTATGAGGTTGAATTTTGTGCTAAGAATCAGATGGTGTGAATGGGGCTGCTCTCTGCCACTATATGCAGGTATATAGTTTGAAGAATAACCAAATGATGTGCCTCTACTGTTGCTTAGACTAAGGATGAGAATAAAAATAATAGGTACTTATCATCACTAGAGGGCTAGAAGGCTCTCCTGAATGCTGAATATTTTCAAATTGTGTTTCTCTAATGACCAGCCCAATTATATGAAACAAATTACTGTTAAGTCTCAGAGCAGCATCACTCTCAATAACCACAGCAGATCTTTTCCCTTTCAGCATTCTCTGGCTAAAACATGCTTCTGTCTTACCGGATTATAGGTAATCATGAATAGATTAGGTTTATGAAAATTAATCTCTAAGTATTAAGTTGTTTTATTATTGTTGTTTAGTGTTTTAAACATAAAAGAGGCTGGGAGCAGTGGCTCATGCCTTTAATCCCAGCACTTTGGGAAGTCAAGGTAGGAGGACTGCTTGAGGCCAGGAATTCACCACCAGCCTGGGCAACATAGTGAGACCTTGCTCTACAAAAAATAAAAAGAAATTAGCCAGGTGTGGTGGTATGTGCTTATAGTCCTAGCTACTCAGGAGGCTAAGGTGGGAGGATTGATTTAGCCTAGGAGTTCAAGGCTGAAGTGAGCTTCTGATCATGCCACTGCGTCCCAGCCTAAGCAACAGAGTGAGACCGTCTTAAAAAAAACAACAGGCCGGGTGTGGTGGCTCATGCCTGTAATCCTAGCTCTCTGGGAGGCCGAGGCGGGCGGATTGCTCGAGGTCAGGAGTTCGAAACCAGCCTGAGTAAGAGCGAGACCCTGTCTCTACTATAAATAGAAAGAAATTAATTGGCCAACTAATATATATAAAAAAAAAAAAATTAGCCGGGCATGGTGGCGCATGCCTGTAGTCCCAGCTACTCGGGTGGCTGAGGCAGCAGGATTGCTTGAGCCCAGGAGTTTGAGGTTGCTGTGAGCTAGGCTGACGCCATGGCACTCACTCTAGCCTAGGCAACAAAGCGAGACTCTGTCTCAAAAAAAAAAAAAAAAAAAAAAAAAAAAAAAACAACAAAACACACACACACACACACAAAAGCAAATTACAGAGATTACAGGGCTAAAAGACAGTTCAAATTTGCTTACTCAGTTGAGCTTCGTGCTGAGGACTCTGGTGCTGGCATTGCTGTGACCGCTTATAAATTGTTTCTCCTGCCTTGAGTGCCTGTTTAAATAACCTTTCAGCGTCTACAATAGTTGTTGCTTCTTCCTCAGCCAGTAGAACATATGCAGTGGCACACCTATGAAGAAAGCAAGCAAGGCAAGTAAAATGGTAAAACAACTATTTTCTCTTGGGTACATCCCTTTGCTCTACGTTATGTTTCCCTAGCCTTACCTATACTTTCCATCTCTGAAAAAAAAAAAAGGAAACTTCATTAAATATTTTAATTTACTAGGGGCATGTTGGTATATTCTTTATGTCTGATTCCATGATTTTTTTCAGTCTTATCTTTCCTGTTTGCTCTTTATTTCCTATATTTTTATTTCTATTTCTATTCTCTGACCCTATGTCCTGTGTTTTCTTTTTTTTGAAAGTGGGGAGAAAACAAGATAAGTAAAGAGTTATCTGAATAGTAGTTCAGGAGACTATATACTGTTGTGGTCATATCTGCGCTTAGTCTCTATACACTTGGTAATATCAATTTCATAGGAACAGGCAAGGGAGAGAGTAAAGATAGTCCACTGGCCAACTAGGCACCTTTAACATGTGACTCAGAAATATATTCCAGGACTAGACCTTTTTTCTCAAAGGTATGAGAGGGAACCTTGCTATCAACTAAAACACATATGACTCACCATAATATTTTGTTAGGACTGCCTGAAGATCTGCATAGGCCTATAATTCTAAAAGTGATTCTAAGAGATTTCCATCGATGTTGAACATGGCAAGAGGAGGAAATTCTTTCATCATACTCTCTGTGTATTTCTTCTGTATGCTGTCCCATACTCTCTTGGACTTATCCACAATAGTATGCAGCATAATTTCCCTTGTTCTGAATTCCAGACCTTCCTAACATACCTACTCTCACTCCTCACACCCATGCTTATTCCAAGTTTTCTTTTCTTTACCCCACTAAAACACAGTTTTCTTTGTATCTTTTAAGTTAACAACTGGCTTAATAAGATAAACTAATTCATTTTTGGAGGGGACAAAAAAGGAAAACAAAAAGTTTCTCTCGAGTCCGTCTCTTCTGGGGACAATGTCCTATTTCTGATTATCTAAGCCTACATTATCCAATATTTTAGTCATTAACCATATGTGGCTACTGAGCACTTGAAATATGGCTAGTCCAAACTGAAATGTGATGCTAAGTGTAAAATGCACACTGGATTGTAAAAACTTAGAACGCAAAATACTCATTAATAGTTTTTTAAAGATATTGATTATATGTTAAAATATTTTAATATTTTGATTAGAGCTGAATAAAATCTTATTCAAATTATTTTCACCCATTTCTTTCTATTTTTAAATGTGGCTACTAGAAAATTTAAAGTTATATATATGGTTTGTATTATATTTCTACTGAATAGTGCCCATCTAAGCAGGAAGAAAGAGATTATTGATAAAAGTAAAAGGCTGGCCGGGCATGGTGGCTCACGCCTGTAATCCTAGCACTCTGGGAGTCCGAGGTGGGAGGATCACTCAAGGTCAGGAGTTCAAAACCAGCCTGAGCAAGAGCGAGACCCCATCTCTACTAAAAAAAAAAAAAAAAAAATAGAAATTAGCTGGGCAACTAAAAATATATATATAGAAAAAATTAGCTGGCCATGGTGGCACATGCCTATAGTCCCAGCTACTTGGGAGGCTGAGGCAGGAGGATTGCTTGAGCCCAGGAGTTTGAGGTTGCTATGAGCTAGGCTGATGCCATAGCACTCTAGACCGGGCAACAGAGTAAAACTCTGTCTCAAAAAAAAAAAAAAAAAGGTAAAAGGCCAAGCATGAAACAAAAATGATGGCAAGATATAATAGCTATCATCAACTAAGGACAAGAGGGTCCTCCACATATGGAAGCTGTAAATCATACCATTTACAGCATCCTTCAAATAATATCCTAAAGCATATAATAATTTCATTAATTAATAAAGACTTCTCCATTAAGTACACTGGATTCTTCTGAAACATTAAATATACTGTTGGTTTAAACACTAGGCTTCCCAATTGCCATTCCAAAACCCAATTAAAATGCTTTTAAATAACCATAATAAAAATGCTTTCTACAAGATCTTGATGGGGGCCAGACGTGGTGGCTCACGCCTGTAATCCTAGCACTCTGGGAGGCTGAGGCGGGTGGATTGCTCGAGGTCAGGAGTTCGAAACCAGCCTGAGCAAGAGCGAGACCCCCATCTCTACTATAAATACAAAGAAATTAATTGGCCAACTAATATATATATATAGAAAAAATGAACCTGGCATGGTGGCGCATGCCTGTAGTTCCAGCTACTTGGGAGACTGAGGCAGGAGATTGCTTGAGCCCAGGAGTTTGAGGTTGCTGTGAGCTACGCTGACGCCATGGCACTCACTCTAGCCTGGGCAACAAAGGGAGACTCAAAAAAAAAAAAAAAAAGATCTTGATGGGTATAAACTGATGCAGCAGAATAAAATATAAACATAATTTTAAATTACAGTATAGCTATATGGTGAAGAGATTTTTTTTCCTTAAAGTTTTCTTGCATTTGTTTAAAAATGTTAAGATATAGGAAATGAATTATATGAATACCTAATGAACTTAATTTGGGGAATGTTTTTTTAAAAATTTATGAAGTAAATTTCACAGTTTAAAACATTTTAAAGTGTATGTTAATATATTTTTAACATATTGACAAAGTTGTGCAAGCATCACCTCTATGTAATTCCAGGACATTTTCATCATCCTTGCCAAAACCCTATATCTATTAAGCAGTCACTCTCTATCTTCTCTGTTGTCCCAGTCCATGGCAATCACAAATCTATTTTCTTTCCCTTGATAGTATACTTTGATATACAAAAGATTTAATTTTGATGTAGTCTAATTTATCTAATTTTTATTTTTTTGCTTGTGTTTTGGTGTCATGTCATATCTAAGAAACCACTACAAAATCCAAGGTCATGAATATTTGCCCCTATGTTTTCTTCTAAAAGCTTCATAGTTTAGCTCTTCCATTTAGATTCTTGATTAATTTTAAATTAATTACTATTTACGGTGTGAGGTTAAGGGTCTAACTTCATGCTTTTATATACATGGCTATCTAGTTGCTCCAATATCATTTGCTGAAAAGACTATTCTTTCTTCCATTGAATAGTCTTGGTACCCTTTTTAAAAATCAACTGACCATAGATATATGGGTCTATTTCTGGATTCTCAATTTGAATCCATTGATCTAGGTGTTTATCCTTCTGATTTAATTACTATAGATTTGTACTAAGTTTTAAAATTGAGCACTTGCTTAGGCAGCACATATACTAAAATTGGGACGATACAGAGAAGATTAGCATGGCCCCTGTGCAAGGATGACACACAGATTCATGAAGCATTTCATATTTTTTAAAAATTAAAAAATAAATTAAAATAAAAATAAAATTGGGCACTGTGAGTCTTCCAACTTTGTTCTTCTATTTCAAGATTCAGGGTCTCTTGTGATTCCATATACATTTTAAGATCACCTAGTACATTTCTGCAAAAATGGTAACTAGAATTGTGACACAAAGTACACTGAATCTGTAGATCAACTTAGAGAGTATTGACAACCCAACAATGTTAAGTCTTCTAATTCATGAACATGGGATGACTTTCCATTTTTTTAGTTCTTTAACTTATTTAACAATGCTTTGTAGTTTTCCGTACAGAAATCTTACACTTACTTGATTAAATTTATTCCTACGTAATTTAAGCTTCCTCATGCTATAGTAAATGGAATTGTTTTCTTTATTTCCTTTTCAGATTATTCCTTGCTAAGGCATAGAAATACAACAATTTTTATATGTTCATCTTGTTTCTCACAACTTTGCTGAACTCTTTTATTAGCTCTAATAGTTTCTTGTGGATTAAGAGTTTTTAAGATAATATCATCTGTAAATAGAGTTTTATTCCTTAGTTTCCAATTTGGATCCCTTTTTTTTTTCTTGCATAACTACACAGGCTAAACCTCCAGTATCGTGTTAAACAGATGTAAGGCGAGCACAGACATCCTTGCCTTATTCCTGATCTTAGAAGGAAATCTAAGATGAAAGCTTTCAGTGTTTCATCATTAAGTATATAGTTAGCTGTGGGTTTCTCATAGATGCTCTTGAGGAAATTTCCTTCCAATTCTAGTTTTTAAAAATGTTTTCATCATACAATGGTGTTAGATTTTTGTCAAAAATTTTTCTATATCAACTGAGATGTTCATGTGGTTTTGTCCCTTGTTCTGTTAATATATTACATTAATAGATTTTCATACATTTTTATCATGAAAGGGTGTTGAATTTTTTTTTTTTTTTTTGAGACAGAGTCTCACTTTGTTGCCCAGGCTAGAGTGAGTGCCGTGGCATCAGCCTAGCTCACAGCAACCTCAAACTCCTGGGCTCAAGCATTCTACTGCCTCAGCCTCCTCAGTAGCTGGAACTATAGGCATGTGCCACCATGCCCAGCTAATTTTTTCTATATATATATTAGTTGGCCAATTAATTTCTTTCTATTTATAGTAGAGACGGGGTCTTGCTCTTGCTCAGGCTGGTTTTGAACTCCTGACCTTGAGCAATCTGCCCACCTCGGCCTCCCAGAGTGCTAGAATTATAGGTGTGAGCCACCACGCCCAGCCAGTGTGTTGAATTTTGTCAAATGCCTTTTCTGCATCAATTGAGATGATCATGTGGCTTATTTCTTTCATTCTGTTAATGTGGAGTATTACACTGATCAACCTTCATATGTTGAACTATTCTTGTAACCTGGAATAAATCCCACTTGGTCAGGGTGTTAACACTTTCAACATGCTGTTGGATTTGGTGTGTTAGTATTTGTGTTCAGCTATTATTTCTTCAAATATTCTTTCTGCCCTTTCTCTCTCTCTCTCTTCTCTGGTACTCCCATTATGCCTAGGTTGGTATACTTGATAGTGTCTCACAGGTTTTTTTTTTTTTTTTTTTTTTTTGAGACAGAGTCTCGCTTTGTTGCCCAGGCTAGAGTGAGTGCCGTGGCGTCCTAGCTCACAGCAACCTCAAACTCCTGGGCTCGAGTGATCCTTCTCCCTCAGCCTCCCGGGTAGCTGGGACTACAGGCATGCGCCACCATGCCCGGCTAATTTTTTATATATATATCAGTTGGCCAATTAATTTCTTTCTATTTATAGTAGAGACGGGGTCTCGCTCTTGCTCAGGCTGGTTTGAACTCCTGACCTTGAGCAATCCGCCCGCCTCGGCCTCCCAAGAGCTAGGATTACAGGCGTGAGCCACAGCGCCCGGCCGTCTCACAGGTTTTTTAGACTCAGTTCATATTTCTTCATTCCTTAATTTTTTTCTTGCTCCTCGGACTAGGTAATCTCAATTGACCTAAATCAAGTTCACTGGTTCTTTCTTCTGTCTGCTCAAGTGTGTTGTTGAACTCCTATAGTAAATGTTTCATTTCAGTTATACTTTTCAATTCTAGAATTTCTATTTAGTTCCTTTTTATTATTCCTTCCTCTTTATTGATATTTTCTAATAGTGATACATCATCCTCATGGTTTCCTTTACCTCTTTGAGCATATTTAAAATAGTTGATTTAAAATCTTTGTCTATAAAGTCCAAAGACTAAGCTTTCTCAGCAGCAGTTTCTATTAATTTCTTTTTTTCTCCTGTGTATGAGCCAAATTTTATTTATTTGCATGACTTGTAATTTTCTATTATAAACTGGAAATCCTTAATATCATATTCTGGCAATTCTGGAAATCAGATCATCTCTACTCCCTAGGATTTGTTGTTGCTACTTACTGTTATTTGTTAGTTTGTTGACTTTTCTGAACAAATTTTATAAAATCTATATTCTCTGTCATATATGACCAGTAAAGTCTGTTCTCTTTTAGCCTAGTGGTCAGTTAGTGATTAGAGGGAGATTTTCTTAAACACCTGCAACCAAAAACAAACAAAATACAAAAAGCAAAAGTCTTCACAGATGCACCGTGTGTCAGCTGGGGCACATCTTCATCATTCAACCAGGCAGCTTACAACTCTGCCTTAGCCTTCACCTCCTGCTTGTTCAGAACCTGAAGGTTAGCCAGATGTGAGAGCTTGAGACCTTCTCGAGTCTTTTCTGAGCATGTGCCCAGCTCTGGCCATGTGTGGGGCCTTTGAGATTCCCAGAAAACTGAGGGAACTTTTCAAAGCCTTTATTCCCCAAAGTGTCTCATACTCCAGCCTTTGCTCATAACCTTTCTGGTTTGTCTATTATTTGCCCTAGCTTTTACTCCTTGCCCCAGGCAGCAGCAGCTAATGCATTTGCCTTTAAATATTTTCAACGACTGTCCCCCAGTGTAGTTATGTCACTCCTGGGAGAGTTTTGAGTAAGCTGAAATAAAGGCTTGAGCTGGTCCTTCATGGAATCATCTGACAGATCAAAATAAAAACCACAGTTCTTTGAGAATAAGGCCCATTCTGCTTCTTTTGGTACTAAAAAGCCATACCTGGAATGGAATGTGCGCTATTATATTTCCAAGGCTGCCACTGAGCTAGGGAACAGGGGATGGGGCCAGAGTAAATAAAACATCACAAAGCTCTCTTATAGAAATTCAGGTGGTTTTTTCCCTCGATTAAACATTCATACTACTGTAAACTTTTGATTAGCTTCCAGAGTTTTAATAAAGTTGATTCTGACAGTTTTTGCCAGTTTATTCACTGCTTTGGGAGTTACCTACTCTGCCATTTTTGTTCCACCTTGGGAAGGCCTTCTTAATAAGAATAATGTATCTATTGGAAGGGGAGTTTAGGGTACAACTCTAAATTCACATTATCCAGTACACATTCCTTGATTAACCCCACCTGGGATCATATTTTTACTCTTGGCATTTATTTAGTCTGTATTAGATTAATATTTATTGATCTGTCCCATTTAAATATTAAGTTGCCTTATGATTTTACATTTTATCTTTTCAAAATATATTGAATAGATAAAATGACAGGTGATGTGGCTCACACTTGCAATCCCAGCTACTCAAGAGGCTGAGATAGGAGAATCTCTTGAGCCCAGGAGTTCGAGGCTGCAGTGAGCTATGATTGCACCACTGCACTCCAGCCTGGGTGACAGAGCAAGATCCTAGCTCAAAAAAAAAAAAAAAAAATACACAAACACACACACTCTCATACACATATATATGTAAAGTTCACACAAAGAACTATAAAAAAAATGCTATTAACATGCAAAAAAATAAAGTTGACAGATCTATGTTTTACTTATTTTGAATCCCCTTCTTATGCCTCCAAGAGAAACTTTAGATAAGAACTAAAGTTCTCAAGACTGAATGAATGCTTGAAATTAATGGTTTAAATAAAAAACAACCTTTTGGCCGGAGCTGCCATCTTCCAGTAATGCACCAAAATGACGAACACAACGGGAGAGAGAAGAGGCACCCAATATATGTTCTCTAGGCCTTTTAGAAAACATAGATTTGTTCCTTTGGCCACATACATGCGAATCTACATGAAAGATGATATGGTGGTCCGAGTGCAGTGGTGTTTACAACTAATTGATCACCAGTTACAGATTCCTTTGTTCCTTCTCCACTCCCACTGCTTCACTTGACTAGCCTTAAAAAAAAGAAAGGTGACATTGTAGACATCAAGGGAATGGGTACTGTTCAAAAAGGTATGCCCCACCAATGTTACCTTGGCAAAACTGGAAGAGTCTACAATGTTACCCAGCATGCTGTTGGCATGGTTATAAACAAACAAGTTAAGGGCAAGATTATTGCCAAGAGGATTAATGTGCTAATGTGCGTATTGAGCATATGAAGCACTCTAAGAGCCGAGACAGCTTTCTGAAACTCAGGAAGGAAAATGATAAGAAAAAGAAGGAAGCCAAAGAGAAAGGTACCTGGGTTCAAGTGAAGTGCCAGCCTGTCCCACCCAGAGAAGCATACTTTGTGAGAACCAATGGAAAGGAGCCTGAGCTGCTGGAACCTATTCCCTATGAATTCATGGCATAATTAGGTATAAAAAATAAAAGATCTCTGGATTGCAAAAAAAAATGAAAAACACAATTAAAACAGGTGGCATATGTATTAAGTACCCTTTCAACTATTATCACCATTCTCTATTGGTATTCTCATTTTTAAATGTATTTCTAGTATAATTTCTATTCAAAAGCATATATAAGTTTACAATTTCAGAAGCAAAGTGCAGATGTTGGTAATACTGCAAATTTTATCTCTAATATGCAAAAAGGAAAAGGGGACTGCTAATGACTCCAAATGTCTTAGGAACAGACAAAAGGAAAATCATTTCCCTGAGTTTTCTTAAAAAACAAACATATTTTCCATGTATTTCAAACTTACTCATTGTTTAACTCTAAAGCTTGATAGGCTGCTTTGATTCGAGCTGGAGGATTTCTTTCCCTCCATGCCTTCTGCATAACTGTAGGAAAAATATTTCAAAGAGTAGATGAGATGGTAAACAAATAATCTTACACAAAACATATGAAGAATGAGCTGAGGAGTAAACAAAGCTTTAAGTAACATGTTCTTAAACAAATGAAAAAAGAAATTGGGTTACTATTTCACATTAACCTTATGAGAAATTTATGTCAAATTTGGAAGCTTCACATACAATAAAAATAAATATATTCTTTTTCTGATTTATTTGAATAACATATAAGGTACTTAACCAAATTAATTATATCATGATACATGAACATTTATATGTCTAAATGCATGTTAAAATTGAGTTTAAGTGACATCAGATTACAATCAATATGAAATATTCCTGCTCTACTTTTATTATTCTAAAAAGGTTCTAATGGAACTGCTAAAAATAAAAAAATTAAAAACAAAGTCTTTGTCTAACCAATGATTTGCTCTAGAAATTATGTTTGGATTTGCATTTTGTATACAAAGGGCAAAAAAAGAGGATTAATTTAGAATATAGTACACCTCTGGAAAATGTCAGCCTCTACTAGGATTCAAAAAAACCTTAAGTTAGGATTTCTCTAGAAAAACAATATTAGTTTTGTTACCATTTACTGTACCAAATGAAGATTTCAAACCAAGTAAAGTTACTTAAAAATTAAACAAACAAATAAAGTATATTTGTGAAACTATCTAGCCAATTTCAACTTTGATAAGATAGAGAATCTATGAGTGTTGCTTTTGGAACAAAACCCACAACTGTCCAGAAAGAATAATGTGGAAAATGTTTGAGTTTTCCTTTGGAAACAAAATATTAGTCTTGGCTTAGAAAAGGAGTCAATATATTCCACTTGTCTAACAAAAATACATTTCTCATATCAAACATGTCACCAGGTAGCTGACAGCTAATGCTTCCTGAACATGACAAATTGATGCAAGTCAGCACCCATCTGATGCTGGCCAGGTAAAGAATATCTTCTTGCTGAAACACTAAAATATTACATAAAAATAAAGTATAATATTAGACTTATGATTTTTGAAGACAGGGCTCTCTTCTATGACATATGTAATAATTACAAGTCCAATTTTGACACTGAATCTTTATCAACATTTTAAATGGTTATTTAGTAGAGTAGTATATCAAGTATATATAATTTATTTAACCAATTCTCTTTTGATGGACAATTAAGTTATACCCAATTTTTTGCTAATATAAAAACACTGATAATAATCTTTCAGTATCTATCTTTGCATATCTGACCAAATATTTCCTTTCTAGAAGTAGAACTGTTAGTTAAAATGTATGTATCTTTTATAACATTTTAGATATATATATATATAGCAAACTCTTTTCAAGAAGATTGTATTAACTTATACTCTTTCAGGTAGTATAGGAGAGTGACCGTTTCCTTGTTTCCTTACCAACACAGTATCATCAATCTTTGCTAATTTAAGAGAGCGAATTGATATTCATTCTCTTTTAATACATGAAAACTATCTCATTTTCATTTGTATTTTTTTTTATTTCTAGTGAGGTCATTCAATTCACCTTTAAGCACTTTTTCTTATGTTTTCATATGCTCTACCAGCCTTTCAAGAGTATTCTTCACAATCAAAGCAGCCTTATGTCTAAGGGGAAAGGGGAATTAAAATGGAGGAAAATATATTTTTTTTTCTAAAATAAGGCTTATGAATAATTAAAAGCAAAATGCTTATTTATTTAGTATTCAATTGTCCTCTTTAAGAGCCCTTGATATGTTCAAAACATAATTAACAAAAGCAATTATCAATTCAAATTTATTTATTTTTTCAAGTTAAATAATATTCTAATATGCTAACAAGCATGAAAGAGACCAGCAGTTATTCCCAAAGTCAAGGGTTACAAATGTAAATGCCTACAGATGCCAGGCATTAAACATAAATGAATGAGCTAAAAACAAATTCACTGTCTAAAAGGGAGAGCCACAACTCACATGTAGCTGATTATTGCCAAGTAGAATTGCAGGTCCAGTTTTGCCATATTTTCCAACTTTCAAAAAGTGTAAATTCGGATTTTAATGTGAAATCTCCTGATTTTTAAATGTTAAAAATGAAAACAAATAATCCAAAAAACACCACTGGCTGGCCCTTGTGGGTATGTTTGTTTTCTGCCCTAGATAAATCTATAGGATGAGAACAAAATCTCCTAATTTAGTGATTACTGATGACAATAAGTCAAGAGAAATTTGCCACATCATACGTATATACACATTTGTCTTTTCTGAATATAAAACTACTAATATAAATCATTACCTTTATGTGAGTGTCTGAAAAATCAATATAGAACCAATAGTCCCTTTCTTTTTAATTTTATTATTATTTATTTACTTATTTTCTTCCAGTGAGGACTGGAAAACCTGATAGACAAATTCTAAAAGAGTTAAAATATGGAATGCTTCGTGAATTTGCATGTCATCCTCCCACAGGAGCCACGCTAATCTTCTCTGTATTGTTCCAATTTTAGTATATGTGCTGCCAAAGCGAGCACAATAGTCCCTTTCTGGATCATCATTCACAGGCAAAGTCTGTCTTTGAGTTCAGTCTTTAGCTGAGGTTATACATACATTCTAGACGTACATGTAACTTTGCAAGAAGCAAAATGGAGTGCATGGTTTTAAGAAAATCCATTTCTAAAGCCTCAACTTTATATGACTGTTTTCTATTAATACAACTGATCTACCTGAAGACTGTTTCTCCATTTGGTCTATGCATTATACTGGTTTCCCTTTCCTACTTAACCACAATCCTCACACCTCTACCTCCAAAGATATGTTCCCTTCTAACACAAAAGGAAGACTTACTTCTCACCTATCCTGAATCTTTCCAAGGCGCATTGCCCTATGGTGTAAAAATCCCAGGTGCCAAAGGGATTCAACGTTTGGGGGCAGCCATTTGTAATCAAGACACACTGTATTAGGGATTCCTGCCTTTTACTTACTTCATTTAACAATGAGGGTTGGCATTAGAAATAGAGTATTCTTGCTCCTGAATGCTCTGAATTCAAGTATATTATAGAGTGGGGAGGTGGTGGTAACAATTTTTATCAGTTCCATTAGCACCCCTCCCCACTTACTATAAAAGAATGAATTGCTCCTAAGGGAAGATCCTTTCATGGTAAGGCAAAGGCGGCATTAGTAAAGAATAATAAAGGCAATTATTTTGGCCAATGATAAGTCCTAGGCAAAGTTCCAAGATTTTTCTATCTTTGTATCTTGGAATCTGAATTCAGAAGACAGATGGTTATCAAGGGGATACATGTTAACATGTTTATTTGCTTTGAAAAATGAAGTCAGACTTCTCTGTCAGAAAAGTAAATCTGATTTGGTTGACAGATTGACAATGAAGACTCACCCAGTCAATTAGGTTATATGGAAGGTATTTTCCAAAATTTAAAGAACTAAATATGTAGCTCTAAGGATTTGACAAAAATACAATTAAAGTATAGAAAAACATTTGGAACCTCATGGTCAAATGAAATTTAAATTTAAAAAAATTACTAAAAATTTTTATTGTGGAAAAGTGTGCAAGTGTGATAGCATACTTTTCTACAACATAAAATAATTATAATAAAATTACACAAAAATTTTAATTATTTATATTAAAATAATTAAAATTATAATAATTATAATAAAATAAAAGTATAATAAAATTATTTTATTAATTATAATAAAATAATTATAATAAAATTTATTATAATTAAATAATTATAATAAAATTTATTATAATAAAATTATAGTAAAATAGATTATGCGTTCAAGAAGAAAAAGGACTTATATAAAATTACTAATGCTGAAGAACATTTGTTCATGAATTTTTCAGTGGATAGTGGCGGACATAAATCATTTGATCCCATGACATACACTGAAATATAGGGTATACTAGTTTTATTTTTAAATGTCTACATTTTGCAATATGTCAAAAATGACATTCTTTGTTATTATTTAACCTTATGACATCAACTTAAAAATGTGTGAAGGGACACATCCCTTTCCAAAATTCTTTTAGTAGATATTCAAACAAAAATGTTTTAAGATCACAGCTTTAGTGAATAGCCATGGTTGCTATTGGAAAAGCCTGCCGATGTTTGCAATTCTGTCTGTGAGAGAGAGGGAGGTGAGACCTAATTTCCAGAGTCACTTCAATCCTTAAAGTTGACATATAATACTGATTTTATACTGCTGTTATTTCCCCAACATCTACATTTTTGCTATTAATATAAATATTAAGCATATAAACATAAAACAATTCTTTTTTCTCCTCTATTTGAATTAAACCATTTTATGTAACCGTACCAAGATTTTGGGTTTCCTGGTACCACCCCTCCCTTAACACAATTAATCCAGCAAAGATGTATCACAATGAACTAATTACAATGGTGGAAACCTGCGTATTTTTCAGACCTTTATTGGTGATTTCTTCTACCTATTAGTGTGGTGGGTAGAAGTAGTGACAGCATAGTATTTAACAGTCAGACTTGAGTTTGAAACCCAACTTTATTGGTTATTAGCTGTGTGTCTCAAGGCATGTCCCTTGATTCCTCTTTGCCTCAGTTCCTTTATTTTTAAAATAGGGCTGATAATAGTATCATCTCATAAAGTGATTGGAAGATTAAACTAGTACATTTCTATAAATTGCTTAGAACAATGCCTGGCACATAGTTAAGTGCTATACAAGTTTTACCTATTATCAGTGAAATTAATTAAGATATCTGTGACACCTAAGCCTTTCATTCATTCATACTTTCATCAAAGAATATATATATATATATATTTTCTTGAGACAGGGTCTCACTTTGTTGCCCGGTCTAAAGTACAGTGGCATCATCATAGCTCACTGCAACCTCAAATTCCTGGGCTCAAATAAGCCTCCTGGTTCAGCCTTGCAAGTAGCTGGGACTACAGGCGCATGCTACCACACCCAGCTAAATTTTTTACTTTTTGTAAAGATAGGGTCTTGCTATTTTGCGCAGACCAGTCTCAAACTCCTGGCCTCAAGCGATCCTCCTGCCTCAGCCTCCCAGAGTGCTAGGATTACAGGCATGAAACACTACACCTGGCCAAAGAATAATATTTACAGTATACGAGGCAACATGTTATATGATAGGAATTCAAAGATGAAGAGAATATAGTCCCTGCTCTCTAAAGTTTCATATCCAATTAGGGATGGCAAACATGAAAGCAGAGTGATAACATTAATAAATGTTTATGGTTGAATAAATTAACTAAAATAATTTAATACAGATTTGGGCTAAGTACTGTAGAACCGTAGAAAAGAAAGCGTTTAATTCTGACAAGAGATCCCAAGGAAGGTTTCCTAAAGAGTGTGACTTTTAATTTGAATTTTTTTTTTTAAGAGATAGGGTCTTGGTCTAGTGCCCAGGATGGAGCGCAGTGGTGCAATCATAGCTTACTGTAGCCTTGAACTCCTGAGCTTAAGCAATCCTTCTGCTGAGGCTTGGACTCAAGCCTGAGTAGCTTGGACTACAGGCAGGCACCACTACACCTGGCTAATTTTTTTATTTTTTGTAGAGACACAGAGTCTTACTCTGTTTCCTAGGCTGGTCTCAAACTCAGGCCTCCCAAAGTGCTGGGATTATAGGCATGAGCCATCATACCCGGACTTAATTTGGATATTAAAGGATAAAAAGTAACTCATCAGATAGATACATACAGTAGGTGAGGGCATTCAAAGTAGAAGAAAAGCTGTGACAAAGATCCCTATTTTTAAGGTATACACTTAAGAGACTCAATTCTATGGATAAGAACTTACAGAGAACCAAACATAAAAATAAATATTAATATTTACATATACTGGGCAATATGCTAGATGAAAGGGATTTCTATGATCTTCTACCACTATATGCATCTCTAACTTATGACTAAAACAAAATAACTGCATTTTTCTCTACATGTCATTCCCCAATGTTTAAACACTGTCCTATTTTCATTTATATATAAACTGCAAGTGTTCATTTCCCAGACCAAAACAAGGTACACTATTTTCCTGCAAAAGCAGTTGCAGTATTTGATTTGAAAGGTTTTTCTAGTAATAAAGAAGTATGAAATATTTTAAATTCTTTATAAGAAGAAAAGGTGTATATCAACCTAGTTTACAATCACAATTCGTTTTAATTTAACCTGAGTTTCTTATCAATAATGCAAAGAACTCCAAGCCAAATAACTCTGTGCACTATAATAAATACCTCTATATAAAAATAAAAATTATCCTGATCACTGTTTAAACCATGAACAGATATAACACATACCTATATCTGAAGGACGTAAAAAGTCTGTGTCACAGGTGAAAAAGGTCTGATGGTCCTGAGCTGACAAGTTCATGTCATAGTATGTAAGTGGTTCTTTACCAGTCACCCAAGTGTATCTTTACCAAAACACAAAAAAATATTTAAGTTGGACATGAGAGGGCATGTCTACTACAATAGACACTATTTAACTTTCAAAAATATATTGCTACAAATTCTATTTTGGGATATTTTAAAATCTTATTATAATCAGTAAAACAAAGGAGATAACCTACACAAACTACTTAGAATATGATAATAAAACATCAAAAACCAAACAGGAAAACAATATTCAATAAACACTGCTTTGAAAATTGGATTTGAAGGAATAAAACAATTTGACTTAGATATATCTTATTAACTATGCTTAAATAAACTCTCAGAGAGTTATAATTAAGTATTAGAAGTCAACCTACAAAGAAACTAGAAGAAAACATAGGTGAATTTTTATTAGGTCAAGATGAGAAAAGACTTTCAAAGTATAAAAACAAAGAAAACCTTTTTCCAGATTTTACTAAAGTAAATATTTAAACTGTCATACCTCTCCAACCCCAAAATAAATTAACAGCAAGTTAACAAACTGGCTAATAAATACATTTTACAATGTCAAATCTCATTATTAATTAATAAATAGCAAATTAAAATAAGTTTTACTTTTTGCCTATCAAATTGGCAAAGATAATGTTATCAAGGGTTAAGTGGGACATGCCCACACATACTGCTGGTGTAAGCTTTCTAGAACCACACAATGGTTTATCAATACAACTTAGACTTTTACACTGAGACAAACTAATCAGTCAGAAGAAGCATAAGTATTCCTAATACTAAGAAATTACTCTTAAAGATCTTCATGAAGTGAACCCTGTATAATATAACAAGAAATAGCCTCAATAACTTTGATTAAACACACCAAGAGTTTCAAGGACCTGTTTCTTGCAGAATCTCTTAGTACAGGCTACATGGTATCTTTCATAAAAGCCTAGCTTTCAATTCCCAGGATATCACTATCTTATACTATTAAGTCCTTAAGCACAGAGGTTATTGCTTAATCATTTTTATCTCCATCATTTTGCATACTGCCCCTAAATAGCAGATACATAGTGTTTCTTGTTCAATGAATTAAATAACATGCCCCAGTTTACTTCCAGGTAAAACACAGCCCTCCTCAAAATAAAAGTGATTCTCACTGCAGGGTATTAAAAAGGGAAGGAAGATAGACAAATAAATAATACATACATACATAAATAAATTTGAAGTATCTTTGGTCATAATTTCAAAAGATGTTTTCTCATTTGGAGTAAAAACTGGATGAGAAATAGACACAGTAGTACAGACAGGAAATAGCAATATAAAATCAATATAAAAATATTGATTTTTCAATATTTTTGCTATTATTGCTATTTCCTATCCGTACTACTATGTCTGACATAGTAGTATGGATAGGAAATAGCAATATAAAATCAATATAAAAATACTTTATGCTATACAAATAAAGTTTACATTCACATTCAGACTGTTTTTTTAAATGAATCCTCAAATAAATTTTGAAACTGAGCACATATGCACAGAATATGCTGACACCTGTAATGTTTTCTTAATGTCACAAATTCTTTGTATTAATGAAAGGCTTTCTGCCATAAACCAGGGGCCTAATATAAACTTATGTATCACAAACATAGTTTGAAACAATGCTTTTTATGGTTATAAAAGTAAACACAGTCAAGATGCTACCAACAAAACCTTGAGCTAATCATTTTACCTTATTATATATCTCCAACTAGAAAAGCTGAGATATATTTATAAAAATAAATGTTCCCATAACACATTTACTCTAAGACCACTGCCATACTTATACTGAAAGCAAAATGTGCTACCTGCTATATTCTGCTCCTCTGAAAAGATTTAGAGGATTTCGCCATACTTTGCATTCTGAAAAACAAGGGGAAAAAAAGAAAAAAATGAGATAGTTTAATCAAATGCAGTTAAATCTTCATTTAACCAAAATGTATTATCTACGTATGCCAAGCACAGTGCTAGCCACAGATGTTATAAAGACAAATAAAGCATGCTCTTAAGAAACAGAATTATGATATTCAAACTATTTCATATCAAGGTAAAAAAAAAAAAAAGAAACAATTAAACCTAGTCATTCCCTTATTTCTATCTCCATAGCATTTGGCTCATAATTCAATTATAGCACTTACCATATTATATTGTGATTATCTGTTTGGTTTTTAGTTTCCCCTTTAAAATATGATCTCTTAAAACTTCATAAAACTTTTTATATTCCTGGAACCTAGCACAGCATCTGGAATTGGACTTGTTTAATTGAATTAAACATAGCATGAGAGTTAGTCATGTAAACAATGGGCTAAACTATGGTAAGTGCTATAGTAGAGATATGTTTTATTCCAAGAGAAAAAAGAAAGTGATTAATTTTGCTCTAGGGAAATCAGGGGAGGCTTTAGAAAGGAGGTGACATTTGAACTTACATTGAATCACTGTAAAAGATAAGTAGAAGGTTACCAAATGAAGAACATTCCAAGCAGAGGAAGTACCATAAAACCACACAGCATGGCTAGGCTAGAGTACAGGGTAAGGGGTAAAAGGGAGAGCTATTTGCTGACCTGTAAGTGAGGTCAGAAAATAGACTGGGGGAAACTGATGAAGGAGCTTATATGCCATATTAAGGAGTTTAGCTATTATCCTTAGTCATCAAAAGTTTATAAGGAGAAAAATAAATAACAGATCTTTGTTTAGATCAGTTCTGAAAAGTAATTCATGGACTTGCAAAGTAACAGCTCTTCATAATAAATTCTAAGACATTATTTGCCTTTTAAACTATGTTGACGTGAACTCAGTTGTATGACACTGAGAATGAGGGCTTCCTTAAATTTTGTGCCCCTGGCACACTTGTCTTACTTATCCTACAAAGTTTAACTGGTTGTGCAAAATCAATGGTGGGTAAAACTGCTAGTTCTTTAGCACTTTGGTTCCCAAGCCCCATGCTGCAGCCCAGTACTGGTCCATGGCCTGTTAGGAACAGGGCCGGGCTTTACCACCTGAGCTCCATCTCCTTCCCTCCCCTCCCGTGGAAAAACTCTTCCATGAAACCAGTTCCTGGTATCAAATAGGTTGGGGATTACTGCTTTTGCAAGAGTCAAGGCAGTGACATCAAATTGTATTAGGCATCATCAGTTTCTTCACTCCCACATCCTTGCAGTAAAAAGTCAAATTTATTTTAAACATTATACCAAGTATGATGGTTATCTCCAGTAAAAGCTAGTGTTTTGTAAGCTGAACTGGCCACTTTTGTCATAGAACACCACTTACACTTCAAAGAGTCACAGACAAACTTATGGTTATTTAGATGGGTACCTGGCAGACATTTTCTTAAAAATGAACAAAGTGAGTCTGTCAACTTCAAGGAAAAAAACGAACAATATTTGTTGCCAATGATAAAATCTGAGCTTAAAAGCTCAAAACATATGTATTAGAATTTTGAAAAACTTGTGCCTGCTATCATGAACCTAGTAATTTATAATACTTAAAGAGTTTTCTGTGAGATTGGTAATGATATTAATAAACATGATTTTTTGTATTATGTATTAAAATGTATCAATATTTAAGATATGTATAACTCAGTGAACAAGTATCTTCCAAATAACCAATGCATGATGCTATAAAATTATGCATAAGTAACACATCCATTCTAAATGCAAGATATACCAGTGGAGTTTAACTTAACAGAGCATGAAAAGTTCAGACACTGAACACTGCAACTAAACTTTCAGAAGTACCTCTTAGCAAGTTTGGGTATAGTATCAAAAAAGGATAAGCACAATTTTCTAAGAAGGTTATTAAAATGCTCCTCCCTTTTCCAACTACAAATCTGTGCAAGACAAGATTTTCTTTATATACTTCAATCAAAACAGCATATCACAACAAACAATGAGGAAACAGATCCGAGAATAAGCAGTCTTATATTAAGCTAGACATTAAACAGAGTTAAACAAATGTAAAACAATGCCAGTCTTCTGACTAAACTTTGTCTTGTTGTAGGAAATACAATTATTTTTTGTAATACATGTATTAGTTCAGGCTGCCATAACAAAATACCACAGACTCAGTGGCTGAAACAATAGAAATTTATTTTCTCACAGTTCTGAAGGCTGGAAGTCTGTGATCAGGGTACCAGCAAAGTTGAGTTCTGGTGAGGGCTCTCTTCCTGCCTGGCAGTTGGCTGCCTTCATGCTGTGTTCTCACATGGCACAGAGAGAAAGCTCTGGTGTCTCTTTCTCTTCTTCTTCTTCTTCTTTTCTTAACCTTGTCAACAACTTGATTTTATCTTCCTCTTCTTACAAGGGAATCCATTCTATCAGATTAGGTTTCCACACTTATTTAACGTTAATCACCTCCTTAAAGGCCCTATCTCCAATAGAGTCATATGGCAGATTAGAGATTCAAAATATGGATTTAGGGGTATAGCATTTAGTCTATAGCATTCTTCCACTGCCCCCCCCCCAAATTCATGTCCTTCATACAAAATACATTAATTTCATACCAATAGCTCCCAAGGTCTTAACTCATTCCGACATCAATTCTAAAATCCGAAGTCTTATCTAAATATTACCTGAATCAAATATGGGTGCAACTCAAGGTACTATTTATCCTTAGACTAAATTCCTCTCCAGATGTGAACCTGTGGAATCAGAAAGTTATGTGTTTCCAATATACTGTACAATGGTGGACAGGCATAAGATGGATATTACCATTCCAAAAAGGAGAAACCCAAAGGACAGAAGGGGTGATGGATCCCAAAGCAAGTCCAAAACCTAGCAAGGCAAATTCCATTAGATCTTAAAGCTTGAGAATAATTCTCTTTGGTTTGATACTCTGCCCTCCAGACCCACTGGAGTGGAACTGTAACCCTCATGGCTCTATGGCACAGCCCCGCCCCAGTGATATTATGAGTGTCCTGGCCCCTAAGGCACTGGGCAGAGTCATATGGCCCCAGAAACTGGTTCCCCTTTGAAACCAAGGAGGAAACATCCTTGCCTCCTGTGCCTGTGGTAGGAGTGGCAACCCTGGGTTTGGCATTCTCCCCCCCCCCCTTTTTTTTTAAGTCAATACACATTCACAGCTGAATAGATAGCTCTATAGTTGGGTCCTAGAGAATTCAAGAGGTCAAAAAGCCTTCCTTCATTCTGTCCTGCTTTCTCTGTCCCTTTTAGTTAAAATGGGCAGTGTTTGCTGGTATAAAACCAACTCTAATCCTGGCTTCTGATGAGAGAACTAATTATGTCCATGAGGTACACACATTAATTGGTTGTTAAGCCATACCCTTAGTGTTCTTGTCAGAATAAGTTTTCCTATTTTTTACAATATCAATAGGTTGAGAATTTTACAAATCTTCAAGTTCTGTTTCTTTTTTGCTTAATGATTCCTTTTTCAATTCATCTTTTTCCTTTTACATTTCCCTATGACCAGTCAGGATAAACCAAGTTGCTCCTTCAACACTTTGCTTAAAAATCTCCTCAGCTAAATATCCAATTTCATTGCTCTCAAGTTCTACCTTTCATAAAATGCTAGAACACAGTTTAGCTAAGTTCTTTTCCACTTTATACAAGGATAACCTTTCCTCTAGCTTCCAATAACATGTTCCTCATTTCCATCTCAGACCTCACCAGATTTGCCCTTAACAATCATATTTCTAACATGCAACTCAAATCTCCAGCCTCAACCCATGACCCAGTTCCAAAGTCACTTCCACATATTCAGGTATTTGTTACAGCAGCACCCCACTTATAAGTACCAAAATCTGTATTAGTAAGCTTAGGCTGCCATAACAAAATATCATATACTGAGTGGCTTAAACAACAGAAATGTATTTTTTAACAATCTGGAGGTTGGAAGTCCAAGATCAGAATATCAGAATGACTGGGCTCTAGTGAAGGTTCTCTACCTGGCTTGTAGACAGCAGCCTTTTTTCTGTGTCCTTGCATGGCTGGAGGGGGTGGAGAGATGAGACAGGGAGACAGGGAGGAGGTGGAGGGAGAAGGGAATGGGGAGGGAGAGGTAGAGGGGGAGAGAGATCTCTTCCTCTTCTTACAAAGCCATCAATCCTATCAGGTCAATCCCCATCCTTATGACCTCATTTTACCTTAATTACCTCCTAAAAATCCTGTCTCCAAATACAGTTACAGTGGAGGTTAGAATTTCAGCATATGAATTTTGGGGGTCACATTTCAGTCTACAGCAATATGTTAATGTGCAATGGGTTTATTGTTATTTTTAAAATATTTAAAAAATTTTGGCTTTAATTTCTAATATGATAAGTATTGATAGATATCATCTAGATTTAAACAAAGCTCTTTGAGGTCCTCAATAATTTTTAAATTACAAGGTGAAAAATACACTTGGATAGGCCGGGCGCTGTGGCTCACGCCTGTAATCCTAGCTCTTGGGAGGCCGAGGCGGGCGGATTGCTCAAGGTCAGGAGTTCAAAACCAGCCTGAGCAAGAGCGAGACCCCGTCTCTACTATAAATAGAAAGAAATTAATTGGCCAACTGATATATATATAAAAAATTAGCCGGGCATGGTGGCGCATGCCTGTAGTCCCAGCTACTCGGGAGGCTGAGGCAGAAAGGATCACTCAAGCCCAGGAGTTTGAGGTTGCTGTGAGCTAGGCTGAAGCCACGGCACTCACTCTAGCCTGGACAACAAAGCGAGACTCTGTCTCAAAAAAAAAAAAAAAAAAAAAAAAAAAAAAAAAAATACACTTGGAGATGGCAGGCTAAAAAAATATAAAGGGTCTTAGTCTCTGATGATCATTGCTCTCTATACCAGCCATGGACTACCTATATCTACACAAAAGACAAACTTTTCTCTGGGTCTTGGTCCATTTGGACTGCTATAACAAAATACCATAAACTGGGCATCTTATAAACAATGTAAACTTATTTCTCAGAATTCTAGAGGCTGGGAAGTCCAAAACAAAGGTACTGGCAGATTTGGTGTCAGGTAAGGTCCTGCTTTCTGGTTCATAGTGGTAACTTCTCATTGTGTTCTCTAATAGTGGAAGGGGCAAGCAGCTCTCTGGGGTGTCTTTTATAAGGCCACTAATCACATTCATGAGCGTCCTGCCCTCATAACCTAATGACTTTCCAAAGGCTCCACCTCCTATCACCATCACATTGTTGATTAAGTTGCAACATTTGAATTTGGGGGGAATGCAAACATTCGAACCATAGCACTGTTTTCAGTTTTGTATTTTCCACAGCCAATCTCAATCTTAACTATACATCTCTGAAAATGATGTTAGAAAAGTAATCACCTGACAAATTCTGCCTGCTGGTTTCACTTTCTCCATTGCTGGAAGAAGAACCTGGTTCTGAAATGCTGCTCTCTGTTCTTCCCATCAGTGGTCGCAAATGGCTTACAGATACTTGCTCAATAAAAGATGTGCCATGCTTATGGAAGTACCACCATTCAAATATCTATGACAAGCAGAAAACATCCTTCACTTATAATTGATCAGCAGGTGAATGAGCTCAAATTAAAACATTCTCTCAAAATGTCCCTGTTCAATTCAGCATTTTAAATACACTCTCCTTCAAAACAAAACACACAAACACAAGATTCATCAATAACACATGCTATGTTTAAAAGTGAAATACCTTTTTGTGTGCTTTGGGCAAGTCACTTCATCTCTAATATCTCAGAACTTCAGTGTCCTTGTCTATTAAACGTGGTTAACAAGAATGATAAAAAAGTGCTTTTTGAACCAAAAAGTATTACTCCAATATTTGGCAATATTATTAATACACAGATTAAGAGTCAAGATGATTCCCATACTAAATCATTTAAAAATCAGGATATTCACTTATTTGTGTTTCCATAGTTTATCCCTATTATTAAAAAAGGAACCATAGCAGAAAACTTGGTTCCTTAACAAAAAGAGAAAAAAAATATAAAAAAAAAAAAAAAAAAAAAAGGAACCAAAAGTTCTCTGCCAAATTAGCAGAAATTTTCATATGTAGACATTCCAACTTTCCAAACTTCCTTTGCCTGGCTCATGTGGGTTTCAGTTTAAATGACAGTTCCTTAGGGAACTTCTCTTGATTCCATAGAACAGAATAGACAACTGTGTTGTGCAATTCCATTGGATCTTATGTTTTCCTTTCAGAGTAATCTTTTCACCTGTAATAACTGCTACTCTTCCTCAAGTCCCCAAGCACACTCCCATTGAGGTACTCCCATTGAGGTACACTCCCATTGAGTAACATATGCAGCATAGCTTGCTTACTCATTTCCTTTAGGTCTTTACAAAAAAAGTCATTTCAGTGAGACCTTCCCTTGCTACCCCAGATACAATTTCAACCTTCTCCCCTGACACTTTATATGCCCTTCTCTATTTCATTGTTTTTCCTTAGCACTCATCACTATTAATAAGAACATTTGGGAGACTTATTTATCTTTTATTATCTATTCCCCTAATAAAATGTAAACTCCATGAGCACAGGGATTTTTTTCTGTTTTGTTTACTGCTGTAAACCCAGTACTTAGAAATAGTGTGTGGCACCCAGTAGGCCACACAATAAACAATTATCAAGTGAATGAATTATTGTCATTAATCACCTTCTAGACCAAATTCCATGAGGCCAGAATCTGCTTACCGTGGTATTCCCGACATCTAGAGCATTGTTCGACACATAAAAGGCTCTCTATAAATATTTCTTGAATGAAATTTGAGATTGTTCATTATGTTCATTTTAACAATTTTAGGTAGTTTTCTAATAATATTTCTTGACTATAAAATTAATATCTTCTTCCTCTTATTTATCGAACATTTCCCTCAAAAAGCCAACTGAGAGACTAGTTTCCTGCCAAATGTATTGGACAAATGTATTACTTTATTTATTTAAAGAACAAATAAACACATCCACAACTGCCTAAGAGATTGTAATTTTTTTAAATTGTTTTACTATGACCACAAACAGAGCATATTACAAAACAATCAGAGTTTTCAAACCTCTAGGAATGTTATTTTTTGTCTCAGTAAATAATAGAACAAATATGGTACACAGATGTCAAAAGTATGCAGTCATTTTTTACTACATTGTGGCCCACTGACTAAATGCTACAACATTTATAGGAAAGTGCTAGAAAATCAAGGTGCAGCATTCTTTTCTATCATGACACTATTGTTTTACGCTCAGTCTAAAATGGCTTTTCTTTCTGCTTATTCTTATTGAGTTAGCAAGAAATTAATCACCACCAAATGTGTCTGTCCATGGTTTGGTTTCTACCATATGTTTTCCTAAGAAGTGGATGAAACTTCTTTAAAACAACCAGAAGAAATTACACAAGCAGAAATTATTTATGTGACAGAAAAGATAAGATTTATATTGGATAAATCTTGGATAAAAACATTGGATAAATACTGTCAAGAACAGTAACCATGAGGGCAATAATAAATACGGCCCTTCACTATATAAAGTAGAGGTGGATTTTTTAAAGAATTAATATGAGGCCGGGCGTGGTGGCTCACGCCTGTAATCCTAGCACGCTGGGAGACCAAGGTGGGCAGATTGCTCAAGGTCAGGAGTTCGAAACCAGCCTGAGCAAGAGCAAGACCTGGTCTCTACTACAAATAGAAAGAAAACTAATTGGCCAACTAATATATATAGAAAAAATTAGCCGGGCATGGTGGCGCATGCCTGTAGTCCTAGCTATTCGGGAGGCTGAGGAAGAAGGATTGCTTGAGCCCAGGAGTTTGAGGTTGCTGTGAGCTAGGCTGATGCCACGGCACTCACTGTAGCCTGGGCAACAAAGCGAGACTCTGTCTCAAAAAAAAAAGAAAGGAATTAATATGAAGCTAGAGGCTTTTTCAACTTTTAAGCCAACTTTTTAACATAAATGAACAATGATAAGAATAATTGTTAATGCTTACCAGAAGCTCTCTAAGAACCGAACATTGTGCCAAGCCCTTTACGTGCATTATGGTATTTAATCCTCACAACAACTGACTTTAGAGATGAAGACACACATTCCAAATTTAAATAATGAGCTCTAGCTCACATCACTGGTAAGTTACTCACTTTTGCCTGACTTCAGAGCTTCTAACCATTACACTAGACTGCTTCACAAATATACCTCATTGTATATTTATATCTGAGTACATGTGTATACCAGTTGGATAAGTCTAGGCAGTAAAAGAAATTATAAAAACAACAACCTTTGCTAATAAAAATCCATCAGTATTGCAAGGGTAATGACAAAATTTAACTTTTAAAATGCTACGTGAATTTCCTAATTTTTATATATTTAAAACCCCTGTTTTAAAAAGAGTTATAAAAATATTTTAAAAGCTTTTAGAAATCATATTTCTTATAAATGAGGAAATTATGATTTAGACAGTTTATGCGACTTGCCTGAAGTCAGCTAGTAAGTGGCAGAGTCAAGATTCAAAATTCTCGTTTTAAAACCAATGTTTTTCCAATACATCAGCTGTTTAAAGATAGTTTATTTTCTTTATTTAGACTTTTTATGCTATTGACTAAATATGCTAAAATATGCTTAACTATGAGTAAGTTTTATAAATCAATAAATTGTGAAGCTTATACTAACATATAGCTTTTAATCTGGATTCCTCAATAGCTTATTTTTTTTCCAAGAGAAAAATCTCTTTCTTGTCCGGCATTTCATGTTAACAAAATGGTCAGTGTTAGGCCCTAGTTTTAAAAAGGTCCAATACAAATACTACTCTTCCTACTATAGCTGGAGAGCACCACCTAGAGATAAGAAAAAAGAACAGAAAAATCCATTGGCTGTGCATAGCACATAATTTAAGATTTTTATCTATAGCAGTATTTTTCCAAAGAGTACACTAGGAAACACTAGATCCCAGGGATGTTAATGGGGATTACAAAATTTTTAAAAACACATTTTTTAATAAAAATGATATCTTGTTCAAGGAAAAGTTGAATTAAAGTTTAGCACGTTTCTTTATTGTGGGACATCTCAGAATAGTAATGGCCAAAATTCATTAAATGCTCACTTTGAGCCAGCTACGATGTTATTAATACAAACTTTTACACATATTGTCTCATTTAGTCTTCATAATACTATAAAGTGGATATTATTATCCTTAGTTCACAGATGAGGAAACTAGGGCTAGGAAAAACTACAAGCTGAATACAAGATACAAATTTTAGTCTGCTCAATGTTGTCAATATTAAAATATTGAAAAATTTATATAAAACCTGTATATATAAGTTTTCTTTAAATCATTTGAAAAATTGGGAGATCTGGTAATACTAGTCACAAGTCTACAGGGCAATAATTAGTAGCCCCTTTCAGAAGGAGTATGCGCTGTCCAGATTACCCACAAAAAATTTTTTTTGTTTTATTTCAGCATAATATGGGGGTACAGATATTAAGGTTACATACATTGCTATTGCCTTTCCTCCCCCCTCGAGTCAGAGCTTCAAGCGTGCCCATAAGGAATTTAATTCTTAAATTCTGCCCATTTCATTCATCTTTGTTACCAACCTAGGCCCTGCAAGTATTTAACGTATACCTCATCCCCATCCCCTTCCCCACTACGGTATATAATAAGTCCTTAATATGCAAATAAATAATGCAAATCTCTACAAGTTGATAGGGAGAAGTAGTGTTCCCCAAACTTGTTGAATAGGTAATTCTCTTTTCAAATGCTGAAGACATTTTGGAAATGCCAATCTATATTATAATCTATATTGTAATTATAATTTATAATTATTGTAACCATATAACAGGGCAGATATTTAGATAAATAACAAAACATGAATGAAGGAAATGGAAACTACTTACAAATATTAGTCCTGATATCAAAGAAGATGTCCCTGTAAGTGCCACATAGAATTTGGGTGTCAATGAATTTAAAAATACTGCCACTGTCAAAAGAAAAAAAAAATCAAAGTTTAAAAAATACAAATTTAAAGTAAGTTACAAATATGCAGGTGTCTTTCTAAGTGGAGGGACATTTAAGTAGTATTAATATTTAGTGTGAAATTCATTTGATAAAGTTGTAATTTTTAAAAAACTACTTTAAATGAACATTTTACCATATCTTAAAAATGCATTCACACATGTAAAGGCAGGATTTTACACTGCTGGTTAAATAAGCAGCAAAGCAAAGCTGAAAATCAGCTTGCTTTTGAGAATAAAAGCATTTATAAATCATAACTCAGACAAGAATTTTTGCCACTCCATAAGGATAAGCAGCTCAACAAAGGAGACTGAATACTCCCTAATTATTTTGGTGAAATACAAACCAGTGTTTCAAATTAGAGGGAAAGAAACAGTGTAGTACTTGGGATGTCAGCTAGAGAGGCAAAATAGCTCAAAGAGAAAAACAACAAACTGAGAGCTCTTTGCACCTGACTTACTGAAATTCTGGATCAGATTCTCTACTTCAAACAAATGTTTTATAAATACTTTGAGTTTTAGAAAGAAATAAAAATCTATAATAGTCAACCATTCTCATCTAAATGTTGAATCTGGTTAACATGTAGAAAAATAAATATCAATGAATAACATTCCATTGCGCATACAAACCACGATTAAACACTTCATTCACCTGTTAGAGAGCCACCAAATTAGCTCTTCAGTCTGGCCTGTTTTAGTGTACTAGTTATATGTGAATTTACATCGTACCTATCTTCTAAAAAATCCAAAATATCTCAGAACATGATCTTACAGTCTTTCCTGTTATCTCATATTATAGGAAAGGGGACATTGCCTTCTTTTGCTACAGAAAAATAAACCATTGTACAGACAGCCAAAGTATTCAAGAAACAGTAATAAATACTTCCATCTTGTTCAGAGCTTGCTTCTCAGGGCTTGAGTGAAATATTATAATGACAAGGTAAGACGCCCTGGTTCCGTCCACTTTGTCCTGTCTACAACTAAATAATAGTATAGTATTTTCAGAATCCACGCGGTCATCACTTCTTATGCATCTTTGTATCTTCAGTCCAGACTACATAGAAAGTGCTCTATAAATGTCAAAAAGAACTAATGAACAAACCCACTGCTGTTTAGAGGCGGGTGGGGGGGGGTGTCTTTCTTTACTTACTGTACTGTTCTATTTTATTATTCAAGATAAAGCCTAAAGGAACACACAAATACCACAAAAACTATTTCTTAATAGAACTATTTTAAAACAATAGTCTACTAAGATCACGGCATTTTCTGTCTTTGAAATCCTTGAATTACAGATGTGCTCATCTTCGTGTTCTGAGTTCTCTTAAGGTGGGCAGCGGGAGTCTCAAAAGAATGATTTTCAAGGACTTTACCAATGGTGGGGGTGTATATAAATTCTGTATCTAAATCTGAGAATGGTCTCTTCTGTCAAGCTTACAGCTTGTCAGGTGGCTTTTTCTCCGGTAAACGAGGATCTGAGAGAGAGAGGGCGGATCTTAAGAGATCTAGGGAGGAGCCGGTAGCTGCAGCTCAAGTTTGATAATCAGCTGCGGGATTGCGGCCCAAGAGAAAAATAACTCACTTGGTCGCGTATCACAGACTTTTCCGAAGCCCTCGACGACTACCGAGAATCTCTGCCCTTTGGCCCTTGCCCCCGGCACCTGTCTGGCCCCTGGCCCGTCCCCGGGAGGTCTGGTCCTCTCACCCGCTGCCAAGTTCTCACACAGCCTCAGAGGGACCCTCAGAGCGTAAAGCAGCCCCAGCCCAGCCACGAACCACAACGAGGCCCCAGCCCCTGCCAGCCAGGCCCGCAGCCGCTCCTTCCAGCCTAGCGGCGGGCTCCTGCCAGGAGCAGGTGCAGAAAGAGATACAGCAGTTGCGGCTTCACCGAAGCCGCCGCGCTCCGCCATCTTGCAGCTCTCGCAGGCGCCAGGAGCTGGGAGGGAAGGGCAGGAAACCCGGAGTCGGGAATCCTGGGATAGTGGCGGATCTGAAGTTGGCCTCCGTGAAGGCTGAGAGTCCTGGGAAACGGGAACCGAGAAGATTGGAAGGTGGAGAAGCGAGTCCTAGGACTGGGGCTACCTATTCCTTCGGGGGGCGGGGAAGGACAGATTGCGGCGTCTGCTCTGAAGGAACTGGACTGAGATGTGACCCCGGAGTGAAGCGTTATTGCTTCCACTCACCCCATTCCTGGGACTGGAAAAGCCACCGATTGTTCCAGAGGCCGAGCAGCTCTTAGTGCTTTGGACTCGGCTGCCATGGAAATCACTGGTACCAGGAAAACTTATAGGAGTAGCAACTGCTATTGGGTCGGATGGAGCCCAGGCGCCAAGAACAGTCGAAACGAGCTGCCAGCGTCCAACAGATGAATGGGGAAATGATTGTAACTCAGTGAGAAAGAGATTAGACTTCAAGTCACTTAAGGAAAAGCCGACGTCCCAGGGCACTGGCGCTGGGAGTTGTCACCCCACGCGTAACTGACATGGCGCCCTCTTGATCTGCGTTTCCGGGCGGGTCCTTCCGACTGCCCCCGCGGTGATTCCATCACTCTGCTTCCTTCCCGGCCTGCCTCGCGCCTGCGGCCGGGCTGGGCCAGAGCAGCCCAAGATGGCCGACTTCGAGGATCGGGTGTCGGATGAGGAGAAGGTAAGGGGTCCGCCTCTCTCTGTTACCTCCTCCCCCGATAGGGAACTGGGGCCCGACCCGGCTGCGGTAGGAAGCCAGGCAGTGTCCCCAGGAAAAAGAAGCTTCTTGGCCTGTGCTGACATATTGTCTCTGCAGTCGGGACGCTTCGCTCTTAAGGGGCTTTCCTCTGCCTCACGGTGGCCCCAGTTTCCCATTCCTCAACTCTCTTCTTTTCCTTCTGGGCCCGAGGCACAGCCCAGTGGCCTTCCTGCAAGAGAAAAGACTTTTCCCTTATTGAATGGTAACTGTGGACTCCTTTTTGTAATTATGAGAGAGGGCGTTGATTATGTCGCGGCGTATCTAAAAGCGGTTATTTTGCCGCCTTTAGCTGTTGGGGCTCACCCATCCCCCCATTTTTAAGTGTGATTGGGGTTAGTTTAGGGCGAGTCACTTCCTGGTCAGGGTGGCCTCTTAACTTCCCTTTTGCTCCTCCTTCCTCAGGAAGTGATTTTGCTGTCACGACTCCTCGACAGGGAGAAAGGTCCCTAAGTGCTGTCCACCTCACTGCACATCCACTTCTTTTCTCACGTACTGTTTATTGCCTCTTCTCTATAATTAATGTGTAAGCCTCAGGGCATTTGCTTCAGAGTTTGGACACCAGCCTTTTCCCCATAGACACTCCGTTGATTGATTGTGTGTACATATACCGCGACCCCCACCCCCGTCCGGACCCCGACCCCGGTCTTACATCCTCTTAACTGTAATTTTTGAAAACTACTTTTCGGTTTCTTGTTATCAAATCAGTAATAGCCAATGGATTTTCTTAATCTCCAGAAGGTTTTATATAACACATAAATCTCATGTTAACACATTCAAGTCTGAACAAAGCATCCTGCCTTCTTTGATACTCCGCTGTGGAGTCTTTGATTATAGCTGGATTTGTCAGTGTACAGTTTGTGTATTTATTTCTTGAAAAGTGTCTTAAATACAAAAGCATAATCTCAGGTGTAGTAACTTTTTTTTTCCTGACAATTGCACACCTTTCGTAACAGGCTTTTCAGTAAATACGTGATTTTAGGGGGCCGGTAGAAATTAGAATGACCTCTCTAGGTAACTTATTATAGGACAAGAATTATGTCTTTTGTTTCCCGTGGTGCCTATTGCAAAATGTGCACCCTTGAGTGTTCTGTAAACCTGTCTTGGCTCTTTTTTAAATAAGAGATTGGGATGGGGGAGGGGACTGTATGATCCAAGAGTCTGATGTACACAATAATTTGATATACTTACATATGGCATGCCATTTTGAAATGGTGAATTGCTCTACTTACCAGTCATTGAACAACACTTCAGCATTAGTTTTTCTCTTATTTATAAACTGATTGTCATAAATGTTTAAGAGTTTGGAAAAAAAGACCTGTGAGCTTATGCTAGAAAGAAAACTATAATAAAATGTTTGTTCTGAGGTAAACAGTTATGATTCAAATAAGATTAAAATACAGTGAAAATACTAGGCTAATATTTGTTAGCCCAACTGATAATTCTTCTATCTTAAGCAAAAAAAAAAAAAAAAAAATTCTTCTATTTTAACTAAATTTCACAAAGAATTTAGATAATAAACTTTTGAAGTTTGTTGTTCCCAAGTCATACACAATTACCAGGGTTGTTGGATTTTTGTCTTTGACATTAGGTTAGAATACCTTTTTAGTTAAACTTGGGAAAATATGTGTGAATTTCAAAGTGCCAATTAAGATAGCTTTAGATATTACAGTGTTTTAATTAATAACATCAATAGTCTTGGTTTTATAACAAGATCTGTGACCAGTTTCTTCTTATCTTCTAGCATATTATTTTTGTTGCCAAATATATTTTAATATTGCTTTTTATCTTTGTTACATTTTTTAAAGCAGTAAACCATGAGGTGAATTTGGTGATGATGGTCTATGATTTCCTTGCAAGTATTATGTACAAGCTAGTAAAATCATCCATTCTCATAACTAACTGCTGAAGTTTTTATCACTTTATAAAGAGGAAGTTGGGTTTTTTTAACTTCTTCATCATTACCTGAAATGGTCATGATGAGCTGTCTAAATAAAACAGGAAGTTGAAAGTGTAATAACTTGCAGAAATAAGTGCTTTTAGTTGTACCCTCGAGTTCACAGTTTCTGAGAATGAGCTTGACTCTTCAGTTACTTCTAAATGCTTAGCAAGACATAGATATCACACTTAGGAAGCTTGAAATTTGAGATGAACTACTTGAATTGTGTGTTTTCTTTATTTCATGATTCAGCAGTTTTGGGTTTGGGTTTTTTGTTTTGTTTTTTTTTCTTATTTTAAAGACCGGGTTGCCCAGGCTGGAGTGCAGTGGCATGATCATAGCTCACTGCAGCCTCACATGCCTGGGTCCAAGGTATCTTTCTGCCTCAACCTCCTAAGTAGCTGAGACTACAGGTGTGCACAACTACACCCAAATAATTTTTAAATTTTTTGTAGAGAGGGGGGTCTTCATATGTTGCCCAGGCTGGTCTCAAACCCTTGGCCTCCCAAAGTGCTGGGATTACAGGTGTGAGCAACCACACCTGGCTTGATGGAGCATTGTTGTTTTTTGTTTGGTTTGGTTTTTTTGGAGACAGGGTCTTGGGCTAGAGTACAGTGGTGAAATCTTAGCTCACTGTAACTTCAAACTCCTGGGCTTTCAAGCAATTCTCCTGCCTCAGCCTCCAGAGTAGCTGGGACTACAGGCACCCACCACCACGCCCTGCTAATTTTTCCATTATTTGTAGAGACAAAAGAGAGTCTCCCTCCTGGTCTCAAACTCCTGACCTCATGCAGTCCTGCCTCTGCCTCCCAAAGTGCTAGGATTGTAGGACTAAGCCACTGTGCCCTGCCTAATTCAGCATTTTTAAGACATGAATGCAAAGAGAATTTTAGGGCTGAAAAATATGGTTGGCATTTTTTTTCCTTTCAACCTAACTAGTAGAATATTTGTGTACAATTTCTAGAATACCAGAATTGAGAAGTTGTACTTTCAGTTTAGGCAATGTTTTCAGTAATAAACAATTTTTTATATTAAAAAAAGTACATGCTTGTGGTATAGACAGTGGTTTCCATTTGAAGGCATTTTTTTGAGAAACAGATTTATCAAAATTATTTAGTAGAGATGTAGAAAATGGTATAAATAGATGCAGAAATTTGAGGGCTCTGTTACAACACAGGAAAAATATTTATACTTTTGAACTGCCATTTCCTTGATTATGTATTACCTCCTTAATTTACTAGTTACCCTTTTAGGATGAAGTAAGCCCTAAAGTTTATTTGGTGTGGCTGTTTTTTAACAAGTCATTGATTAGTAATAATATTACCTAATAATATTACTGTTCTTTTGAGTTAGCTTTGCTGAATAGTATTCATATAATCTGTTACAAAATCCTGGAACAGGAACATAAAGCCTAATAAGCAGGTGCAAACTCAGATGCCCAATCTTTTGTTAAGAGTATAGGTTTAGGCTGGGTGTGGTGGCTCATGCCTGTAATCCTAGCACTCTGGAAGGCGGAGGTGGGAGGATCGCTCAAGGTCAGGAGTTCGAAACCAGCCTGAGCAGGAGCAGCACCCCGTCTCTACTAAAAAAAAAAAAAAAAAAAATAGAAAGAAATTAATTGGCCAACTAAAAATATATGGAAAAAATTAGCCAGGCATGGTAGCACATGCCTGTAGTCCCAGCTATTTGGGAGACTGAGGCAGGAGAATTGCTTGAGCCCAGGAGTTTGAGGTTGCTGTGAGCTAGGCTGACGCCATGGCACTCTAGCCCGAGCAACAAAGTGAGACTCTGTCTCAAAAAAAAAAAAAAAAAAAGAGTATAGGTTTATTGGCTGGGTGCTGTGGCTCATGCCTCTAATCCCACCACTTTGGAAGGCTGAGGATCTTTTAGGCCAAGAGTTTAAGACCAGCCTGGGCAACATAGTGAGACCTTGTCTCTATTAAAAAAAAAAGAATAGGTTTATCATAATTTCTTCCAGAACATTTAACTATTAGGAACAGCTTAATATTAAAGTAGTGTAATTTGTCAGAAAATTTAGATCCCAGGTTTGTCTGATTCTGGAGCCATGCTTTTGTCACTACAGTTTTTTTCCATGTAACCATAAATGAAAAGCCAGAATAGAGGCATCTGCTTATTGAGGTATAAATGAGGTATTGTGATGTAGAAGAAACAAATAATTCTGAATGTTAGAAGATTTGGCATTTCCCTGCTGTACTTCTAGCCACTTGTGTGGTTTTGGAAAAATCACTTAGTATGTATGAGTGGGCCTCAGTTTTCTTCTAAAAGTGGAGGGGGGAAGTTGGATCAAACCGACCCAAGGAAGTTTAGTGAACTTTTTTGAACTGCATAAAAAAATTTGTATTTTAAAAATTGAAACATTGAAATGTTCTGGGAGGTTCTCTCATTGTTTGCTTCCTACATTTGCCCTGATAACAAGACTGAGTTCTTTGGTAACTGAAACCATATCTTTTTATCTAGTGCCTAGCCTAGTACCAAGTACACAGTGTAGGTACTATGTATTGGTATGAAAGAGATCACAGCTTCATTAATTCTCATATTTCCCCAGCTCACCCTCCTTCATCCCCTATAAAACACCCCCTACCCCCAATTATTTCTGGTAATCTGTAGATATTTCTTGTGTTTATGAATGTTAACTACACTTTGGATGCCTCTTTGTGCATTGTGTCTGAGCATATGCTGCCATCGCTGGTGCTTTGCCATGCCACTGCTGGGAACATTTGATCCCCCAGGGTGCATTTTCCTACAGGTCCCATAAAACTGCAAAGCCTTATAGATACCAAAATGACCATGTACATATACTTCAAACTTTGCAAAGCCCCTAATGAAAGTGTTTCTTCATTTGCTGTAAATCCTCTCTTTTAGGAAAAGAACTGCTCAGAAAAACACACACTATGGGACCAGATATTATTTGCTCTTTTCTCTCTCTTGTGCACAGGTTTCTCTCATCTTCTTGCCAGAAAATTAAATAAAGTCCTTATATGTTTATGAATATAAAAACCCTGAATAGGGGAAATTAGACATGATGCCGAGGACAAATGACTACTTTGGAATTTTTGAACTAGATGATAATTCCAATATCCATTTGCTATTATTATTTTCTCTTGTCATCAGAACCTCCAGCCAACCACTGCATTTCCGTTTATCCAACCATTATTTTCTTAATTGCACAGTAAGAACACTGGCATCATCTTTTTCACCTTTAGCCTCTCCTCTCATGTTCATTCGGGATTCAAGTCCTGTAAATTCTTTCTTCCTGTTGTCAGATTCTGTTATTCCATTTCCATTAACTTTAAAACATTTTTTACTTTAGTTGTATAGGGACTACAATCACAGGCTTAAAATGGTAGGAAAGGGCATGAGTAAAAAGTCCCCTCCCAACCCTGTTCTCCAGCTACCCAGTTTCCCTGAGAGGCAGCCAATATTACCAATTCCTTTTGTATATTTTATATTCTGTGCATGTACCAACAACCAAATATACTTGTCACTTAACAATATCTCTAACCTGTTTATGTTCCTTCTATCATTGTCTTCATTCCTGACCTTTTCTTATGCTTGAATTGTTTTTAAAATTCTCAGTTGTTCTCTCTGCCTCCAGCCTCTCCTTCCTACATTCTCGCTGGTTTACCACAAATTCTTCACAAATATAATGTATTACAAAACCTTAAGCAGTATGTAAAATTTATCTTTGCTATATCTGCACATATGATTGTTAGGGCAGTGTCAGTGAGATGGAACGTTTGGTTGAGTGGTTGAAATGACACACTATAGGTAGGCCATGGTATAACATACTACAAAAGCAAGAAAACAGCATAATGCAGGCCAGGCCTCGTGGCTCACACCTGTAGTCCTAGCACTCTGGGAGGCGGAGGCGGGAGGATTGCTTGAGCTTAGGAGTTCGAGACCAGCCTGAGCAAGAGCGAGTCCCCGTCTCTACTATGAATAGAAAGAAATTAGCAAACAACGAAAAATAGAAAAAATTAGCCGGGCATGGTGGCACATGCTTATAGTCCCAGCTACTTGGGAAGCTGAGGCAGGAGGATCGCTTGAGCCCAGGAGTTTGAGGTTGCTGTGAGCTAGGCTGACACCATGGCACTCTAGCCTGGGACCAGAGTGAGATTCTGTCTCAAAAAACAAAAAGAAAAAAAACCCAGCATAATGCCAGACTGCACCAAAGAAAGGTAGTGGGTTTATTGGAACATGAGAGAACTTTGCCTTGTGGATTCTTTCTTTGTTTTGCATCTAGATAACATGTAAGTGCTGATTATGAGCTAGTACTTTTATGTATTAACATGTATTCATCTTAAAACATCCCTTCATGGTAGATACTTATATTAACCCCATTTTGCCATAGAGCAAAACTGAGGCACATATGAGGTTAAAAAATATGACCAAGCATCCAGAACTAATAAATAGTAGAGCAGATACAATGCTGACAGTCTGCTTCCAGACCCTTTGCTCTTACCCATTTTGATTCCTTTGAGTAGATAGTAGACAGTTAGTATTCTGCTGAAATATGACACAGTCCTAAACAGCAACCAAGTTATTGATGTAGTAACATGGATGCTTTTATAGACACAATGACATTGATGTTCTCTGGTCATGGCTGCATTATAATTGTTGCTGAATTAGCTTAGTGTTCTTTTGAGCTTAAGCAAGCCACCAGGAATTCTAGTATTTACACTGTGTTACAAAGATATGTTGAGAAACATGGCTTTAGAAGTTTAAAGATCATGAAAGTACCTGTGACAAGGCCAAGGGGACTGGCTTCCTCTCTTAAGAACTTTATGGTATGACAATACCTTAGAACATTCTTGCCTGCAGCAGAATGTCAATGTGTGTCTTTCAAAAGCAGATTTCTGGGTTCTATCCTAGACCTACTGAATCAGAATTTTTTGGAACTGGTGGTAAGGAATCAATTTTTAATAAGCTTCCCAATAATTCTTGGGCATCTCAGGAATCCTTATCTTAGTGAACTTGCAGTGGTGCAAATCTTGGTCCTCTGCCTGTTAAACTCAGAAGCATCAGCATACTAAACCCAAATCTCTCTCTCTCTCTCAGGGACAAATTCATTTTAGCTGGGCTGATGAAACTAATGTATAAAAATAGACTAATAACTAATTTACTAAATATAGAAGGAACTAGATTCTTTTTCACAGATAGGTCAGGCACATGGTGAAAAAATTTTATATGTATATATATTTGTTGTTGTTTTGTTTTGTTTTAGAGACAGTGTCTCATTCTGTCATCCAGGCTGGAGTGCAGTGGCACAATCATAGCTCACTGCAACCTGGAACTCCCAGGCTCAAGCAGTTGTCCTGCCTCAGGCTCTCAAAGTACTGGGATTATAGGCCTGAACCCCTGTGCCCTGCCTTCAAATTACAAATTTTTTTTAACAGTTTGAGCATGAAATTAGGACCAGGGAAATTAACCATATGGTCTAAAATTTTAATGGCATTTTTCTCCAACACCAAGACCAAGTCAGGTCTTTGTGTAACAGCAGTGAACATTTT
This sequence comes from Microcebus murinus, assembly GCF_040939455.1. Classification (NCBI taxonomy): domain Eukaryota; kingdom Metazoa; phylum Chordata; class Mammalia; order Primates; family Cheirogaleidae; genus Microcebus; species Microcebus murinus. Next base: position 91,099,568 of record NC_134105.1, read on the forward strand.
TTCTGTGGATAGATTCATATGCTGTCACATTACTAATAGGAGAGTTTTGCAGGGATAGGGCTAGAAGGAAGCCTTTAAGTATCAAACGTTTGCATATTGCGGCTTCTGCAGTCTTTCCCCCTTAGTTAATGACATCTCCATTTTTCAGTTGCTCAGGCCCCAAAATTGAGTGTTATCTTTGACTCCTGTTTCTCTTACAATCCACATTAGGAAATCCTGTAGGCTGTCTTTACTATAAACCCAGAATTTGACTATTTCTCACCCACACCCTGTTCCAACCACCCTGGAGGTAGCCACTATGATTTCTAGATTATTACAATAGCCTTCTGTCTGGTCTCCCTGCTTCTACTGTTGATCACACTTTCCCAACTCTCCTCCCCCTTAGCAGTCTGTTCTCAATGAAACACTCAGAATGATCTAGTTAAAAAGTAGGTCAGAACATGTCACTCCTGCTCAAAACCCTCCAGTGGCTTCCCATCTTCTTCAGAATAAAAGTTTTGTTTTGTTTTTTTAATTTCAAAATATTACAGGGAGTGGGGAACAAATGCTTTTGGTTACATGAATCAATTATGTTACACTTGAGTCAGGGTTATAAGTATGCCCATCACCCAGATAGTGTTCATTGTACTCCTTTGGTAGGTTTTTGCCCATTCCCTAGTAAAAGTTCTTTCTCTGTCAAGTCCCTACATGTTCTAAGAATTTACCTCCTTGCAATTTACCTCTATGACTTTATCTCTTACCTTCTCTTCCCCTGGTCTTCTCTATTCCATCCACACATTCTCACCTCAGGGGCTTTGCATTTGCTCTTTTCTCTGAAGTTCTCTTCTCTATCCCTCATTTAACCAGAAGTCACCTCCTCAGTGAAGCCTGTTACTTGGTTATCCTATCCACTTCCATATCCTAACATTTCATACCCCCTTCCTTTCCTTATGTTTACTCCTTAGCATTTGTCACTATTATAATATATATTTTAGTTATTCAATCTCATATATTGTCACTACCCACTAGACTGTAAGCTACATGAGGACAGTATGCTAGTAAAACCAATGCCTAAAACATACTGGGTCTTCAGATATTTTGAATGAATGAATTTGTGAATGAATCTAGCTATGATACCATCTGTCTTGATTTCATAGTTACCTCTCACAGGGCAGTCTGATTTCCAGGTTTTGTGAAGCCATATTGAGGACACCAGTACTTGTGCATTGATGACAGATTAAATTTTATTAATGGAGGTTCCTACTCAGAAAGCTTCAGCAGGTGTCCATTACTTATGACCTACAGAATAAAATTATACTTAATATTAGTTTATCAAGGCATACCAGACTAATTTTATCTTACTCCACCCTTTCTTTTATTATCTCCAATTCCTCTATTCTGCCAAACTGATCTGCTTACAAAAGACCCCCCCTTTTGGTTCTTCTTATTCTCTCACTTATAGTGCCCTTGCTTTCCTCCCCACCCCACAAATATCTAAAGCCCTTTGCAGAGCCCAGCTTCTCCTTTTCCTTATATTTGTCTTTCACCAACCCAGCTCATATCCATCTACTTCCTGTTGAGTTCTGTGCCATATATTATTGGTACTACTGATTTGGCAGTTTTGCTGCTTTGCATTATAGTTATTTTTAAATGTTGACACATCCTTACTGAGGGCTATCATTTGTATAAAATGTTTTGCTAACAGTGGTAAAGTATGCTAAGATTGGAAAGCTAAGGTGCTTACTGTGTGTTTGTCTTAAGTTATTTATATTCGCCATTATGATTTACACTTTATATTAACTTAAGGTAGTGACTCTCAACCTTGGCAGTATGTTAGAATCACCTAAGAAAGCTCTTGAAGTCCTGATGCCCAAGCCCTATGCCAGATCTATTTTACATCAGGATCTCTGCAGATAGAGCCCAGGCATCAATATATTTAAATCTCCCCAGGTGATTCTAATGTGCAGTCAATGTTCAGAATCACTGGTTTAAGGCAAAAGAATTTCTTGGCTTACTTCTTTCACTGTTCTCCTTTTTGCCTTTGTCTTTAGTATCCACCCTACTGCCTAGGACCAAAGGAATTGGTTTTTGTTTTGCTTTGAGTAAATGAACAAATTGCTAAACACAAAGATCTAAATTTTTTAAGATAACTCATTACTCCAAATTCAGTAACATCGAGGCATTTGCTTAGGAAAAACATTAAGTTATTATGTCTAAGTCTATCTCGTGTTACCTCATTGGATTCTTAAAACAGTCTTAGATCTGAGCAGGTATTATTCTTAACAAATGAAGAAACTGAGACCCCAAAATTAGGTGGTAAAGCTGGCATGTGAAACTAGGTCTGACTCCAGTGATTTTGAAGAAAAAATAAAATTGATAAAAAGATATACCTTTAAGTTAGAATGCCATAACATGCCAGATATATACCAGATCTTAAAGGCAAAAATCCTTATTTCCCACTGCTTCTGTTTCCATCCAGCATAGGTTCTCACTGCCAAACTCTACCCTTTTGAACTTGGCATCTGCATCATTGCTTGCTAAAACATGAATCTCAAGGTGTTTGGTGTGGACTTTTTCCTGATTTCTTAACCTAGTTCTGACTATTTCAACACATTTAAGGTCCTAAACAACAAGTTGTTTATGTGATCTTTTCACTCATTTTAATCTTTTTTTTTTCTGACTCATCTGAGTGTCTTATCTCAGACTTTTCTATTTCTCTAGTTCTTGATCTAGACATATAGGCAACTCTGCTAATTAAACTAAATAGGGTCCTTTCCCTCCTGTGTATATATCAATGCTATTTTGTATCTAAGATAAGACTTAAGTTTTTTTGTGTTTTTTTTTTTTTTTTTTTAATTTTCACTGGGACACAGCAAAAGCATTACTCGGGAAAATTTAAACCCTTAAATGCCTATATCAAAAAGATCACAAATTAACAACCTAATGTCAAACCTCAAGGAACTGGAAAAAAGAAGAACAAACCAAACCCAAAGCCAGCAGAAGAAAAGAAATAATGAAGGTCAGAGCAGAACTAAAGGAATTGGAAAAAAATATATAAAGGGTTAACAAAACAAAATGTTGGTTCTTTGAAAAAATAAAATTGACATTCCTCTTCCTAGATTAACACATTGTCACACTAGAAAAAACATTTTTTTCCTTGAGGCTACAGTGTTTTATAACAAAAATAGAATAAAACTTTGAAAACATAATGATCCTTTCTGATGTAATGAAAGTTTATTATTTTTTATTGTTTTCTGTGTTCTGTGGTAGGGTTGGCAAACCATGACCCATCCAGTCCATTGTCTATTTTTATTTAGCCTTTTTTATGGAGCCTTTGCTTCACAAGGCCCTGGGCTCAAAACTAGCGTGAGTTAAATACAACTCACATGGCAGTTAATGTGTTAACCAAGAACAGAAGAGAAAGGACCCAAATAAGCTCAATCAGAAATGAAAAAGGTGACATTATAACTGATACCTTAGAAGTACAAAACATCATGAATACCATGTAAATCTCTATGTGCATAAACTAAAGAATGTAAAGGAAATGGACAAGTTCCTGGAAACACACAACCTCCCAAGACTCAACCAGGAAAAAATAGAACTGCTGAATAGATAAGTAACAAACAGTGAGATCAAAACAGTAATAAAAAACCTCCCGAAAAAGAAAAGACCTGGACTAGATCGATTCATAAATGAATTCTATCAGACCTACAAGGAAGATCTGATACCCATAATACAGAAATTATTCCATAATATTGAGAAGGAGAAAATCTTCCCCATCTTACTGTACAAAGCCAGTGTCACCTTGATACCAAAGCCAGGAAAGGACACAACAAAAAATGACAACTACAGACCAATATCCCTTATGAATATAGATGTAAAAATATTCAATAAAATGCTAAGAAACCAAATTCAACAGCACATCAAAGAAATAATCCACTGGGATCAAGTGGACTTCAGACCCAAAGATGGATCAATATACATAAATCAATAAATGTGATTCACCATGTAAATAAAAGCAAAAACAAAGACCATATGATCATCTCACTATATGCTGAAAAAGCATCGACAAAATCCAGCAACCTCTCATAATAAAAACCCTGAACCAACTATGCACAAAAAGAATATCTCAGAATTATAAAAGCCATATATGACAAACTCCCAACCAACATCATACTGAATGGGGAAAGGTTGAAAGCATTCCCCCTAAGAACTGGAACAATACAAGGATGCCAACTGTCACCATTTGCATCCAACATAGTGCTGGAAGTCCTAGCCAGAGCAATCAAGCAAGAGAAGAATATTAAGGGTTTCCAGATTAGGAGAGAGAAGGTCAAACTATCAGTCTTCACTAATGATACGATCTTGTATCTGGAATACCCCAAAGATTCCACCAAGACTCTCCTGGGATGGGTAAATAAATTCAGCAAAGTATCTGGATACAAAATCAGTGTACATAAATCAGCATTTCTATGTACTAATAACAAGCTGAGAATCAAATCAAAGATTCAGTAACATTCACAATAGCTACAAAGAAAATAAAATACCTAGGAATATACTTAACCAAGGAGGTGAAAGATCTCTACAAGGAAAATGATGAAACTCTTAAGGAAAGAAATTGCAGAGGATACATGAAAAAACATATACTCGTGAATAGATAGAATTAACATTGTTAAAATGTCCCTAAGTGATTTACAAATTTAACGCAACCCTCATTATATTACCAAAGTCATACTTCACAGATCTAGAAAAAATAATTCTATGCTTTGTTTGGAACCAGAAAAGAGCCCAAATAGCTAAATCAATCTTAAGCAAAAAGAACAAATCTGGCACATCACATTATCAGACTTCAAATATACTACAAGGCTATACTAACCAAAACAGCATGGGATTGGTACAAAACTAGAGACATAGACCAATGGAACAGAATAGAGAACCTAAATATAAAACCATCTGCCTACAGTCAACTGATCTTTGACAAAGCAGACAACAATGTACACTGAGGAAAAGAAGCCCTATTTGATAAATGGTGCTGGGAAAATTGGATAGCCACATGAAGAAGAATGAAACAGGACCCCCTACCTATCACCAGTCACAAAAATTAATTCAAGATGGATAAAAGACTTAGATCTAAGACATGAAACCACAAGAATTCTAGAGGAAAATGTAGGAAAAATTCTTCTAGATAATGGCCTAAACAAAGAATTTATGACTAAGACTCCAATGGCAATCATGGCAACGACAAAACTTAATAAATAGAATTTGATTAAACTAAAAATCTTCTGCACAGCTAAGGAAACAATCAGAGCAAATAAACAACCTATAGAATGGGAGAAAATATTCGCAAGCTGCACATCCAGTAAAAGGCTAATAACCTGAGTTTACAAATTACTCAAACAAGTCAGCATGGGAAAAAAACTCTATTATAGGCAAAATGGGCAAAAGACTTGAAGCTTTGAGAAGCTTTGAAGAAGCTTCTCAAAAGAAGACAGACGAACAGTAAATAAACATGAAGCTTTGAGAAGCTTCTCAAAAGAAGAAAGAAGAACAGTAAACATGAAAAAACACTCAATGTCACTAATCATCAGGGATATGCAAACTAAAACCACAATGATCACCTTACCCTAGTTAAAATGGCTTTTATTAAAAGTCCAAAAACGATAGATGTTGTCGTGGTTGCAGAGAGAAAGGATGCTATGCACTGTTGGTGGGACTGCAAATTAGTACAACCTCCATGATAAACAGTGTGGAGATTCCTCCTAAAAGTAGACCTACCATTCAACCCAGCAGTCCCACTATTGGGTATTTACCCAAAGGTAAAGAAGACTCTTCAAAAGAAAGACACCTGCACTCAAATATTCATTGCAGCACAATTCACAATTGCAAAGATGTTGAATCAACCCAAGTGCCCATCAGTTCATAAGTAGATTAATAAAATGTGATATATGTATACTGTGTAGTACTAATCCGTCATAAAAAGGTGAACTAGTACCTTTTGCAACAATCTGGATAGTACTGGAGATCATTCAATGAATACTATGAACATTATTTGGGTGGCAGGCACACCTATAGCCAGGACTCAGCATTCCAAAAATGATCCACGTAACTTTAAACATTTGAACCCCCTTAATATTTTGAGAAAAAAAAAGTGTGGTCAAGGAGAGAGTCTTTGCCACTCTGTATGTGTTATATATGTAATTACTTCAGTAAATATTCAAGTGTTTAAGACATGCCAGAAAAACATTTATTCCCTAGAGTTGGTAGAATTTTTAAAAGTAAAATTGGTCTACTTAACCTTGTCTGCTTTCCCTACTTGTCTATATCTGACAAAACTTATAATTGGTTACTATTAGAGGAAACAATTTCTAAAGACTACTTATATTGAGTTTTGAAAGAGTGAATGTAAAACATATTACTTGGAAATGCCACTATTTATTTTTTATAATGTTGATCCTAATTTAAGGCGTGTCTATGGTTTTCAAGCCTTAGCTTTGGCTGATAATAATAAACTATACATTCAAAATTTTATTTCTAAAATCATTCTGAGTCTTTCTAGTGCCTCCAGTTCTAAACTGGGAAAATAATATTTAGCTTATTTGAAATTTTAAAAAACATTCCTAAAGATAGTAAGTTTTATTCAGTGAAACCAGAGCTGTGCACAATACATTATTATTTAACTGTGCAGTAGAGCACTGAAACTTTGTAGAGCACTGAAACTTATTCTTCTGGTCTGTAATGTTGTACCCTTTGATCAACATCTTCCCTTTTTCATTCCTTCCCCCACCCCCCAGCCTCTTGTAACCACCTTTCTACTCTCTGTTTCATGAGATTGACTTTTTTAGATTCCAGATAAGATATCATGTAGTATTTGTCTTTGCCTGGCTAAATTTACTTTATTACCCTCCAGTTATATCCATGTTGTCTCAAATGACAGAATTTCCTTCTTAAGGCTATACTGTGTGCATACCATGTTTTCTTTATCCATTCATTCATTGATGGGCACTTAGGTTGCTTCCATATCTTGTCTATTGTAAATAATACTGAAATGAACATGAGAGTGTAGCTATCTATTTAACATACTGATTTCAATTGCTTTGGAGATATACCCAGAAGTGGGATTGCTAGGTCATATGGTAATTCTATTTTTAGTTTTGTGGAACTTCCATATTATTTTCCAAATGGCTGTGCTAATTTACATTCCAACACCGTACAAGGATTCTTTTTTCTCCACATCCTCACCAGCATTTGTTATCATTGTCTTTATGATAATAGCCATTCCAGCAAGCGTGAGGTGATATCTCATTGTAGTTTTAATTTGCATTTCCCTGATTAGAGATGTTGAGCACTTTTTCATATATCTGTTGGCTATTTGTAGAATAATTTTTTCTATTTTTAGTAGAGACAGGGTCTTGCTCTTGCTCAGGGGTTCTTGAACTCCTGAGCTCAAACAATCCTCCTGCCTTGGCCTCCCAGAGTGCTAGCATTACAGGCATGAGCCACTACACCTGGCCTGCTAATGTTTTTTTGAATGGTCGAAAACAATCAAAAGGAGAATGTTTCATGGCATGTGAAAATTACATGAAATGCAAATTTCAGTGTTTAAAATAAAATTTTATTAGAACACAATCATGCTCATTTGGTTACAGTTGAGAAAGAAACTATGTGACCCACAAAGCCCTAAAATACTTACTACTGGTATCTGCCCTTTACATTAGCAGTTTACTAGTTCCTGCTCTGTGCTTTGGACTTCTTTGGGGGGTGTTGAACAGTAAACATTTAAGTATATGTTCAGTGTAGCAAATTCCTTGAAGAAAAATAAAAGAGTAAAGGGGCTAGAATTGTGAATCGTAGGGAGGGTACAGAAGTTAATATATATATGGAATTCAAGGAAGGGTAGTTTATTTAGTAGGTGATATTTGAACAAAGACCTGAATGAAGATGGAAGTGAATCATGTGGTAGAGTATTTCTGGCAATGAGAACAAGAAATACTATAGCCCTGAGGCAGGACTATAGCTGTGGGTCTAGGAGCTAAGTGGTAGAAGATTCACTTAGAGAAGGGGAAGCCAAATTGTAGAAGGCCTTGTAGACCATGGAACAGACTTTGAATTTTATAATGTTTTATGAAAATTTTCCTCATTCTAGTAATTTATATTCTTTGTATGACTTTTTGAACTTTTTGCTTTTTGAAAAGCAAAAAAAAAAGGAAGAAAATTTTTTTTGTAATACCACTACTAGAGGTATAGACCTAGTTAAAATTTAATAGCTATACATATGTGTAAATATATGTAGTTTTTTTTTTTTGTTTGTTTTTTTTAAGACAGAGTCTCCCTTTGCTGCCCAGGCTAGAGTGAGTGCCGTGGCATCAGCCTAGCTCACAGCAACCTCAATCTCCTGGGCTCAAGCAGTCCTTCTGCCTCAGCCTCCCAAGTAGCTGGGACTACAGGCATGCGCCACCATGTCCAGCTAATTTTTTCTACATATATGTTAATTGGCCAATTAATTTCTTTCTATTTATAGTAGAGACGGGGTCTTGCTCTTGCTCAGGCTGGTTTCAAACTCCTGACCTTGAGCAGTCCACCCGCCTGGGCCTCCCAGAGTGCTAGGATTACAGGCATGAGCCACCTTGCCCGGCCTATATATAGTTTTAAGATACCAGGAAAGGAGTGAAAATCCTTTTCACTCAACATACCAAACACCTATCCATGTCAACAAATAGAGCACTTTCCAAAGTTTTTTGCTCTGAGGACTCCTTTACACTTCTAAAAATTGAATTTTTATTTATATGGCTTATATCTATTAGATATTAAAACTTGAGAAATTTTTAAAGTAACTAATTTTAAAACAATGATAATAAATCTATTACATGTTTATATACATGATTAGTATTTATTAATAAAAATGATAACTCTTTATTGTTTTAAAAAATTTTGGCTTGCTGACTGGGAATTGAACCTGGGTTGTGGCGAATAGAGCACCAACTCCTAATCACTAGACCACCAGGGAAATATATTTTTTAAACCTTATTTTCCAAAACAGAAAAGAAATTAGTGTGATGAGTAGCATTGCAGGTATTTTAATGTCTGCATTTGGTTTCTTATAAAGTTGTCTGAGTTTATATATATTGTTTCTTTTTTTTTTTTTTTTTTTTTTTTTGAGACAGAGTCTCGCTTTGTTGTCCAGGCTAGAGTGAGTGCCGTGGCGTCAGCCTAGCTCACAGCAACCTCAAACTCCTGGGCTCGAGCGATCCTTCTGCCTCAGCCTCCCGAGTAGCTGGGACTACAGGCATGTGCCACCATGCCCGGCTAATTTTTTATATATATATCAGTTGGCCAATTAATTTCTTTCTATTTATAGTAGAGACGGGGTCTCGCTCTTGCTCAGGCTGGTTTTGAACTCCTGACCTTGAGCAATCCGCCCGCCTCGGCCTCCCAGAGAGCTAGGATTACAGGCGTGAGCCACCGCGCCCGGCCTATATATATTGTTTCTTCGCCTCTAATGCCCTTCCTGGTTTTACCTACTCATCCTCGAAACCAGCTCAAATATCATTGACTTTGAAGGCCACCCCCCTTTTCTGTGTACATATATAGAGTTGATTGTACTTTCTTTTGTGCCCCACTCTGCATTTAATGCCTGCTTACTACATAACTATCTAGGTGTCAGGTCCTTGAGGTCAGTGACAATGTCTTATTCAGTCTTCAGTCATTATTTACTGATACTTCTCTTCCTAGTTTGCTGAATGAGTGAACTATTACTTTTTTATATGCAGTGTCAGTTCATCTTTTATCCAAACTGCTATTCTTTTAGTTGTACCAATTCCATGAGATTTTGTAACTTTTGAAAATTTAAGGGAAACTTGGGAATATTAGAATCTTGAATTTTCACTTTGATAACTTTTACTATTTATACATTCAAACATTGTTATATAAATAGTATATAAAATATGGCTGTGGCTTTATTCCTTTTAGGAAAGGTGCTTTTTTTCTTAATGTGTGAATATGTATATATGTATTTTGGAGTACCACACACTTTACTGAGGGGAGTTTCCCAATTATGTAAGGATTATGGGCAACCATAGCCCACTTGGCAGATTTGCCACAAATCAAAAAAGTTTATTTTTTAAAATAGGTTTACTAATTTCTTAAATAAGTGATTGATACCAACAGTTGATAAGTACAGAAATATGTTTAAGTATATGTGTCAAGGAAAATATACATAGTTGGAAATCCAAATTGTAACTGTTAGTCCTGTATAGTATAATTTTCATGAGTTGAGTAGCATTTCTTCCTAATTAGAATCTCTCTTTTTATTTTTGCTCAGTTAATAGATCCTTATGGAGTTATTTCCTGTAAATATCTATCAGTTTACATCCCCCAAAAATAATAACATGTAATTATCATGTTGTGGCGCGGTTCTCAAACTTTTTTTTTTTTTTTTGAGACAGGGTCTCACTCTGTCACCCAGGCTAGAGTGCAGTGGCACAATCATAGCTCAATATAACCTCAAATTCCTGGGCTCAAGGGGTCCTCCTGCCTCAGCCTTCTAAGTAGCTAGGACTACAGGCACATGCCACAACACCCAGCTAATTTTTAAATTTTGTTGTAGTGGTGGGGTGCTGTGTTGCCCAGGCTGGTCTTTAACTGGTAGGCTCAAGTGATCCATCCACCTCAGTCTCCCAAAGTGGTAGGATTATAGGCATGAGCCACTGTACCCAGCATCATACTTTTATGTTTGAATAAGAATATTCTAACGTGTATATTTGTGGTGTGGATTGGTGATGTCCGTTTCCAGGTAGTTCACATACCACATTTTGTCTTCCAAGTCTTAAAAAAATTATGTAGGATTTTATAGCTAAAAGAAATTTTGCAGATCTTCTAATTTAACTCTTTGAGGGGGTTAGTTCAGTTACATTGAGAAAATTCAAGACCAAAAAAGTAATGTTTCCAGAATCACAAATCTACTTAGCTAATAGACCAACAGAGACAATTATTAGAACCCAGGTTTTCCATTCTGCCTTGCTCTGTCGATCAGCAGGCCTTTCTTGACTCAATAATTTCACTATGGAACAGGTTTTTTTGTTTTTTTTTTTTTTGTCCTTTTTAGAATGAGAGCCAAGTCACAATAAGATCATTTGTATAAACCTAGGGATACTAAAATTGAAAATGTTTCTGTTTTTTCGAATTCTTTTCTCAGTCCCAGCTTTATTTTCAAAAGACGCTTGAAAATAATTTTTTCCTGGTTAAGAATGGCTTGAGGCCGGGCGCGGTGGCTCACGCCTGTAATCCTAGCACTCTGGGAGGCCGAGGCGGGCAGATTGCTCGAGGTCAGGAGTTTGAAACCAGCCTGAGCAAGAGCGAGACCCTGTCTCTACTATAAATAGGAAGAAATTAATTGGCCAAGTAATACATACAGAAAAAATTAGCCGGGCATGGTGGCGCATGCCTGTAGTCCCAGCTACTCGGGAGGCTGAGGCAGGAGGAGATTGCTTGAGCCCAGGAGTTTGAGGTTGCTGTGAGCTAGGCTGACGCCATGGCACTCACTCTAGCCAGGGCAACAGAGTGAGACTCTGTCTCAAAAAAAAAAAAAAAAAAAAAGAATGGCTTGAATCTGATGGGGGTCATCAAGAACTTAAGATTGTTTGAAAGAAATGAAGAAATCAATAAAGGATATCTATCTGGAAGTAAGACTCAGTTTATTGTTAGGTACATTGTGTTCTTCTTTGCCCCACATGAGGGAGTTGAATCATCTTCATGCTCATTATCACATCAAATATTAGAGAATTTTCAACATTCTTTTTCTCTTAGTAAGTTAGAACTATACCGAGAGATCCATTTGAGGTCAGTCCTATTTGTTATCATTACTAATATCATTATTATATATAGATACTTCCAAATATTTATATATAAGCATTGCCTGATAGATTGGAGCTATTCTGGAGAGTTCACATCAATTTAAGGAACATGAAGGAAGGGACCCAGAATGGTCTTGGAGTAGATTAATTGGGGAATTGTTCTCTAGCCAGCTGGACCACTTGGCTTCTCCCTTTTCTCCCATTTGGGGTAAACTGCAGACAGAAACAGCATTTGTCCTCCTAATACAGAACTGAGAATGAGCATTGGGACCAGAAAGGCAGGGCAGTGCCCTTAGGAACTTATGGCCCTTGGGCACTCACTCAGAGGATAAACTACTCACATACCCTGATAAAGAGCTCCCCTCCCCTACAAGTGCTAGAGACAAGCTACAGGTAACACAATAGGCAAGCCAAATTAAATTCAAAGAGGAGAACCAAACACTTAATGGAAAATCAGTACCATGAAAGAGAAGAAACAAACACAACAGACAGAAGATCTAAATTTTTAGGAAACAGTCAATAGAACAAGACTTTAAAATAAGTAGTTAATGTTCTCATAGACATGATTGTGCATGCATACATACATACAAATTACCAGAAATCTTGAAAATTAAAAATAGAACAACCAAAATAATTGTGCGAACAGCAATATGGGCACAGATGAAGAGCATATTAGTGAACTGAAAAATGGAGCTGAGGGATTCTCCCCAAACAAAGCATAAAGTGACAAAAAATATAGGAGAAAAAAAAAAACAAACAAGATACGCTGTTAGAACCTAACATTTTAGCAGCCATTTATAATAGGATATCCAGAAAGGGAGAGTGGTAGTAGAGGGTAGGAGGATGAATAACAGAGGAAATATTTTCCATAGCATTCTTTAGGATCTCTAGTACAATGTTGAATAGTAGAGATGATAGGAGTCATCTTTGTCTTGTTTTTATTTTATTTTATTTCTTTTTTGAGACAGAGTCTCACTCTGCTTCCTAGGCTAGAGTGCAGTGGTGTCATCATAGCTCACTGCAACCTCAAACTCAGGGGCTCAAGCAATCCATCTGCCTCAGCCTCCTGATTAGCTGGGATTACAGGTGTGCACCATTACACCTGACTAGTTTTTCTATTTTATGTACAGACAGGGTCTTGCTATGTTGTGAACTTCTGGCTACAAGCGATCCTCCCACCTCAGCCTCCCAAAGTGCTAGGATTATAGGCATGAGCCAGTTTACCCAGCCTTTTTTTTTTTTTTTAATTAGTGACATACATGGTTTTGCTCTTTTAATTTGTAAGTTACATTAATTAATTATTTTATTTTATTTTTTTGAGACAGAGTCGGCTCTGTTGCCCAGGCTACAGTGCTGTGGCGTCAGCGTAGCTCACAGCAACCTCAAACTGCTGGGCTCAAGCGATCCTTCTGCCTCAGACTCCCAAGTAGCTGGGACTATAGGATTGCGCTGCCATGCCCGGCTAATTTTTTGTATGTATATTTTTAGTTGTCCAGATAATTTCTTTTTTTTTGAGACAGAGTCTCACTTTGTTGCCCAGGCTACAGTGAGTGCTGTGGTATCAGCCTAGCTCACAGCAACCTCAAACTCCTGGGCTCAAGCAGTCCTGCTGCCTCAGCCTCCTAAGTAGCTGGGACTACAGGCATGTGCCACCATGCCTGGCTAGTTTTTTCTATATTTATTAGTTGGCCAATTAATTTCTTTCTTTCTTTTTTTTTTTTTTTTTTAGTCGAGACGGGGGTCTTGCTCTTGCTCAGGCTGATTTCGAACTCCTGAGCTTGAGCAATCCACCCACCTAAGCCTCCCAGAGTGCTAGGATTACAGGCATGAGCCACGGCACCCCGCCAATTTCTTTCTATTTTTAGTAGAGCTGGGGTCTCCTTCTTGCTTAGGCTGGTCTTGAACTCCTGACCTTGAGGGATCCTCCCACCTCGGCCTCCCAGAGTGCTAGGATTACAGGCGTGAGCCACCACGCCCGGCCAGTTTATTAATATTGAAACATTGGGATAAACACTATTTGATATTGATATACTACCTAACTTGCTAATGATGTGTTTCACTTAAATGTTCATAATCACGATAATTGCTTTCTCTTTCTGTGAATGTTGTACATTTTGACCAAAAACTGATTATTCGGCTTTTTAAAGAAAAATTCAGAATGATCAAAACATCTTGTATATTCCAAAATCAGAATACACCTATATTGATAGTAATAAATTTGGGGTGTTTTGTGAAAAGAAAATATAAAGGCTCCTTATACAGGAAAGGTTTAAACAGAACTTTTTTTCCTTAAGGGATATGATGAAAATTTTGTAATTTGTTAATCCCTTCTTCTTTTATATATGACTTTTCAGAATTTTCTTATTGTCAATTTTATTTCTTTTTAGGTACGCATAGCTGCTAAATTCATCACTCATGCACCCCCAGGGGAATTTAATGAAGTATTCAATGGTGAGTAAAGATAAGTATTTAGTTATTTTAATCCCTTCTTAATTACTGCTATTCATTGAGTGTTTGCTGTCTCTTTTAATTCTTATGACATGTTATAGCTATAGCTAAAGAAATCAAGATTCAAGGAGATTAAAAGAACTTGTCCAAGGTCACCCACCTACTAAGTGTCAGGATAAGGATTTAAACTGAGGTCTGAGTCAAAAGCAAGCTCTTAACCCATAAATTAAGATGCCTATTTTAATGTGAGAAAAGATTTAAGGTAGTTTAATATCAATAAATGTAGAAACAATATTAAATTATTTTCATAGTTTTGTTTTTATCATAAATCATAGCTTAAATTTCTTCAGTGCTTTCACTCAGGAAGTAGAATAGGACACTTTCTAGGACTAGTGGTGCTGAACTGACTGTATCTGGGAAGCTTATTAAATGTACAGATTCAGCTTTATTGTCTCCTCAAGATTCTCATTCATTACATCTGAGGCAGAATCAGGCAGTCTGTGTTTGATAAAGTTCTTTTTTTTTTTTTGAGACAGAGTCTCGCTATGTGTCCCAGGCTAGAGTGAGTGCCGTGGCATCAGTCTAGCTCACAGCAACCTCATACTCCTGGGCTCAAGCAATCCTCCTTCCTCAGCCTCCCAAGTAGCTGGGACTACAGGCATGTGCCACCATGCCCAGCTAATTTTTTCTATATATATATTAGTTGGCCAATTAATTTCTTTCTAATTTTATAGTAGAGACGGGGTCTCACTCTTGCTCAGGCTGGTTTCAAACTCCTGACCTCGAGCAATCCACCCGCCTCAGCCTCCCAGAGTGCTAGGATTATAGGCATGAGCCACTGCACCGGGCCTGATCAAGTTCTTTACCAGGTGATTCTGAATCACAGCCAGTTTGGGAACCACTATTCTAATTCGTTTACAACCTTCCATACTATTTGCTGTCTTAGCACAACTAACTAACTTACTTACTTACTTACTTACTTATCTATCTATCTATCTATCTATCTATCTATCTATCTATCTATCTATCTATCTATCTATCTATTTAGGAGATAGAGTCTCACTCGTGTTGCCCAGGCTAGAGTGCCATGGCATCAGCCTATCTCACAGCAACCTCAAACTCCTGGGCTCAAGCAATCCTCCTGCCTCAGCCTCCCGAGTAGCTGGGACTACAGAGATGCGCCACTATGCCTGGCTATATTTTTTCTATATATTTTTAGTTGGCCAATTAACTTCTTTCTATTTTTAGTAGAGACAGGGTCTCAATTTTGCTCAGGCTGGGCTCGAACTCCTGAGCTCAAACTATCCGCCCACCTCGGCCTCCTAGAGTGCTAGGATTACAGGCGTGAGCCACTGCACCCGGCCTTAGCACAACTATAATAAGATTAAAAAATATAGATGGGGCATCCTAAACTTCATGATTAAATCAATCATCATACTCCTCTTTTTAGTTATTACATTAATTCATCTCAAAGATCTCTTAAGTAAAATCATGATCTTTGTTGCATCTTGGTTCAGTTGAGCAAACATATATTTTGAAATTCTGGTTTTATATTAGAAGATTAACTACTTGAGAGGAACTGTGTGATATTCCTGTGTACCTGGTCCAGAGTCCCACAGGTGGAACAATCAGTAATCTTCACTAGTAAAATTAATGATGCAGAGAAAAAGTAACTAGGAGAAACATACAAACATAAACATTTACTTCAAGAAGGATTTTTTTGTTTTTGAGACAGGATCTTGCTCTGTTTCATGGGCTTGACTATAGAGCAGTGGCATCATCATAGCTCACTTCAACCTCAAACTTCAGGGCTCAACCACTCCTCCTGCTTCAGCTTCCCAAGTAGCTAGGACTACAGGCACATGTCACCATGCTGGCTAATTTTTTTTATATTTTGTAGAGACAGGATCCCACTATATTGCTCAGACTGCTTTCAAACTCCTGGGCTTAAGCAATCCTCCCACCTCGGCCTCCCAAAGTACTAGGATTACAGGCATGAACATTGCACCTGGCCAAGATATTCTTTATAAAATTGTTTGTGGATTTTGAGCTCTAACAGCAAAGGAAACAAATGCAGCCTTACTCTGGTCTTTCTTCCACATTGACCAAATGTAAATTTTCAATAATTGAACTTTTAGAAAATTCTTCTTAAACTTTATAATTCAGATAAATTCTTGACTTAACAAAATTAATGTCCTTTGTAATTAGAAGTCTGTTGTTTTATTTCTAACAACTGAATATACTTTATAGGAGTATCATGAGAATAACCGATAGCAAAGCATTGGATTAGGAATTTACAAGATACTAGTGGCATGAGGGCTGGTTTTTATTGGCACACATTGGCCTCTGCCAGGCCCTTCTTTCAGAAGCTCTGAGAGCCTCAAAGCTTATTGCAATGACCTATGCCTTGTAATTAGCCTTCCCTCTTGGAGTTAATGCTTGGTAGTTTCTTAGTAACAAAGATTGTCTTCTTCCAAAAGAAAAGTGACTAGACTCTTTGACACACAGCTTTTTTAAAATGTTGTAGACCATCACATTAGATTCTCCAAAAGAAAAATGTGTTGAAGAATTTCATTGCCACTGACTGAATTGTGCCTGAGTTTCTTGATCTGATGTTGTAGAAGAACCTGCGATTCTTAATCTAAGCTCATTTTAAAAGATTCATTTAGATACAAAATTAACAGTCCTAATGGTAGCCTTCTATCAACCATTTTTTTCATTTGTTTTGAAATTCCTTGAGAATTTATTGTTGAATTATTACAGTACACATTAATGGCAAATCTATGAATATTAACATCTGTTCATTTTCATTTTTAGAATTTCTACACATACAGTACACCCAAAGACTAATCTTGCAAAGGCTGAATTTAAAAAATTTAATCTAGAAATCTGCTAAAATTTCTCAAATTTGTCTTCTACTGAACATTTTAACATTCTTTCCTCCTCAGATGTTCGGCTACTACTTAATAATGACAATCTTCTCAGGGAAGGGGCAGCACAGTAAGTATCTTTCTAAATCCACTTATGATATTATTCTAACATTGGATAAACTGTGATGACAATAAACAAGTATCCTGAAAGCTAAGTTTAAAATACATCAGAATAGAGCACTTGATGTTAGCATTTTAGTTGTTGTTTTTTTCTTGGAGAAAACATGTTCTCCCCAAATGTTGTTTACTTTCTCAAAGCTTATTATAGTATATGAAATTATTTTTTTTTTTTTTTTTTTTTTTTTTTTTTTTTTGAGACAGAGTCTCACTTTTGTTGCCCAGGCTAGAGTGAGTGCCGTGGCGTCAGCCTAGCTCACAGCAACCTCAAACTCCTGGGCTCAAGCGATCCTCCTGCCTCAGCCTCCCGAGTAGCTGGGACTACAGGCATGCACCACCATGCCCGGCTAATTTTTTGTATATATACTTTTAGTTGGTCAATTAATTTCTTTCTATTTTTAGTAGAGACGGGGTCTCGCTCAGGCTGGTTTCGAACTCCCGACCTCGAGCAATCCGCCCGCCTCGGCCTCCCAGAGTGCTAGGATTACAGGCGTGAGCCACCGCGCCCGGCCATATATGAAATTATTTACTTTTGTTTTTGCCAAGATTTGCCCCATTAAAATGGTTTAACATTAGTAGTTAGGTTTTCTTTTATAGTTTTTCTAGTTCATGTTGAATTTTTTTTAACTGCTAGTTATAGAAACATTAAGCTGCTATTGAGGAATGATGTTGTTTCACAAATTGCCAAATGATAGCAGATATAAGTGCTTTAATAGTGAGAGTTAACCAACCATAGGATAAAGGCATGATTAATCCACCTTGTTATTGACTCCTTATCACTGTCAAGCTAATTTATCTTTCGAAAATAACATTTTCATTTTGTCCTTGCCTCAAAAACATTTTAGTGGTGCTTTATTTTTTATCTCCTACAATCAAATCTAAATTCTATATACTTTCAAGGCCCCCTGATATCTGTCTGGCTTCATCACTACTCTCCTCTACTCTTCAACACAAAGTTCTATTTCAGTTATTGTCTATGCAGCTGGCCCAGAGTTCCTATGTGAAGAGGAAACCAGAATTGGATAATGGCTGGTGTGGGATTGGTGGGAGGGGGTGGGGGGATAAGGTCCATCCTGCTTTTTTGGAAGCCATTTTGGGACTAGATTCTGGGAAACCTGGAATTTGCAGTGTCATTGTAATTGTTATCTTGGATGATATCCAAATTATAATGCATTGATTTAGGAAAGCTAGGCACACATTAAAGATACACTAATGCTGGTTTCTCTTAGATTCATAGACTTTGTCATAGAAGAAAACATTCATGATTTGCTAGTTCAACCCCCTCTCTACCCTTTCTTTTTCATTGAAAGAATCTCAGCTACTTCTATGAGCATATGGTTATCCAATTTGAAAGCTTCCAGTAATAAGGAATTCCCTGTCTCACAAGTTCTTCAATTTGCCTGCCATGTTGGTCTTAGTTTTATCCTTGAAAGGTACCCAAAATAAATCTGTGTACTTCACTTGATAAGGTACTGCTGAAGGGGGTAGGGGTTAAATGTTACTCAAGCATGATTACAATCTAAGCCTATTATCCCATTTCCAATTAGGACTAAATAGAAGTTGGTATGTAGTTCATATGCTTTAGTTGCTTCAATTGCACTGACACTAAGGCTTTGTATTTATAAATATTCTGGTTCTTATAAACTCTAGGTTCTTGGAGAACCTTCTTGTTAAAGGAGAATTTTCCTGGGCCCAAATATTTGATTTTTCATAGGGATGAAGAGTTCAGTTTTATATCTATATTGAAGTGCTTCAGTCCCTTGGCCATAGTCCTCCTAGTAAGCCCTCAGTAAATGTTATTTCAGTAATCAACATCGTTATTGCCTTCTGTCTATATAAAATGAAGAAAGCCTGAAAGACCTAGAATATACCCTCTCCTGGATTTCTACCTATGTTTCTGACTACCATAACCATTCCCTGACGATTCCAGCACCTCTGGAATAAGTAGGGTGTATTAGGTCACATTAAAGAGTGAATTTTATTCTGAGAGAGAAAGTTATTTAGTGTTTTGAGCAGAGAATGACATGATGAGACATATTTTAGAATAATCACTGGCTCCTGTGTAGGGGAGGCAAAGGCTATTAGAGTAGTTAAGGATAGATGGTAGAGTTTTAGACTAGAGTGGTAGCAGGTGGGGGTAGTGGGGAGGAGTCAGATTCTGAATAGGCTTGTAAGTAGAGCCTACAAGATTTACTGATGGTTTAGATATAAAGTGTGAGAGAAATAAAAGCCAAGGATGTCCTCAAGTTTAGCTTGAGTAGCTATTTACTTAAGATGGAATGAAATGTAAGCAAATTTTGGTGTTGGTGTTTGTAAACCACAGTCTTAGGACATACACTGGAATGGAATATTATTTAATTCCTACTCCTTAAGCTTTTTTAAAAAATTTACTTTCCATGAACAATTAATTTGTACTCTTTTCTGAAGAGTTAGTGTGTTTGAGACTCATTCTGCTATGTGGGCATGTAATTTAAAATTAAGACTTAGTGGTCTAGCAGGTATTTCAGAAGGTTGAAATTGGGAATTCTGTGAGAAGACTGATACTTCTCAATAATATAAGTGTATTATGCTCTCTCAGTGCAGCTTATTTATATCTTTCACCTTTTACTTTAGCTTACTTTGTAAAATGTATTAGAGAGCCATTAAAAATGCAGAATTTTCTGTGGGGTGTGGTGGCCCCATGCCTGTAATTGCAGCACTTTTGGAGGCTGAGGGGGGAGGATCACTTGAGGCCAGGAATTGGAGACCAGCCTAGGCAACATAGCAAGACTCTGTCTCTACAAAAAAAAAAAATTAAAAAATTAGCTGGGTGTGGTGGTGTGTTCCTATAGTCTCAGCTCCTTAGGAGGCTGAGGCAGGAAGATCGCTTGAGCCCAGGAGTTCAAGACTGGTGGTGAGCTATGATCACACCACTGCACTCCAGTCCGGGCAACAGAGGGATACCCTGTCTCTTAAAAAGAAATACTGATTTTATAAATCGAGCACTGGAAAAATAAATAATAATGTGAGGCATGTACTTTATTATGCATACCCCTTTTTTAAATGACTTGTGCTCTGTGCCTTAGGCTCTACTCTGAGACTTGACTTGTGCTCATCTTCCACTTTCTTCCCAGGTCAAATGCCTCTGTCATTTAATGATGTTTTTTCCTACCCTGTCCTACCTCAGAGAGCTATAAATTAAAAAGTCATTTCCAAAATAATATATGTATTGAAGATTCTTTGAATTACTGAAAGTTTGGGCCTAAATGATTAAAGCTTTTGGTGATTCACAGTAATCAGATTGCTTTAAAACTTTAGAATTAGCCTGGCATGGTGGTGTGTGCCTGTAGTCCCAGCTACTCTGGAGGCTCAGGCAGAAGGATTGCTTGAGCCCTGGCTGGCATGGCCAACACAGAGAGACCCGCATCTCTAAAACAACAACGAAAAGTACTTTGGAATTATCTAAGGTTTTTTGGAGCTTAGGAGTGAACAGGAAAAGGTAATTTCAGAGTTTGAGGAGCTTCTAAGATCTCTGCAGAGTGATCCCTTCAGAAAGCTAAAAGGTATTATGTTAACACTGGATGTCTGGGGAGAAAGGGAAAAGGCACCATGTAGTATTCCCTTTTACTGTGATGTGAACTACTTTCATGTTTATTTACACATAATTATTTTCTCTTTTCCTCCTTTTTTTTTTTTTAACTTTTAAAAAAACAGTGCGTTTGCCCAGTATAACATGGATCAGTTCACGCCTGTGAAGATAGAAGGATATGAAGATCAGGTAATAATTGCCTGTTAGATAGGATATGCCTAGCAGGTCATAGAGATCTTAGAAACCAAAGCAGATGTCTGAACCAGGTGCTGAATAAATTCATGTCTTAGTTTTCATAGTTTTTGTAAATATCCTACATATTAGCGAATTCTTCCTCTCTATGATAACACTAGTAGTTTCTTTGATAAGAAAGGAGAATGGTCTCCAAAAAGAACAGTGAAAATAAAAGGATTTGAGTTTTACAGGTTTTTCAGCTGTCTCTAATTCTCCTTGATAAGAATAACAGGAGACACCATATTTAATGGAAAAACAGGCATTCCTACTGAAATTTAGACTACTTTAAATTTACACTACTTATTACTTATTTGATGGTTTGGAGATGGGGTGATAAAAACTCCACTTTATGTGTTTTTCATTTTTGAACCATGGTGGAATCTATTACCTATTTTAAATACTAAGTATAATGACTCTGGAAAAATAGGTGAAAAAAAGAATATAAAAGTTGCAACTGTGTTGCAACATAAATCTTATATATTAGATAGTAACCAAGAAATGATGTGTATTATTAAGATGGGAGAAGTTTGACTTACCCATAAATATAATATTCTTTATAATAATAAAAATGATATTTGGTTGAAAATCAATATGAAAGAAATCTGACTAAATGAAAAGTTAACTGTCTTCCTCAGAATTTGTATTTATGTGTTTATTTAGGAAAATGTGATAAAAACTGTCTTTTTTACAGAGTTACTAATGTTTGTAATTACTCTTTGGAAGGTCTTAATTACAGAGCACGGTGACCTGGGTAATAGCAGATTTTTAGATCCAAGAAACAAAATTTCCTTTAAGTTTGATCACTTACGGAAAGAAGCCAGTGACCCCCAACCAGAGGAAGTAGATGGAAGTCTGAAGTCTTGGAGAGAATCCTGTGATAGTGCTTTAAGAGCCTATGTGAAAGATCATTATTCCAACGGCTTCTGTACTGTTAAGTATCTACTTACTTCATAATTAGAGGGTTTTATTTCTTATATTTTGTTTACCTTACCTTTTGGGGGCTTTGGCCTGCCAAATATCACTTTTTCTTCTTTGTTGTGGTCTCTGCATTTTATTCCCTAAATCATTTTTGAAAGGGGTATAAATAAGTGGAAAATTTTATATGAGAAATTCCTTTTTAAAATCCCAGTGCATAAAACATTTAAATCTCAGTGTATTCTATTTCACATTGGTTCTATATACTCATGAGAAATTGCCTCTTATAACCATCAAAAAAAGGTCTTAAGCTTCAACATGGGAAAAAATGATAAATGAAGATTGTCAGAAGAGCTGTTGCTCACATTTATGAATTTTCCATGTAGCCATTTTTACAAAAAGCTACTTCTGCATAATTTAGGTGTTTTCATTGGATAATCAAAATTATTAGAACTAAACAATTTTTTAAGAATCAAGAGTAGTTTGATTATCTTTTACTACCTCTTGACTCAAAAAATGATGAACTTAGCTCTACTTGATTTCTCCTTATAAAATTATGACTTTTATCTTCACAGGAGGAAGAGAAAAAATAAAAATAAATTATGACATTAAGAAAAATATTGATTAGAATATTTTATTTTTGCATTTTAAAATTTATTTTTAACTGACAGTGTATATGTTTATGGTGTGTATGTGATGTTTTGAAATATGTACACATTGTGGAATGGCTAAATAGAGCTCATTAACATGCATTATCTCATGTACCTTTTTTGTGATGAGAATACTTAAAATCTATCACAGTGGTTTTCAAGTAATAAAATACATTGTTATTAACTGGAATATTTTAAATATGTAATGATGAGTTACATGGAAATGTAGAATATTAGTTATGCACACTTACTTAGTTTGAAGCCTTACTAACTAGTTTGACTCCTAGCACTGCCACTAACTAGTTGTGTGAACTTAGGTAAATTACTTAATATCTCTGTGCTTCAACTTCTTCATCTGTAAACTGGAAATAATAGTGTTTTTTTTTTGTTTGTTTGTTTTTTGAGACAGAGTCTCGCTTTGTTGTCCAGGCTAGAGTGAGTGCCGTGGCGTCAGCCTAGCTCACAGCAACCTCAAACTCCTGGGCTCCAGCGATCCTTCTGCCACAGCCTCCCAAGTAGCTGGGACTACAGGCATGCGCCACCATGCCCGGCTAATTTTTTATATATATATCAGTTGGCCAATTAATTTCTTTCTATTTATAGTAGAGACGGGGTCTCGCTCTTGCTCAGGCTGGTTTTGAACTCCTGACCTTGAGCAATCCGCCCGCCTCGGCCTCCCAGAGAGCTAGGATTACAGGCGTGAGCCACCGGAAATAATAGTTTTTAACCTCATAGAATTGTCGTGAGGCTTAAGTGAATTAATAACGTATATAAAATATAAAGTGCATGGAATCGTGCCTCGCACAAAGTAAGCTATGCATAAATGTTAGATGTCATCATATGTTTGATTTTTAAAAAAAAAAATAATGGAGAAAACCCATTATGGTGGATAAGTACAGAATTCCTTTCTGGAAGCCAGTATTGCAAAGGGAGACATGATAACACTGCCTTTTAGAGATTGACTATTTAGGCCAGGCGTGGTGATTCATGCCTGTAATCCCAGCCCTTTGGGAGGCCGAGGCAGGAGGACTGCTTGAGGCCAGGAGTTTGAGACCAGCCTGGGTGACATAGCAAGACCTCATCTCTACAAAAAAAATTTTAGAAATTAGCCAGGCATGGTGGCACACACCTGTAGTCCCAGCTACTCAGGAGTCTGAGGTAGGAGGATTATTTGAGCCCAAGAGTTTGGGCTACAGTGAGCTATGATTGCATCATTACACTCCAACCTGGATGAGAGAGCAAGACCCTGTCTCAATTAAAAACAAAACAAAAAAGAAATTGACTATTAAACCCTAAATACACTTTCAATTTACCATTTGTTACCTATTCAGAGTTTATTACTATCCATTCCTAATTCAATAAGCCCCAGCACCAAGTAACCCTACTGTGTCCTTGATATTCTAGTTAATGTATACTTGAAAACCACTGTGATAGATTTTAAGTGTTCTCACCACAAATAAGGTATATGAGGTAATGCATGTTAATAAACTCTACTTAGCCATTTGCAGTGTATACATATTTCAAAACATCATGTTGTACACAGAGTAAACATAACAATTATTTTCAGTTATTGTCATTTCTATTAACTATCAAAGGAGCTACAGAAAGTAGTCATGGAATTGTTCTGATGGTGGCTACTGTACTTAAGTGTTCTATATCCTTAGCTGTCCTGCTTAGTAGTCTATAATTTCATCTTCTTATTCCCTATCACATTTTCTATATAGCATGTTCCAAACATTTCTCATTGTCCCCAGATGCACATCTAATCCCTCACATTTTGTTAAGATTAAGACTGACGTGAAGTCTTTTATCTCTTTTATTCAGTCAGAAATCTTCCCTTGCTTCAATTGTACTTAAATCTGAGGAAGAAGGGTTCTTATTCTTGACTTCATACTATCCCATGTGCTTCCAGACATCCTCTTGTGACTTTATTTTCTCTTCTGATATGTTTCTCTTGTCGTTAAGGGGAAAAAACTTTCCTCAGTCATAGTTCCTGTGAGTCATTTCTCTTTCTTTATCTCCTCTATCTACCTTGCCCTTTCTCCTCCACTTTCTCCCTTTTCTCATCTCTGTCTCTGCATCACCACCAAACCAACAAGCATTCTTCCCCTATTAATGCCATTTCCTTTATCCACTTCTGAACCCTTCGGATTTTCACTTTATTCCCCATTCTACAGAAACTGTTCTCTGAGGTTACTAATGGTTCCTGAATTACCTGATGGCAGTGTCCTTTTCTTAGTCTTTGACTTCTGTATGGCATTTCACACTGAGGCCAACAAGCTGCTTCTAGAAATTATGATTTGCTTAGGCTTCTATGTCAGCACCCTCTAATTATTCTGTTTGTACTTATTTTTTTCCTTCCCTGCCTTTGTAAATATAGGCATTCCCCAAAGAAACATTTCTCTCTCTTGAAAGCTCATAGTCCATTTAATGTAGGGAGAGTAACAGATGTTTGTGTCACAAAAACAGTGGGTTTGGATTGAGCCTGTACCACTTGCTTTCTGAGTGACCTTAGGCAAGAAGATCTGTGAACTTCACCTCTATCATCTGTAGATAACAATGTGTTTCACTAGATTTATTAGAATAAGTGGAAAATACATGTAAAAACGTATTTGTGACTGTAGCAGCAGTCCCCAAACTTTTTGGCACCAGAGACTCGTGTCATGGAAGACAATTTTTCCATGGACCAAGGGTAGGGGGTGGTGGGGTGTTGTGGGTGAAGGTGAAGGTAAAGGTGGTACCGAGCTTAGGCCTGTTTCCTGACAGGCCACCGACCAGTACTGGCCTAGAGGTTGTGGACCACAGCTATAAATCACTATTTCTTTTCTTTGCTTTCTCTTGGCGATTGCGTTCCCATTCACTTCTCCCACACTAAGGAAGAGTTGGTATTTCTAACTACTAACTAGACATCTCCATCTAGATTTCCAATTTGTTAATGATACACCATCTTTCTAGTCATCTTTTGGTTCCTTCTTTCCTTTGCCCTTCATTTGCAGTATATTGCTAAACTTTTTATCATACTTGTGCATTCTGTATGCAACTGCTCCTTCCCATTCCTGTAGACACCACCCTAGCTTATTGCCTAGGTTAATTCTGTGGCCTCCTAACCAACCTTCAGCTTTTCTTCCATTTTATCCTGCACACCAATTTTTTTTTTTTTTTTTGAGACAGAGTCTCGCTTTGTTGCCCAGGCTAGAGTGAGTGCCATGGCGTCAGCCTAGCTCACAGCAACCTCAAACTCCTGGGCTCAAGCAATCCTGCTGCCTCAGCCTCCCCAGTAGCTGGGACTACGGGCATGCGCCACCATGCCCGGCTAGTTTTTTCTATATATATTAGTTGGCCAATTAATTTCTATTTATAGTAGAGACGGGGTCTCGCTCTTGCTCAGGCTGGTTTCGAACTTCTGACCTCGAGCAATCCGCCCGCCTCGGCCTCCCAGAGTGCTAGGATTACAGGCGTGAGCCACCGCGCCCGGCCTTGCACACCAATATTGATTATTCTCCCAAAATATTAGTTTTGGCCTTGTTTTGCTGTCTCTCCATTGCCTGCTATTACGTGACCTGTTTTGTCTCCCACTAGTCTACATCACACACCCTCTAACCTGAGAGAACTGCCATTAACTAAACAAGCCCTCAGTTTCCTGCTTACACTATTTACTCATCTTTATTCTCAGCCTTTGCTTATCATAATCTCATCTGTCTTGTAAAGCCCAGCTTAAATGGCACCTCCCTTGTGCTCTAAACCAAGAGCAATAATTCCTTCTGTATTCATTGTACTACTACGTCTGCTACCTAACATGTTCTGCTGTGTTCATATCCCATGAACTCTGTTGTGTCATAATCTCATTCTGTCTAATTCTTTGTCTCCAGGATTTAGCACACTACTTTTGTACAGTGTTTATTGTTTAGATTAAATATGTTTTTGGAGTCTAACTATGTTTTTTCCAATAATAGGTTTATGCTAAAACTATAGATGGGCAACAGACTATTATTGCATGTATTGAAAGCCACCAGTTTCAACCTAAAAACTTCTGGTAAGAAACAGATGTTCCCTTCTATTTGTATCTAATTTATATTAGAAAGAAACCAGCAGTTGAGACATGGTTTTTAATCTAACTAGCTTGGAATAAATTATTTAACTTATAGACTTCAGTTCCCCAACTATAAAATGAGAGATTTAGACATTTAAACTCCTTCCAATTCTAAGATTTTATAATCATGTTTAAAAAAACAAACAAACTCTTACTGAGTGAGAACAAGTAATTAATAAAGTGCTCAGTTGAAAATCCAAGTTATACTTGGGTTAGGGTTAATAATACTTGAATTAATTGCATAACTCAGCAGCCTATCCATCCATTTTTGGAATAGTCGCCTATGAACAGAATAGGCAGAGTTTTCTACTTCAAGAGAAGAAAAGGAAAAATGGAAGTCAAAATAACTTTTAAAAGTCTATGGGCGGACCTCTTGGATCCAGATTTATATTTAAGTAAATGGAGCCTTGAGTTTGTCAAACTGGAAATGACTCTTTTTCTTTTCCCTCAGCTTTCTGAGTCAGTGACAAATCACCTTTCTTATTGATTATTGCTAATTCTGAAGGATTGTATATGTGTGTTTTAATAGGAATGGTCGCTGGAGATCAGAGTGGAAGTTCACCATTACACCACCTACAGCCCAGGTGGTTGGAGTGCTTAAGATTCAGGTGAGATTCCAACATGTTTATAGACTGTGGTTTAACCCATGAACTGCCATGTGGGTTGTATTTAACTCATGCTAGTTTTGAGCCATGCTCATGAAGCATTTGTAATTCACACATCTCTTCACCTTGGAGGCTATGAGAATTATTTATCAAGTTACGTATAACTCATGTACAGAAAATAATAAAAAATAAATTTTTCATTAAATTAGAAAGGATCGTTTTGTTTTCGAAGTTTTTATTTTATTTTCTTAATAAAACACCATGGCCCCAGGGAAAAACACTTTTTTCCTAGTGTGGCAGTGTGCTAAAATTCACGTCTTTAAAACAGACATGCAAGTTGATATTTGTTCTAGTAGTAAAAATAAGGACAAACTATATGTAGATGCAAAGGAAGATCAAAGGCAGTGAATAGAAACAGAAACCCTTTTCCTGGGGAATAAACAGAGCTATTCTGGGTTGATAAAGAATAGTCATGTAGAGTGTACTGCAACATGACTATTGTTATTTTTTTCTTTCAAAAATAATGTAAGATCTTTCCAGAAATTACCAAATAGCAGTTTTAGGAAAGAATAAAATAAGTAATAAGAAGTTACTATATAGGCGCGGTGCTGTGGCTCATGCCTATAATCCTAACACTTTAGGAGGCCGAGGTGGGTGGATCGCTCAAGGCTGAGCAAGAGCAAGACTGTCTTTGCTAAAAATAGAAAGAAATTAATTGGCCAACTAAAAATATATAGAAAAAATTAGCCTGGCATGGTGGCGCATGACTGTAATCCCAGCTACTCGGGAGGCTAAGGCAGAAGGATTGCTTGAGCCCAGGAGTTTGAGGTTGCTATGAGCTAGGCTGACATGACAGTACTCTAGCCCAGGCAACAGAGTGAGACTGTGTCTCGAGAAGAAAAAAAAAAAAAGAAGTTACTAAATAGCAGTTACCCTAAGACCCTGTAACTTAGGGTCTTTTATGTATATTATCTCATTTATGTGTGTGTGTATATAAAACTTCTGAAGAAAAGCTATATGAATGGTTTTGTTGGTGGTTTTTGTTTTTTTGACAGAAGGTTTTAAAATAAATAAAACTAAATTAAACTAAACTGAATAAAACAGGAACTGGAGAGAATGGCCAGATGTCATCTTGTTAGAGTATAAATAGCCAGGCAGAGTAGATTTCTAATACTGGTGTCAGGGCAGACAAGCAGCTGAATAAGATACCTCTTAACTCATTCGATGCCTATCTGGATTGAAACCTTCTAATATCTTAGCAGAGATTTCACTTTCTAAATTCAGGGTGATTTAATTTTTAAGCCTGACTAACTCTTATGGTCAGATTAAACAGTTACAGATAAGTATGAAGATCTGTATCTAATTGTACCCATGTTATATCATGTTAACTCTTGCTTTAATAACAATTAGCAAGAGTGATCTTTTTTAATGGTGTATCTTAATCAGATCCGTAGTTAGTAAATGCTGTCTGCATCCTCTTTTCATACATACCTCTAGCTTCCTGCTACAAGTAGCATCCCCCAGGTGAAGCAGTTCTGGGGGAAGTGTTCACAGTTCTGGGAGCAGCCCTCAGTGTTATGTAAGAGTTAGTAAATAAATATGCCAGCTTCCTCACTCCTCAAGTGAGACAACTCTGAAGCATGTTCTACTTAGTCTTCCAGAGCCCAGGGCCCACAGCTGCAACCTGTTCATTAATGCACTTGTAAAGCTACTTTCTCTTTCATGTCTCACTTTCTCAGTCCCCTGATCAAGCTTCCTGAGATTAGCTCCCAAATAAGTTATTTTCCCTTAAATCTTTAGCTTGGGGTCTGCTAAAACAGTATACTGTTCTGTTTCTGTTAACCGACTCTATTAGTAGCCTAATGCTCTAGACCAGCGGTCCCAACCTTTTTGTCACCAGGGACTGGTTTCATGAAAGGCCGTGGGGGCTGGGGGCAAAGCTCAGGTGGTGATGCAAGCAATGGGGCATTGGCTTCCTGCCGTTCACTTCCTGCTGTGTGCTTCCCCACTTCCTATTTTTCCACAAGGGAAGTGGACAGGGAAGCTCTGTGGCCTGGTCCTTAACAGGCCATGGACCGGTACCAGTTCGCAGCTCAGGAATAAGTGGCCACAGCTCTAAAACTTTTGTATGGCATCAGCATTAACCTGGTAGCTTACCATAAAGTTATGTGAGTGCATTTACTTCATTTACAGGCAGAAATAGTTATTTGTATTTTAGCTTTGCCAATGCAAACCTATGAAGTAAGAGCATTCATCACAAAGGGTGGTAATTTCTAGTAGAAGTTTTATAAGAGACCCCAGTGTGCAGAACCTCATTTATACCTTTCTAAGCACATATTTTCTGATCAGACTTTCAGGGAAGGCTTACTTCATTCATATGTCTTTTAAAAATTGGAGGGAGAATTATTTGGAAGAATCATTAAGATATTTAGGCTAGTCTATAGGCAAAAGGGTAGTTCTGAGAAGGCAACAATGTCTGAGGATTTGTGTTGATAACAGTCATATTGAACTCTGTATTAACTGAACCATTTTCATATTAGCAGATGAGGCCTAGAAAAGGTTTTGTTTTGGAACAGGCAGAGTTTAAACTTAATTTCTAACAATTATTATATCATTAGTGTATTAGATAATGAAATTAATATTTTTAGAATTTTCAGGTGAGTTCATAAACAGACTTATTGGCCTTATCCTATATACCTATCCATGTCCTAGTTCTTAAGAAACATAATGGAAATTCATACCAATTGCATAGTCTTTGTTCTTGGACAAAAATGAATGTGCCCTGCATGCCTTCTTTCTTTAGATGGATTTTGAGAAATATATTAAGTCTTTGTTCTCTGGCCAGGTATCTATCTAACTCTCCCCCCCCCTTTTTTAAATATACCCCATCCTATTTATACTCATTCCCCTTCCCAGTGTTCTTTTGAGCCCGTTGACTTCTAGTTTCTTAGTTGAAAAATAAAACTAGTGTTTAGGTGTGACCAACCTGTATTTTGAATATCCTTGTCCTTGTCTGTTGGGATTTTAGCCTTTATGTGTCGTCATTATTTAGTCCAATCTTTTTTGCCCACATCTTTGCTATTCTGATTTTTGCATGTAAGTATTAGAGTCATTTATCATCTCCCTTCTTTCCTTCCTTAACCTCTTTTAGAAAGCCAAAAGATGAAATTTCAGGGTTTGGAGAGAGTATGGAAAATCTAAAATCTCATTCCCATTTAGATGGAGCTACTTGTTTGTCCCCATTAAAGAAGATACCTGTTTTTGTCCCTTAAACATGGATATATAGTAGTTCATGTTGCCCACAGGGAAGTCCTTTTATTGTGAATAGTACTGTGGATTCTGCCTAAATGAAGCTAGGCTGTTAATTATCTCCTTCTAATGATATCCCAAAAGGATAAGCCCCTAGTGAGGCACTTTATTTCTACCCAGATTGAAGAATTTCTGACTTTTTGACGAAACATAGCATTAGAAGGTATTGTGCATGTTGGATAAGGTTTTAGATCTAGAATTTGACCTAATTCAAATCCTAGTTCTTCCTCTCGGTAGGTATGTGATCATGGGTAAGTTATTAATTGCTTACAGCCTCAGTTTCCTCAGCTATAAAAAAAATAGTAGTAGTCTTTATCTCATAGAGTTTTTGTAAAGACTAAATGAGATAAGTGTTTTGCATAGTGCTTAACATAGTTAACATAGTTAACTTAGCTTAACATAGTTAAGCTATGAATAATAGCTGTAGTAGTGAAGATCACTAGTCCTCTCTTCCCCTTTTCTACTTTATCTCTAACATTCCTTTTTGTTCAAAAAACTAAGATGTCTTAGTTCATTGGGCTGCTATAACAAAATACCTTAGGCTAGGAAATTTATAAACAACAGAAATTTATTGCTCACACTTCTTGAGGCTAAGAAGTCCAACATCAAGGCACCAGCAAATTCAGTGTGTGGTGAGGCTTGTTTCTCATAGATGATGACTTCTTGCTGTGCCCTTTCACGATGGGAATGGGTGAGCACTGTGTTCTTAGATGGTGGGAGAGGAGCAAGAGTCCTCACTTGAGCCTCTTAGAAGGATGCTGATGCCATTCATGAGGGTGGAACCTTTATGACTAATCACTTCCCAAAGTCCCCACCTCTTAATACTGTCACATTGGGTATTGGGTTTCAACATAAGAATTTTGGGAAAACACCAACTGATTAAGACCATGGCACTAGATGTAGGAAACAGCATTACCTAAACTACTGTTCTGGCCCCCAATTTCAGATCTTTTCATTTTATTTTCTTCATAGCACAAGTGTAATCTTTCTAAAACATGCCCTTTTCCTGAGTTCCCATCACTGGTAATAGGATAAAGTCTAAATTCTTAACATGGTTTATAAGGTGCTTTATTCTTCACAGTCTGTCTCCTACTTCTTAGCAATGTCTCCTGCCTCACTGTCTGTTACACACATGCAATGAGGTCTTTGCTCTTCTCTAAACTAAACCACTTATATTCCATTCTCTTAATACATTTTGTTTCCTTGCTATATACCCTTCTCTCCCTTGTCCCCTTAGGTAACAACTCCTATTTTCAAGACCGTGTTCAAATGCACTTAACAAAAAGATACCCTCATCTTATTGTATATGGCCAGTTGGTAGCCATGTTAGGGTGATTGAACTTATCTTGTAAATTGCCAAAACTTCCTGTAAGCCTTATGTGTCATTGATATGTTAGTCTGTGTTTTATGTACTCCTCCTTTTGCTAAGTGTTTTGATAATTGTAGCATCTCATTTGACCTTACATTTTCAGAACTGCTTTTTTCTTACTTTGGTAATCTAACTTAACAAATCTACTTTGGTAGTCTAATTTACCAATAAAATATTAATTTTTCAATCTTGTCTTTAACCCTTAATTAAGCTTTTTGTGCACCTGGTCGAATCTACTTTTCAATATTGATGGAGAGATGTGTCAGGTATTAGGATGAATTAAAACTCATTGGTTTTCACAAAGAAAAACTGTTCAATGATTTTAATTATTTTAGTACTGTTAGGAGTGGGATCTTACTCATTTTTATGTTCATAATGCTTAGTACAGTGCCTGGAGTGTAATAAGCACATAATATGTTTGTTGAACTTATAATTATCAGTTTTCATTGGGAAGGAAAGAAGGAATTAAGTGTTCTGTGGATTTTAATTAACAAAATAAATAAAAATAACCACCATTGCGAATTACCATTGGTTATATTAATTTGTTCAGAGTTCATAAAGATGGCTTACCATCTTATGGCTTATAGCACAGATGTATCCTAAGCAATAGATATATATGAAGTTTACATAAACTTGCTAAAACATTGTCTCATACAGGTTCACTATTATGAAGATGGCAATGTTCAGTTGGTTAGTCATAAAGATGTACAGGATTCAGTAACTGTTTCGGTGAGTATGGAATATTTAATGTCTGACTTGTGTCTTGTTTTTCTTAAAAAAATTCATTTTGAGCCTGAGTGCTGATTCTGCCAGTAGAAATTCAGTTTGTTTTCAACACTTTGATTTTGGCAGCCTCTATTAGTCCCTCTTACTACCAACCAGCTATATTAGTCCACCCAGTCTTTGATTCAAAATAGAGATTATGGCTTTAGAGAAACTTCCTTCATTCTCACTTTCTCCCAATTATAAAATTTGCTTAAGGACAGTAATAAATACCAGAATCAATAAATTCCAGAAGCAAGGAAAGTTTGCCAAACTAAATCCTAATAGGATTGCATTTCTATCATTAAAGAAACAACATTTTTAGGAGTATTCAATTAGAAAGTATTTTGTTCTATACCTTGAAAGACGAGACATAATTTCTTTTCTTTCTTTCATAGTATCATTACTTCTTTACAGTCTCAGAAGTTACTGAGTACCTGTAAAGAGCTTTTGTTTATGTGTGTTATATCTATCAAAATTCACCTTCTTAAAAATTAAAAATTGGTCTAGGCACAGTGGCTCATGCATGTAATCCTAGCACTTTGGAAGACTGAGGTGCAAGATCCTTTGAGGAGTTCATGACCAGCCTGGGCAACAAACGAGACCCCATTTCTACAAAAAATAGAAAATTAGCTGGATGTGGTGGCACATGCCTGTAGTCCCACCTATTTGGGAGGCTAAAGGGGAAAGATCACTTGAGCCCAGTAGTTTGAGGTTGCAGTGAGCTATAAGGATGCCACTGTACTCTAGCCCAGGCAACAGAGTGAGACCTTGTCTCAAAAAGTAAATAAATAAAACTGAGAAATGTTAAAAATATTGAAAACAAACTCATTACTTGTTAACATAAGTAACATTTTTATGAGTAACTATATTTTCCAAACAACAACAAAAAACTAGAGGAATGGCAATAATTTATGTCTTCACAAATTGTGTAATGCCTGGCTTAATAGAAGACAGAAGAATTCTCATATCTGCCTCATATATTCCGTTAGCCCTCAAAGTGATAAAGTCATCATATGTCATGTAGCCTCCAGGAAACTGCATTGTACAAGCATTACAGAGTGAGAGTGAAATGGGCAAATAACTTTGTCTTAGTACTATTGTAAAAATGGAAAATAGTTTTGACTTCTTCACAGTCTCTCTTGTGACTGCTGCTCTAGTCATTAAATCTTGCCACCTTCCCTTGAATTCTATTATATGTAATGGTGAGAGGAAGAGAGAGCTTCATTTTGTACCTGAATCATGTATTAATACAAAATGTGATTGGCTGCTTTAACATCATAAGTGGCAAATAAAGGATATGAGCTTACATATATGACTGATATGTCTGAGGGCATTGTTCATATCATTTTAAACAATAAATATTTTCAAGGAATCAAGATTTGAAGACTTGATGTCTTTTCAGCATATTGTGGTAAAGTGGAAAGAGCATGGGTTTTTTTGGTGAGGATCTGATTCAGATCCCATATATGTCATTCAAAAGCTGTATAATTTTGGTCAAGTCCCTTAAGAGGGTTCTGTTTTCTCATCTGCAAAATGGAGGTGATGATTACAATGTATCTATTTCACAGGGTTGTTGTGGGAATCAAAGCAGGTAAAGTGCATGGGAACACTTGGTAAACCAGAAATTGTTAAACAAATGTTAGTTAAGATAGATTTACTTTTCAGTATCTTTTTATTGACTGTTTATACATTTTTAAAAATTCTTATTTTCCTCTTTTTCTTCCTCCATTAGAATGAAGTCCAAACTGCCAAGGAGTTTATTAAAATCATAGAGAATGCAGAAAATGAGTATCAGGTAAGAAGATTTGGAACTCATTTTTCTAGTTCTACTATCTTATTATTTTGCTGTTAACATAGTTTGTTAGACCTGTGTCCTTTAATGTAGATATACATGCTGTTCAGTGCTACTAAGTGTAGAGACTTTGCAGCAACTTGGCATTCTGCTTACAGTCAGGGTTTTAGGATTAAAAGGACCATAGCTCTAGTTTTAGAAATAATAAAGGTGAGCTACTTTGTTTTTTTGTTTTGTTTTGAGACAGAGTCTCACTCTGTTACCCAGGCTAGAGTGCCTGGCATCAGCTTACCTCACAGCAACTTCAAACTCCTAGACTCAGGTGATCTTCCTGCCTCAGCCTCCCAAGTAGCTGGGACTACAGGCATGTGCCACCATGCCCAGCTAATTTTTTCTGTATATTTTTAGTTGTCCAGCTATTTTCTTTATATTTTTTTAGTAGAGACAGGGTCTCGCTCTTGCTCAGGCTGGTCTCCAACTCCTGAGCTCAAGTGATCCTCCCACCGCGGCCTCCCAGAGTGCTAGGATTACTTTACAGGCATGAGCCACCACGCCCAGCCAAGGTGAGCTTCTTGACCTACTTCAGAGATTGGAGAGGAACTCACTAGAAATATATCCTATCTCTCCTTCATAGGGGACTCAAGCATATTCATATTCATTGACTACAGCATTACTTTGCTATTCACAACCAATCCCATTTCTGTTTGAGCAACTCATTTTCAATTATCTATTGCAGACAGCAATTAGTGAAAACTATCAAACAATGTCAGATACCACATTCAAGGCTTTGCGCCGGCAGCTTCCAGTTACGCGCACCAAAATCGACTGGAACAAGATACTCAGCTACAAGATTGGCAAAGAAATGCAGAATGCTTAAAGGCTGAATGTAGGATTCTTCAGTATGTGGAAAGAAAAGGATTCAACGTATGGTCATATGATAAATAAGTGATTTATAAACAAGAGTGATATTTTGCTAGGGCTTTCAAAGTTAATAGGTTTTCTAGCCTCATGGAATACTGTTGAACCTATAACATTGTCTTGATTCTTTTGTGTTCTCTGCCTTGTAATTTTCTGTTATCACTATATCTACTTGTAAATTTTTTTTTGTTAATTTTGCTACACTTAATGTTGGAGAGAGAGATCTATCCTGGAGTCATTTTACTGTTTAGAAAATTTTCCTAGCCATGAAGC
The DNA here is from genome assembly GCF_040939455.1 of Microcebus murinus. Classification (NCBI taxonomy): domain Eukaryota; kingdom Metazoa; phylum Chordata; class Mammalia; order Primates; family Cheirogaleidae; genus Microcebus; species Microcebus murinus. Next base: position 91,135,379 of record NC_134105.1, read on the forward strand.
CCTGTTATTGATTTAGATAAAGTAATATGTTCAGTACTTTCTACCCCTGTCCTTCAAAGAACTTCTGGTACTTCAGTGGTTTTTGCTTACCCACCAACAGCAGTTAAAGAGGCTATGCTATATAAACTATACCTAAATTGAAGACACATTCATCCTCCTTCCTCCAACTGCTTTGATCATCATTTATTAGCATCTTATAACTGTAGTTTTCCAAAGTTTGGATTGGGACTTTTCAGGTCCTTTTGTGGGGTGTCAGGGTGGGGGGGTGCGGGGAGGAAATTTTCTGGAAATTCCATTATAGCCAGCTTTTCTGGGGAACTTGTTTTTAAATCCAAAGACTTGAACCACATTCCCTGCACACGAACATGTTTGCTTTGTTCCCTTCCCTCATTGTCTTCTTCCCATCTAGTACCATTGTAGTTGTAGACATCTGCATTTTTAGAAGAGTTTTACCCATTTATTTTTTTTAAACATTTAAGAACTACTAACATACTGTGGATATAGTAGAGTATAAAACTTGAAAAATGCAGATGTTGAAGGAATAAGTATCTTGTGCTTTAATACTTTGTGGCAGGATTGTGCTATAAGCAAGTGAATCAAACAACTATGTAAATCACAAACAAAAACTAAAAATGAACCAAAGTGAAAAGGATAACGTCCAGGCAGTATCTTTCTATTGTAACCTGTTATTTAAGGGAATACTAGTGATTTCTTCTAAATAGATGTAAAACTTGTTCCAAATTACTCTTCCTCAGTCCTGCCTGCCAAGAACTCAAGTGTAACTGTGATATATAGCAACCCTTCCCAGGTATATTGGCAGGTATGTGTGTGATCTCAGAATACACAGGTGACATAGATATGATATGACAGCTGGTAATGGTGGATTCATTTACATTGTTTACACTCTATGACCAGGCCTTAAGGGAAGGTCAGTTTTTTAAAAAACCAAGTAGTGTCTTCTTATCTATCTCCAAATACATGTCAAAAAAGAAGGGTGTTTCTGCTTAAACTTTGTTTTTCTCAGTAATACAGTCAAACAAGAGTTTGTTTCCAAGTGACCCATTGAGCTGTATAAGCATTTTTGTTTATTTCAAATAAAATATATTTGTATTATTTGTCATTCATACTATCCATCCATACCACACTATCTTCTGTATCAGGTAGTCCAATAGAAATATACCTGTTTTGTTCTAAAATTGTCTGAGTCTCTCCTTTTTGGTTCATCTCTTCAGCCTTTGTTCCCAAGGTAAGATACTCAACTATATTTGATCTTATTTGTTGAGAATGTTTAGGGTTTCCTAAATTGGTTCCTATTCAACTAATATAGACTCAGTGAACATCCAAAGACTTGCAAAGAACAGCTTTTTTTTTTTTTTTTTTAAGAGAAGAGCAATGTCTCTGTGGATCATATTGCTCTTTATTCAAAGGCTACCAGTGTTTCAAAGGCTACCAGGTTTTGTTTTCTTAATGTCAAAAAGGAAAATCTGGTTATCTTCTCTACCTGTCATTCAGAAAGCAAGGGATAATAAGTACAGTTGTAGTCACTAGGCAGGAAGTAGAAATGAAAGAATCCCTGCACTTTGAATTTGTTAATATTTCATATTGGCTTAACTCTAAGTGCTGCTTTCCTCTCTTTAGCTGGCTTAGCTACAGACTTGTGGGAAAGGTTTTTATCCTGGTTTACCATAGAAAACCGGAGGGAGTTTGTGTGGTTCACCATCCACGGCCAGCACAAACTCCTGTTCGAGGCCATTTAGCTGTCCTCATTCTACTTGTAATACAAATAGATTTAAACATTCTTGCCTTTAACTTATTAACTCTGTCATCTTGCCCCCAGGCTATCCTTTTATTTCCTTAGCTCAGGCAGACTTGTTTAAACTCTTAATCTCATGACTATCTAAATCCCTTGGTTACTTGTATAGTTGGGTGAAAGTCAACTGTCCTTGCCAAGGTCCTTCAGAAACCCCAACTTATTAACCTCCCCCAGCAGAATATTTGCTTGAATTGTGTCTATTTTATCACATGCTGCTGAAGTCAGCCTATGGTATCCTAGGACAAAGGTTTCCCAGCCAGATGGGATAGGAGTTGACTCATGAGCCTCAGTGGTTGGCCTTCTGTTGGTTGCCTAGTGCCAGTGCCTGTTCTTCATTTTATAATCTAGAACTTTGATGCTGGACCCATCTAGATTCATGAGTTATTTGGCAAACCTTGGTACATTCTCTCCAAACTCAAAAAAGACTGATAAATATGTGAATGCCAATTTACAATTTTATATAGAACTATCAAGTGAACCAGATTCTCATGACCACTTTCTAGTTTTCAGCTACCTACTATGTGGAAAACCAAAGAAAGGAAGGTTGGTGAATATAGGGCAAAACTGGTTGGTTCTATAGTTTAAGTTGAGCTAACTTAAATTCTCCTTTGATTAGATAGGGTATATATAAATATATAGCGTCAGTGTTAAGCCCTTTGAGGGCAGAAATCAATCTCACACCTCTTCAAATCCAAGATATCAAAAAGCATTCTGTTATGTATAAAGATATACAGTTGATTCTCATTATTCAGGTTAGTCACTTGGAACACTGAATTAGCAGATACTCCGAAGCTTATCTAATAGGAATTTTCCCTGTAAAGCCTCATGGCTAGGAACACTAGACTGCACTTAAACACTACACTTGGGGGCCATTTTAAGCAGTAAAATCACCAGGAAAAAGTACAAAAATACAAAAAAATCTCAGCACTAAATAGACCCCGAAAGGGGCACTTGTTTATAATATGAAACAAGGAGGCAGAGCATCACTGTATTCAACTTTACCTGGGAACATGCACATTGGGCAACTCTAATTTTTCACTGCTCTGCATGTCCATGAATGACTATATACATACTGCAACTATTGATTTTGGGGCTACAAATTTTAGTAAGTGAATTTGCAAAAATAGAATCTGAAAATAAGGAGGATCAACTGTACCTGTCACAGTATACTAATTTTAGTATTTCAGTGATCTTGGGAGGATATGGGTTTATTCTAGTGATACTACTGGCCACAGGTAAATTTCAGACACCCTTCATTCAGTACTGTTTGGACTCATACTAAAATCAACTTTATTACTTTGAAGTCAGATTCTTACAATTGCAGACTGAATAAAGGAAGGCTTCAAGGAGGTGAGACCTGAGCTGGATGTGAAAGGTGGGAAAGAATACCATTGTAGACATCCACAACAGCATGTGTGGAAATGACAAGAACAATCCTTGTGAAGTAGATTTTTCCAGATAAAAGTGGTTACAAGAAGTTCCACTGTAACCAAAGCCACACAGCATCACATTTTTACCCAGGTTTTTACTATATACTACAGCTGCTTGTGCATGTTTCGAGAACATCCAGGAGAGAAGCCTGACCAGATTAGGGGGGAGGTCATGTGTCTGAGAATAATGGAGACAGATTTGCTGGTCAGACTGGATCCAGACATTCAGTTTGGGTATGGTAAATGGTAGGTTTTTGAGATGGTAAGTAACGGCAATTTTAAGGGGTTCACCCTCTTTACTCCTCTGGGGCCTCATCAGGTAATTGAGGGAGAAAAAGGTAAAATCTGTAGGTAAATTTCCTACTTTTTTCCTCTACTTTGCATCATCACTTTCTAAGACATAAAGTTTTCCCCTGCTGTATTTTCCCCCATCCCTGTAGCTCTGGTTCCCACTGACATTGCATTTCCTGTTGCTAAAGTGTTATTCCTGGCTTTAGTTGGTTGTTGGCCTGGGAGAAGGTACAAGGGTAGCGCAGCTGGAGCATAACTTGGTTCTGGACAGTCTTCAATTCCTTAGATTGAGTGTGTGGCCTCCTACTGGTAAACTTTGGAGAACAACACTAGCTTTGATATATTTGGAACCCTGGTATATTTGATTTAAAACTTTTTTTATATAACTTATTATCTTTGTCCCATTCTAGTTTGTGTTTTTGTTATTTCATTCTGGAAGATAAATAGATGCAAAGGCTTGTTATTGTGTGTTTGTTTTTGTGGTAACCCCACCCCCTTTAGTTTGTCTAAACAGTTTCTTCTGAAGCACACTGGTCTTTTACTTTTCTTCCCAGTACTGATGCTGTAGCTATTAACCATTTATTGCCTAACATAACAGTACCTTGCTTTCAAGAAGCTAATATTTTGATGATGATGGCCACCCTTACATACTAGTAAACATTAAAGAGCAATACAAACTGGAATGCAATTAAGTGCCCAAATATGTGGCTCAAGGGTAAGGATCACCAGCCTTTCCACATAATGAGGCCTGTTTGGTGGAGCAAAGTAATAACTTTGTCCTGGCAGAGCCCCTTGTCCCTCCCTCCCACACATACACACCTTTATCTCAGAGACGCTTAGTTCTTTCCCCCAAACTTCTTTGACTCTTATCTCCCTGTGTCTGAAAGCCCGAGAAGGGAAAATAGGGGCGGGAGCGGGGGTGCCTCGCGGTTTGGTACTGGTATATGTCCCTGAAAGGCTGGGGGAGGTGCTGGATGAGCTGCCCTAGTCCAGTTACAGCCAACCCAGGTCCCAGGCCCTGCCCTTTGCTCCCCTGCTTTTCTGCAAGTCCCAAGGAGGGTGGGCGTGGGAGTAGCCCTAGCTGAGGCTCGGAGGTCCTCCCAGGCTGCTCAGGGGGCCCCAAGCGGTAGCCACGTTCTGATACTGGCTAGAAGCCAGGGGAGGGAGCTTGGGGTAAGGGGAGGGCCCTGAGGGAGGGGTCAGAAGCCTTAGGAAAGAGTTAATGCAAAGAGGGGGAGGGGATAGGACGAAGAAACCAAAGGGAAGGTTCAGGTAGGAAAAGAGGAGAGAAGCCTGGTGGGGAGAAGGGAGCCCGAAGGATCAGCGGTAAAGAGTTAAGGGGCTTCTCCCCTGTTGTACCCTTATCTCAGGGCCGCCAACTTCTAGCTGCGGCGGCGACTTTCAGTTTCATTTCCACGGACCCTCCTGTCTGGGCCGCAGCCGCCGCCGCGATGCCCAGTAAGTTCAGCTGCCGGCAGCTCCGGGAGACGGGCCAGTGCTTCGAGAGTTTCCTGGTCGTTCGGGGACTGGACATGGAGACAGATCGCGAGCGGCTGCGGACCATCTATAACCGCGACTTCAAGATCAGGTACGGGCCGGCCCACTCCCGGCCCTGAATCGCGCGGGCCCAGCTCGCCGCCACGACTCGCGCGCCGGGGCCACCTTTCCCGCCCCGGGGCGCAGAGGGACGCAGCTCCTCCAGCGGTTCGGGCCCGTTCTGGGGCGGTGCAGATCTCGCCTCCTGCGCCTGCCCACGCCCCGCCAGCGCTGCCCGGAGCCCGCCCGTTCTGGGCCCCTGCGCCGAGTCCCAGCGGACATCCTCTCGGGCTGCCCGCTCCCGCGGCGGCCAGGCCCGGGGCGAGAAGCGGGGTCCTGTGCCCACGCGCCGCTCGCGCAGGCTGGGGACAGCGCTCGCGGTGGGGGAGGGGAGGCTCCAGAGGGGGCCCAGGCATCGCGGGAGCGCGGGGAAGGAGCTGCCTGCTGGGGGCTGCAAGCCTTGGCGCGGCTTTACGGGGACCCCCTTCACCTTTTTGAGGGGCTGCTGTCTTGGGGGGGTCCACTATCTGGGAGAGCTGAAGAGGCCGAGTGTAGGAGGGAGAATCTCAGGGAGCTCTGGAAAGAAGAAAAAGACGCAAACTACGTATGTACCAAACCTCCATTAGCACCTGTGGCTTCTCCATGGAGACCCAGGGCCAGGCACTGCTTCCTGGAGGCCCCTTTCACCCTGTGGCTGAAGGCTGTTTGGTCTCCTTTTCCTGTTACCACCCAAGTAAAAATCAGACTTCTGTCAAACCACAGAATTGTGCTTCAAAAACACCTTTATCAACAGGCTGCTGCCTCAGTCGGAAAACCAAGAAACCGTTTAACAGGGATAAATGTAAAGACTTGTACAAATAAACATGGGGTGGTGGGAATTTGGGCTTAATAACAGACCTCCTGAAAAAGACCGTGGATTTTAGCAGACCAGGAGGCCAGTATGAGTGAGATATGGCTGATAAAACAGCTAAAGGAGTCTTCGATTGAGTGACTAGAAGCATGGTATGGGGTGTGGGGAGAAGGTAGTGATTCTGCATATTGACCAGATCATGTCTGGAATACCGTTGTTAGCCATGGATATCACCTTTTTAGAGGGGCATTAACAGACTTGAGCAATATCTAAAGAAAGGACAAAGATAAAAAAGACCTGTTTTGTGCCATCACGCTGGGCACTCTGGGACCGTAAAGATGAAAACTACACAATTCCAGGGGAGCAATAGAGGCTATGCTATGCATACAGTATACATGTATACAATACATTATAATACATGGTAAATTAAAAGGAGGATTATACTAGAGACAGGAAAATGGTAGAGGAAAGCAAAGAAAGAGCCATTGCCATTGCATCACATCATATCAGCACTTCATGGACATGAATTCACCTGTCTCCACAGAGTACAGCGTGGCTCTGAACACATGTCACCTACTTCTTTGGGCTGTTAAATAAAAAGTAATTCTGACACTTGTTAAAACGGTAAGGAAGACTTTACTAAAGACTACTGTAATAGGGCTGTTGTTGCACTCACTAGGGGAGAGAGATGGAGCTCAACTCTGATTACAGCAAATACAGCTGGAGATTTATAGCCAATGAGCAGAGTGAGGGGGTGAATGTATAGAAAATGACTAAGGAGACATCAAGAGTGAGGAGATTTTTGCTAAGCTGACCCAGCAGGATTCTTATTAAAGGCAGATTAGCAGACTAAGGATTTATATATCCAAGATGGGGGATGAGGAACTTGATCAGACATTAAGAGTGATCATGTATCAAGGGTGGAGAGAATCTCACTAAACTGATTCAGCAGTATTCTTGCTAAAACCAACAGAGGCAGGCCTACAATTGGAGGGTAGGGGGAACCAAGGTTAAGGCCTAGTCAAGAAGAGGGCTTAGGGGAGCCTAAAGAAAGTTTGTTCAAGGTGAGAGTCTGTCCATTGTAAACCAAAGATAACGGTATGTTTCAGTAGTAGGGAAAAGCTGGCTATGTTGGATTGCATACAGAAAACCATGTATACTGTACATTATGGGTGAATTTACTGTATGCACTTGTTTTTTTTTTTTTTTTTTTTTTTTTTTTTTTTTTTTTTTGAGACAGAGTCTCGCTTTTGTTGCCCAGGCTAGAGTGAGTGCCGTGGCGTCAGCCTAGCTCACAGCAACCTCAAACTCCTGGGCTCAAGCAATCCTCCTGCCTCAGCCTCCTGAGTAGCTGGGACTACAGGCACGCGCCACCATGCCCGGCTAATTTTATATATATATATTAGTTGGCCAATTAATTTCTTTCTATTTTTATAGTAGAGACAGGGTCTCGCTCAGGCTGGTTTTGAACTCCTAACCTTGAGCAATCCGCCTGCCTCGGCCTCCCAGAGTGCTAGGATTACAAGCGTGAGCCACCACGCCCGGCCTGCACTTGTTTTTTATGCAAATAAGACACCACTCGTGGCAGCCCGGTGGCTCACGCCTGTAATCCTAGCACTCCAGGAGGCTGAGGCTAGAGGATCGCTCAAGGTCAGGAGTTCGAAACCAGCCTTGAGCAAGAGGGAGAGCCCATCTCTACTAAAAATAGAAACAAATTAATTAGCCAACTAAAAATATATAGAAAAAAAAAAGATTAGCTGGGCATGGTGGCGCATGGCTGTAGTCCCAGCTACTTGGGAGGCTGAGGCAGTAGAATCACTTGAGCCCAGGAGTTTGAGGTTGCTGTGAGCTAGGCTGATGCCACGGCACTCTAGGCCGGGCAACAGAGTGAGACTCTGTCTCAAAAAAAAAAAAAAAAAAAAAGTGGCACTCCCCTGTAATTACTAGGGAATGTGATGGAGAAGGTGGCATTGACCTTGGCCTTGAAGGGTAGATAAAATTTTAGTACATGGAGGAGGATGAAGGGACTCCGTGGGTTCATATTCTATCATGAGACTCAGTCAAAGAAACAGAAATGTTTCCCTTGAAGAGAGAAAAATCAGAGAGAACAAGGTAGTTATCCTAGAATATGTTACACTATTGTGGTAGAGAGGATTATACTCCCATTTCACTCCAGAAGGCAGAAGTAGGTTTCGTCAACATGTTGCACACACACACACCCTCACCAGGTGGGGGAGATTTCTGTTTGGATTAGAAAGAACTTTTCTATGCATCCTTTAAATCCAGGCTGGAATGCTGTGAAATCAACCCTCATCCTCCCAATAGGAATCGATTGCTTCTTCCTCTGGGCTCTCATAGCTCATTCTTCGTACTGTGGATATAGCCTGATTTTAGCCGCATTACACTCTGCCCCTTTAGTACGTGGTTGTCTCCCTGGATACCAGGCTCTCAGATCCTCTACCTTTAGTCATATTTGCATCTGCTCTCACTCCCTAGCAAAGAGCTTTGTATGTAGCAGATGCTTAATAAATGCTTGAAGAATCTAATTCAATTAGTAAGCAGAGTTGACTGACAACAGAATGGACTATAGTATGGGGTATAGCAAGTCACCCTCTTCAGGAGTTTTAGGGAGATTCCTACACTGGGAGGGGATAGGTCCCTTCCAACGAGGTTATTTTGTTTATGTTATGAAATGCTCTGTTCTCGGGTCTTGCCTTTTCCCATCTTTCTTTATTCATTTAGCAAGTGCACTTAACGAGGCTCTACTATGTGTCTGTGCCTTGGTTCCTGCCTCTAAAGAGTATAATCTCTTAGGGCAGATGTGTAAACAAACATGCAATACAGTATTACAGGTGCTAGTGTGGTGATAAAGATAAGATAGCTGGAGTTCAAATCCTGGCTTTGCCACTTAGTGGTTGCATTTAACTTGGAACAACTGTCTAAATCTTTCATTTCCTCAGTTGTAAGAGTATGTAAAGTAATGCCTTTCTCTTGGGGTTGTGTGAGGCCAAAATGATCTGTCGTCGGCAAAGAGTTTGCACTATGTGTCTAGCATTTTGCACAGGCTTTGTAAGTCGTAGCTCTCATTAGTATAATAATGATTAGGAGTCCGTTGTATGGAGTAAGGACTGGTGTCATGAGAGGTTTCTGAGAGATGATTCTCACTTTGGACAGGAGATTCATTCTTTCATTTAACAAATATTGGCTGAGTGCCTCCTATGAATAGCAAAGCAAAAGTGTGAGTTGCTAGAGTTACACAGAAGGAACCTAACTAAGGAAAGAGACAGCAATTAAACAGATAATTATTTAATTATAGATAATTATTTAATTACAGTTTAATTACAGTTGAGTGCTTATAAGAAAAAGTCCAGTATGCATTGAAAGTATATAATTTATAGGCCTGACCTACTCTAGAAGTTAGAGGTTTCTGGGAGAAAGTGATATTTGAGTTGAATCTTGAGACATTGACCAAAGTTAGCAGATGTAGGAGGAAAGGGGAGAGTGTTCCAGGCAGAGCAAGCAGCACCTTCAGAGGCTTGGGGTAACCTCAGGAGAAGCTGGTAACATGAGGCCAGAGGGGTGCTGGATCAGCAGAGCCATGGGGAGGCATTGTGAGGTGTTCTGTTTTGTTTTTAGTAGTAACAGAAATGGGAAAGCACAGAAAGTTTCAAAATATGAGACTGATAAAATCAGGGATTTAGAAAGTATCATTCTGGCTTCTGGCATGGGAAGTGGTATGGTGGACACTCTACCCACAGGAAAAAGCACATTTTACCGTGTGGCCTAGTGTATATAACTTTTGCAAAATGATACATGCCCTTGAAATGATACATAGCCTCACTCCCTGCCTCTGATATTTGTATTCTATTTTATTTCAGTCTTATAAAAATCCTGGTCTTGACCCACTAGTGAGAGTTGCAATCCATAGTTCCAAAACGTGGAACTAGATGTCCCTTTAAGATCACTTCCAAATCTGATAATATGTTCTGAAATACCATTCCCCTAGCTTTGGGGCTTTTCTGAATTGGGTCTAAAAAGATTAGTCATTATTCACTCAACAAACAACAAGGGCCAAGAGCAGGGCAAGGCAGACTGAGGATGTCCACAGCAGCAGGAAAGTCTGCAGAGGAGCACAGTGATACGAGTAGCTGGGAATGGCTGAGATGAGGATGGCTTGACTAGAGGCCCAATGTGAGTGAGGATCTGCACCTCAGTTTCTTCTTTAAAATGGGATGATAATAGTTGCTACCTCAAAGTGTTGTCGTGAGGATTAAATGAGATAATGCACGTAGGGACTTAGAACAGTATACAGTAAATCAGTGGTCCCCAACCTTTTTAAAAGGCACCAAGGGCCAGTTTCATTGGAAGGCACATTTTCCACGGACTGGGTGGGAAGGATGGTTTTGGGGTGATTCAAGTGCATTACATTTATTGTGTAGTCAAACCTCTCTGCTGGCCGGGCGCGGTGGCTCACACCTATAATCCTAGCACTCTGGGAGGCCGAGGCAGGTGGATTGCTCGAGGTCAGGAGTTCGAGACCCGCCTGAGCAACAGTGAGACCCCATCTCTACTATAAATAGAAAGAAATTAACTGGCCAACTAATATATATAGAAAAAAATTCGCCGGGCATGGTGGCGCATGCCTGTAGTCCCACCTATTCGGGAGGCTGAGGCAGCAGGATTACTTGAGCCCAGGAGTTTGAGGTTGCTGTGAACTAGGCTGACGCCATGGCACTCACTCTAGCTGAGCAACAAAGCGAGACTCTGTCTCAAAAAAAAAAAAGGATCATATAATTCATGTATTCCATATCCAATTTTTTTTACTCAACTGTGTCATGGAAATCACTCCGAATCGTCTCATATGTATGTCTAACCTCTAATGCGTTGTTGGGGATATTTTCCCCCAATATTTTACCATGACAAATTTCAAATATAAACAAAAGTTGAAATAATTGTATAGTAAACACCCGTATACCCTCACCTAGATTTCTAAACTAACATTTTACACATATCTGCCCATCAATCCATCCCTCTATCCATTTAGCAAGCCATCTTAATTTTTCTGACGTACCTCAAAGTAAGTTATAGATATGAGTGCTTTTAATACTTCAGCATGATTATCATTAAGTAGAGTTCAAAATTTGCTTTCATTTTTTTTAAGTAAAACAATGAAATGTACAAATCTTTTTTATTTTTTTAAATTTTAAAATTTATTTATGTATTTATTGAGCCCTGGTCTCACTCTCTTGCCCTGGGCTAGAGTACAGTGGCATCATCCTACCTCATTGCAGCCTCAAACTCCTGGGCCTGGGCTCAAGCAATTCTCCTGTCTCAGGCTCCCAAGTAGCTGGGACTACAGTCACACACCACCATGTCCGGCTGATTTTTCTATTTTTTGTGCTCTCACTCAGGTTGGTCTCTAACTCCTGGTCTGAAGCAGTCCTCCCACCTTGGCCTCCCAGAGTGCTAGGATTGGGTTTGAGCCACTGCTCCCAGCCTATTTCTTGTTCTCTTCTTCTTTTTTTTAATATTAAGGGGGTATAAATGTTTTTGTTGTTACATGTATAGCTTTTATAATACTTAAGTCAGGGCCATTAGTGTGCCCATCACCCAAATAGTATTCATTGTACCTCTTAGGTAGGTTATGACCCCTCCCTCCCCCCTTTTTGACTTCCAATGCCTTTTACCTCTCTCTGTGCCCATTGATTAGTTCCAAGTTATTAGAGAGTACATGTGGTGGGTTTTTTTCCCCATTTCTGGGATACTTCACTTAGGATAATGGTCTCTAGTTCCATCCAAATTGCTGCAAAAGAAATTAATGCATTCCTTTTTATGGCTGAGTAGTACTCCATGGTATATATATACAACATTTTGTTAATCCACTCATGAATTGATGGGCACTTAGGTTGATTCCACATCTTAATGATTGTGAATTGTACTGCAGTAAACATTCAAGTGTTGGAGTCTTGTTTGATAAAATAGTTTCTTTTCCTTTGTGTAGATACCCAGTAGTGGGATTGCTGGGTTGAATGGTATGTCTATATTTATTTCTCTGAGAAATCTCCATACAACCATAGAGGTTGTACTATTTCTTTCTTTAGAGACAGGGTCTCACTCTGTTACCCAGGCTGAAATACAGTGGCACAATCATAGCTCACTGCAAACTCAAACTCCTAGGCTCAGGCAATCCTCCTGTCTTGGCCTCTTGAGTAGCTAAGACTACAAGAGCATCCCACCACACCCAGCTAATTTTCTAATTTTTTATACTTTGTAGGGTCTTGGCTAGTCTGGAACTCCTGGTCTCAAATGATCCTCCCACCTTAGCCTTCCAAAGTGCTAGTATTACAAGCTCAAGCCACCATGCCCAGCTGAAATGTATAAATTTTAAGTACTGTTCTATGTACGTTCTATGAGTTTTAACAAATGCATATACCTGTGTGAAAACCCCTATTGAGATCTAGAATATTACATCACCCCAGAAAGGTCCCTCATGCCCTTTCCTAGTCAGTCCTCATCTATAGGCAACCACTGCCCTGATTTTTTTCACAAGAGTATCTGTTGTAGGACTTCATTTAATGGAACCATACTCTTGTGTAAGGCATCTTTATCACTGAGTTGTAGTATTCCATTGTATGCATACAAATCACAGTGTATATAACCATTCATTGTTTATGGACATTGTTTTCAGTTTAGGTCTACTTTGAAAACAGCTGCTAGGAACATTTTGTGCAGATCATTTTGTGGACATATAATTTCATTTCTCTTGGGGATATACCTGGGAGTGGAATTGCTGGGTCATAGAGAGTGCATATGTTTAGTTTTACAAGAAACTATCAGACCTTTCTCCAAAGTGATTCTACCATTTTACACACCAACCAACAATGCATGAGAGTTCTGGTTATTCTAAATCTTTATCAATCTTTGTTATTGTCAGTCTTTTAAATTTTAGCCATTTGAATAAATATGGCACATTCTTTTTATTGGCCGCATAATATTCCATGATATGAGTGTTTACAGCTTACTCAGACATCTCTGTTGATGGGCATTTGCTTTATTTCTTTCCTATTCTTGGCCACTGTGAATGACTCTGTAGTAAGTATCCTTGCATGTGTGTCCTTGTACATTGGTATTTCTCTTTCCATGGAATACAATCCAGAACAGGAATGGGACTTAAGGATTTTAAAGGATACCTGTGTTGTAAATGTTTATACCATGTTTCCCCAAAAATAAGACAGGGTCTTATATTTATTTTTCCTCAAGAAGACACCCTAGGTCTTAGCTTCAGGGGATATATATATATATATATTTTTTTTAAGTTTGGTACAACAATCTACATTTATTCAAATATAGTTAAGTCATCTTCTGGAACATCATCATAAATGGCATCACAAATGGCAGCCACAGCTTTCCTTCTTCCCCCTGGGGACACACAGTACCTAAAACGGAGCCTAGTACTCCTCACTTCACTGAGGAGACTTTCCCCTCAAAGCCTCAGCTTGCAGACACCCTAGGGCTTATTTTCAGGGGATGTGTTATTTTCCCCTCAAAGCCTCAGCCTGCAGCATGCACAGGATGGCAGGACCTGACAGGGGGAGCCAACCTTGTTGGTGCGGCTGCCCACACCTTTCCATTCACCTCTGGGATAGTAGCTGTCATGATGGGGCAGATGACAAGGGCTGCTCATCTTCTTTACTGCTCTGCAACAAAATGCATGAGTTGTGGCAGAGACGCTGCATAACCACGCCCATCACTAGGTCTTATTTTGGGGGTAGGGCTTATATTGTGCAAATGCTTAGAAACCCTGCTAGGGCTTATTTTATGGGTAGGTCTTATTTTGAGGGAATCACAGTAGATGTTGCCAGATTGTTTTCCAAAAGGGTTATAACACTTTACTTTTCTACCAGCAATTTATGAGTTCACTTTTCCATACATCCATAACAGCAATATACGTTAGAGCTATTGTTCATTTTTGTCAGGCTAATGAGCATAAAATATCTCTTTTTTTACCTTACTTTGCATTTCTCTATGTTTAGAGAAGTTTTTCATACTCTTTTGGTCATCTGGATTTGTTCTATAAATTAAATATTTAATTTTTATATTGAATCGTTTATCATTCCTTATCAATTTGTAAATTATAAAAATTAACCCTTTGCCTGTCATCTGCATTGCAAACATTTCTCTGGTGTTTATCAGTTGAATTTGTTTATGTTACTTTTTGCCATACAAAATAATTTTTAATAATCAAAAATGGGTGCTTTCTTTTATAGCTGTAGGTTTCCAATCTTGGAATAGAAAGTTTTACCAAGACATATAGGTGACTAGACATATAATACAAGGATTCGGGCTTTTTTTAACAAGAATGTATAATAATAATGTTTGCAATTTAAAAAAAAAAAGTTTTTTATGACTGTCCCCTTAGACCAGGGTTAGGTGAATTTGGGTTGTGGTAACAAACATAGAGAATAATTTGAGAAATATTTAGGGGGTAGCATCCATAGTAAAAGTTGCAAAACTTGCAAAGATGAGTTTTGCATGCCTGTGTGCTCATGCAGAAGTTTCCAAAGATAGGAGATTTCACATAAAATTTTTATTTTGTCTTCTCTTAAAAGACAGAAGATCTGGCCGTCTTGGGTCTACATTCCCTGCTGGCAGCATTTTTCTGGAAATGCGCAGTTACCCCCTTTAGATAGGGCATGCACTGCCCAGTTTGCTCAGTCCCCACAAAGCCCTCTTTTCTCCCTAGCACTGTGCCAGGAAGCCTGGAGCCACTTTTCATGAAACCTGCACTGTTGTTCTCCTATAGTAGAGTTATGTGGCATGTGTAGTATTCTTAAACTGATGACTTTTAAAAATGGGAATAAATGGATATCTGGGAGGGCTGCAGGTATCAAGATACCTGTGGAACCTGGCTTCTGTAGGCATTTGAGTTTATGCCCGATCCATGGGACTTAGTGACTATGGACTATAAAGGGCCCTGGTGAAAGTTACTGATGACCTCCTGATGTCACTTCCTTTATTACTGGACCCCTCAGCAACTTTTGATCCTGATAACTGATTTTGAGAATTCTCCTGATTTTCCTTCCTCTCTTGACCGTTTCTTCTGCTTTCCCTTCCTCCCTGTGTTGTCCTGGCTGTTGTTCTCGGGCTACTCATACTCCCTGGGGAGATCCCAACACTTCCTTCATTTTAAACTACTACCTGAGGACTCTCTAATATTTGGCTCTAACCTTGACTTTGGCCCGAGTTCTCTGCTTTGGACTCCTGGAGCTGGCTGCCTCTGGCCCACAGTAATCTCAAACCAAGCATGGCCAAATCCAGATGTCATGGTCAGCCCCTCCAAATCCCTCCTCCCCTTGTCTTTACATCCTATCTCAGGAATAGTCCCTGAAGCCAAGCCATTGATCTGAATATCCTAGACTCCTTCCTCTTCCCAGCCTCCATTCCCCCTCTGGCCAATCACCAAATTCTGTGAAATTTACATTCTAAATATTAGTGGATCTGGCCTGTTTTCTTCTATGTCTGCCACTGCCTTGTTCAGGCCTTTGCTGTCATTTAATCGGACAAGTGGAAGGGCCTTCTTCTAACTGATCTCCCTGCCTACAGTCTTGCCTCCAGCAAATCCAACCTCCAGTCCTGATGCCAGAGTGATCTGAAATGCAAATATGATCTTGCCACTCCCCTGCTTAAAACCCACCAACTACAGTGGTTCTGTAACCACAGTGTAGCCTCTGGCGTGGGCTCAAAGTAAGTTGTTACTACTCCTACTACTACTGCTACTATTAGCACTACTATTACTACTAATATAAATACTAATGATAGTAGCTAACATTTACTGAGCATTTTCTATTATACTTTCAAATGATTTATTATGTTTTTAAAACAAATCATAGCCAATTCAGTGTTTTCCGGATAGTCCCACTCTCATTCGCTTGGGGTGAAGGAGAGGGGCAGAGCTACAGGCAGAGGGTAGCAGGGAAGTGTTCATACCCATTCATAACCATAAATGATCTCATCACATACCCTAGCGAGTGACCATGCTGACTTAGCTTTAAGCGTTAAATAGGGGCCTGGCATGGTGGTTCATGCCTGTAATCCTACCACTCTACGAGGCCAAGGCAAGAGAATCAGTTGAGATCAGGAGTTTGAGACCAACCTAAGCAAGAGCGAGACCCTGTCTTTACTAAAAATAGAAAAAAATAGCTGGGTATTGTGGCACATACCTGTAGTCTCAAATACTTGGGAGACTGAGGCAGTAGGGCACCTTGCTCAAGAGTTTGAGGTTGCTGTGAGCTAGGCTGATGCCACAGCACTCTAACCAAGGCAACAGAGCAAGACTCTGTCTCAAAAAAAAAAAAAGTTAAATAGGAATTAACCATAGTTCTTATGAACAAAGATTCGCTTTCATTCTCTACAAAACATTGAGGGCGTGTGTCAGTCATCCAGATCTTGAAAATGTCTATGAAGTGTGTCACACATGGGAAAGTCCTCAGGCTCCTGGGTGCCAGTAAAGGAGGGAGGAGGACTGCTGGCGGTCAGTGGAGGTCAGGGTCAAGTCCAGGCTTCCTGGCCTGACATGCAAAACCATGCGTGATTCTGGTCCCTGCCCACCTCTGCTCCTCCTGCCACTCCCTCCCTTGTGCTTTTCACTCTAGTACAACCAAACAGTGTGAAACTAATCATCGCTCACCCTTACTGAGGTCTCGTATGTGCCAAGCACTGGGCTGGCTACGTGGTCCACTGCAGTGTGGATATCTCGTGTAAGCCTCTCAGCTACCCTGCAAGGCAAGTCTTGCTTTCCTCATGTTGTAGAGGAAGAAAGTGAGGCTCCAAGAGGTGATATAGCCTGCGATGACCTGGCTGGATCGAGTGGGCAGCCCCTTCACCCCTTACCGCACATGTTCTTGCATACCCCTCACCTTTGCTAGGTGATGCCCATTCGTCCTCAGGACTTGATTGTGACGCTGTCTCCTGGGGAAGCCCTTGCAGATGCCCGCCCTGCTCCCAGGCTGGACTCAGTGCCCCTTCTTGGCCCTAGGAGCTACCCTGGGAGCCTCAGTGGCGGTGCTCTGGGCGCCAGGCTGGAATGTGTGTGCTCCTCCAGGCAGGCTCTGGGTCTCTTGCATCTTGGAACCTCCAGCATCTCGTACAATGTCTGGCACATAACAGGCCTCTGTAAGTGTTTGTTGAGTTGACTAAACTGAACTCCAGGCGCTGAACCTTGAGGTTATTGTCCTTCTGACCAGTTTTCCCTGTCTTCACCTCTAGGCACAAAGCCATGCTATTTGATCTCTGGAGAAGGATCCTTTCCCTTCCTGCTTGGTTCCACCTGCACCCTTTGACTCCAGGTGGAAACTGCTGTCTGATCAGCCACCTTGCCCACACACTCTGGACATCTGTGCTGTCTCTGATCCCCTCTCTCCTCACCACAGGCTGGACCCCACAGCTTCCCCTCTGAACCAACTTATTCTGCTTCCCCTTAGCCTGTGCTCTTTCCGCTGGGTTGTTTTATTTTCTATCCCAAATAGTTTTCCAAACAAAAAAAAAATTTTTTTTTTTTATCATTTCTTTCTCTCTCTTCCCTTAGTCCTCCCAATTAAAGCCTATGATTGGACTTTACTCCTCAGAAATGCACAATCCACAACCCACTGTCTAAAACAACTATATTTTGTTTTGGGGAGTCTCATTGCCTTCCCTTAAAACATAAAAAATTCCCCCACGCCCGGCCTGAGTCTCTGTTGCTGGGTCCCGTCCTGCTCTGCAGCGGGGCTGGTGTGTCCCCAGCAGAGTGACCCGCAGACACCCTCCCCCGCCAGCCGCCTGTGTCCGCGTCCCACAGGCCCTGCCTTTCCTCACTTCCCAGTCTCCTCTGCTTCTGGCAGCTTTGGGACCCCCGCCCCTGGCTTCTCCTCCATGCTGTATGGAATGAAGATTGCAAATCTGGCCTACGTCACCAAGACTCGGGTCAGGTTCTTCAGACTCGACCGCTGGGCTGACGTGCGGTTCCCAGAAAAGAGGAGAATGAAGCTGGGGTCAGATATCAGCAAACACCACAAGTCACTGCTAGCCAAGATCTTTTATGACAGGTGTGTGTGTGTGTGTGTGTGTGTGTGTGTGTGTGTGTGTGTGTGTGTGTGTGTGTGTGTGTGTGTGTGAAGGGGGCCGGCAGGGCATGGGGGAGGAGGCTGTCTGGCTAAGGAAAGAGTGGGTTGGGGGAGGTGGGTAGGGCCCCCTCCTTCAAGGAATAGGGAAGGGCAGGGCATTGGTCCGAGGGAGGGGGTGAGTTTCCTGAGCACAGTTGGCACTTTGCCAGCCTCCTAAGCCTAAAACTTTCCTCCCCCGGGGTAACCCCCAGTCCAGGCCCCTCCCGCCCCAGCCCCCCCCTTGACTCCCACTCTCCCCAGGGCTGAGTATCTTCACGGGAAACATGGGGTGGACGTGGAAGTCCAGGGGCCCCATGAAGCCCGAGATGGGCAGCTCCTTATCCGCCTGGATTTGAACCGCAAGGAGGTGCTGACCCTGAGGCTTCGGAATGGAGGAACCCAGCCTGTCACCCTCACTCATCTCTTCCCCCTCTGCCGGACACCCCAGTTTGCCTTCTACAATGGAGACCAGGAGCTGCCTTGCCCACTGGGCCCCGGTGAGTGGGTTTCCGGCGGAAAGAGCCGCTGCTGGTGGACGAGGCCTTGCGCTGGGCAGTGCTGGTGCTTTGGGACGCACGCCGTGGCTCTGCCTCGGGTTGGGGCTGTCTCGGAGAGCGCCCAGGGTCAGGATGCTGGTGAGAGGGCTCCTCGAAACCCCATTCACCGGCCGTCCTCCTCCAGGTGAAAGCTATGAGCTCCACGTCCACTGTAAGACCGGCTTTGTGGGCTACTTCCCAGCCACAGTGCTCTGGGAGCTGCTAGGACCTGGGGAGTCAGGCTCAGAAGGAGCCGGCACTTTCTACATCGCCCGCTTCCTGGCTGCCGTCGCCCACAGCCCGCTGGCTGCACAGCTGAAGCCCACGGCTCCCTTCAAGAGGACCCGGATCCCTGGAAACCCTGTGGTGACCAGCCGGATAGAGGAAGGAGAAAGACCTGACCGGTAACTCCTCCCTCCAGCCCGTTCGTGGGCTGGGACAATCCCGACCGCCTCGGTGTGGGCTCTTGGGAAGAGCACAGGGCCAGAGACCCCTTTCCTGACTGCAGGCTCCTCGGCCCTCTGTGGCTCAGAGACCTTTTCTGTCTGGGAAGAAAGTTGCAGATGAGCCTCAGGTATGAGGACAGCATGAAAAATTTTAGGTATTTTCACTGTATGGCGGATTATTAGGCAACCCATTGTAGACATCTCTCTTTTTTTTAAACAGCTTTATTGAGATAATTCACAGAACATACAATTCACACATTGAAAGTATACAGTTCAGTGATTTTTAAGGACATTCATAGATATGTGCAGCTGTCACTACAGCTTTAGAATATTTCATTACCCCAAAAAGAGACCTTGTACCCTTTAGCTATATCACCCAGCCCCATTCATCCCTGAGCAACTACTCATCTACCTTCTATCTCTGTAGATTTCTCCATGTGGGACATGTCGTGTGACTGGAATCCTAGTGTAATACGTGTAGGCAGCTCTTTTTGTTATTGCTATAATAGATGTTCACAAAAATGTCGAGTTACAAAAGCAAACTATGTAATAGGACCTTCATAGACCATGGTGCTCTTTTTGTTGACTACGTATGTGTAGAATACAAATGTGCAAAGAAAAAAGTCTGGAAGGCTATATACCAAAAATTGAACATTGGTTATCCCTGGATGGTAAGAAATTTGTTTATTACCTGATTTTTGTTCTCTAGTGAACATGTATTACTTATATAATACTTTTTAAATGTTTCCAAGTATCACGCTTTCCAAAAATGAGAACTGTCCCACCTTGGAGCAGGCAGCCACAGGAGCCAGTAAGCTCCACATCCTTGGGCAAAACTGCTGCCCACCTTTCAGCAAAAGCACTGCACGAGGGCTTTCCGCAGGGGCACTCTCAGAGTCTTTGGAAGTGAGATGTTTCTGTGTTTGTGACCGCTTGTCTTCCCTCACTCCTGCAGTGCTAAAGGCTATGATCTGGAATTAAGCATGGCGCTGGGGACATACTACCCACCCCCCCGCCTCAGGCAGCTGCTCCCCATGCTTCTTCAGGGAGCAAGTGTCTTCACTGCCCCAAAGGAGGTCGCTGAGATCAAGTAAGTACCACCTCCCTGCACCCTACACTCTCCCGTGCCTGCTGTCCCTTCCCTACTGGCTTCCCATTGCCCTGACACCTCTGTCCTCAGCCTCCCAGGCCCCATTCATTCATTCCCTGAGCACGCACTGTGCGCCAAGCACTGGTCAAGGTGAACCAGTCAAACAAGAGCCTTGCCTGTTCCAGTGGGGGACAATGAGCATTTATTGTACATTTCGTGGAGTGATGAATGCTGTAAAGAACTAAACTGATGCTAAATTAAAACCAAAGCAAAGTAAGGGGATGGGTCAGTGCTGCTTTGCAGAGGGCAGTTAGTCCTGGCTTCTTTGAGAAGGTAACATTTGAACAGAGAAGGACATCTGAATGAGGTGAGGATGGGAGTCATGAGGGATCTGGGGGAGAGTGTTCTGGCCGTAAGATCCACCATGCAAAAGCTGAGTCAGGCGTGAGGTTGGGGCAAGGACATCTGAGGAAGCAAGAGCCAGGGCTCCCTTCTTCGAGGCCTCTGACCCCCATCCCTTTCTCTGCCCTTCTGGTCTTCCCTGCTTTTCAAAGCTTTCTTAGTTCCAGACCTTCGGTGAGAGGTTGGATGTTCCCGGACATGGGGGTTGTCTGACCTGCCCTGTTCCTGCCCCCACCCACCCCTCCCAACCATCACTCCAGGGCCCAGCTGGAGACAGCCCTGAAGTGGAGGAACTACGAGGTGAAGCTCCGACTGCTGCTGCACCTGGAGGAGCTGCAGATGGAGCTTGACATCCGGCACTATGACCTGGAGTCAGTGCCCATGACCTGGGACCCCGTAGACCAGAACCCCAGGCTGCTCACACTGGAGGTCGGGGCTCGGATCGGGTGCGGGGAAGGTGGGCCCAAGCCAGCCAACACACAGGCTGTGAGCAGAGCTATTCCTGACAGCAGGGCAAGACACGAGGAAGAATGAAGTGGTTCCTACCCCAAAGGGCTTAGCAAGAAGCAGGATGGGCATCTTGTGCCCAGAGTGGTGTTGGAGCAGGGCAACGGGGAAGTTGTTTACTACCACCAGCTCTGTGACCTTGAGCAAGTCCCTTGCTTTCTCTGAGCAAGTACCCTTATCTGAAAAAGCACAGAGCTGGACTAGATAATTCTTAGAGCCTTTCTAGCTCTCAGATTTTGAATGTGTACATTAAAGCCCAGAATTACACATGAGAATGGATTTCTGCACACAAGTGCAGGTGAGAAGGGAGAGGGTGAGGCTGATCAAGGAAAGATTACTACAGGAAGTGAGTTTCAAACAAGATTTTAAAGGCAGAAGGCTGAGTGCAATTGCTGATGCCAGTTATCCCAGTGCTTGAGGCCAGGAGTTTGAGAACAGCCTAGACAATGTAACAAGACCCAATCTCTAAAAAATGTTTTTAAGTTAGGTTAGCTGGGCGTGGTGGCACATGCCTGTAGCTCCAGCTACTTGAGAGGCTGAGGCGGGAGGATTGCTTGAGTGCAGGAGTTCAAGGTTGCAGTGAGCTATAACTGCACCATTGCACTCCAGCCTGGGTGACAGATCAAGACCCTGTCTGAATGAATGAATGAATGAATGAATGAATGAATGAATGAATGAATGAATGAATGAATGAATGAACGAACGAACGAATGAACCAACAAACATAGAATAGGCCAAGAGGGTAGCTGCACTGGAGGTTCTGGGCTCTTGGACTCTGCAGGATTCTTCTCCTTCCCCTTCCCCTGACTCCTGTCCTGTCTGGTGGGAGAGGAAGGAGGGATGCAGGAATATCGTAGCTCCCTGAGTCTTGGGTTAGAAAGCCCTCACTTCCTGTCCCTCAGAGGTCTGGAGAGCCTAGGGGTCGAGCTTCTCAGGGTTTGTGTTCATACCTTATAGGTTCCCGGGGTGACTGAGAGCCGTCCCTCAGTGCTACGGGGTGACCATCTGTTTGCCCTTTTGTCCTCTGAGACACACCATGAGGACTCCATCACCTACAAGGGCTTTGTGCACAAGGTGGAATTGGACCGTGTCAAGCTGAGCTTTTCTACAAGGTGGGCATTGCGGAACTCTAAGCTGCCAGAAGGTTCTGTAGGCTGCTCTCTGAGGCCAGGGGAGGAAGAGTGCTCCTCCCTGAGATGAGTAGGACTCCAGGGACAGGGCAGGAGGCTTTTCTTTAGGGGCACCCCGAGATGCCTCGGCAGCTTCCTCTCCTAGCGAGCTTTGCATACAGGTCTTGGGAAGAGAGGGTGGAGCCGAGAGGTAGGTGGAGAGGGTCCTGGCCTCTTATCGCCTCCCTACTCAACAATCTCTTTCCTCCTCTCTCTCCCTGCCCGAAGCCTCCTGAGCCGCTTTGTGGATGGGCTGACCTTCAAAGTGAACTTTACCTTCAACCGCCAGCCCCTGCGGGTCCAGCACCGAGCCCTGGAGCTGACAGGGCGCTGGCTGCTGTGGCCCATGCTCTTTCCTGTGGCCTCCCGTGGGGTCCCGCTGCTGCCCTCAGATGTGAAGCTCAAGTGAGACTGTGGGCAGGGAGGCTCTGGGCTACTTGGGGTGTGGGCATGGGGGATGGAGTCGGGAGGCCTGGGTCACTGGATAACTCCATATTCACATTCCCGGCCCTTCTGCCAGGCTGTATGACCGGAGTCTGGAGTCAAACCCAGAGCAGCTGCAGGCCATGAAGCACATTGTTATGGGGACCACCCGTCCAGCCCCCTACATCATCTTTGGGCCTCCAGGCACCGGCAAGACTGTCACAGTAGTGGAGTCCATTAAGCAGGTGGGGCAGGAACATAGACCTGGGGCCCTGCATGCTGACTCCCCAGCACCAAGCAGTTGTTCCGAGGCTCTAGTTCCCTCCAGTTGCCTGAATGCTGCTTCTGAGCAGCCACCAAAAGGGAGGGAGGGGATTAGGGTCAGTGTGGCTATTGAGTACTGTTGTGTGAGTTGGGCACTGCACAACTCTTAGAGTACCATTCACATTTCAGTCATCCTAGACTTGTATATTTACTGCAGCAGTTGTTCAGCATTAAAGTCCTATTTGGACTAGCAGGGACATGGGGATCAGAACTTCCTTTTTATGTCACTGCCTCCCTCAGCTATGGGAGGCCTAGTTGCTGCACTTCCCCAGCCTGAGATACGGCTGAGTCTCAGGAAGCTGCTTCCCTCACTATGCTTATCCGCATCTCAGGTGGTGAAGCACTTGCCCAAAGCCCACATCCTGGCCTGCGCTCCATCCAACTCGGGGGCTGACCTCCTCTGTCAGCGGCTCCGGGTCCACCTGCCCAGCTCCATCTACCGCCTCCTGGCCCCCAGCAGGGACATCCGCATGGTGCCCGAGGACATCAAGGTACCTAGGGAAGTGCAGAGGGCCACGGGATGGCGAGTGCAGGGGAGGCTCTCTGCTGGGTTCTGATACTTGCTGTGTGACCCTGGGTTGGTCAGGACCTCTCTCTGGGCCTCAGTTGTTTGGTCTGTAGAGTGAGGGAGGTGGATAAAATTGTTTGAGGGGCCCAGCCCCAGAGTCAGGGTTAGAATGCGTGGAGCCAAGCTAATTCCTTCCACTGGTCCTTGCACAATCTGTAGCCCTGCTGTAACTGGGATGCAAAGAAGGGGGAGTATGTATTTCCCACCAAGAAGAAGCTACAGGAATATCCGGTCTTAATTACCACCCTCATCACTGCCAGCAGGTGGGGCGTGTGTCTCTTAATCGTGAGTGTAAGTAAAGGGGTAGTGGGCTGGGAGATGGGAAGAATGGCTACTAGAGGGTGAGGCGAGGGGCCGGCTTGGATGAGCATTCAGGGTTGGTAGTTGGGTGCCTGGGTATGACCCATGCCTGGCCTGACACCTCCCAGGTTGGTCTCAGCCCAGTTTCCCATTGATCACTTCACACACATCTTCATCGATGAGGCTGGCCACTGCATGGAGCCCGAGAGTCTGGTGGCCATAGCAGGTGAGGGACTCAGGTGGGCTATAGGTGTGCCACCCTGCGTGGGTTCAGGGAGAATTTGCCCCTTACTGCTCTCCCCACACCACCCCTGCTTCCCAGGGCTGATGGAAGTAAAGGAAACAGGCAATCCAGGAGGGCAGCTGGTGCTGGCAGGAGACCCTCGGCAGCTGGGGCCTGTGCTGCGTTCCCCACTGACCCAGAGGCACGGGCTGGGGTACTCGCTGTTGGAGCGGCTGCTCACCTTCAATGCCCTGTACAAGAAGGGTGCCGATGGTTATGACCCCCAGTTTATAACCAAGCTGCTACGGAACTACAGGTATCCCGCCCCCTTGCTTCTCCTGCTAGCCCACGCCCGCACACCCTCCGTGCAGCCCCAGCTGGTGGATCTGCTCGCAGCCCTTTTGCTCAGAGGCTGTAGGATCCGGAAGGTAGGACGTCTCCTTTCTGGCCCCATGGCTGCTGCTTGCTGTCTGTGTGACTTAGCAGGTGGTTTCTCTCTGGATCAGCCGGCTTATCTTAGGGGGTGGTCAGCGGTTGCCAGAGACTAAGATGTGTCTGGTGTGAGTCCCAGATGAAGTTTCCAGGCAATCCAAGGATAAGTAAGAAAAACAGGGAGAATACAGTTTTTCATAAACCTATTGTTATTCTAAAATGCCCAGATGAGTTTCAGGCTGTCCTAAGAGATCAATAAATATTAGCTGTTGTGTCACTGCTTCTTAATATTATTGGATTTAATGCATTGTATCTCATCAAATAAGTGAAAATAGAGGATAATTTGTTTTGGTACTATCCTTCCTCGGCAAATTTTAAACCTGAGAATGTGTCCCTAATTTTATTGTTTTGGTAGAGATGAGGGTCTCACTATGTTGCCCAGGTATCAAACTCTTGGCTTCAAGTGATCCTCCTGCCTCACCCTCCCAAAGTGTGGGGAGTACAGGCGTGAGCCACTGTGCCCAGCTACCCTATCTTTTTAGTTTTTGTTTAAAAAATTTCATGGGTAGGCCGGGCGTGGTGGCTCACGCCTGTAATCCTAGCACTTTGGGAGGCCGAGGCGGGCGATTGCTCAAGGTCAGGAGTTCGAAACCAGCCTGAGCGAGACCCCGTCTCTACCAAAAATAGAAATAAATTAATTGACCAACTAAAAATATATATACAAAAAATTAGCCGGGCATGGTGGCGCATGCCTGTAGTCCCAGCTACTTGGGAGGCTGAGGCAGTAGGATCGCTGAGCCCAGGAGATTGAGGTTGCTGTGAGCCAGGCTGACGCCATGGCACTCACTCTAGCCTGGGCAACAAAGTGAGACTCTGTCTCAAAAAAAAAAAAAAAAAAAAAAATTTCATGGGTCTATTAAATCCTTGGACTAGATTCTTTTTGGAACTACATTTGGTTCTGCTTTTTGTGGTTTACAGTGCCTGGCAGCAGACGTTGTGGATGGATGTGGATCCAGGGAGGAGGGCAGAGGGATAATGTGTGGGAGCCCAGAGCGGTAGAGTGGGGGTCCCCCAGAGTGGGGCAGAAGTAGTCTGACCCTTGGTCTTGCTCTTCTTTCCTCCTCCTGCCTCCCAGGTCTCATCCCACCATCCTGGACATTCCTAACCAGCTGTATTACGAAGGGGAGCTTCAGGCCTGTGCTGACGTCATCGATCGAGAGCGCTTCTGCCGCTGGGAGGGTCTGCCCCGAAAGGTAAGGCTGAGCAGGGCAGGGGCTTGGGCTCCTACCCCTGTACCCCAACCTCTGTCCTCCTGAAGCTGCAAGGCAGGAGGAATGCTTCGAGTGGAAGCCATGGGCCCCTCCCTTGATCACCTTGGCCTGGGATCCCTTATTCTCTGGAAGGGTTGGGGTTGGGGGGAAAGGAGGCAGGGAGGTCCAGCTGAGCGTTTCCCCTGACCCCACATCCAGGGCTTTCCCATCATCTTTCACGGCGTGATGGGCAAGGATGAGCGTGAGGGCAACAGCCCATCCTTCTTCAACCCCGAAGAGGCCGCCACAGTGACTTCCTACCTGAAGCTGCTCCTGGCCCCCTCCTCCAAGAAGGGCAAAGTCCGCCTGAGCCCTCGAAGTGTGGGCGTCATCTCCCCATACCGCAAGCAGGTCAGGCCCTCAGTTCCCAGAAAGGATGGGACTCCTCCCCCCAGATGGTACCTCTTTAATATCCAGGCAGAGGTTCCAGGAGCTCAGGCCTCTGCTGGCCCCGTATCTCAGAAGAGCACAGAGGTCAGCTGCCCTCTCCTAGTCCCCCAGCTCCCTGGCCTCATGCCTGGCTCACTCTTGCATTGGGGTAATGGCATGAAAGAAAGGCATCTGTCCCCTCCTTCCAGGTGGAAAAAATCCGTTATTGCATCACCAAACTTGACAAGGAGCTTCGGGGCCTGGATGACATCAAGGACTTGAAGGTGACACACTATTCCACGTTCGCTCCCTGCCCTCTGTTTACCCCCACTTACCCACTTTCAGACACCTCCTCAGGCTTCTGCTCCTGTCCAGCCCATGTCCCCATCCTATTCCCACTGCCTTGAGATGGAACTGGGGCTCTCCTCAAGCCTCAACTCCTGGAGATTCCAACTTAAAGGTCTAGGGTGGGGTCAGGAAGCCTGCATGTTTAATAAGTGCCTCGTGTCATTCTTACGGTTAGGCAGGTCTGAGGCCTCTGCCCTCAGGATAAAGTTCAATTTCCGGGTTTTATGGGATATGTCATGTGATGCTGTCACCTTCAGCCCTACCCTCAGTAGCTTGACTCTTTCTCTGAGGTTGTGGTTCTCAACACTGGCTGCAGATAAAAATCGCCTGGAGAGCTTTTCAACCTGCCAGTGCCAGGACCCCAGCCAGCCAATTAACACTGCTGTCTAGGGGCAGGGCAGGGCTGGGGCTTTGGCATTTTTTACAGCTCCTCAGGTGATTCTATGATAATGTGCAGCCAGGGTTGAAAACCACTGCTTTAAGATTTAAAGGCCTTCTCTTGGTAATTCTGATCAGGAGGTCTGGGTTAGGGCCCAGGGTTGTATATTCTTAACAAGTACTTAGAGATTATTTTCAGGAAAGTTTAAAAAATACTGCTCTGGACCGGGCACAGTGGCTCAAGCCTGTAATCCTAGCACTCTGGGAGGCCGAGGCGGGCGGATTGCTCGAGGTCGGGAGTTCGAAACCAGCCTGAGCGAGACCCCGTCTCTACTAAAAATAGAAAGAAATTAATTGACCAACTAAAAATATATATACAAAAAAAAAAAAATTAGCCGGGCATGGTGGTGCGTGCCTGTAGTCCCTGCTACTTGGGAGGCTGAGGCAGGAGAATCGCTTGAGCCCAGGAGATTGAGGTTGCTGTGAGCTAGACTGACGCCACGGCACTCACTCTAGCTTGGGCAACAAAGTGAGACTCTGTCTCAAAAAAAAAAAAAAAACAAAAACAAAAAACACTGCTCTGAGTTACCATGTTTTTCCATGCTGTTTTCTTTGCTCAGAACACTTTCCAGGCCCCACCCCCTTAACTGGACTCATCCTTCAGGTTTCGGCTTCCACAGCATACCTCCTGTCCTCTTTTCCTGGTCACTGTCACAATGTTCATTTACTCGAACCACTGATCTATAGTTGCCTGGTGACTTTTCTGTACCCTTCTTGGAACTCAAGCTCCCTGGGCAGGACACGTCCCTGTGGTACCCCTTTGACACCCCTGGTCTCAGGCCCTGCCTCTCTCCCATCTAGGTGGGCTCTGTGGAAGAATTCCAAGGCCAAGAACGGAGTGTCATCCTTATCTCCACCGTGCGAAGCAGCCAGAGCTTTGTGCAGCTGGATCTGGACTTTAACCTGGGTTTCCTGAAGAACCCCAAGGTTTGAGGGCCGTTGGGTGGGCAGCACTTCTTCCTTAGGCCCTTCCCTCCCTTGACCCCGCCACTTCTTCCTTCCAGAGGTTCAACGTAGCTGTGACCCGGGCCAAGGCTTTGCTCATCATAGTGGGCAACCCCCTTCTCCTGGGCCATGACCCCGACTGGAAAGTGTGAGCATTCCCACCGGGATCCCTCTGGGTGGCCCCAACCCCCAGCCTAGGGCAGACGTATCTTTATTAAACACCTGCTTATAGTTTCATTAATCCTCAGATCTGTCCATCCTCACAACACCCTCACTGTATCTGTAAGTTAACTGATATTTAGAGGTTAAGCAAGTATAGCACAGATGTTACAGGACCCAGGCTTAGCCTCTGCTGATGCTTCTCTGTACCCCACAGATTCTTGGAGTTCTGTAAAGAAAATGGAGGGTACACCGGGTGCCCCTTCCCTGCCAAGCTGGACCTGCAGCAGGGACAGAACTTACTCCAAGGTCTGAGCAAGCTCAGCCCCTCTACCTCAGGTATGGCAGGGCCTCGGGCCAGGTCAGGGCCAGTGCTGGAGGAGGAAGAAAGGAAGACAAAGCGTACCTCTTTTCTTTCTAGGGCCCCAAAGTCACGACTACCTCCTCCTCCAGGAGCAGGAGGGTGAAGGGGGCCTGTCCCTGCAAGTGGAGCCAGAGTGGAGGAATGAGCTCTGAAGACACAGCAGCCGGCCTTCTCGCACCAGCCAAGCCTTAACTGCCTGCCTGACCCTGAACCAGAACCCTGCCTGACCCCAGACCCAGCCAAGCTGCCCCTCCAAGGGACAGGAATGCTGGGGGCGGGAGTGTACAAACCCAAGCCATTCCACCCCCTCCCCTCCTGGGGAGAATGACACATCAAGCTGCTAACAATTGGGGGAAGGGGGAGGAAGAAAAACTCTGAAAACAAAATCTTGTTCTATGCAAAAGCCTTGATGTCTCCTCAGACTGGCCCCAGGTTCCTGAGCCCCCAAGCTGACCCTGCGTGGGAGGGTGGGACTGTCACACCCACTCCCAGCTAGAGAGAAAACCCAGCCCCCACATCCAGGGAGGAAACCCAGTGGGAGGTGGCAGGGAAGCCACCCACAGGTTTCTAAGTTTAGTCCCAGCTACAGACCACTCCCCTAACCCGCCTCCTAGGCCCGGAGCCAGCCATGACCTCATCCTGGACTCTAAGACTCCACCCTGCTGGCGGGAGTCCTGCCTTGACAGACAGGGGGCCAGCCTGGCAAGCAAATTGGAAATGGGGAGAGATGGGACTCCAGGCTTGCAGCCCAGACAGGGAGAGAAAGACAGGAAATTGCCACACACATTGGAACCTGTGGTCTTTATTCATGCCCCCCACCAAGTGCAGTCAGAGACACGGCCCCTGCCCAAAGCAGAAAACCCCAGGGGCCTGGGACTCTGGGTTATGCCCTCTAAGTCCCCACCCTAGGCACTCTCCTGTGAGCCGGAAGTATATAAAGTGCTGGTGTGTGACCATCCTCTGGGGAAGGTCGAAGGGAGCAAGAGCCTCAGGAGCTCTGCTCAGGAAGGGCGGGGCAGAGGCCTGGGTTCCCAGGGGCCTGGGCCAGGGCCTCCCACCACCACCACCACCACCACCTTGGGGCTGGGGAAATTAGGTGCAGTCCTGGGCAGGAGGGGACTGAAAAGGGAGCCTTCAGCATGGAGTCCTAAGAGGCTGGGGTGGGGGCTGGGGAATTTCTGCACCCCTGTGAAGAGAGTGGGGCATGTAAGGGAAGCCTTGGGGCTCTCAGAGGATGGGACAGCCCTTCCGGCGCTTATTCTTGCGGACCTGGAGGCCGGCCCGAGTGGCCATCTCGAATACCTCCCGTACCCCCTCCTTGGTCTTGGCTGAGCACTCAAGGTAGCCAAAGGCACTGATCCGGTTCGCCATGTCCCGGCCTTCCTCAGACCGAACGGGCTCCTGAGAAGACAGAAGATGAGGGGTCAGAGGAAGCTAGTGGCTTGTGTACCTCTTCCCACCTCACCCATAAGCGTAGTAGAAACTAGAACAAATACCTCCAGCCCTGACCCCACAAAGCACCCAGACCCCAGGCTACCCTGGGCAGCTTCATGGTCAGGAATCCAGCACTCTTATGTTTACATTCAAAATTCTCTCCAGTCTATTCCCTCCTCTCCCGTGCAGCCTTGCACCCCACAGTACAATTTCTCTTGCCTGAGTGAGCGCTGCCACCTCCTGACCTCCCTGCCTCCACTCTCACCTTCCTCCATGACATCCTCTGTAGCCACCAGAATTACCTTTCTAACATGCAGACCTGACATCTATCCCCATTTTAAAACCCTGCCGCAATTATCCTTGCAAGATAGCCTGCATTCCTTGTCCTGGCAGCTTTCTCTAATAAACTCTAGCCCTCTGGCCAGAGAGACACCAGGCCCCTGAATAAGCCAGCTCTCTCACCCTCCTGGCCTTTCCTCCAGCCGCTTGCAGTGCCCTCCCTCCTGCACCCATGTCAGCCCACACCTCCCCAGAGAAACCCTGATGGCGCAGGGCACGTCTCCCAGGTGAAATACAAGAAGCTGTCTCCCTGAGGGCAGAGATTTTCCTATTTGTCTTAATTCCAAACACAGGATGGGCAATAAACTGGAATAAAAATGCCAAGCGGATTTAGACAAGTCACTTCATATTTCTCTAATAATTTGATCAGAAATTTTGTCAGACACTGAGCACCCTTCTGGGTCTCCCTCACCAGGGTGCGGACACACAGGAGGTGGACATCACCGTCTCCTCTAACGGGGCAAGTGTCCAAGAGACACCCCCTTTCCCATTGTGCACCCCCTCTGAGGGTGCCTTCCTCCCCAAGGGCTCCAAGCTGACAGCTGCACCCACCTGCTTCATCTTGGCCAGCTCCCTCCTGGTGTGCTCATCTTGCCTCAGGTCCTTCTTATTTCCCACGAGGATGATGGGCACATTGGGGCAGAAGTGCTTCACCTCCGGGGTCCACTTCTCAGGAATGTTTTCTGCACAGACGTGTCCCAACAGGTATCAGTGCCTCCACTTAGGCTAGAAAGCTCCCCTGGGGGCCCCCTCATCTTCCCACAGGAGTCTTAGAGGCCACTGGGCATGATAGTTCCTTTCACGGCCCAAAACCCCTCCTCCTCGCCCGTACTGGGGTTACCACAGTCCAGGAGACCAGCAGAGGCAGTGCTGCCTGCACCCCGCATCTGAAGCCAAGGCAAGAGGCCTCCGCTGATCCCACCCTCCCTCAGGTGCCCTTACCCAGGCTGTCGGGGCTGTCAATGGAGAAGCACATGAGGATGACGTCGGTGTCCGGGTAGGAGAGAGGCCGCAGACGATCATAGTCTTCCTGCCCTGCTGTGTCCCACAGAGCCAGCTCCACCTGATAAACAGGACAGTGAGTAGCTAGCCTGAGGTCCCCAACCCTGCCACCCAGAGGTCTGCTCAGAAACCGCCAGTCCTTTAGGCTCACTGAACATCTCTACTGAGCACTTGGTATGTGCCAGGCATTGTATTTATCACTATCACACAAATTAGGTCACATTAGGGTTTTGTTTGTTTTTTTAAATCTTAAGACATGTTTGACCTTTGCATGGTATATGAATTGTCACTGTGAACACCGTAATTTTGGTTAATTCTCACAACTCTCTGAGGGGGGAGGTCTTACTGTCATCCTGTTTTGCAGCTGGGGGAGTTTCAGCCCAGATTACAGAGCTAGTAAGCAGTAGCCCTTCTATCAGAAGGTAGATCCAGGTTTCCTAAGACCACAATTTCACTTCCTAACCTTTACTGGTCCTAGCAGGGAGAATGAAGCAAGGACGTGGGTGGGTGGTGGGGAAAGACGCACTAGGTCTCTAAGTGATCGGTCCCCAAGGCAAGCTGGGAAGGGGCTCTTCGGCTTCACCTGCTTGCCGTCCACCTCGATGTCTGCGATATAGTTCTCAAAGACGGTGGGGACGTAGACCTCTGGAAACTGATCCTTGCTGAAGACGATGAGGAGGCAGGTCTTCCCACAGGCACCATCCCCCACGATCACCAGCTTCTTTCGGATTGCAGCCATGGCTGGGGCTGGCAGGCAAAAGGCAGTGGGGATTTGGGGAAAAGCCAGTAAGGTCAACATCACTTCTCTAGAGCCCCTCAAACCTTCTTGGAAACCGAGGCATCCAGCAAAGGGAGGAAAGGGAGAGCTTGCTCAGGCATGTTCCTATCAAGAACCAATTGTGCTGGCAACAGAGTTTAAAATTCCTAATCTCTGGGTCAGGGACACGTCTTCCCAGATGGGTTGAAGTACAGCAGTGGGAGATGGAAGAACCCACTTGGGAGCCAGAAAACAGGAGTTTCAATCTAATCCACTCACCAACTGGGGGACCCCAGATACCTAGAGACATGCTCAGGGATCCGGGACATGTCTAGCTTTTATCTACTTTACATATCAGGATTTCAAGTCAGACTTTATTTGTTACCAGGATTTTGGTGTATTTAAAGTTTAATAATCACAAAGGTCCAATCTAGAACAGACTGTCCCTCTGCACGAGTCACACTTGCCTAGTCTCAAATGCAGAGTCCTCTCTGTGAGACCACAGACTAGTGGCACCAGCTACCAGATGGTAGATGCGTAAGGGAAAGAATACTTATAGATCCGAGGCACTATTTTTGGCATTATGACATAAATTATCTCCCTAGACGCCTGGAAGGTAGATGGTGCATTTCCCATTTTGACAAACGAGGAAACTAAGGCTCAGTGAAGTTAAGACATGTATTCAGAGTCATGGCACATAAGTGGCAGGGACATCGCTCAAAGCAGGCCTGTGTGACTCAAGTCTATGCCTTTTCTACATATCACCCCAGAGGTGGGAAGGAGAGAAGCAGGGAAACCCAGACAGACGACAGTGGCAGTAGCCGGCTGGCTTCCCTGGCCCACCCCACCTGGTCCCCAAAGCCTGGAGTCACACAAAGGAAGCTCAGTCCCTGAAGTGCCCACAGCTCTCATTCGGGCAGTCTGCCCTCCTCCCCCCTTTCTCCTGGGCCTGGCAGCAACACTGGGCCACTCAGCTCCTGGCAGGGGACAATGACCACACTGTACAGAGCCACACATCCACCACAGCAGAGCAACAGAATAATCCACTAGGGATTCACCTCCACCCATTCTCTGTAACAACCCCTTCCTCCCTCTGTCCAGCTCACCCAAAAGCCCTGCCCACCCCTCCCTGTGACTCAGGGCAAGGAGTCAGCTTCCCTGGCTTTCTGTGTGTCCGCCACCCCCAACACACATGAATGAGCATCTGCCCAGTTCATCACACCTTCGGAGCTTCCTTCACTTCCTTCTTCCCTGGGGAGGGGAGCAGACCTCCAGCCGGCTGAAGTTCCCAGGCCTACAGCCTGGGAGGAAGAGAGGGCGGGCTCAGGGCTGAGAAGAAGTCAAGGCTGTTGGGAAGGGGGAGGGGGCTAGAGCCTGGGCTGGGAGGAGCCCCAAAAGGAGAGAAAAATGAGGGCCAGGCGCAGCACCAACCAGGCCAGAAGCAGTTAAGAAGGGGATGGTAACTTGATCTCTGCCCCAAACCTGGCTTTTTCTCTCAGAGCCACATCCTGTCAAACTGAGCTGAACTCTTTTACTCCCCACATACCACCACCTCACAGCCCGGCCTAGGTCTGCCTTTTAGGAGGCAAATACTCTAGCCCAAGGCTATCTCTCTTCAACAGTGGGATCCCGGGTGGCCCCTCCCTCCCCTCCACACACACACATACATACACACACCACACACTCACAAAACCGGGATGTGGGAGAAGTGGACATGAGTCAGAGAGAATTTATAGGAGTTCACAGCCACATTCTCCCTACCCCAAAAGGGGCTCTCCCTGATACCCTAAAAGACAGGCAAGAAGGCATTCAGCAGATCCCCTCCAAAAATGGGAATCATCATCCAAAAAGGAGGTTCTTTGGGAATTCTACCCAGGTGACTGACACTAGGATTTCTTCCAACTTCCCCACCCACTCCCATTAATTAGTTCAGCTGGTCCCACTGTATAAAAACAGGCTGGAGTAGCCCCAACCGGGGTGGGCAATGCTGATCAAGGGCAGCCACTATTGGGATGAATACCAGCCACTTAGGCATGTGTATGCCACTGCTATGCCCCAGCAGGGCAGTTTGGGTGGCACCAGATAGATGGTGGGGGGCAGAGGCCAGAATTTCAGATTAGGGGGTGCATTCGGGGACCTTGAGCCTCCAGCTCAATTAGAAGACTTGCCCTCCAGGCTCCGGTTGAGCCAGAAGAGCAGGCAGCCCAGGCCAGGCCAGGACACCAGGCCCAGCCAAGGCCAAGATGGCACGGACAACAACTGGCTGTAAGAGGTAGGCCCAGAGGAACTGTCCCACTGACCCTAAGAGGAGCAAACCCCACAAAGGGCCTGGAATGCAGCCTGGAACTTCTGGGGCCTTCTTCGCTACACAAGACACTGCGGCTACACCAGACCTCTCCTCAGTCGTTCTCTTGATTTCCCAGATGAGCCAGAGGGGCCAGCTGATGCTGCTGACCCTTTCGCCCCCTGCCCCGAGATCTAGGGAAGGAATCAGTCTTCAGGAAATACCTCATCCTCAACTTTAAAACCAGAATTGCGGGCAGGATTCAGCCTAGGATCTCCCAGCCCAACCCCCAAAGTAATCTTATCATGCTTCTTTCCAGGGTGGGAGGAGGGGGAGAATCTTTCTCCCTCTCTCTCACACACACAGGAGCTGGATCTTTCGCGGACCTTCCCTACCCGGTAACACAGGCAGGTTCCAGGAACCGTCTAAGGCGGCCCCGCCGAACAGCGGCAGCTCCCACGGTCACATCCCGCCCCTATTCCCGCCATTCCACCCTCCTGGCCTGGGGGAATTCCCACCCCCACGCACTCCGGGTCCACGCGGGCCGCCAGGCCTGGGAGCCACGGTGTGTGGGCGGAGGCTCCCTCGCGAAGATCCAAGTCGCCCCCTCGCCCCTCGCCCGGCGGGGCAGGTTCCGAGAAGCCGGCAGGGGAAGGAAAGGGCTCTGGTTCGGACCCAGGAGGCCAGAGTCCTGCCCGGCAGTTCCGGGGGCCGCTCGCTGCAGCCCGGGAAGGGGCCGACCCGGCCGGACCCCTGCCCAGCCCGGACGCCGCGTCCAAAGGAAGGGAACGCGGCGCACGCTCGGGCCAAATCCCCTCCCCAGCCGCGCCCCGGCTCCGGGGGAGTGGAGAGGGGAAAGTGCCCTCCCGGGGACGAGTTCCCAGGACGCCCCGCCGCCCACAGCCCCAGCCCAGGGTACCTTCCGCTCCGCCGCCTCCAGCTGCGCGGCCGGTGCCGGAGGCTCAGACTGACCCCGGGGGCCCCGCCCCGCCCTCCTCCTGCGGGGCGGCGGGGAGGGGCGGGCCGGGCAGGGGGAGGGTCGGCCCGGGGGCGGCCCTTGGCTCGGCCCGCCCCGGCCCCCGCCCAGGGCAGCGGCGGCTCGCCCCAGCCGCAGGCAGGCCGGAGGTGTGGGCGCCGGCCGCCTGGCCGAGGGGAGTCGCCGGGAGATTCCGGGACTGCAGAGGAGCGGGACCCCAAGGACTCAGGCTCTGCCCCACCTTCCAGCCCCTAGGGGAGGACCGGCGTCGGGAAAGTTGAGAGGCGCTCGGGGTGGGGTCCGGAAGGGCCGCTGCTGCCCTCCTGTGGCCAACCGGCCACGCGCTCCTGCCCCACTTGGGGACCTGGCGGGATGGGGAAACGGCGGCCTCGGGGCGCCCAGGGGGCGGAGGGTGCAAAAATGCCCACTCTCTGCTCCTAGACTCACTGCGGAGCAGGTACTGCCCAGCATCATCCCCTCGCCTTGAAGACTTTTCAGACCGTTCAGACCCAGACCACCCTTCCACCTCACAATTCCCTTTCTTCCCGGCCTGGAATTTCCACGACTCCAATTCCTACCTACCCCTCAAGGGGCTCTCCTAGAAATGCTTCTGGATCCCCAGCTAGGAATTCAGTTCCCTCTCCTATTATATCTTTCTATGTGGTTAGAGACACTCAGCCAGGACTGACCTGGGCACATAAGATATTTACCTACATGTACGTCTCCTTCCCTGTAAGGTGGCTGACTGAGGAAGTGAACGTAAAATGAGGAAATCTACCAACATTTCACTGGCTTGTGCTTGGTACACTAAATACCCTCAACCCCTTTAAGACTCATCACAGATCTTTGGGATAAGTATATCCATCCCCTTTTGCTTGTGAGGAAACTGAGCTCAGAGAACTTAAGTGGTTTGCACAGATGTTTTGAGATTTGTGACAGAGCAAGAACTCGGAGGGTCAGGCCTGACTCCAAAGTTGGTGGTCTCTCCCTGCTGCTGCCTCCCAGGTTCTTCCAACCTGTCCCTTCCCCCACTGTCCAGCCCAGTGTGTAGCACAAAATAGGTTTTCAACAAATATTTGCTGAATGAATGAATGTTAGAATTCATATAGCCTTTAACGACCTGATGTACAACTCAGACATTTGATAAATGAGGAAACTGAGGTCTACAGCAGTTTTGTTCCCAGGCCTCTTAACTCAATCAGTAAAAATTTATTGTCAACTGGGAGCTGTGTGCCGAAGATCAATTTCTGCCTTCAAACAACTTATGGTCTAAATGAGGAATACAATTTCAAGAGAGCTAACATTTATTGAACCCTTATTACATGGACCTGGCTCTACATACATTAACTACAACAACCCTAGGAGGTAGTACTGTTATATCTCCATTTTCCTGATAAGCAAATTGAGGCCCGCAGAGGTTACAGACCTAGGGTTAGGTCTGGCACCAGAACCTAAACAGCTGGCCTCTAGAGCCCCTGCTCTTAACTGCTACTGGCTACCGACTCCTAATATGGACAGTTCTAACACAGGAGGCCATCGCTGTCGTGGGGCATGCATGGGCTGAGGGACAGGTGAAGTGTTCAAGACAAAGTGATATGTAGATTTTTAAATAATTAGCTGGTGCTACTAGAGGCTCACAGAGTTAATGGGAATCCAGGAGGGGGACGGTGGTGGTGGTAAAAGATGAGGCTGGAGGAGGCAGCAGTGGGCAGATCGTGAAGGTCCTCATATGCCATGCTCAGGAGTTGAATGTCAATTTTTCTCTAGGTACAATAAGGAGCCACTGAAGTTAGGAGGATGACATAGTAAAGAACTAACGTGGTGACAGTGGGCGTGGAAGAAGAAGACAAATATGAAATGTTTTTTAAGATATATAATCAGCTATACTTAGTGATCCATTAGCTTGATGAGGAAGAAATGAAAGCCAAGGGTGGCCAATTCTAAGATTTCTAACTTGAGCAGTGGAGCTGATGCCCATTGACTGATGAACCAGGAGAAGGAACATATTACGGGGGGAAACGGTGAATTCAGTTTGAGGTATGTTGAGTTGAAGTGCCGAAGGGCTGTCTAGGAGACGGTTGGGAGATGACTGGGATGTATGTGTCCAAAGCTCGGGAACGGTCTGGGCTGAAAAACACGGACTTAACAGACATGAGTAGACGGATGATGTCACAGTAGTCAATGAGAACAGTCATGGCAAGTGCATGGAGTGAGAAGAGTGGAAGGAAGAAGAAAGAACCTGGGAATGCTACATTTGTAGGACTGTTCTGGTGTTCTTTCCACCACCCCAAAGAGTTTTCTTTACCTTTCGGTTTCTACCCAAAGCAAATAAAGACACACATCTTTATCCATCTGTTTTATTTGCCAATAGCTAAAATTTTGGATCTAGTGGACATCCCTTCTTTAGTTAAATTGCCACTAAAGAAGAGTCAGGGAGACAACTTCAGAATTTGGGCTGGGAGAGGGATAAGTATGGAGAGGCTGGGATGGTGGTGGAAGGAATGCAGATGAGCCCCTCAGGAGTAACTGCCTGGCCCTCCCAGGGGGATGACGAAGACTGAGATGTCATCCCCGGAACCCAGCTTGTTGTTGGGGAGACGCCAACCACGGTCCCGGGGAGTGCCCCGGGCCCCCAGGACCAGAGCTTGGGCCAGGGCTGTATACCTGCCAGGAGCACATGTGCACATTCATGTTCCATCGTGTATATGGGAAGATAGATACACAGACCCACATGTGGGTCCCCAGGCACTGTTTTCCTTTGCCCCTTCCTTCACCAGTGCCATCCCCTCACCACCATGCCATACAACTCCTACCTGCTCGGGTCATTGGGCTCGTAGGCTGACAGCACCCTGTCCACAGTGGCAGCTACCTCACAATCGCTGGTGACATCCCACAGGCCATCTGTTCCCAGAACTAGCACATCATCCGGACAGTGCTCGTACTGTGTCAGGTCATACACTCGTACCTGGCGAGGAAAAAGGGTTGAGAGGACTGGTGTGTAGGTTTGATGGACAGGGAGCTGAGGGATAAGAACCACTCAGAGACCCCCAGAGGAGGGACAGTGTGGTTAAGGGGACTCCCATACAGCTCACCTCAGGGAAGCAGGAGAGGAAGGGCTTGATGGGCAAATTGGAACTGCAGACCTTAAGATTGTGGTCTCCCAAGCCCCGGGTCACCCCAATGGTGGCCATCACTCGAGCCTAAAGGAAATGAGGAGGGGCTGCTGCTATAGTCCCTCCCAGACTCTCTACAACAATAGACCCCTCCCACCCCTACCCTCAGGTAGAACCTCCACCTCCCTAGATAAGTTGTAGTGGGTCCTCCTGCCCTCTCCCACCTCTACCATGGAGTTTACCTTTTTGCCCTCCCCACAGACCAGAGGAAACCTGAGATCCTCCAGCTCGATCTTTTTGTAGGCCCTGGGGAGGGGGGAGTAGAGGAGGCATCACCCAGGTATCAAAGCCTCTTCCCCTGGGAGTGGCACACCCTCACACAAACCCATTAGCAGGACCACATCCCCCCAACTCCCAGCCTGGCCCAGCCTCCAGCTTCCACTTCACAGCTGGTGAGGGACTGGTTGCGTTGCCATGGGAACGGGCCCCAGCTCTGAGGGAAGTGTTACCAGCCAGTCATGTTCTGGTCCCGGTACAGCATCCTCTGCCCCAGCTCCTTGGGCTGAACTCTGCGGGGGAACTCAAGGTGTGTGAATTCACCACCCAGCAGCTCTGGTTTCAGGAAGCCCTAGGGTGGGGAATGGCTAGATAGAGTGAAGGGCCAGGGGGCATTAAGCTCACAGCACACCCCGGTATACAGACCATGTTGTTTATAGCAGACCCTTAAATATAATTTAGCATGTGCCACACACTGCTCTAATATTAACTCATTTACTCCTCACAACAGCCCTTAAGCGAGAAACTACTGATGCACAGAGAGGTTGAGGGAATTGTTGATGTCGGATATTTAACAAAGTGCTCAAACCAGAACATATCCCAAGGCAGTCCAGCTCCGGAGCCCATGCGTTTCAACAGGAAGCCATACTGCCTTTCAAGGGCCTTTGCTGTTCCCTTCCCCCACCTCTGACTCTACCTCCTGCCTCAGCTGGGGCTGCAGTGGGAGCACTGGACCAGCCCAGGCTCCTTCCTTTTGCCTCCTTCCACCAGCTCAGCCCTCACTCAGCTGGTACAGCAGCCTTCCCACTCAGCTCCCAGGAAGGAGCTTTCTGTGCATGTGGTGGGGGTGTGAGAGTTCTCAGGGACATTGGGTGCAGAGAGGCGCAAGACCCAACAAAGAATGGGGGTGGAGAGTTTGCTTCCTACTTACAAGCAGCTGAAGACGCTGGCGCTCAGTCTCCGGGGTAAACTCCCGGGACATTGGAATGATTTCACCATTCCGGACAATGATGGCCCTGCCCAGAGAAAAAAGGTTTGGGCCTGGTTCTCCTCAGACCTCTCATGGAAAATTCCAGGCCCTCCCCATAATGACCCTTAGGATTCCTTACCCAGACCCCATTTTTCCTCCCCTCCTGGATATTTCAGGCTTTTCCTTTTGTCTGTGATCCCTCCTGATGCCCTCCAATCTTCAGTTTTCAACCCCCACCACCCCACTCTCTTCTATTCCCCCATCCTAGAGAATGTGGACCCTGCAGCGAATTTCAAAGCCCCCCTCCACATACCTGCTGTCACCCGCATTGGCCACGTACACCTTGCCTAGCAGGTAGACCACAACCAGTGCACAGCAGCCCCCCTCCACTTGGTGGCCACGCCGCTCCCGGGCCATCTGTTCATCCTGCCACATAAGGGTCAGAGGGGGTGGAAGAAGAAGAGGTTTCAGGCACACAGCCACCCTCTTCCCTCCCCCACCCCATCTGCAGAATTCAACTGGACCAGCCACGCCATGCTGCAGGAGAGGAAGGAAGACATGGGTGTAACCGCCCCTGCTCCCTCCCCTGGGAACCAAGCTCTGCTCAGGCTTTCAAAGGTGCTGTGGGTTCTTGGGGTCACTCCCCTCAGGCCA
The DNA here is from genome assembly GCF_040939455.1 of Microcebus murinus. NCBI lineage: Eukaryota > Metazoa > Chordata > Mammalia > Primates > Cheirogaleidae > Microcebus > Microcebus murinus. The sequence goes on from NC_134105.1 coordinate 91,175,597, forward strand.
CCGGGCTCCCACACAGAGTTGACTAGAGTGTTGGCCTAGTGGGCCCCTTGGCCCAGGTCACCCACTCACCATGAGCTGGAAGGCATTCTCAATGGCCCCCACTACCAGGCTCTCATGGGTCACTTCCTTCTGTGAAGACCAGCAGGACTGAGGACTAACCAAGTGAGAGGGATCGGAGGAACCTGGGGTCCCTGGAGTGGATGGGAGGCAGAGAGGTGGTGGCGAGGGGTCCTGAAGTATCTCTACCAGGTCCTTTAGCTGCTCCCGGATATGGCGATGTAGAAGCCTTGAGGCCATTTCAGCAGCTCCACCCCCTGCATGCCCATCAAACAGGCCCCAGTAGTAGAAGCAGAGTCCCTGACAGAGGAAAAGTTGAAGGTGAGAGAGAGAGAGATGCAGGGAGAAGAACAGGATTCTGAGCATCCATAAAACATCAAAGAGGAAGTCAGTGCTTGGTATTAAAGGCAAATTGGGTTTATTCACTTATTCACATAGGACCTACTATGTGTCAAGAAAGGGAAAGCCTCAGGAAAGCCACTCTCAGGGGATAAAAGAGGCAAAAATCAGCATTGGTAATCAATTAAGTCATCCATAAATATGAGAGTCTCTACCTTTTAAGCAGAAAAGTAAACATTCATACTGATATGGTAGAATCTAACTGATCGATGCCAGGTAAGAGTTCTGTGCCAGAAGGTAGAAAGCTAGTGACTTAGGAGACAGGTCTTCCACACGTCTCAGATTTAAAACCAGATGCATGAAGTCTCTGGGGAGAGGTGTCACTGTGTCTCTGGAGGCTAAGGAAGAGAGTGGGGGCTTACCTGGCCTCGGCTAGGGTCCCTAGGTACCCCCATAATGCTCCTCCGACCTTCCACGTACACGACTTCACAGCAAGCCTGGTCCTCATTGTGCCGACTCTTGCCAGCGTTGATGACCCTGCCGGGCCAGAATGACCACATCAGGTTGGATGCCAGACCAGGTCCTGGAATAACCCCCACCTTAGACACACACATCCTCTGCTATTGGCTGGCCAAGCTGAGAAAGGTCACAGCCACCTGGGATCCAGGCCAGAGGAAGAAGGAGAAGGGAGGGCGGGCAAGGCCCAAGGACTACTGTCTGGGTGGCAGGCCCTATCGCCTCACAGAAAGGCCAGCGCAGCACCTGCCTGCCTCAGTTCCCCCATCCCTGGAAAGGGAGGCGTCCCTGGTGGTGCTGCTGGGGTAAAGAGCTAAATGGGGGCATGAAGTTTCACTTTCCTGCTATCCAAGACCCAACATCCCACGCCTAGCCCCAGTCAACTCCGCTAGTGCCTTGTTTCCAGCACCTCACCTTTAGGGGCACACCCACCCTTATCCTAAAACTATCCAGCGAAAGTTTCTGCTGCGTTGGCAACGAGGAAGTACTCCAGCCCAGACTCGGAAAGAGGAATTGAAATAGAGTGGGAGTGGAAGCCCACCTGGACTGGGCAGGAGCCCCTGTAACCACAAACTCCTCTCTTGGAGGAAGCTAAAGGAGGTGGTCGGGAGGGGGACGGGGCCACCAGCCACCGCCCTCAGCGCCCTCAGGGCCCCTGTCTCCCTCGGTGCTCCGCTTTGCCGGCAGATGCAAGGAAAAGAGCCCACAGCCTGGGAGCAAGCCGTCCGCTCCGACCCGGGGTCAGCTTCATCGCACGGCCGGCGCGAGATGGCCAGCTTAGGTGCGGCTAAAAGGGACCCTCCTTCTACCCCAGGCGGCGCCTCCCCCACCCCTGAGGACGCTGGCGGCCTCCCGGTGTCACGGGCTATTTCTGGGTGTGGAGGGGGAAGGGAACTACAGTAAGAGGGACAGGGAACTGGGGCGCTGGGGTTGGGAAGCCAGTGAGCGCGTCTTCCCAACCTCTATCTCCCCTATCAAAAGGAATCCCGCTCCTTCTTGAGATCCCTCCTCCCTCAGCCTTTAAAGCGCCGGGCCGCGACTGAGAACTGGCCAACTCATCCTTTGCGGGGCCCTGCGCCCTCCGGGCTGTGGGGAGGAACGGGGTCCTGGGGCGGCGTGGGTGAGGGTAGTCAATGAGCTGGAAGGTCCTGAAGAAGGAGATTCAGGCTGCACGCGACAGGCGAGGGCTGGGAGGGGGTGCGGCCCGAAGCCCGGAGGATAGCCAAGGTCCTGGGAAGAGGGAGCGCCTGGCACCGAGCGCGGCGTGGGGGACGCATCCTAGCGCCGGGGATGCCGAGCTGGGGAGGGGGGTGGGAGTCCCATTCTGGTTTGGGTGCCCCAAAGGGCGCTCACTCGGCGTAGCCCGTGCTCCAGGGCAGGCGGCGGCCCGTGTCCGGGGGGCTTTGCACAGCCCGTCCCGCGTGGTCGTCGGCGCGTCGCAGCCCCCCGGGGCTCAGCTGCAGAAAGGTCGGTCTGGAGAAGCTCGCTCGAGCCTCTACAACCCTCGCAGGTGCCCCGCTCCCGGCCCCGGCTCTTGCCGGAGGGCTCCTGGGTGCTTCTGGAGCAGCGGCGGGCGGCGCAGAGGTCGCTTTGGGCAGGTCCGGGGATTTGGGGCGCGAAGGCGGAGTACCCCCGGAGCTCACCAGGTGCGCGACGGCCGAGCGCACCCGGTTTAGCATGCTGCCTCACTGCCCCGCCCTCGGCCGTGGCCCCGCCCCCGACCAGGCCCCGCCCCTAGGGCACCGGGTGGGCGGTGCTCGCTCCAGCAGGCCCTTCCAGGCCATTGGCTCCGGGCCAGCTGGGCCGGTCCCGGACAGAACTTCCTCTTGCTCGGGGCCACCGCGGGAACAGCCCCGCCTATGCCCCGCCCCATTCCGGCTTGGCCCCGCCTCAGTTTCTTAGGGAGGGTCCCCTGTCTGCAGGGGGCTGAGAGAATAAAACCTGATTTCAGGTTTAGAATAGACATCAGCCAGAACTTCCCCATTGTGACGGGGTGCTGGGGTGCGGTCTCCCCGCTCTCGGTTCGAGGCGGCCGGCCTGCCTGCCCGGAGGGCCCTGGAGCCGATGACCTCAGAGTGAGAAGAGCCGCTTCAGAGCTGCTGGGTGTGAAGCACCAGTGTGACACCATCTCTGGCTGCGGCTGGGCTGCCGGAGTGAGAGGTGCCGAGCTGGTGCGGGGGGCGGGGGGGGGTCTGGGGTGGCAACAACGCAGGCTGCAGCCGACCACCTGAGTCAGGGAGCCGGGGTCAATTCCTAGGCTCCTTGACGACGACGCTGTTCTCCCATGGAAACCACTTATAGATGTAGGAGCAGGGCTGCCACTTCCACCTTAACTTCTCAGAACCCGGTTTTGCCCCACATTTAGAGGTCCCCTGACCGCAGCAGGACTAGTTAGTAAGAATAATAACATATTAGGTTATTAAGTATGAAATGTCTGATTACCTTAAGTACTAAGTTTGACATTTGATATCTCTGACCTTTCACTTTGACACTTGTTGTTTTATTTTTATTGTGAAGGTACATCCTCAGTCTTGCAAACACATGTTTTGGCTTGTGATTATCTTTCAAAATGTTTTTAGAGCAATTTTTGTGAAACCATGGATAAGTCAAAAATAAGTGTTATTTGCGAATATGAGTTGTTGTGAAACCAATGCAGTGCAGGCAGCTCGAAATATCAACAAAGTGTTTGGGAAGGATGTGGTTAACGAATGCATCTTGAAAATAAGCCACCCTGGGTTACCTGACACCAAGGCGGATAATGATGAGCTGAAACCTGTAATGGAAGCCAGTCCATCTCAATCTACGCTGTGAGTAAATTAGCAGGAAGGGTTAACATTACTAACAATAATGTTGGACCATTCGAAACAAATGGACAAGGTAAAGAAGCTGGATAGATGAGTGCTGCATGAATTAAATGAGCACCAGCAGAGAAATCGTCTGGAAGCTTGCCTTTCCTTGATGTCATGACATAAAGGCAAACTATTTCTATACTGTTTTGGTACCTGAGATAAAAATGAATTCTTTTTGGCAATCGCAAGCGTTTGGCACAATGGTTGGATAAAGATGAAGTGCCGAAACACAGTCTCAAACTGAATATTCATCAAAAAAAGGTAATGGTGTCTGTTTGGTCCAGGGCTGGCATTCTCCACTACAGCTTCATGAAACCTGGTCAATCAATTACAGCGAATGTCTACTGCAATCAGTTGGACGAAGCGATGGGGATGCTTGTGAGTAAGCAGCTGAGATTGGTCCACAGAGACAGACAGGTCGATCCTTTTGCAAGACAAAGCTCGACCACATGTCACAAAAACAACACTGCTCAAACTACAGAAGCTGAACTTAGAAACTCTCTGTCATCCACCGTATTCACCAGAACTTGCACCAACTGGCTACCACTTCTTACAAGGAAAAATATTCAATTTTCAATAAGCTGTGGAAAATGCCTTTCACGATTTCATTGCCACTTGCTCTCCAGGCTTCTTCACTTCTGGCATAAACAAGCTACCATTAAGGTGGCAAAACTGTGTCAATAGTTTAGGCACACACTTTGATTAATTGTACTGCTTCGTGTTTGAGATATAATAAACTATACTTTTGATTCAAAGTTGGACTTTTTATATTTAATGACCTAAATAACATTGGAAGTGACTATCACTGGGGACTCACTGCATACTAGGCCCTCTACAAAGCACGTTTCATACATTAGGTCTCTTCTACCGCACACCAACCTTCCCAGGTGGGTTTGATTCTGTCAGTTTTACTGATGAGGCAGAACTGGATGCTCTTTGTCATTTTATGTGACTTGACCCAAAAGGTCACACAGCCAGTGACAGATTCACATTCATATCAGCCCTCTGATGCCCAAACCCGGTCTGTCTTAATAACCAAGCTGATTTCTCCAGATCAGGGAGGAAGGGTTAGGAAGAAGATGAATGGCTGAGGGGTAGGTAGGGGTTCCTCCCCTCCCATACTTCTCTTCTTAGGGCCAGGCTCAGAGCAGTCCAGAAATGCCGAGCAAGTTCTGTGGCTGCCACCAGGGGGAAACAGAGGCCAGGCTAAGCGCTTGCCTAAGAGATGGAAAAGCCCACCTGCTGGAAGATGGGAACTGGGCCTGCCACCTGGTGGGCTGCCTTTCTGTCTTCTCTCCTCTGGGGGAGGGTGGTACTGACCTGATGCCAGTAGAGCTCTGTCCCTAAACCTCCTATCAGGGAGTTGGTCACTAGGTCTCCAGAGATACCACACACCACAGTTCAAATGGGGACAAGGCCCTTGTGGGCCCAGTGCAAGTTGAGTGTAGCCATCAGGGACCAGTGGCACCCAGTTCATGATTGGGACTCCACCTCTGGGCTCTGTCTGCCAGGTGCTTCCTGAGCATACCTCCCTCTGCTCCTGGGGCTAACCTGTTCCCCCCAAACGGATGGCTTTCCTGGCAGCTTCCAAACAAAAATCCCACAATGGTCATTCAGGTTTTTAAACTTGCTATGCCTGCTATGTTATGTCTGAGCCTTGGGCAGAGACAGCCAGAGAAAAAGTCACAAAAGAGAAAAAAAAATCAGACCCAAAGATACATAGAGCAGCAAAGGCAGATGAGAACAAAAAACAGGCTGCTGCTATGGGTTTTCCCTCCTATTTGAGAAAAACTGGACCCAGCTCTCAGATAAATGGCATAATCACAGTGAGAAGCCAAAGACTGAAGAAAAAAATAGAACTCCTGATTATTTTTATTATTCAGTGTTTCTGGGACAGTTCGCTTACCACTTCTCCATGTCACCCAGCTCTGTATGCCCTGCTCTTCACAGCACCCACCAAGTGTGGCTGCAAGTGGGAGGCAGAGCCAGGGCCCAGAGACCCTCCCCCCAGCTCTAGCACCAGAAGGTCAGAGAGAAGTCACTGGCTTCCTTGGGCTCCAGAACAGCCCCCAGCCATATCGGAACCCTAAGGCTCTCCTCTCCCTGAACCTCTCACCTCCTGTTCCTTGCAAATCACACCGCCTCCATCCTCACACTGCCCCAGAGCCTGGTGAGAAGGTCATGGCCTCTACTCATCCCTGAGGCAGCAGAAAGTGAGAGGGAAAGGGGGATGGGGTGAGAAGAGAGACTTGTGGGGTGTTTTTCTCTGCTGAGAGCTGAGACTCTGCTCACTGGCTGGTGCTGCCAGAGGAGCTCCAGTGGCTCAGGGCCCAGCACTGGGCTTCTCCCCTCCATGTTACCCCAACCTCTAAGAGGAGGAGTGTCCCTTCTGTTAAGAGACAAATTCACAGAATACCTTTCCCTCCCATTTGTCTAATATTTTCACATGCAAAATAGAGCCCTGTAAAGAATTATACAATTGTATTTTATTACTTTACAAATTTTCTGATGAAGAAACTATGTCTCAGAGTTTTGTTCCCTAGTTGGGATTCACACATGTTATCCATAGGGACCATTCACCAGCCTATTGCAGCCCTCCTGCCCAGGGCCCCCACACTCCTGACTTCCCTAGTCCTCCACCCTGAGGGCACCTCTCCAGGGGTAGAGATATTTATTATTCCCTCCTAAATATCTAGAAGAGTGTTGTCAAACAGACATTAGTGCAACAGTGGGAATGTTCTACATCCGCTCTGTCCAATGCGGTAGTGCCTAGCTTCGCGTGCCTATTGAGCACTTGAAATATGGTGAGTGCTAATGAGGAACTGAATTTTAAGTTTTATTTAATTAATTTAGATTTAAATAGCAACATACTGCGTGTGGCTACTGTATTGGACAGTGCAGTTCCAGAATCTTCAAAGCTCAAAAACCCTGAGGGTCTGGGCAATCACTCCTCACTCCCAGCGCCCTTTCCCCCACACCTCCTCCTTGCCCTGAGCCACAGGACTAGGGGCCACGAGACGCCAAGTGTTTTGATGGACTTCCTCGGAGTTGCCAGGGTCTGGCACAGTGAGATACCCAGGCGAACGGAACCTGCGGGACCGATGTCCTTCCGTCCCTCTTCCTGCCCTTGGCCGCCAGGGGCCGCTGCGTCCCGGCCGTGCGGACCCGGCCGGCCGAGCGCCCAGCGCTGTCCCGAAGGAGGCGGCGGCGCCCGCGCGGGGCTGGAGGAGCGGGGGAGGCCCCGGGCGAGGAGGAGGCGGCGGCGGCTGCGCGCTCCCCGGCTTGCAGGAAGGATCCTCAGAGGGACCCCGGCTGAGCTCTGCAGAGCTGGCGGGGCCGGGCTCGTAGATCCCTGGTGCCCGGAGCCGGGCCCGTCTTGCCGGTGATGCCAGCTTGGCCAAAGCCCCGCGGTCCCGGGGATGCAGCAACTTGGTGAGGGGGACAGGGCTCCGGGCTAGACAGCACCCAAGCTGGCCGCTCCCTCCTGCAGTCTGACTTTCGGAGTCTTGGTCCCAGGCTCAGGGGCAAGGAGGACTTCAGGCCAGCAAGTCGAAGAAGTGGGCGCCGCTGGGGGGCAGGTAGGTCCCAGGTGTGGTCTCAGGATTTGGAGGAGTGAATGGGCGCCGGGAAGGGGCGCGGGAGAAGGTGGAGAAAGGCTGATGGTTCTTGTGGTTCGCATCCTCAAACCCTTGCTGGTATGCAAGCTGCTAACTCAGACTCACCATAGCCTGGATTGGAGCTTGGGGAAAACAGGCTGGGAAACTGAGGCAGGAGCATGGAAGCCGAAGAACAAATCCCAGAAGCTTCTTTCTCCAGCTCTTCCTGAGGGAGGGAACAATAAATACCAGAGATCCAGGCTCAATGAGTTTCCCTGTCAACTTCTTGGGGTTCACAGGAGAGAGGGGTGAGTTGGATTGGAGGATGTGGTAGCTCGGAGAGAAATAGGATCACCTGAGAGAAGACAAAGCTGTGTTTATAATGGTCAAAATGAGGGTTCCTGATGGGAGCCAGGAGAGGACCTACTCAGAAAAGAAATACATCCGGCAGAGTGGGGATCTCTCCTCCAACGGAGCACACCCACCTGGGGGTAATGGCACTTCTTCCTCCATCTTCCCCCACAGTGTCCTCTTGTCTCTCCCACTCTGGGAGCTAGGATTCAGGCTTCTCTGTCCTTCCTGGGCCCCAGCATCCTGTGTTTCAGTTCTGCCCCTCTTTGGAGGGTGAGGAAGGAGAGGTCCTGGGGAGAAATGGAAAGCTGTTTGGGGGTGTGGCCTCTGAGGCACGGAGACCTGGAATGGCCTCCTGCTAGCCCTCTGCCCTCCTGCTAGCCCTCTGCCCTCCTGCTAGCCCTCTGCCGCAGGAATGGGAGTGAGGGGGGCAGAGCTGGGCCAGCTCCACACAAGTCCAGGAAGCAAGTGCCATGGGGGCAGGAGGAGGAAGTGAAGAGGATTCAGGGCCTCAGAATCTTTCCCAGGGGCCTCTTTCCACAGGAATCTGTCAGGTTCTGCTCCTTCCCTGATCCTCAGCTCCCTCCCAAGAGCAGAGATGGGACAGCACTGATTCTTAGGCACCTCCGGACCATCACCCACTCAGGCCACTGTCCTCAGGCTCACTACCCTACATGCTCCTAGAGTCTGTGAGGGCCCCTCTAAATTCCCAGGGCAGAGAGAGAGACTGTCCCCTGCCCAGGCACCTGGGGCAGGCTTCAGTGCCCAGCCCAGCCCCTTGCCCTCTCCCAGGTCCCCCTTCACCCCCTGCAGGGCCATGGACTCCATCTGTCCTTTGCAACTCCTCAAGACTCTTTCCTACTTGTACAGGTGGCGTGAGTCTGAGGCCAGTAGATGAGCAGACAGAACTGAAAGGTCCCCGAAAAGGTGAGTGAGGAGACAGTTGAAGATGGGATAGAGGGGTAGATGGAGATCATGCACCCCATTTGAGGGAGCAGCTGAGTCCTGGCATTGGTTTGGCCTCTGGTATTTTCAGAACTGTGCTGGTACTTGTGGGAGACCAGGAGTGCCCCCAGGGGCTAGCTGAGCACAGAGGCAGTGGCCCAGGCCTACCCCTGAGCCTGCAGCCCTGATGCCTCCTGGGCTGCTCCTGCCCTTCCGTGGCTGGGCAACTCCCAGCCACTCTGTGCTTCTTCCCTGGGATTCCTTCTATTTCTAGCCTACCCTCTGGGATAGATTTGGGAGGCCTGAACTATCAAGGATGGAGGAGGAAAAGGAAAGGATGAGAAGGCATGAGCAGTGCAGTGGGTGTAGGGCAGGCTGCTGGGCTCTGGACTCTTCCAGCTACATGCTGCCTGGCCTTGGCCAAATCACTTGGCTTCTGTTAGCCTTGGGCTTATTTTTTCCTTTTTAAATTTAAATTTTGTTTAAATTGAATTGCTATTACATTCCCATGGTTGGAAACTCAAAAAGTAGTAAAGAAATCAGGAGAAAAATAAGTCTCCCTTCCACCTCCATCTCCCAGCCAACCAGTTCCTCTTCTTGGTGGCAAACAATATTAATAGTTTTTCTATACATTCTCCAGAGCTAGTTTATATATATTCGGGCAACATAGATAATCCTTCCCTTTCATACATTTTAGACAGACCTTTCTATACTTTGCTTTTTTCCTTAACAGTGGATTATCATTGAATATCAATGCATGCATCAGTACATAAAGCATTTTCCCATTGTTTTTGTTTGTTTGTTTGTTTGTTTGTTTTTATAGCTGTCTGGATGGGACTGTATTTGTGTAGTTCCTCTACAATGTAGTTAGCCAGTATTTTACTGATGGTTGTTTAGGCTGTGTCCAAGCTTTTTGAGCTTTGGTTTGCTCATCTGTGAAGTAGGTAATAATAATCCTACCTTGTAGGACAGTCATGAAGGATTCAAGAGCATGCATGCCAAGTGCCTGGGTCAAAAAGTGCTCAAAAATTGGGAGTCAACATTATTGTATCTCTCATGTCATAGCCCTCCATGGGGCCATATCTAATTTGTCCCCCAAGACCCCTCTTAAGTGCCACTTCCTCCCAGGCTCTCCCTTCGTGCTCCCCGTTCCTCCTGTTGCACTCATCACGCCTACAGTGACTCTGTGACAGACTGAAAGCTGCCCGTGAACAACATGTGCATGCGTGTGTGTGTGTCAATCCCACCCACCCTTGTGCTTCCTAGAGCTCATGGCCCAGAGAAGGTGCTCGAGCTGGGCACGGAGGAGCTCCTGTCTGCAGCTGAGCAGGGTGTGCGTTTCTCTCCACAGGATGAGTGAGAGGGCCTCGCGGAACTGGAGCACAGGCGGCTGGCTGCTGGCACTGTGCCTGGCCTGGCTGTGGACCCGCCTGGCCACGGCTGCCTCACAGCCTCCAACTGCCACAGGTTTGGGGGAGGTGCCGGGGCCTGGGGAGGGGGTTTCCCAGGACACCTGGGGAGCTGGGCACCACTCCACCCTGTGCCACAGCAGGTAGATCTCCCAGGCAGGGGTTCCAGCTTCCTCCTCCTTGGTTCTTCACCCAGGGAACTCTGTGTATCCTCCCACCCCCCATTCTGTCCCAGCCCAGAGGAGGCCTGGGCAGACCCATTGCTCACCTTCGCTTCCAGGCCGGAAGGTATTCTGCAGAGGGAGAGGCCCTCAGTGGGGGCTTGAGTCTAGCCTCCTGGCCTAATTCTGTGGTTTTCCTTCTGGGATGACTAAAGCCTGTGTAAGCGGATGATCCTCCCCACGCACTATAAGCTCCGGGGCCCTTGCCCTCACCCTGAGGAAGCTAGAGAGGTGGGGGCCAGTGTGGGACCCCATCTTTCTCCCGCACAAGGGCCAGGCTCTGCCGAAGGGGGATGAGCGTGGCCTCACAGGGGAGGAAGGAAGAACAGGAGCTCTGGGAAGCTGCAGGGAGATGTCACCGGCTTGCTCCTCCCCGCCATTGGAAATCTCTTCCGTAGCCCTGCCCCAAGCAAGGAGGTTGGGCTGGAGGACAAGCAGGGTGGGTGGGGGGAGCAGGGTTGGAGGCCTGGGCTGGGGGCCTGATCCCGTGCTGCTGGCCCCTCAGTGTTCGTGCAGCAGGGCACCTGCGAGGTGATCGCTGCTCACCGCTGCTGCAACCGGAACCGCATCGAGGAACGCTCTCAGACTGTCAAATGCTCCTGCTTTTCCGGCCAGGTGGCCGGCACCACACGGGCAAAGCCCTCCTGTGTGGACGGTGAGTGAGAGGCCAGGCCCTGGGCAGGGAGGCCCTGCGCAGAGCAATAGGGAGCTCTGTTCAGGCCTCGCCATCTGTTGGGGATACATTTCAGACCCATCCCAGGGCTGTCATGATCAGAGTCTCCAATGATAGGGCACCCTCTGGGGGCAGGAGGGCAGATGTGTCCGTCTCCATGTCATAGATAAGGAAAGCTGTTAAGCGTGCACCCCACCACCTACACACACTGCCGGGTGCATACGAAGACGCCTTCCTCCGCGCCTTCAGACTCCTCTCGCCTTACACTCGGCGGACGCGGGCTTCGTCGCTCATTGCCCCTTCCCTGGCCTCTTCCACACGCCCTCCTCTCATTCTCAGCCACACCCTTACTCTCCCCTCGCATGCGCACGTGTGCTCCTCCACACCCGCCTGCTTTCCCATGCCCCACCCACGCTGGTGTTCTCACACCCACTGGCACCCGCAGACCTGCCCACTGTGCCCACGCACAGGCCAGCTGTGCCCTGCCGGGCTGTGGACCCCTCGGAACAGCTCACGCACTTGCTCATACACACCAAGGGGGTATGTTGACGACGGTGCCTCTATGCTAGTGACATGGTTTCCTTAGAGACAACGTCGCCTGCCTTCACTTCTTGCTGTCTTTGGGGAGATGCAGGGATCGGTGGGCCTAAAGTTGATAGAATTAAGTCCCCAAGCCTCAGCCTGAGTGCTGCGTCTCTGAGCAGCCTGGAGTAGGGGAAAGATGAAGGAAACATGGGGCTCCAACCCGAGGGTGTGTGGAAGCGTCCACTCCATTCACAGACCCCCTTTGCCTGCCTGCTGTGCTCGCAGAGAGTTTAGAGCTGCGCTCCCGCCTCCTGCTCCCACAGCCTCCATCGTCCTGCAGAGGTGGTGGTGTCAGATGGAGCCCTGCCTGCCGGGGGAGGAGTGTAAGGTGCTTCCAGACCTCTCGGGATGGAGCTGCAGCAGTGGACAGAAAGTCAAAACCACCAAGGTATCTGGGTGGACACCTCATCCCACCCCTCACTTCCCCCTTCACCTGGGCTAGAAAAGGGGCACCGGAGCCCTGGGAGTCTAGGACGTCAGTGCCCCAAGGTGAGAGTGTGAACCATGAGAATATGCCCCAGGCGGTTCTCCCGGGTCTGTCCTGATTGCAGACAGGAGTTAGGGGCTCTGCATTTGAAAGCCACTGTGTCCTTCTGGGCAAATTCTTGATGTTCCATATGCCTTAGTTTCCTCTTCTTTGCCTGGAGTGAGTTTGCCTCCAGAATATATCAGGTCTATAAAAAACAAAGTAGAGAACTGACAAAATTATCCAGATAATTCAGGCAGGAGTCTCTGCTTCCACCTGAATTCCAGGTACAGAAACCACTCTGCCCACCCACCTGTACCACAGACCGTCCCTCCACCCCCACCCAACTCCTACTACTATTAACTCCCTACAGTTCATCCCACCTTCTTGTAGTCCAGTTTCTCTGTCTGCTGTGACAGCACCCAAGAGGATTATTATTTTCATGGTTTGCTGCCTGCCCCACAGAACAAGGGTTAATTACAATTTTATCAAACTCATTAGCAATTCCATGTGTGTCATGGTTAATCAGTTGCATCACTCTGTCATCACTGTTTGTACAGAAGAATGACACTGTGGGGCAGACCAGAGCTCTGCCTTCTGCTTTTCTGTCCTGCCACCACACACAGCAAACAAACTAAAAAATAGAGAAGGAAAGGCAGCCTTCAGGGTTCTAAAGACAGCAGCCATTGTCATAGAGCACAGAATAAAAGGAATTACAGCAGGAAAAAGTTGGGCTAGATATAAAATAGAACTTCCTGTCTGTAGGCAGGAAAGGGAGACAGTCATTCTGAGTATATTTAAGAGTAGAAGAGAATGAGATCCCCCACAAAGCCTGTGATATTTGTCATCATGTTATAGGTTTGGGTTTGTGGCCCATAAGGCTGATCACTGTGCTTGCAATTTGGGTAGCTACTCTGAAGCAACTTGTGAGGGTTGCCTGATTTATGTTTGCATGGACCACGAGGCCATGCTTTCCCAGTCTGGACTGCTTTGGGGGAGGGGATCAGCAGCAATGACCAGTGACCTCTAAGTGACTGCATATCCTGGACATCTCTGGCATGCTGGGATGGGAATAAGCATTCCCTTCTCTAACCTTACGCCCATTGCTTTGCTCTCCAGGTCACACGATAGCTCTTGGGGGTCATGGCCTGGACAGAACAGGCTTGATTGAGTCATGGACTGAAGAATGGTATCCTGTCATTAGCCAGCAAATTTGGGGATTCACTTACCTGGACACATGTCCCATGACAAATGCACCATCAGTCTTTCCAGGAGCCTTTCCATTAAGCAGCTCAGCAGATATGGATGGATCTCCAAACACATACCTAGTGCTGAGCTTGGCTCTTCCAGGGACACAGAAGAAGGTCAAGACACATTCCTGCCCTTAAGGAATGTCCAATCGAGTTGGGGAGTTGATGACAGACAATTTAGATAATTTAAAGTGTACAGGAGGAGACTCTGGCTTTGGGCCGCAGGGCACAAAGACAAGAGGTCACTTTCACCACCCACGACCTCCCTCTTTCACATCAGTCCTGAATCCCCAGCAAGCTGCTCACATGTTGAAGGAAAACACTCTCTTCGTATGCCGGAACCATGGTATCTCATTTGGATGGGATTGGATTGATCTGGGGAAAGAAAGCAAAAATGAACCCGAACAACTTCCCAGCTGAGCGTCTGCAGAGGCCTGGCTTGGTTTAGGCTATTCATTGGGTATGGGTTGAACATGACCTTAAAATCACCCCCATCCAAGCACCTTGGGTTTTTGTTTGCTTGTTTTATAATAACAGATGAGGAAACTGAGTCCCAGAGAGGTGAGGTGTGACTTGCCCAAGATCTCACAGCCTGGGCTCCCAAACCTTTAAGACTGCTGACCTGCCAGCCTGAATGTTGGGATTCCAACCTGGGCCTTCCATGTTAATCTTGTCTCAAGTTACTGAAACCTGCAAAGTACTGGCTGGACAGCAGCAACATTTTTCTTGGGAGATGCTAAGGTCACTGTTCTGGTCTGAAATCATCCAGAATATCCACACACTAGGATGTGGGGCCATTTTGGTCTCCACTCTGCCCTCAACCCCCAAAATCCCAAATAGGTCCCATGACAGCCTGGGGGTCATTCAGCCCAGGTACATCTGGGGCACTCTGAGCTGGCATCTCCATTGGCCACTCGCACCCCTCTCTTTTGAGGTCTTTAAGCTATAACTCTCAGAAGCTCTGGCTCCAGGAGAGAGTCTGGGTAGGCTGTAGAGCTGATCAGGGTCCTCTCTCTTCAAAGGCTCCTGCAAGGCAGGACAGGTGGCAGGTTGGAGCCTCTGTTTAGGATTGAGGGTCAGCACAGTTAGGCTGACACCCAAGATGGCTTGGGGATGACACACAGGCTTCAGAGACTCAGAGCCATTGGCTACTTAGATATCTTATCAGTAAGACAATTGCAGCCTCCATGACAGCTGTGATTGGGATAGCCCAGGGCCTTAGGGAGAGGAGTATCAGTAGAGACCAAGCTGGATGATGCTGAATTCGGACCCTCAGAGAAGCTGAATCAGATGATGGCTTGGGGCCAAGTCTCAGTTCCTCCCTCTCTCATCATGTAGTAGAACCAAGACTTTGAAATTCCCCCTTCCTCAGTCCAGTCCAGTTTGTCTTCTTGTTTTTGCTTTGTTTTGTTTTTGGTAATTGAGTGAACAGTGATGCCAGATTCTCACTAGACTGTAAATATCAGAATTCTGACAACTTTGAATCTCTGCTGATGGTGGAATCAGGGGGTGAGTAGCCATGGAGGTGGTCAAAGGATGTCATTGCCTCCTTCAAGGCTGGGGAATGGATGAAAGGGTTGGCAAACTTTTTCTGAAAGGGCTGGTAGGAAACATTTTAGGCTTTGCATACCATGTATAGTCTCTGTTACATATTATTTGTTTTTGTTGTTGATGTTTATTTGTTTTGTTTCATTTTGTTTTGAAAAAACCTTTTAAGAATGTAAAAACCATCCTTAGCTAGAGGGCTGGGAAAAATCCAACTCTGGGTCTTTTTCGGCAAGTTGCCAAGCCCAGCGAACCTTTGAAGGCAGGCCAGCTGTGCGGCTCGGGACTGCCTTCCAGCCTCCTGCCTGCCTTCCGTGCAGTGGGAACCTGAGCATGAGGGCTGGGTTGGGTTTTGTTTTTCTATTAATGCTCCTTGAGAGAATGGTGAGTGAATTATTTAGGCTACAAATGAGACCGCTTTAGCAGAGTCAGGCAATAAGTGCCTGTTCTCCTGGAGGCCAGAATGTGGGCTTCTCCACTCCCTCCCTGCCCTGGAGCCTGTGTCCAGGATGGAGGGAGAGGGCTCCAGCCCCTGCTCATCTGCTGTGTCCACAAGCCACTGGGCTATGAGCTGGGGAATGAGCCCAAGAGTGGGAATGATACTATATGAACTCTCCTCTGAGCCACCAAAGGGGCGGTGGCCAGCCCCTGATGCAGCCAAAGTCTGGGTTCCTGGACCTTCCCTGACCTCCCTCATCCTTGCTTACAGAGAAGACTTCTTTTTTCAGCTCCTCAAAGCCTCCATTTCCTCATTCCCTATTCATATATTTATTGGGCGGGCTTTGAAGAGTACATTTTACATGGCCAGAAGAGCCTATATAGGAGGGTCTGATGGGGAAGGGAAAGAGTACCATCTTCCCACCGTAGCATCCTAGCATCCTGTTTCCCACTGATATTCCAAACAACAGTTGTGTGCATTTTGTAGCTATTACAATGACAATTTAGAAATGTAAACTAATTTTCCTGGAGCATAGGGTTTCTGAAGTCATTTGTCTTCTTTTTTCCCCTTAGTGGGATAGGATCTCAGATTCTCTGAAGTTAGCTGGTACCCCCACTGCCCTCAGCTGTGAAGGCCTCAGGAAGGTTGCCAACTATAGGAGATCATGTGGCTAATTTCTGTTGGCCTCCTAGTAATTTCATGGTCTGTGAGTGACATCCTAATTAATGGCCCAGACAGTTGCCTGGCTTGAGGTTACAACTTCCTAAAATCACAAGCTTATAGCTAGAAGAGATTTTAGAGACCAGTTAGGCAACTCCCTCATTTGACAGATGAGGAAAGGGAGGCTCAGAGATGTTAGGTGATTTTCCCAAAGATACACAGCAAGTTGGTGTCATGTCCTGTCCAGTGATCCAGAGAAGTGTTCTTTTTGCTATTGTACATCACATCTTACCCCAGTACAGATGAGGGATCTGAAAATAAGTGGGATTTTAGAAAGGATGAATCTGAAAGAGGCTTATTCTAAAATCACCCAACCCCGTGAGTACAAGGAAACAGAATGAAGAATGGGAAGCATTTAGAGATAAATGCATGGAAAGAGAACATCAAAATACCAAAGCATAGCACAAAATAATTAGAACAAAACTGATGCCACATCCAAATAATCTATTCTTATCCTTTCTGGAGGAGTTATAATGGAGTCCATATCAACCTTTGAAAAATCTGTGAAGCTAGCTTTGATGGCTTCTGGGTTCTTTAAACTAAAACCCATGGGCCAAATCTGGCCTGCTGCTTTTTTTTGTAAATAAAATTTTATTGGAATATGACTGTGTTTATTTGTTTATTATTGTCTATGGCTACTTTTGTTCTACAACAGCAGAGTTGAGTCATTGTGAAGAGACAATATGGCCCACAAAGCCTAAAATATTTATCTGACCCTTTATACTAATCGAAAACTTTTGCCAACTGCTGCCATAGTATTTTAATTGAACCTTTCTCAATACACTCTTGCAATCTGGAAAATAATGACTCTGCATTATATTCTTGCATTTGGGGATATATATATTTTTGAGGCTGTGCCCCTATTCCCTTTAATCCCTTCTAATGCCACTTGTGATATCTAACAACCGAAGAAATGAAGACATAATGACTAAAACAGAGGCCAAGAGAAAGACTTGGAGCAGACAGCTACTTCCCTAATATGTTGGCACACCTCAGATCAGTTCATATTTTCCAAATTTATGTAACTTCTACTTGTAAACTTCAGGAAAGTAACTGCATGTGTGCTCATATGTAAAGATGCAATTGTGCATACATGTATGCCGCTGGTGTTTCTGTGTGTCTGAGGATTTGAGTATCTCCATGCCCACAGGCAAGGACGATATTCAAAATACATAAAAACCACTTCAGCACAGAGACTGACTGGTGGAGACAGGTGCCAGGTCAGGGCACGCTGGCTGCACACAGCTCAGCCCACGACTATACATTCCCACTCTGCCTGCTGTGGCTGAGAGGGGTCTCCAGATCAAGGGAGGGTTCATTTCCCTCTTCTCCCAGTGTGAACTGCTAAGCTGGTTCCTGATTACCTTGGGCTTGTGATTTGTCACTGAGTGTGAGTCTGGATGGGCATGGGCACAGCAGCTACTGGCCTCGATGGCTGTAAATGTTGTATTTGGAAAAGATATGTGGACTGGGCATAAGGAGCACCAGGCAACTGCCTTTCAAACCATGCATGAGGGTACAAACTCTCCTTTAGTCTGATTACAGGAAGAGGATCCCAACCGTTTTCGAAGGCTGGATTGACCTATAGGTTGGATGATTGGCAACACGCCATTGCTTCCATTAGTGAATGCCTACCACTTGGCAAGCACCATGCCAGGCTCTTCATATAGGCAACAGAATGTTAGATAGGGCTCTTCCCATCTCAAAATTTGGACAGAGGCCCTAAAGGTCAGGAAAAGAAATATAGGTATCAACTATTCTAAACTACCCGCATGTTCTAAATCAAGACGCTACACTATTTCTACAGACTTGCAAAAGGGATGGTCAGTAGCTCATTACCCACCTCCAGACTGTGGCAGAAGGAGCTAAGAGTTAAGGTTAAAGGGCGGCGGTAATGAAGATCTGTCTGGAAAGAATGGTCAATTTCTTCCCCCGACAGTCAAAGGTGTGATTCTTTCTTACTGTAACTCACTTAGAGGAGGATTTCAGAGAATAACTCCAAGAGTTTGACTTGAATTGAGTGGACGGTGAGGGACTGAGCGACTCAGGCCTAAAAATAATCCGAAGTCGAGTGTCTGTGGCTGGCTTGCCCTGGACGGTGAGTCCAGCGGACTGCCTTGAGAGTGAGCTGCCCCTCAGAGCTTAGCAGAACACGGATGTTTGCATGTTTTCCATGAGCCAGCTGTAGACTGCCCAAGAGGGCTGTCTGCAAGAGAGAGGCAATCCAAGCTAGCGAAAGACTACCAGAAGCCATGAGTCTGAGAGGGGGTCATAAGAGGCCAGTGAAGGAAGCATCATTCACGCCGAGGGACCTGTAAGTGGGCGATCCGAGGCAACAGGACATCTTCCAGAAATCCAGGAAATGTCCTCCCACAAAACAGTGCCTAAAGGCTGCAATGGAAGGAGACTTAGACTCGCAGACATTTAATAAGTTCATTCTATATCAAGTAGCTAATAAATGGCAAGTAGTGGTTTTGTACTGTGTCGATTTGGGTAACCCGGAACTGCATTTCCCAGAATCCTCTTTCCTGCATGGTTTTGGTTTAGAGTCGGCCAAAAGATTAATTTGTGAATGATTCGAAAGGCAGAGAAGTACAGCAGCAGCAGCAGCAGCAGCAGTTACCTTCTGAAAGTTGTCATGGTTAGGGTGTCAGCAGGTTGCAGGCTGCACTTACCTCCCCAACTCCACATCCAGCTTTACTCAGCAACTCCAGCCCTTCCGACCGACAGAAAGCCCAGGTCAAACCCAGATGCAGAGGCAACAGACTTCTATAAACTCCTCTCTAGGATCCTGCTCTGTGACTAGCATGCCTGAGCGCTGAGAGTTTAATTAGCAGCTTTTATCTGATGCTCCGACTTCTTCATTCAGAAACATATTTTCCCAGGTTCTTAAAAAATTCTATAAACCCATATTCTTATAATAGATCTCTTATTATACAATAACTCTTAGTGTCTCTCCTTCCCTGATGGAACCTTAACCAATGCCATTAGTATCAATATCAAATAGGTGGGCCGGGCGCAGTGGCTCACGCCTGTAATCCTAGCTCTCTGGGAGGCCGAGGCGGGCGGATTGCTCAAGGTCAGGAGTTCAAAACCAGCCTGAGCAAGAGCGAGACCCCGTCTCTACTATAAATAGAAAGAAATTAATTGGCCAACTGATATATATATAAAAAAATTAGGCCGGGCGCTGTGGCTCACGCCTGTAATCCTAGCTCTTGGGAGGCCGAGGCGGGCGGATTGCTCAAGGTCAGGAGTTCAAAACCAGCCTGAGCAAGAGCGAGACCCCGTCTCTACTATAAAAATAGAAAGAAATTAATTGGCCAACTGATATATATATATAAAAATTAGCCGGGCATGGTGGCGCATGCCTGTAGTCCCAGCTACTCGGGAGGCTGAGGCAGAAGGATCACTCAAGCCCAGGAGATTGAGGTTGCTGTGAGCTAGGCTGACGCCACGGCACTCACTCTAGCCTGGACAACAAAGTGAGACTCTGTCTCAAAAAAAAAAAAAAAAA
The DNA here is from genome assembly GCF_040939455.1 of Microcebus murinus. Taxonomy (NCBI): domain Eukaryota; kingdom Metazoa; phylum Chordata; class Mammalia; order Primates; family Cheirogaleidae; genus Microcebus; species Microcebus murinus. The sequence continues at coordinate 91,195,072 of NC_134105.1, forward strand.
AAAAAAAAAAAAAAAAAAAATTAGCCGGGCATGGTGGCACATGCCTGTAGTCCCAGCTACTCAGGAGGCTGAGGCAGAAGGATCGCTCGAGCCCAGGAGTTTGAGGTTGCTGTGAGCTAGGCTGACGCCATGGCACTCACTCTAGCCTGGGCAACAAAACGAGACTCTGTCTCAAAAAAAAAAAAAAAAAAATATCAAATAGGTAATGGAAATGGGTCCAAAGAAATGGAACCTTAAGGATAGGAATCTTGACCTTCTCTGATTAGATTTAAAAATATTAATGACCCTGTTGCCAATGGTAAAGGTGACATTGGTAAATCATGGCATGCAGTGGCAAGACAGGTATATTAAATCACTTGTAGTCACCTGTAATAAAAAAGAAAGCCTATAAAGGCAAGGTTTTGGGTGACCAAGTGGTTGCTCCTACTGAACATTTTAATCGAAATAGAGTATAGGGGCATAGGTAGTTGCTTCTAAGCATACTCAAGAACTTGGAGAAAGAAAATGATAAGCGCAGGACTTTAATTCCTAGCTCAGCATCTGAGTACAGGAGCAGGATGCTTCTGGTTGCTTTAAAAGAAATCCTTATTTCTTGTAGCTCGAGGGGCGAGATTTCTGAAAAACAAACCCTAAGTGGCCAGTCTCTACTTCAGTTTAATAGAATCACTGTTGTGTGCCTTGATGGAGACATAATTCTCCTAGAACCCAATACCTCTAAACTGCAGAACCTAAGTTTTGGGAACAGGAAGTACTGTTTTGCTAAGATAATTATTAGGGATAACAGTGAGAAGAGTCACTCCCATTTCTACCTCATATTGGTTCACTGACCCAACCAATAAGGACCATAACGGTGGGAAATGCCAAGTGGAAGCCTCTAGAACAGAAAGCCCAAAGCAATTTTGTTCCTAGAAGGATTGCAGAGATTAGTGCCATCATAAGAACGTGAAGGATGTAGTAGTGGTGATTCCTGCTATATCCTCTTTCCACTTGCCTATTTCAACTTGCAGAATTACAAATAGATCTTGGACAATGACAATGAATTATCACAAACTTAATCAAGATGACTCCAATTTCAGTTTCTGTTCCAGATGTGATTTTTTTACTGGAGCAAAACATCCTCTGGTATCTGGTATGCAGCTATTAACCTGGCAAATGTTTATTCTTTATGCCTGTTAGGAAAGATCACCTGAGCAGTTTGCTTTCAACTGGCAGGGCCAGCACTACACCTTCAGTCTCCTTCCTCAGGGCTTTGTCCATTACATGGGAGATAGTTGCTGTACTACTGCCCCCCTCAGAGAAGATCTCGAGGTTAGTGGTAAAGGAAAATTCCATCGATGTGCAGAATTTTGAGAAGTATGCATTGTTGCTCATTTTGCCTGGCAGGAGAGATAGCAAGAGGTACAGATATATATTAAAAATTTTTTAAAAAGATGTGTTCTGTGGCTAAAGGTTTGACTTGATATTTAGGGAATTAGAGGTAATGCATTTGGAAAATTGGTGATAAGGAAGTCTGGGGAATAGGTATGTGAATGAACCATCATGAAGTGACACAAAGTGTGGAAATATTCATGTATTCATGAATGCTCACCAAAGTGCAACTTTATTAGAGAAGGACCTTAATCAGGACACCAAGATGCCACATTGTTTTCTCAATCATTTTCTGCAACTACCCCTGTCTTTGTCCAGTGGCTCTTGATCAAGGTGTGCATGGTGGCAAGGATAGAAGTTATGCATGGCTCAGCAACCTGGGCTTCCATTCATCAAGTCTGATCTGGCTACAGCCACTGCTGAGCATCCAACCTGTGAACAGCAGAGGCCACCACTGAACCCTCAATATGGCACCATTGCCCACGGTGAACAGCCAGCCATTTGGTGGCAGGTTTATTGCACTTCTGTCATAAAAGACAGTGCTGCTTCTCGCTAGTAGACAATTATTCTGGATATGGATTTTCCTTTCCTGTCCACATGCTGCTGCAAAATGACAACTTATGGAATATCTTATTCATTGTTATAGCATTCAACTAAGTATAGCTCCTGACCAAGAAACTCATTTTATAACAAATAAAATATGGCAATGGGCTCCTGATTATAGAATTCACAGGTCTTACAAAGTACCTGATTACCCTGAAGCAAATGACCTAATAGCATGGTGGAATGATCTTTTGGAGACTCAGTTACAAGACCAGCTAAGTGCTAACCCTGGGCAGGGTTAGGGCCATGTCCTCCACGATGCTGTATACAGCCTGAATCAGTGACCAATACATAGTGCTGTTGTTCCCATAGTTAGAATTCCTGAGTCTGAAAATTAAGGGGTTAAAGGGGACTGGCTCCTCTTGTTGTTACTCTTAGTGATCCACTATGGAAATTTTTGCTTTCTAGCCCCACAGCTTTGGGCTCTGTGGGTTTAGAAGGGAATTTATTTGCCTAGGTTAATTATAAATATAATATATGATAAAAATGTGTTTTGGTGACTGTATTAGGCGAGATGTTTCCTGAAAGCAAAGAGCATATGGACTGAATAGTAGAGAATGAAGTTAAAATTACCAGTTAGGACCACATGACCAGTTATAGAAATGAGGACTGTAGTAGTTAAAAAGTATTTTTCCTTACATTAATACAAATATGTTACAGTTGTCTCCCCTTTTCTTTGGTTTCTCTTTCTGAGGCTTCAGTTACCCAGCATCAACCAAGGTCTAAAAATAGTAGAGTATAGTATAATGAGATATTTTGACACAGAGAGAAAGATCATATTTATATAACTTTTATTACAGTATATTGTTATAATTGTTCTATTTTATTATTAGTTATTGTTGTTAATCTCTTACTGTGCCTAATTTATAAATTAAACTTTATCATCAGTATGCATATATAGGAAAAAACAGGATATATTCATAACATTCAATACTGTCTGCAGTTTCAGGTATCCACCAGGGGTGTTGAAATATAGCCCCCTGTGGAAGCACTATAACAGAAATATTAACAAATTATTTTCTTCCTTCTTCCCATTCATGAAAGTGACCAGGACTATTATCTGAAAGTAACCAGAAAAATATACAGAAGATGTCTGAGATTCCATCCAGAACCACAAAATGAGTCCACGTGCTGGGGTTAAAGGTGAAGGTGTGATTGCTTGAGCCCTACCAAGCATTGTAACTCAATAAACTGGTTACACATATCTTGAATCATTTAATCCTCACAAGAACCGGTGAGCTAAGTGTTATTAACACCAGTTTACAGATACAGGCACTCAAAGAGGAAAAGTTTGAGGGCCTTTAATAGTTTTCTCACTGGCTGGAAGTCCAGGACCAGGAAAAAGCAGGTGGTAAGGAGAATTGAGGGGCAGACATTTCTTTGTGCATTGTCTCATTGAATCCTCACACTAATTCCATAAGGTAGACATTACTATTCTCATTTTACAGACAACGAGTCTGTGACTTTGAGGTTAAGTAATTTGCCAAACATCACACAGCCAACAAGCAGAAGAACCAAGGTTTGAACCCAGATCTGCTCCACTCTAAAGCTCACATCCTTTCACCACACATGGGCTGTGTTCTGAACTGCCCAGAGTCCAAGCACTTCACAATTAGTGCCCAGGGAAGGTGAGAGGGGCCAGGGAATAGGCTGGGTACTAAGTGCCATGATAGAGGTATGTCCTCTGTGCTGTGGGCGGTGGGGAAAGGGTGGAAGGGAAACTAAATCCAGCAAGAGGAAGTCATGCTGAGGAGGTCTTTAAAGTTGGATGGACACTGTTTGAGAAAGTGTCTTAAGAGCAACTTGTTTCCATTTAGGATTCACTAACTGTCCTTCCTCCAGACAGCCTGCTGACCCCACCTACTGCTCTCACGTCTGCTCTGACCTGGGTTTTCTTGGTTTCTACCTTGCTGGCTGCCCTATAAAGCCTTCCAGGCAGTCAGGTGCGCTTGTAGCCCCAGCCACTGGGGAGGCTGAGAAAGGAGGATCTCTCAAGCCCAGGAGACCACCCTGGACAAAAGCAAGACCCTGTCTTAAAGTATTTTTTAAATGAAATAATATTGTGTGAACTGAAAAAAATAAAATAAAATGAAATAAATAAATTTGGATGGGCTCATGCCTATGATCCTAGCACTCTGGGAGGCTGAGGCGGGTGGGTTGTTTGAGCTCAGGAGTTCGAGACCAGCCTGAGCAAGAGTGAGACTCTGTCTGTACTAAAAATAGAGGGAAATTAGCTGGACAACTAAAATTATATAGAAAAAATTAGCCACGAATGGCGGCACATGCTTGTAGTCCCAGCTACTTGGGAGACTGAGGCAGGGGATCGCTTAAGCTCAGGAGTTTGAGGTTGCTGTGAGCTAGGTTATCGCCACAGCACTCTAGCTGGGGCAACAGAGTGAAAAAATAAATAAATAGAGTTGGATGGGAATCAGCCAGTCAAAGAGCGCACGCGCATGTGTGCTGGAGGGAAAGGAGAGCAAAGGCTGAAGGGAAAGCATTTGCAACAAAGGCTTGAGACAAGTTCAAGTAAGCAGTTAGCTCTGGCTAGAGCATAAGGGGTAAAGAGAGATGGCGAGAGATGAGGTTGAAAGTTGGCCAAGGGTGAACTCAGAAAGAAGCAGGATGCTGTGAAGTTTGGGTTTTATCTTGAAGACAGTGGAGAACCTTGCAAAGGCTCAAAGGCAAAGACAGAGGCAGATTGCCACTTTAGAGACAGGGCTGTAAGGCCAGATGAAGGAGTGAAACTATAGACTCGGCAATTCGAAGTTTTGACAATAGCCCAGGTAAGAATTAATAAGCCCTTGAGCCGAAAGCAGTGGTTATCTGAGGGTGCAGAGAAAGGAGGGAGCAAGATGAGGATATTTTCCAGCTCTGGGTTCTCTCTTCATTCCTTAATTGGTGCTTGCTTTTTTCTCTCCCGCAATCAAAGAGGCATGCGTGGCAGCACTGACCCCATACCCTAGGCAGGCGACTGCTTATGTGTTGTTTGAAGGACACTGAAGGCACAGCATCCCAACATGCTGCCTTCTCTGGAGCCTGTGACCCCCTCCACTAGAGTCCCTTTTATGGCTATAGTCACACAAAAGCAAACGCTGAGCACTTACTGCATGCTTTCAGTAATGCTGTTTTTAGGGACCACTATAAATATTAGCCAAATGTAAGGAAAAGCTGGAAGTGGAGTTTGGAGATGGACTATGACAATTATGGAGGACCAGATGTCTAGGAATTCTGGAGAAAGAGAAGAAGCCACAGTACCTAGAAGGGATGGGACGCTGGGGTGGGCAGGGAGTACCCTGTCCTAAATACTTCCCACCCTTTGGCTGTAGGGATTTGGGGGACTTTGGTCTTTTCTTTCACTCTGGTGCAGGATCAAGTTTCTCTTTAAGTTCTCTGTAGGCACATGGATCTCCAGCCCCGACCTGGTGCTCCAGCCGGAGCCTACGCGCACCTGTAGACAGCAAGTGATGGAGCATCTCCTCTGGTGGGTTTTTCAGCTGGGACGGAGAGGTGGATGCTGAAAAGGTGGCTCGCTCAGACTCGAGGGGCGCTTGGGGACAACTCTGGGACTCTCAGAGCTCCAGAATTTGGCCAAAAAGCAGGAGCAGCATGAGTGTGAGTGTCTTCCAAGCCCATCCCATACTCGCCAGGGACTGAGCTCGCTGAGGATTGAGCCCCAGGAGGCAGCGGTAGCTGGTAGCTGAGAGCACGGAGCAGAGCGTTGAAGTTTTTCTCCCCCCTTGGGAGTGATACCTGGGACAGTCTCCAAGGCCAGAGTGTCAAGGTTCATTCTGTCACTCCCACCTGGGAAGGTCTCTCCTGGCCCCACTCCTCCCATGCTTGTTCACTAGCTGGGTAGCTAAGGACCAGTCAGTGAGACGTGCAAACGTTGTTTGCATTTAGTTGCTGGTTGCTAATGATTAAGCTGCTAGTAAGCCTACTGAACATTAATACTCTTTCCAGAAAAATCTTTTAGTTGAGTTTACATAGAAACAATTGGTTACAATTGTAGACATTCATCAATTACAAGATATGAGAGAGGGAGGAGGAGTGGAGCCCAGGTAGGGGTGGGCTGCAGGAGTGTGTCGTGTGCGCCTTCGGGTCGGGGGAGATGAGGGTGTGTGTGCAAACTGTTTTCTGAAGTGTTGGAGCATTTTGCACCCCCACCAGTAATATATGAAAGCTCCAGTCATTTCCACACATTCACCAACATTTGGTATTGTTAATCTTTTTAATTTTAGCTATTCTAGTAGTACCCAGTGGTACCTTGTATTTGTAAACTTCATTTCTTTAATAACTAATTTTGTTGAGCATCTTTTCAAGGGCTCATTTTAAAAGATTCATCTACCTTCATTAGTGCATTGCCTATTCAACTATTTTGTTTATTTTTATTTGTTTTATATTACTGAGCTATAAAATTTTTTGTATATTTAGGATGTAAGTCCCTTGCGTAATATATGTTTTGCATGTATTTTCTCACAGTCTTTGGCTTGCCTTTTCTCTTTCTTTGTTTCAAAGAGTAAAGTTTTTGTTGTGATGAAGTACAATGATCATTATTTTCTTTTATGGTTCATGACTTTGGGGTCCTATCTAAGAAATCTTTTGCCTTACAGAAGGTTGAACAGTTTTTGTTTTCTTATTTTAAGACAAAGTCTCACTCTGTTACTTGGCTAGAGTGCAGTGGCATCATCACAGCTCACGATAACCTCAAACTCCTGGACTCAGGTGATCCTCCTGCCTCAGCCTACTGAGTAGCTGGGACTACATGTGTGTACCACTGCATCCGGCTAATTTGTTCTATTTTTTGTAGAGACAGGGTCTCTCCCTTGCTCAGGCTGATCTTGAACTCCCAACCTCAAGAGATCCTCCCACCTCATGCTAGGATTATAGGCATGAGCCACCACGCCTGGCCAAATTTTCTCTTGTTTTCTTCTTACAAGTTTTATAGTTTTAGGCCATATGTTTAGGTCCATGACATATTTAAAGTTTAATCTTATATACCGCATGAAATAAAGGTTGAGGTTCATTTTTCTCTATATGGATATCCCATTGTTCCAGCACCATTTATTGAGTAGATTACTCTTTTTCCTTTAAATTACCTTGGCACCTGTGGTAGCTGGAATGTAAGATGGAACTTAATGAATATCTTCTGTATTCAGGCCCCTGTGTAGTACCCTCCCATGGCATTGGTTGACCTGTGTAACCAATACAATTTTAGAGAAATAAGGGAGTAAAATTTACAATGCTAGGTCATAAAAACATTGGTTTCCATTTTGCTCTCTTGGATCACTAACTTGGGGAAGCCAGCTGGATACTCAAGCCACTCTATTGAGAGTTTTATATGGTGAGGAACTGAAGCTCCTACCAATAGCCAGTATCTACCTGCCAGACAGGTAAGTGGGCCATTTTGAGAGTAGACCCTCCAGCCTCGGTCAAGCATTAAGATAACTAGCCTCAGCCAACATCTTGATTGCAACCTCATGAGACAGTTTGAACTAAGACCACACATCTAAACTGCCTCTGAATTCCTGATCTATAGAAACTATATTTCTGGACTCTTAATTCTGTTCCATAGATTTATACGTCTTTGTTGCACCAATACCAACTGTCTTGATTAGTGTAGCTTTATAGTAAGTTTTAAAGCCCTCTAATATTATTTTGTTTAAAAATTGTTATTTGTTCCACAGACCCATTCAGTCTAAAAAAAAAAATTTGTTCTTTGTCTTTTTATATTGGTTTTAGAATTAGCTTGTAAATTTCTACAAAAATCTTGCTGAGGTTTTGATTGGGCTTGCATTGAATCTATAGTTTTAATTTGGGAAAAACTGATATCTTAACAATATTGTCTTATGATCTATGAATAGATGGAGTATCTCTGCATTTATGAAGGTTTTCTTAAAAATTTCTAAGGATTATTTTGTAATTTTGAGTGTTCAGGTTTAGGTCTTGCAAATATTTTGTAAAACTTACCCCTAAGTATTTCTTATCTTAAATTTCTATTTATAGCTGGCTGTTGCTAGTATATATATAAACATATAGTCGATATGTTTTATCCTGTGACATTTCTAAATACGCTTCTCAATTCTAGTAACTTTTTAAAAGATTTCTTTGGCTTTTCTACATAGGTGATCATGTTGTCTTTGAATAATTATAATTTTGCTTCTTCTGTTTAATTCAGAAACATTTTATTTATTTTTCTTGCCTTATTTCACTAGTACAATATTAAATAGAAGAGCAAGGTTGCTCTTGTTCCTGATCTTAGGGGGAAACATTCAGTCTTTACCATTAGATATTATGTTAACTGTAGGTTTTTCATAAGTATTCTTTATTAGATTGAGGAAGTTCCCTTATATTCCTAGTTTGCTGAGAAATTTTATCATAAACGGCTGTTGAGTTTTGTCAAATGCTTTTCTACATTTATTGAGATGATCCTATGGTTTTCTTTTTTCAGTTGAATAATATGATAAGTTAATAATATTGATTTTTAAATGTTAAATGAATCTTACATCATTCCTGGAATAAGCCTTACTTGAACATGATGTATTTTCTTTATTATTTTCTTATTATATTTCTGGATTTGTTTTGCTAATATTTTGTTAATATATTGGGATATATTGGTCTGAAGACACGGTTATTGGTCTGAAGTTATCTTTTCTTATAATATCTTTATTTTATTTTATTTTATTTTATTTTATTTTATTTTTGCAGCAGGTCAATATGCTGTAATTTTTCTTTATTTTAGAACAAAGTGATTCTGGCCTCATATAATGAGTAGGAAAGTATACTATTTCTTTCTTCAGTGATTGGTAGGATTCACTAGTGAAGCCATCTGGCTTGGAATTTTCTTTGTGGGAAGGTTTGTAACCACAAATTCAAATTCTTTAATAAGAATATTATATATTATATAATGTTATCATGAATATTCAGTCCATTTCTTCTTAAGTAAGCATCAATCTTTCAAAGTATTTTTTGCTATTTTATCTAAGTTATTGAATGTATTGACATAAATTTGTTAGACTATTCTTTTATTATCTTTTTGTTATCCATGCAATCTGTAGTGATGTTTCCTTTATCATGCCTAATATTGGTAAGTTTGCCTTTTCTCTTTTTTTTTTCCTATTTGGTCTAACTGGAAGTTTTTCAATATAATCTTCTCAAAGAATCAGGTTTGAGTAATTGATTTCTTTATTTTCTGTCTTTTCTAATTAATTTATTTTGCTTATCTTTACTTTTGCTTCCCTTTACATACTTTGGGTAAGAAGCAAAAATAAAGAAAAGAACTAGAAAAAAATAACAAAGTTTAATTTGCTGTTCTTTTTCTAGTTTCTTAAGGTAGAAGCTTAGGTCACTGATTTGAGTCTTAATTCTTTTCTACTTATAAGCATTCGATGCTCTTAATATCCTTGAAAGCTTAACTGCTACTGACAGATTGATGTGCTGCGTTTTTTTGGTTTTTGCTTTTTTGTTTTTGAGACAGAGTCTTGCTCTGTCGCTCCAGCTAGAGTGCAATGGCATCATCATAGCTCACTACAACCTCAAACTCCTGGGTTCAAGTGATCCTCCTGCCTCAGCCTCCAGAGTAGCTGGAACTACAGGCGCAAATCACCATCCCCAGCTAATTTTTTCTATTTTTTGGTAGGGAGTGCTAGTATTATAGGTGTGAGCCACCGCACCCAAGAGATATGTTGTGTTTTATTGTTATCCAATTAAAAATATTTTCTAATTTCCCTTGTGATTTCTTCTTTTACCCATAGGTCATTAGAAGCATATTGCTTAATTTGCAGGTACTTGGGAGTTTTCTACATACCTTTCTGTTACTGGATATAATTATGTTGTAGTCAGAGAATATACTCTGTATGGATTTAATCCTTTCAAATGTATTGTGACTTATTTTTTGGTCCACTATATGGTCTATCAGTAAATGTTTAGTATTCATTTGAAAAAATGTGTATTCCCCTGCCTTTTGGGCAGAGTGTTCTATAAATTCAATTAGATCAAGTTGGTAGATAGGATTGTTCAGGTCTTTTGTGTCTTGATAGCTTGTTTTTTGGTCTATTTTTACAGTTACTGAGAAAGTAGTTTTGACATCTCCAACTACACTTTTAGGCTTGTCTATTTCTCCTTTTGATTCTATTGGGTTATGCTTCCTATATTTTGAAGCTCTCTAATTAGTTAATTATAGTTTTAAGACTATAATATCTTCTCAATAACTTGACCCTTTATCAATGTAAAATGTTATTCTTTATACCTTGTCATATTTGTGTTGTAAAGTCTACTTTATCTAATGCTAACACAGCTACTCCAGCTTTCTTTGGTTAGATATAGTTGCATGGTATATCTTTTGTCTTACTTTTAACTTAATCCAGTGTTCATATTTGAAGCAGATTTCTTGTAGAAGACATATAGTTAGATCTTGCTTTTTAAAAAATTCAATATGGGCCTGGCGCGGTGGCTGACACCTGTAATCCTAGCACTCTGGGAGGCCGAGGCGGGTGGATTGCTTGAGGTCAGGAGTTCAAAACCAACCTGAGCAAGAGTGAGACCCCGTCTCTACTATAAATAGAAAGAAATTAATTGGCCAACTAATATATAGAGAAAAAATTAGCCAGGCATGGTGGAGCATGCCTGTAGTCCCAGCTACTTGGGAGGCTGAGGCAGAAGGATTGCTTGAGCCCAGGAGTTTGAGGTTGCTGTGAGCTAGGCTGATGCCACAGTATTCACTCTAGCCTGGGCAACAAAGTGAGACTCTGTCTCAAAAAAAAAAAAATTCAATATGAAAATTTCTGTCTTTAATTGGAATGTTTGGTGCATGTACATTTATGGCAATTATTGATGTGGTTAAGTCCAACATCTTACTTTTTTTTCCTATTTGCTTTATCTGTTTATTTTTCCTTCCCCCCTTTTCTTGCCTTCTTTCTAATGAAATAAATATTTGAATAACATTTGTCTCCACAATTAGCTTATTAAAACTTTTAATTTTATTTTGAAACAGTTGATGTAAGATTTATCATATGCCTGTTTAACTTATAGTTTATCTTTACATAATAGTATACCACTATAGTATAGTGTAATATCTTTACAGTAGTATAGGTCAATTTCTTCCCTCTTGTTCTTTGTGTTATTGTGGCAATATATTTTATTTGTACATATACTATAAACTCCACAAAACATTGTTATTATTTTTGCCTTAAACAGTTCTTTTAAATAGATTAAAAATGAGAAAGATCTCTTTTATAGTTTCCCACATGTTTACCATGTTTGGTGTTATTTAGTCCTTTTTGTAAATCCAGGTTTGCTTTGGCATCATTTCTCTTATGCCTGAAGTGTTTCCTTTAATATTTTTTTTTAGTATAGTGCCACTCAAAATAAATTCTTTCAACTTTTGTCTGAAAAAATCTTTATTTTACTTTCCTTCTTTTTTTTCTTTTTTTTTTTTTTGGATACAGAGTCTTGCTCTGTTGCCCTGGCTAGAGTGCTGTGGTGTCAGCCTAGTTCACAGAAACCTCAAACTCCTGGGCTCAAACAATCCTCCTGCCTCAGCCTCCCGAGTAACTGGGACTACAGGCATGTGCCACTATGCCCAGCTAATTTTTCTATATATAATTTTAGTTGGCCAATTAATTTCTTTCTATTTTTAGTAGAGATGGTGTCTCCCTCTTGCTCAGGTTGGTCTTGAACTCCTGAGCTCAAACAATCCGCCCACCTCAGCCTCCCAGAGTGCTAGGATTACAGGCGTGAGCTACCACAACCAGCCTACTTTCATTTTTGAAACATATTTTCATCCAGTAGAGAATTCTTGATAGGTGTTTTGTTTGTTTTCTTTCTTTCAGTACTTTAAAGATATTGTAATATTGCCTTCTGGTGTGCATAGTTTTGGGATACTTTTTGTTTGGTTTCTTTGTTTTGACAGGCTCTTGGTCTGTCGCCCAGGTTGGAGTGTAGTGGAGCAGTCATAGCTCACTGCAGCCTGGAACTCCTGGGTTCAGGCTATCCTCCTGCCTCAGCCTCCCAAGTAGCTGGGATACAGACATGCACCATGCCCAGCTAATTTTTAAATTTGTTTTAGAGATGTGTCTCACTACGTTGTCCAAGCTGGTCTCAAACTCCTGGCCTCAAGTGATCCTCCTACTTTGGCCTTCAAAAGTGCTCAGATTACAGGCATGAGCCACTGTGCCTGGCCTTGCATAGTTTTTGATGAGAAATCTGCTGTCATTCTTTATTATCTTACTTTCTCTGAAAGTAAAGTGCCTTTTTGTCTGTGGCTCCTTTTCAGATTTTTTTCTTTATCACTGGTTTTCAACATTTGATTATTATTTCTCTTGTGTGGGGATTTTGTTTGTTTATTTTTATATTTAACCTGCTTAGGGTTTGTTGAGCTTCTTAGATCATTGTGAGTATAGTTTTAGTCAAATTTGGAAAATTATCAGCCATAATTTTTTTCTTCTTTCTCCTTTCTTTCCTTTACTTCTGGGACCCCAATTACATGTACATCCTGTACATGTTGTACATGTTCGATAATATGTAAAATAAGACCACTTGATATTGTTCAACAAATCCTTGAGGAACAATATCATTCTTCAGTCTTTTTTCTGTCTTTGCATCATTCAGCATAGTTTTTATTCTGATTTTTTCTTTTTTAGTGTCCAATATTCGTTAATCCCATCCAATGTATTTTTCAACTCAGTTGTTATATTTTTCATCTCAGGAAGTTCCATTTTTCTTTTTAAAATATTTTTCATTTCTCTCCTTTTCATGGCCTAATTAAGCATTAGTAATATGTTTATAATAACTGTTTTAACATTAATATATGCTAAGTTCATCATTTCTATCATTTTTGGGTCTGCTTGTATGGACTGATTTTATCTTCCAACTATGAATCACATGTTCTTGCTTCTTGGAATGCCTAGTAAATTTTGAGTGGATGCTGGACATTGTAAATTTTATGTTATTGAGTGTTAGCATTTTGTTGTACTTCTTTGAAAATTGTTAGGCTTTTACTGGCAGATAAGTTACTTGTGGTTAGTTTTTTCCTTTGGAGGCTTATTTTGTTGTGGTTTTGGAATAGCCTTTATTCTAGGACTTATTTAGTCTCATTTCTAAAATGTAGCCTTTCTATGGTCTCTCCATAGATCAATTCCACACCCAAAATTGGTTTGGATGTTGAGACTGATGATACCATACATGCACCAATAGGGTATGAAAATATTTATTGCTCACATAATGAGACTTTCTGGGGAGAGCACATCGGGTATCGAAGCTATCTGGAATGACTTGAGCAAAGGGAGGGGTGAATGGCTTTTAATGTTTTTAATGTGGTTGGGGCCAGGGTGAGGGTTCTTTCACACAGGCCAGCTTTTGAACTTTTCCTGCTGGTGCTAAGGGAGGAAGCAGGTGGCTTTCTTATGGGCTTGTCAAGATTGGTTAAAAAAAGAGGGAAGAGATGAGATTTGAAAGTCGTCAGTAGTCAAACATCAAAAAATGGGGTCAAACTCTTTTTGCAAATGTCCCGTACTGACTTTTACTCAATGTCTTAAAATAGCTATTTCATATATGTTGTCTGTTTTTTTAGTTATTTTTGGCATAAGGGCAATTGCGATAGCATTTAATCTTTCATGGAAGAAGCAGAAGTCTCTGTGCTCCATTTAAAAACTAGACACCCATGGTTCTTAAGAAAAGAAAAAAGAAGAAAAATTATTAAAATGTAAAATATAAAATTTAAAAAAAGAATAATAATAAAAAAATAAAAACTAGGTTTGCAGTGATGTGCTCATCCAGGCCAGATGAACTAGGGAGTTCTTATTTTTTGGTTGTTTGGCTTGTAGAGCCTGAAGTTAGTACTGGACAACAGACCAGCAGCCCATGTCATGTAGGCCCTCTCTGGGGAGGTCTCCAGTCCACCTCTGGTGGTTAAGGCAAAGAGTTGAGAACTCATGAGTTTCCTGACACTCTCTGTAGAAAAGGCTTTGCATGGGTCTGGATATGTGTTTAACATTTGCAAAACATTTGGCCATCACCAAAGCATTTCTATATAGTACTTTGTCTCCTTTAGTTTCTGCAACAAATGAGAGGGAGAATGGGCAGACAGCAGAGGAACTGCTTTGTACCTGAGTAATTTATGGATTACAACCTGACTAACTCTTAGTTGAAAGGCCAGTAAAAATGAGGAAGGCGAGAGGGGGGCCTGACATGGGAGAAGAGATGGAGAAGATTAGCAAAACTTGTGACTTGCCAAAGTGTGAGTGTCAGCATATAATTTTCTTTGAGGAAAGTATTATTATGATCCTATTCTTTTTTTTGTTGTTGCATATGACTTTTTCTTTTAAATTTCAGAATATGACAGGGGTACAAAGGTTTTGGTTACACAGATTGCTTTTGCACTGCTTGAGTCAAAGTTTTAAGTGTGCCCATCACCTAGATAGTGTACTTTGTACCTGTTAAGTATGATTTCACCCATTCCCTCCTCCTTCCTCCCAATTCTATTCCTAAGATAATGATACAGAGCTTGCTTACAAATCATACAGCTATTAAGTACTTTGATCCAGACCTGGTGCTCAGCCAATGGGCCTCGGGAATAGCTGCAGACTTGAACCCTGTAAAAATCACAGACCAAGGAACCCGAGGCATCCCACTTAATGTGTGACTCTTTCTGATCCCCAATTTCCAGGGTCTTCTGGGCTGAGCTTCTACCAAATCTCTCAGCAGCCTTGTCTGGGCAATAGCTTATCTCCCTTCAACATTGTTGCCTGCTGGTATCTCAGATCAGAACTGGCTTCCTTCCTCTGGGTGATCAAAGTGGCCCTCAATAGAGACTGGAGGGTGGAAAGGACAGTTGTCCCATGCTGTCAGAGCTACTCTCTAGGCAGAGGAAGCACCATGAAGGGAGCAGAGAGCAGCAGTGAAGAGATCAAGGGTCAGAGAGGACCCTAGCGAACTCTCTTGAGAGCCATGTTGCCCAGAGTCATACCTTATCCCTATGTTGGGCAGCCTTGGGCTGGTTACTTCTGCTCTGGACTGGGAGTCTTTGTCTGAGAAATGAATGGCCAGAGAGAACAGTTCCTGTGGCTCTTCTAGGCTGATGCCCCATGGTTGGTACCTTAGTGCTATTGGTGGCTCTGAGTCCAGTTGCTCCAGGTGCCCCTCTACTCTTATACTGTGCCTTAGACCTGAGTCCTGGCCTCCCCCGGTCTTTTCAAGGGATCCTGGAAAGGGTTAATGCCCTTCCAGAGAGAGCTGTGCTACAACTTTTCTATGTAGAGGAAGTAGACTTGAGGTTTATCTAGAGAACCAGGTCCCACCACTTCTTTGCTTAGTGTCTTTAGGCAAGTTGTTTAACCTCCCTGTGTCTCAGTTTTCTCCACCACATTTGGGTTGCTGTTCTGCAGTATTTCCTCCTGACCCTGGAATAGGTAAAGTAGGGCTAATTATAGTATGTTTGCAGTGATGTTCCCAGAAATACTTGAGTCTGTGCAGAGCACTCAGCATGAGCTGAGTTCATTTGCTCTTCTTATCTCCTGCGATGGGAGAGGGTAGGGTTGGGGATGTGAGCTGGAGGGAGCCTGCTATCCCACCAAAGAATAAACCCCATTTGGGCTGCTGTTCTGCAGTATTTCCTCCTTTCCCTAGAACGGGGAAAACTAAATTGCTCTGAAATGAATACACAGATGGAGGGCCTGAGAATTGAGTTTCTTTTGAAGAGAAATTAGTCTCTGGCAAATATTTCATTAGGGGGGATGCAGATGCAGCACGGCTGATCCTGCTAAGCCTCCTCCTGCCTCCTGTGGCTGCTGCTCCAGAGCAGCCCCACCTCTCTCTCCTACCCCCACGCACCCCTCCCACTGGCTGCTCTCTTGGGTTGACGCTGCCCTCAGGCACATGCTGGCCTGCTAGCTCTTGAGCATGTTCCTGTGTGGCCTCCAGGTCCTCAGATGTGTGCTTGGAGGTGGGGATTTGTCTCCTGATCAGATCATGAGAACCCTGGGAGCAAGAGCAGCCTCCTTTCTTCCCTCCCCAAGGTGTGGGTGTGGGAGGGCGTGCTCCTGGGAGGGCAGGAACCATGTCCATTATTCTCCATTATTTCCCTCCCATTCCACTTCCTGCCCTGGGCTTCTGCATGCTAGTCCTGCCTGGGGGTGGGAAGTGAGAGAGAGAGAGAGAGAGAGAGAGAGAGAGAGAGAGAGAGAGAGAGAGAGAGAGAGAGACATCATAGCATTCTGACCCAGGAAAAAGAGAGGAGAGGAGAAAATGAGCCCCAGTAGTAGGATGCAGGCGCCATTAGCACTGCAGAGGGCAGGCAAGTAGCCTCAGCGTCTGGGGGTCCCCTCAGCACCTGCGATTCAGTTACCAGAACGATGCAGGAGGACCCGCAGAGCCCCTGCTCACCCCAGCCACACCCTGCCCTGTGCTCAGAGGAAGACGCTCAAAGGACACAATCTCTCAAGCCACTGGGAGGCCCCACCGCACCCCGGACCTTCTTCTCCCCATGGACACAGGCTCATTACTGTGGGGGAGAGATGGGAGCAGGGTATGGACTCCACGGGTGACATTTACCAAAGACATGAACTCAGTGAACATTGCAGTTTGCTGGTTGAAAATGTAATCCTCATTTTAAGGTCTAAAAACTGGGTACAGAGAAGTTGGCAGAGTGGGGGCTGGGGAGAGGCATGGAGCAAGGCATGCTGTTTTAGCGGAGAGGCAGGTCTGCCAGGCTGCTGGGTGTGGGTAGTGGGTGGGGGAAAGTGAGGCAGGCCCTGGAGCCCACTGGGGGAGGATGGGCCAGGACCTGGGCTAGCATCTGGCTGTGTGACCCTGAGGACAAGGACCCTGCCCAATATGGAATGGGTTCTTCCTACCAACATGTAGGGCTAGAGTGGATCTAGGCCCATTTCTGAAAGTATGACCAAAGAGAGAGAGAGAGAGAGAGAGAGAAGGAAAGAAAAAGAAATCTCCATTCCTCATCTTTTCCTTCTCCATCTTTCACCACCTCCTCCTCCCCCTCCCCTTCCCTGTTTCCCAGACCTCAGACGTCCCTTCCATAACTCAGTGGCGGGTGGAGGACCAGGCAGGTGGAGGAGAGGAAAGACAGATTTGGGCACACGGGGTGGATGAGAGGGTTGCTGAGCACTGTGGCCCCACGACTTCCTCCTACATCTTGCTTTGATCCCTCCCAGTGGACTCCTGGGCCCTCAGAGAGAAACAGCGGTCTCCATCACGCCCAGTCTGGGGAGTGAAACAAACAAGACGACAATAATGGCAACACTTGCAGAGTGCCTACCGCGTGCCAGGCACTGTTTAGGGCACCTTACTTGGAGGAACTGTTTAATTCCCACCACACCCTTAACCCTGGGAATTCGAGGATGATTACCCCCACTGCCCAGGGCAGGATGTTGCCACACACAGAAATTAAGGGACTTGCCTAAGACACATGACGAGAAGGTCTGGGACCAGGCTGGCTCCATCTCTCCCACACAGCTGCCCTCAGAGCTTCTGGGAGGGAAGGTCGTGGCTTGCCAAGGAAGGGGTGGGGGAGGGAAAGTCCAAGTGGAGAGGACCCAGGAGACCACTGGGAGGTCAGCTGGATATTCAGGCTGCCGAGGAAGAGGGAATTGGCCAATCCTTGTTGATCTGAGCAGGCGCTGGTCTATGTCCTCCTTGGTCCTCTGGCTCTGAGCGTGTGTGTGTGTGTGTGTGTGTGTGTGTGTGTGTGTGTGAGAGAGAGAGAGAGAGAGAGAGAGAGAGAGAGAGAGAGAGAGAGGTGTGATGTGAAGTAAACACTGTGAATCTATTCTGCTTCCTTTCCCCTTCTCTCACCTGTCTGTCAGGTGGAGATGTAGGCTCCTTCCCCTGGCCGTGAGCACCCAGAGTACTGCTGACGCAGTTCTGTCTGTGGATGCCGTGAGTGCTCCACTCAGGCATAGACTGTACGCTTGGCCCCCTTCAGAGAGAGCCTCTCGGAGCCGAGGGAACATGTAAATGCCATTTAACTTGCCCTGCTCTGCAGCCCAGAGACTGTAGCCAGCTGGAGACAGAATCAAGCCCCAGTCCCAGACGGTGGCATTCACTTGCCTGTCACACCTCTTTTTTCTCTGTGACCACTCATATTCTGTCCCCAGGTGTACTTCATGCCAGTAGCACACTGTCTTGATTGCCTCAGCTTTTTTTTTTTTTTTTTTTTTTTTGAGACAGAGTCTCAGTCTGTTGCCCAGGCTAGAGGGAGTGCCGTGGCATCAGCCTAGCTCGCAGCAACCTCAAACTCCTGGGCTCAAGCAATCCTCCTGCCTCAGCCTCCCGAGTAGCTGGGACTACAGGCATGCACCACCATGCCTGGATAATTTTTTCTATATATATTAGTTGGCCAATTAATTTCTTTCTATTTATAGTAGAGACAGGGTCTCCGTCTTGCTCAGGCTGGTTTCGAACTCCTGACCTTGAGCAATTCGCCCGCCTCAGCCTCCCAAAGTGCTAGGATTACGGGCATGAGCCACCGTAGCCGTCCTGCCTTAGCTTTATAATAAGTATTGAATTCAGGTAGAGCTGGTCTTACAACTAAGTTCTTCTTCAAAGTCGTTCTAGCTATTCCAGACCCTTTGCATTTCCATGTGAATTCCGCTTGTTAATTCTACAAAAAATTCTACAGGGATTTTGTGTGGGACTGTGTTTGATCTGTAGGTCAATTTGGGGACAGCTAGATGGAACATAGGGATGAAAGCCTAAATGAAGTTGATATTACAGCATTTTTCATAGGGGTTTGAAATTGTCTATTTACTTGTTTTTCTTCCTCAAAAGGCTGTCAACACATCAAGGCAAAAGGCTATGCTTTATTTATCATTTCTCTCTCACTATTGTATCCCTAACCCTGAACACTGAGCCTCACATGCAGTAGTTGTTCAATATATATTTGTTACAGAAACATCTGTTTATGTGATCATGTATTTTTTTTCAACAAATAAAATGGATTCTTGCTTTCACTCTGCTTTCTTCCTTATAGACAGAGTCTAACCCAAGAAATGCTTGTTGAATCAGTATCATATTTTGAGGAGTGTCCCCAGGGCTCTGTGTGTCTTTTTGAAGACTATGCATATATGTCTCTGTGTGTGTGAATGTGTGCACATGTGGCCAGGTCTGCAGGTGACAAGGGTGTTTGAGCCACAGGAGACTTTCCTCTAATACCGGCCACTTGGATAGATGCCTTCCATTTCTTCCATCCTAGGACTTCCAGGGAGGCAGCTGTGGAAGGCTGGGGGGCGGGGGGTAACATGTTGGATGTGCTGCTCTTTTCTCTATCCTCCTGTAATAAACTTCATTTTATTAGAAAGTGAATTAAGTAACATGCCTGTTTCTTCACCTCTGAAACATGACTTTCCCCAAGTCTCGGGCTGGATGTAACTCCCTTTACTCGGGCAGATTTAATGTAACTGCTGCCGGCTGGGGAAAGTCGTGCCTCCCCTGTGGGTGGCTCCTGCTCGAACTGCCCGAACTGCCCTTAGCTGAGCGCGGAGATGAAGGAAGTGGCTCAGCTCTGACTTTCTCCTTGGATGTTTTCTCTGCCATTTGCCTGAAAATGATTTCCAGTGACTAATGGAGTCAATGGTGAAAGCTTATTTTTCAACCCAAACTCAATTCCTGCAAGTAGGAAAGGGAGGAAAAAGAGGGTGTAAAACATTGATCAAGTTCATTTAAGTGCCAAGCTTCCTTCCTGCAGAAAATCAAACTGCCTGACAGAGGAAAACAGCTTCTTCCCTAGAGGTCCACCCGGTGGGGCGTTCTCCTTCACACAGACTGGTCATGCCAGCACCCTGCTACCCGCTACCGCAGGGGCTGGCACGGCGAGGCAGAAGGAGCAGACTCACTTGGGATTCCAATCTGGCTCTGCCACTTACCAGCTCTGTGACTTTGGCCAAGTGATTTCACATCTTTGAGCCAGTTTCATCCACAAAAATGTAGTTAATAACTCTTACTATGCAGAATTAGTATTGTGATATGAAAACAATGTTCAGACATCTTCATATGTAGTGGGCACGGGGTAGATACTATGGTTGCCATGTTTCTCTGGCGTGTGGGCTGATGTGAGCACAGGCCTGTGCGTGGGTGTGTGGAGCAGAATACAGGCGTGTGCACGATGGGGGCGGGGCGGTCAGTGCCGGGCGCGGGAGGCGAGCGTTGCTATGTGGCTGGGTGTGGACGGAGCTCTGAGAGGCCGTGGGGCGGGGGCCTCTCTGTGGCGAACGAAGTCTGCATCGCCCAGCCTTCTTGCAGATGTCTCCAGGCAAGTGTGGGAGAGGATTCCTCGGGCCTGTCTGGGGACAGCGGGGGCCGCCGCCGCATCCCTTCCTTTGCAGTGACTACTGTCCTTAGGCCTCCGACAGTCCCTGATGACTCGTTAAAAGACTTCAAAGGAGAAACTCCAGAATTAGAAACCTCACTTGCCATTCACATTTTCTAACATTGAAGACACAACCCCCGAAGAGCAGCGGAGAGCAGCGAGAAGAGCACAGAGCGTGTCTGTGAATGCTAATTAGCCTCCGGAGAGAGAGGGAGGGGGGAGCAGGGGAGGGCAAAGTGCGGCAGGGAGAGCGGGAGGGGGAAAGGGAGTTACTGCTTGAATTCTGTGAAACACCTCCAGGATACACATGCCTAATGAGGGTGAGAAGGACTAAGGACCAACAGCAACAGGATCCGATCCCAGAGGACAGTCAGTAGGATGAGAGGTGCAGCTGGCATGGGGATTTCTCTTTTCAAAGAGGCAAATAAAGTTGTTTGAGCTGGGCCGTCCCCGCACAAGGAGGACAGAGGCCACACAGATGGAGTGCAGTAGGCACTGGGAATGTGGGATCGGGCCTGAGGGCAGCTGCCCAAGCTCCCACCCCAATCTTCTTTCCCTGCACCCACTAACCCCCTGCCATTCATATCTAAATGCCTACTTTATTAGGAAGCACAGAAAAGGAATCTTTAGCAACAGATACATTTATAAATACTATCTTATTATTCTAATATTAGCCATAGGAAGTAGTCACCTAGGAAACACTATCTCCATTTTATAGACAAGGAACATCACAAGGTCACACTTGGTCTGTCTCCTGACAGTGGATCAGCCTGCTTCTATCCTTTGGGTCTTGGAAGTTTGGTTTGTTGCTCTCAGATTATTTCAATCTCCATTTCTTCCCCCTGATTACCAAGGAGACGCATGCTTACTAAAAGGCATTTAAAAAATACTGAAAGTTACAAAGAATATAAAAATCATTTGTAATTTGTAGTGATTTCCATTTTCTTCTTTATATTTTCTTTATGGTTTTGATGATTATTGTAGCTAGTGAGATGTTCTGTAGGAGTGCTTTCAACTGTAAGAAACAGACTACTTGACTACCAACACAAAGATAAGAGGTGTTTCAAAAATACTTATTTTTTTTTTGTATAATAGGAAGCCTGAAAGTAGGCAGTTGCTGCTGTTGAATTAGTGGTTCAGGAATGGAGCAACATCTTGAAAATGCTCTTGGCTTTTGCCTCATGGTAACAAAATAGCCGCTACAGCTCCAAAAATCACGACCAGGTTCAAAGAGAAGAGAAGAGAAGGCACTAGCACCAATTGTTTCTTTGGGAGAAAAGTTAAAGTTTTCCCAGAGGTTCTTGGCAAACTTTTGTTTACAACCTACTGGCCATACTGGGTCACAAAGCCACTGCTACTTTTAAGATAGGCTGGGACATGCCGAGCCTCTGCCCGCACTGGGGGCCCTGCGCGGCCCGTGGGGAGGCGCCTGCCCGCCGCTCTGCATTTTCTTCTGAGAAAGTCATTTATAAGGACTTTTCTATCCCCAATCCCAGCTGGAGTAAGGACCTAAGACTCCTCTTTGACCAGTTTATGAAGAAATGTGAAGACGGCTCCTGGAAATGTTTGCCTTTATATAAACATGGATCCCTTCAAAGGATACAAGACTTCAAAACCTTTTTTCATGATTCCTTCATGGAGGTGACATTGCAACCATGACTGATAGTACTCTTGGTATGTCTGCGCTAATAGCTGGGGGAATTGTCACGACTGCAAATCTCAACATCAATTTCAAAAGACCTATCCCTCTTTGTTCTGTTGTTGTGATAAATAGCCAAGTTGATAAAGTTGAAGGAAGAAAAGTTTCTGTTTCCGGTAATGTTCAAAGTGCTGATGAGAAGACCCTACACTCAGAAGCAACAGGCTTATTTATACAGCTGGATCCTGATAAAAGTCTGACATAAAAGAGCTACTGGTGAATTCCACACCATTCTGCTTAAGGCTGTCCCCTTCCGGAAGAAGTGGTTATCTCCATACCTACTCTGCTCACCCACTGCTGAATCTCCCGTAGGGAGAAGCCGGCAGACCTTCCTAAGCAGTCTTCTGAATACAGTTTTAGGAACTAAGTTTCCGCCTTCTAAACTTTTTAACACAGAAACAGTGAGAGTATCAGCAATTCTTTGTATCTCCTTAGGACATGTGTCTGGTTCTCCTCAGCTTTGAATGGGCTCCTTAAAGTTGCACAAGCGTGATGTCTGTCCCACTGCAGACTGGAGGAAAAAAAATGTTTAAATAATTTTGTTTAATTTCTTTTTTAATTTCAGCATATTACAGGGGTACAAATGTTTAGGTTACATATATTGCCCTTGCCCCACCCGAGTCAGAGCTTCAAGTGTGTCCATCCCCCAGACAGTGCACCACACCCATTAAGTGTGAAAATACCTATCCGCTCCCCTCCCCTCCCTGGAGAAAAAATTTGTGTTGAAACTTTTACTGCAAACTTGGAAATGCTAGAAAACCAAATGAAGGAATAAATACATAGGTGTGTGTGGATATGTGTGTGTGTGCATATGCATACACATTGTAAGTACAAAGCTAGCCTTGTTGTCTCTAAGCGAACAAATCTTTTTTAGTCCGAGTAGGAAACACAACCAATTCCTGTAGGAATGGATACCTCACATCTGTTGTCTAGGATTCTAGATATTAAACTACTGTACCATTTCTAAAAACAAACAAACAAACAAAAAGATAGGCTGGGAAAACCATTTTGCTCCTCTAGAGTCTTTCGTTGAAGTAGGTTAGGGAGAAGGCATTGGGAATGGGAATTGAGTTAGCCAATCAATGGTGTCTGTCACAGATGCAATGCTCTGATTGGCCAGGCCTGGTTCACAAGCCCTTCTCTGGAACGGACTCTGCTTTCCCACAGTCACGTGGACTGAAAATGGTGGAAGAAAATTGGCTGCTGTAAGCATAAAAGGAAAATGGACGCTAGGGAGGCAAGAATGAAGTGTCCATTACACGTTGTATTACGTTTTACCTTGTAACAAATTGCCTCCAAATTTAGTGGCTTAAAACAAACATTTATGATTTCCCTCTATTCTGTGGATCACTTGAGTAAAGTTTCTTCTATTCTGAGCCTGCTTACATGACTTCTCAGGTTCCCTTCAATTCCTGAAAATGAAATAATAATAGCTACTGTTGACTGAGTGTCTACTATTTATTAGGTGGTAACATTAGTCCACCTACATGGTTGCTCACACTTTCCTCCTCCCCCTACTCCTGGTATCTGCTAACATATTTTGAAGGACTTGTCTTCTATTGAGGTATATTATGTTCAGAGGTAAGCAATAATTTTTGAGGTTCGGCATTAGGTGATCCACAAGATGGTTTGGAAAATTCTCACCACAGCCCTATGAGGTTTGGAGCACATCTGGTGGGAGCACATTTTTCTCATGACATAATTGTTAGCTGTGGGGTTTATCTTGTATTGAAATAAAGAATTTGGGCTGCTGTTGAAAATTGTTACTGATTCTGTTTGAGGGGGAAATTTCCACTATTCTTCTTTGAAGCTTCTGGAATTAAGATAAGTAAAGAGGATCCTAAGGTTGCGAGATTGCAAGGTTTTAAACACTGCTATGATTTACAACTACTTATTTGTGGAATCAGAATTTTTATTATTATTATTTTTTGAGACGGAGTGTCACTCTGTTCCCCGGGCTAGAGTGCTGTGGCATCAGCCTAGCTCACAGCAACCTCAAACTCCTAGTTTCAAGTGATCCTCCTGCCTCAGCCTCCCAAGTGGCTGGGACTACAGGCATGTGCCACCATGCCTGGCTAATTTCTTATATATTAGTTATCCAGCTAATTTCTTTCTATTTTTTTTTTTTTTTTTTTTTTTTTAGTAGAGATGGGGTTTTGCTCTTGCTCAGGCTGGTCTCGAATTCCTGAGCTCAAATGATCAGCCCTCCTCGGCTTCCCAGAGTACTAGGATTACAGGCGTGAGCCACCACACCCTGTCAGAATCAGGATTTTTGTTCTGAGTAACCAAATTAAGTTCAGAATAAACAGACTAATGTTACCACCTAATAAATAGTAGACACTCAGTCAACAGTAGCTAAACATGAGATTTCAAATGTCATCCAACATCTCAGTTTTACAATTTTCTGTTCATCAAAGCAACCTCTTGATCATTATGGTCATTGACTTTAACACATTAGTACAGTTGTCCCCCACCCCTTATCCTGAGGGGAATATGTTCCAGGACCCCAGTGGGTGCCCAAAACTACAGATAGTACCAAACACTATACATTCATCTTAACTAAGCACCTATTACTCAATGTGGCCGTGACTTTTTCATTTTGCAGTGTGACAGCAAAACTAGCACAAATTTCTTTTTGCTTCTTGGCAATTTCATGGATAGAAGATTCATTCTTACCATGGATCTTAGCAACCTCAGCGTTTGATTTTTTTTTTTTTCCTTTCCTTAGGCTGAAAACTTTCACCTTTTCATTTAAAAGAAGTACTTTATGGCTTCTCTTTGGCATACCCTAATTGCAGAATCACCTCCGTTTCGCTTTGGGCCCATTATTGAGTAAAATCAAGGTTACATGGACACAAGCACTACAATACCATGACAGTTGACCTGATAACCAAGATGACTACTAAGTGACTAATGGACAGGTAGTGTAGACAGTGTGGAGATGCCGGACAAAGTGGGGATTCATGTCCCAGGCAGGACAGAGCAGGAGGGTGCAGGAGGGTGGGATTTCATCCCACTACTCAGGATAGCACTAGATTTAAAACTTATGATTTGTTTATATCTGGAATTTTCCATTTCATATTTTTGGATCACAGTTGACCACAGGTAACTGAAACCAACCTCAGAAAGAAAGATCATGGATAAGGGGGACTATTGTGTTATAAATCTTAACTTATAAAACATATATCATCATATAAAACACCACTCCTCCCCCCAGTGGTCTCCCAGACTGACACTCGAGGTACACCTTTGGGCTTTGCCACACTCTTCCTTCCACGCTGCATTGTGTGTCTGAATTGCTCTTTGCAGTTTAAAAGCCACCTTTTTCCTGGTCATAAAATGCACCTAGGAAGTCGCACCTTCTTTCCAAGTGTCTTATCTGTCCAGTACTATATTTTCCTCCTCCTGGGACCATCCTTGCCTTGCGCACTGGTTCACTCCCAAAGGCATGCTTTCAGGGAGAGCTGTCCTGTTCTTACCTAATAGTACCCCCCTAGCCAGATTTGATTGGTCCAGAAGTCAGCATTCCCGGGATTTTATAAGTTGGAATTCACTCCTGATGGAGTTATAACAGCAAATATTTATTGAGCCACTGTTCTAAGCACATAACTGATATTAACTCACTTAATCCTTAACCCAGTCTTATGAATAAGACATTGTTATTAGACTAAGTTGCAGACGAAGAAACTGAGGCACAGGGAGCTCAAGTTCACTTAGCTAGAAAGCGGCAGAGCCAGGATTCAAACACAGGGAGTCTGGTGTTCCCTCTCCTCCCTCACTCCTTCTCCCCACCTCCTCCTCTTTTATAAAGTTTTAAACAGACAGAAAGGTAGGCAGAATAGTATAATGAATTCCCATACACCCATCACTTCAATTTAACAACTGTTAACCATTTGGCCATATTAGCTTCATCTATTTTTTAAAGGCTCTAATTGATAAGGATTTTTTTAAAATAGCATTGCCACAATATCATGATTACACTCAACTAAATTACCAGGAATTTCTTCATATTATCTAATACTAAGTCCTTGTTCAATTTTTTTCTGATAGTATCAAAAATACAGTTCTTGGCCGGGCGCTGTGGCTCACGCCTGTAATCCTAGCTCTTGGGAGGCCGAGGCGGGCGGATTGCTCAAGGTCAGGAGTTCAAAACCAGCCTGAGCAAGAGCGAGACCCCGTCTCTACTATAAATAGAAAGAAATTAATTGGCCAACTGATATATATATATAAAATTAGCCGGGCATAGTGGCGCATGCCTGTAGTCCCAGCTACTCGGGAGGCTGAGGCAGAAGGATCACTCGAGCCCAGGAGTTTGAGGTTGCTGTGAGCTAGGCTGACGCCACGGCACTCACTCTAGCCTGGACAACAAAGCGAGACTCTGTCTCAAAAAAAAAAAAAAAGGAAAAAAAAAAATACAGTTCTTTTCTTTAAATCAGGGTCCTAAGGTGACACGTTGCATTTTGATACATCTGTTAAGTCTTAAGTTATAGATTAAGTTTTAATCTATTACACGCCTCCCTTTTATTCTAAACTAATGAATTTGTGGAAGAAACTCGATCATTGGTCCTGCAGTATTTCTCCCATTCTGGATTTGGCTGATGGTATTCCTGTGATACTGTGTAATGTTTACTCTACTGTATCAATGGTTAGATCTAGAGTACTGATTAATGTAACACACACTGTCGATGCTTCTCTGTCTCCCTGGGCATTCAGTGCTACATGCCAAATGTGGGCATATTTGCTGCCTAAGGACTTTTTTCCTCACTGTGAAGCTTACTAACCTGTGCTATGGGCAAGCCAGAAATGCAGAAGAATTAATGTCCTCAGAAGCAACCCTCAATGAGTGGCCAGAGATTTGGTAGGTAAATACCCCAGCTTCCTCGTCGCTCAGTTGAGATAGCTCTGAAATTTGTTCTGCGTTATCTGTCAAAGTGTCCCAGTGAGGCGGAGCTCCAGTTGCCCGTAATGTGCCTGTCTTACTTTCCTACTCCCTGGCTGTAGTTTTCTGGAATCACCTTCCAAATAAACTACCGTGTTTCCCCGAAAGTAAGACAGGGTCTTATATTTATTTTTCCTCAAGAAGACACCCCAGGGCTTATTTTCAGAGGATGTGTTATTTTTTTTAAGTAGATTGTACAACAATCTCCATTTATTCAAATATAGTTAAGTCGTCTTCTTCTGGAACATCATCATAACTCTCCAAACCTCAAATTCCATCCTGAATTTCTTGCGACTCTATTTCCTTTAGAACCACTGACCCCAATCTCTCATGTCCAGCAATAGAGCTCTCCTGGGGCAGGTGAGAAGGGCTGCTGGTCTTTACCGCTCGGAGAAGAAATACATGGGTTGTGCAGATATGCTGCGTAGCCACCCCCATCACTAGGTCTCATTTTCTTTCGGGGTAGGGCTTATATTGTGCAAATGCTTAGAAATCCTGCTAGGGCTTATTTTATGGGTAGGTCCTTTTTTTGTGGAAACATGGTACTTAAGGTGTATCCTAGTCTTGGGGTCAGGCTTACATAAACCAAGACAACTAGATTCTGGTTAGCATTATTTGAATGACTGCTGCGAAAGTTGTGTTGTACTCTTCCTATTGCCTCATATCAGGGGGAACATGATGTTCATTTGTGCCACTTTTATTAAAGTCAAGATTGATCACAGGGTTCCAGTAATGTCAGCCTGATCCATTTATGATAAATTTTCCAATAAGGATAATATTGCCTAAATTCATTATTTTCATCATGAATTATAATGATGGTGGTTTTCTATTTCAATAATTCCTCCCAAAATTATTACCTGTGATTCTTCTATTAAAAATAACTCTATATCTCTTCAGTTAATCTGAACACAATTTTTACAAGAAAGACAAGATAAATACTTCATTGATTTTTTTTCCTCTTTGTCGATTTTTAGAGAAATTTGTTGTCCCAGCAACTTCCAAAGGTGACAAATGATAGTTTTTTTTAAAAAGCATAATTATGAACTCCCAGATTTTATATTTTTAATGCATTATGATCCATTGCTATCATTATTCTTTTTGATGCTCATGTTTTCCCAGCTTTGGCTAGTGGAGCCAAATCACATTGACTGCTGTGTCCTTTTGACATCATCCCAAAAGTCTTTAAGAGTTTCCGGGATTTCAGACACTACAAGAACACCCAGAGTTGGACATTTCTAGGTCTCGCCTGGAATTAACCATTTCTCCAGACAGCCCTGGTTCCTGTTAGTGGGAAATGGTATTCGAGATCACAACATGCACAGTAGCAGTGTTCATTGCTATAAGCCTGTCACTGGTTCTAGGCCTTTTTGGTGAACAGAGCTGAGAAATACATATTTCTCAGAAAGAAAAAAATGTATATTCTGAGTTCATAATGTTATTTGCAACTCAAAATATATATGATAGAATTTGTACTTCTTTGGTTTTAGTATTAAATATTTGCATCTCACTGTTTTGTATCTCATCTCTTATTCTGTAAAACATGAATAGATCTTAAAAAGTAAATAAGTAGGCCGGGCGCAGTGGCTCACACCTGTAATCCTAGCACTCTGGGAGGCCAACGCAGGAGGATCGCTCGAGGTCAGGAGTTCGAGACTAGCCTGAGCAAGAGCGAGACCCCGTCTCTACTATAAATAGAAAGAAATGAATTGGCTAACTAATATATATAGAAAAATGTAGCCGGGCGTGGTGGTGCATGCCTGTGGTCCCAGCTACTCGGGAGGCTGAGGCAGCAGGATTGCTTGAGCCCAGGAGTTTGAGGTTGCTGTGAGCTAGGTTGACGCTATGGCACTCACTCTAGCCTGGGCAACAAAGTGGGACTCTGTCTCAAAAAAAAAAAAAAAAAAGTAGATAAGTAGATCTTAAAAACATGAATATAATGACTTTCTTGCTTTATCCTGCTACATATATACATATATATGTGTCTATGTATGTATATGTGCATATATATTAGTGTGGTAGACTGCATCAATGGCTCTAATTCTTCACTTGCTTCTGCATTTATACCCTTTGCCATGTGTCTTTTGCAGTCTCTCACTAAAGAGGTTGAGTCTGTTTTATTACCCATTGAATCTGGGCTGGCCTGTGCCAAGCTTTGGCCAAAAGAATGAAGTAGAAGTGATGGCATGCCAGGCCCAAGCACAGGCATTAAGCATCCTTGGCTATTTCTACTTACTCACTTGCACCTCTGCCAAGACCCTGAGAACATGCTGGATAAACTTGTTTGGAGGCAAATGGAGCAGAGCTGAGTGCCCCCCAGCCACTCCAGTGTGGTTATCCTAGATCAGCCAACAGCCAGCTGGCTCTTCCATTACCTAGTATTGAGAACATAAGCAATTATATATATGCATTGATATTTCCTCTTTATCATTTTCCCAGGGTTGCTGTGACAAAGTGACACAAACTGGATGGCTTAAAACAACAGAAATTTATTCTTTCCCAATGCTGGAGGCTAGAAGTTAGAATCTAGGTGTTGGCAGGCCCATGCTCTCTCTGAATGCTCTAGAGAAGAATCCTTCCTTGCCTCTTCCTAGCTTCCTAGCTTCCAGAAGGAATGGCAACCCTTGGCATTCTTTAGCTTGCAGCTGCATCACTCTAATCTCTACCTCCATCATCACATGGCCACCTTCTGTGTCTTTGTGTCTAAGTTTCCCTCTTCCTTATAATGTCACGAGTCATTGAATTAGGGCCCTCCCTAATCCAGTATGACCTCATCATAACTTCATTATATCTGCAAAGACCTTATTTTCAGATAAGGTCATATCCACAGGTACTGTGGGTTAGGACTTGAACATATATTTTTGAGGGACACAGTTCAACCAACGACACCCCCCTATATATACCTTTTTACACAAAATCGTAGCATATTAGTCACACTGCTCAGTGCTTTGCAGAGTCCACATGAGTCTGACGTGACCTGGTTTCTGAGATCAATTTGGCAGCAGAGAGACGAATTGGAGGCAGCAGCAGGAAGAAATATTATATGTCCGAGTGAGAGATAATGAGTGTCTAACTTAAGAAAATTCAACATCCGTGTGAACAACTTCTCCAGCACTTCAAAGCTCCCCACTCCTCCTCAGCCTCCAACTCACTCTCAAGCATTCCCTGCACTCTCGTCACAGCAAAGGCTCCCGCCCATTTCTGTTAGAAGCACGGTCCATGATCTTCCCCCTCCAGTGTGCCATATTCCTTCCATTCCCTCTCCCTCGCTCTCTCTCAGTGAGTGGCACCACCATCCATCAGTCAGCCAAGGGGGAAACCTGATGTTACCTGACTCCTTCCTTTGCTCAACCCAAACCATTTCACACTCATTCAGAGAAGAGCATTGAGCACCCACTGTGTTCCAGGCACGGTGCTGGGTGCTAGCAATGCAACAAGTATTCAGGCACAGTGTCTGTCCTCAAAGAGCTTGAAGGCCAGTGGAAAATTATGATAGAGTTACACACACAGTCCAGTGGGATCACCTATTATTTTATTTTCTCCATTTTATAGGAGCAGTTATAAAAGGACCATTTGCCAAACCTGGTAAGTGGCAAGACTGGGGCTCAACTTCAGGTTTGTGTGACTCTACAAAGCATATTTTTTCTCCTTTAGGTGGCCAGAAATTCCTGCCCTTTTTATCTTCTGCTGTTGACGTCTTCTCCATTGGTAATGTCACTGATTTAGTCATAAGCTCATTATCTCTCCCCTGGACCATTGAAATGTCCTCCTAATCGGCCTCCTTGCTTTGCTGTCTCCAATTCCACCTCTATATTGCTACCAAAGTGATCTTGGAAAGCAGGAATCAGGTCATGCCATTCCCTGCCCAGTAGCGTCAAGTCTACACTGTTCAGCTAAAGCTGCTGAGGTCTTTCATGGCCAGACCCCTGCCCACCTTTCTGGCCTCACCATTCAAGGCACACCCTTACCTCAGAACTCAAGTCCCACTGTGTCACCTCAGTTCCCCAAGCTGACCTCAGGTAAGTTTCCTTACCACTCTGGGCTCCAGGTTCCTCATTCGCACATAAAATAAGGATAACAATAAAACCAGGCCGGGCTTGGCGGCTCCCACCTGTAACCCTAGCACTCTGGGAGGCCTAGGCAGGAGGATTGCTTGAGCTCAGAAGTTCGAGACCAGCCTGAGCGAGAGCAAGATCCCGTCACTACTAAAAATAAAAAGAAATTTAGCTAAAAATAGAAAAAACTGAAAATAGAAAACAAAATTAGCCGGGTATGGTGGCACATGCCTGTAGTGCCAGCTACTCGGGAGGCTGAGGCAGGAGGATTGCTTGAGCCCAGGAGCTTGAGGTTGCTGTGAGCTGGGCTGATACCACGAGCAAGACTCTGTCACAAACAAACAAACAAACAAACAAACAAACAAACAAACGAATAAAAACAACAAAACCTGCCATAGAGGGTCATTGCGAACACTAAATGAAAGGAAATATATATGTAAACCTCTTAGAATCACATCTGGCACGTTCAGACATTCAGTAAATGTAGATACCACCACCATCGATGTTGGAAGGCCTTTCCTCCCTCCGTGCCTAGCAAACCCTAGTCATCTTCCAAGACTCGCCCTCTTACCATAAAGATTTTTTAGACATCCCCAAGTAGAACTGGCCCTTGCTTCTGCGTGTCCCCACTGCGCACTCTGCAGGCTTTCAGCAGAGATTTACGACATTCTATTCACTCATTAATTAACCCGTTTGTCTCCCCTCCGAGACTATAAATCCCTTGGCCACAAAGACTGTCTCACTGACCTTGTTTCCCAGCACTGAGTACAGTGCCTGGTTCCTGGCCGGTGCACAGTAAGTGTTTGGCCGGTGGCTGCATGAACAAATAGGTTACTGAGCTTCTCTAGCTAAGGGCTTCGGCTGTCTGGACAGGGCGTCCCCACATTCGCATCCCAGGCTCTGGCCTGGGCTCTTCTCGCCACAGCTGGAAACCTGTGCTCCCCACTCCAGAAAGAGGTTGCCAATCTCTCCTCTTTCCTGCTGCCCACACCTCCCCTCCTCCGGCCCTAACATCTGGCTCTGCCTAATGAAATGCTGGATTATTAATGACTCCCATTCAGCATGTCCGGTTAAAGCCACCTCCCACAGCTGCTGGAATTTCATCAGAGGCTTCGCAAGCTTTCTACCCCGCCCCCAAAGCTGCATTTGGAGGGGAGATTTCGATGAGGACCGGTCAGGCCAGCAGCAGCCTCTCTGCGGGCTCGGTTTTATCCTCCTCCGTCTCCTTATTTCTAGGTGTGGAGGAAACAGATGGGAGCCGGAGGGAGCCAGGATGACAGTGGGAACACAAGGACGCATTTCTCTCAGAACAAATTAATTTGTGTCTGAGGAAACCTGAGTCAAGGTTTATGGGGATGGGGGTGGGGGGGCTGGAGGCAATGGAAGGGATTTAACGTGAACAATGAAGGCCTTCTGGAATTTAGGCCCAGAGATGTCCAAACCCAGTTGTCTGTTCTTTCCACCTCTGCTCCTTGGGGCCTCCTGCCGGGGCGCTCAGAAGCCCACCTCTCCCTTTTACCTGGCACCTTCTGAGACCCAGTTTGGCTTCCTTCATCCTAACTCTGGTCAGGCTGAGTTGATCATCTCTGGGACGACAATGGTGGTCATCTCTGCGGAAAGACAATGGCTGGGAGTCAGAGTGGGACCTTCTCGTGGGCCCAGGCACCACCAAGATCTAGCTATGACTTTGGACAAGTCATTGCTCTTCTCTGGGTCTCAGTTTCCTCGTTTATAGATTGGAAAAAGGGATCTCAGGCTGGTGTACTTCACGTGTCTGTTGGGGGCATGTAGTATAGTTCTGGAAATTGCCTGTTTTACTCATCAGACCCTCCCAGACTTGTCTTTCCTGTTCATTGTTGTCTTCCTAGAATCTGGGAGAGCCCCTGGCACATAGTAGGAGCTTAATAAAAACATGCTGAATAAATCACTCTAAAGTGCTTATCAGCTGTCTAATGCCTTTGCGTGGGATTATGTTTATTGCATGTGCATTCAGACTGGCCTGTAGCCTGCATGGTTCCTGAACTTCTCAAATCCCTCTAGCAGGGCAAAGGAAAAGGGTGCCAGTGATCTGAGGGCTTGCACACTGCCCAGTACTGGGATTTGCACCTCCTGGTGAGGATGGGTCATCTGCCCTGGACCCACTGTGTAGACCCCAGCTGTTCCCCAGTGGGAGCTCCAGAAAAGCCCATCAACTACTGGTGTTACTGCTGCCACCACAGGGCCAGAAGTTAGGGCACCAAAAATTGAAATGTCTTGTGTTGATTTAAGTTCCCCTGAAATAGATCCAGAGATAAGGATGTGAGTGCAAAGAGTTTTTGGGAAGTGATCCCAGGAAACACCCATCAGGGGTGGGGAAGTAAGAGAAGGAAGGGAAGGAAGCCAATACAGGGATGCTCTCAAGCCAGTTACCACTGTGGGCTACTGGACCCCACCCTGCTGGGGGACTTCAGCAGGGGGACATGCTGTGGAGTCAACGAGGTGAGGAAGCTGGGAACTCCTGCTCTAGTCTGCTGCCCTGCTGAGGGCTTTTTCTGGGGCCTTCAACTTCTTGGCACCTCTGGTGCCAGGCACGCAGATGTGCTAAGCAGGCAGCCTTGGATGTGCAGAGGTGAATGCCAAGGGCATGTGGGCAGGACCCAGGCAGGGCCCACTGAGGTTTCATCCGGGTCATTTCATCCTGGGTCAGTGTCATTTGAGCTTCATCCTCATCTTCTGTAAGAGGAAGGTAACCATCCACCTCCCCGCTGGGCTGTGGTGAGGCCAGAGGAGACGAAGGTATGTGACACCACTTGGTAAGGTGAAAGAGGAGGACAACGATTGGCAATTAGGACTGATGACAACTCCCCATCTCCTGGCACATTAAAGAGAGATTTAAAATCAAATGCCAATGAGAGAGCCAGGCAGGTTGACTCTAGGGGAAATGGCTTTAGATTTAGATCTTGATGAAATTTCCGAGTTGGGTAATGATGGAGGCAGGGACTCCCCAGGCTGCACCCAATTACCGGTCGATTCACGCCCAGCCCACGCCCAGACCTCAGGGAGGAAAAATCACTTTCTTCTGAGCTCCAACCTTTAGTTCAATTATTATTCCCTCATGGGCAGGAACTTCCAGAGAAAAGAGAAGAAGCTGCTAAGGTAATGAGGCTTGTTTACCATTCTGCAGGAGGAAAGGACAGAGCAGAATGTGGTTGGGAACAGGTGAAATTCTGCCCCATTAGATGTAAGATCATCGAATGGATTTATAAGCTCTCTCCTTTGAAGATCTAGAAGGTTCAAAGTAGGGAAAGGAAAGGAAAAGGAAAGAAAGGGCTAAGAAAGGGACAGAAGTCTCTGTTTATGCTGCCCTTTCCCTAATTCCAGCCAAGGCTGCTGGCAATAAATTCAGCAAATCTACTTGACACTAATCTTGTTGGAAAAATTTACTGTAATTCAGTTCACTGGGGGGATAATCAGATTTGTGTAAACTTACACAATACTCTGCAAAGGCTTCGTGTATCTTGATGGATATCATCTTTAAAATGCCCGTGCCCTGATCTTAGGATGGGAGAGGAGACACTGCGGGCTGGTGCAGGGGAGTGGTTTCGGAGCCCCAAGAGATGCACAGACCTGTCTTTCCTGAGGCTCCATTCTCAGGCCTTCACTCCACCACCCCTTCCTTGTGATCTGGCTTCAAAGCTGATGGGGGTCCCACTGATGGATGGGACTAAGAGTGGCCTGGTTTGTGTTAACTTAAAAATCACAGGATCTATAAATTTGGGAAGGAAAGCTTTATTTTTCTTAAAGGGTTACAGCCTGCAAGGTGGCCATTCTGACAGGCTGGGATGTGTAGCCTCCAGCAAAGACCAGAGACAGACACTTCAAAGGATGGAGGGTTAAGACAGGAATTGAAGCTGAATGAGTTGGCCAAGCATACATATTCAACAGGTTACAGGAGAAGTTATGAATATTCATGAAAGTAGTCCTGACACATGCATATTGAAGTACATGCATGTTACTTATGACCCATGTTCACCTTGGGGCAGAGACTTAACATTTAAACATTTAAATGTGTTACATTTAGGCCCCATACAGCAAAAGGTCTTTTCAGAACACAAAGGCACTCAGGTGTACAGCCACTGTATACCTGGCCAGAACCAGTCTGTAGTTGGTGGTCTTCTTATCAGGTGAAAGTTACTGAAACCAGTCTCTTGTCCCATGAAAGCTGTAGTTATTGCTTGAGGAACGGGGGTGGGGGTCAGTGTCTGTTGGAGGAGCTGCAAATTGATTTAATATTAATTATCTCAAGGCCAGTGCTTGTTTGGCTGCTAGAGAAAAAGGAAAACCTTGTGGCAGTTAGAACACAGTTTATTCTCTAAGCATAGGGGTGTGCGACTTGATCCTTGCCTGGCATGGCCTTAGGTCCCGTTTGTAATTTGGTATCTTATTGCCACAAAGAGTCTGTTCCATCAGTCTTGTGATTTCTATTCCAGCATTAATGTTGGTCAGTTGTGTGTGTCTTAACTCTAAAAGGGAGGGGGGTATAATGAGGTGTGTCTGACGACCCACTTTGTCATGGCCAGTAACTCCATTTTTCAGGTTTCTCTGGGGTTCCCTTGGCCTAGAAGGAGTTCTTTCAGTTGGTTGGGGGCTTAGGATTTTGCCTGTAGCTTACAACTGGCAAGTAGGGATATCTTACGGATGACAGGGTAGTCACTCTCCACTCTACCAAATTTAATTGTCCGATAATGCTGATCCAATCAGGAGTGTGTCTGGTAGATAACTGTCAGTAATAAAGGCAATTTTTGTGATTATTAGTCAAGATAATGCACGTAAAGTTGTTAAAAGAAAAACTTAGGCACATTAAAAATGTAAGGCGTTTATTTGAGTAGGCAGTGACTCATGAATCTGGCAGTGCCAAACCACAAGCAGTTTGGGTTCCACCATGGGGTTGGGAGGGGAAAACTTTTATAAGGCGTTTGAGGGGCAAGACAAAAAAAAATACTTGATTGCCTAAAGTGGAAAGTCCCTCGTTAGTGGTTCGTCGGTGGTTTCTGATTGATAACGTCTCTATTAGAGGTTAGTTAGAGGTTTCTGATTGGTTAAGTTTCACTTCACGGTTTACATCAACCTGGGTTTCAGTTTGCTTAGGTGGGAATAGGGAGCTTCAGAGCAATCACAAAGGCTTTACCCAGCAACTCTCAGAGGAAAGGGCCCTCACCACCCCGACTCGGAGCACAGCTGCTGCTGAGAAGCAGGTTCACTGTGCACACATGCAAATTACATGAAGCAGGGCTACTTACAGATAGGCAGCAAGGGACAGCAGAAGCCTGGGATTCACTGCGACCCAGTCCCCCAAGGCTAAGAAAGATGCCCGAGGTGGACGGAGTCGCCACTGCATGGGACCCACTTACACCGCAGACGAGGGACTCTGAAAGGCAGCCCAGCCCAGGTTGTGTGAGGGCTGTCCGGAAATTATCCAGCCATTTAATATGAACAATACGGACATGTATTGAAGAAGATACAAGATACAAAAAACATTGTACATAGGACAATGACGCCTCAGTCCCCTTCAAAGCAGGCACCTTGGGACCTCACACAATTCTAGTGTCTCTTTTTTTTTTTTTTTTGAGACAGAGTCTCGCTTTATTGTCCAGGCTAGAGTGAGTGCCGTGGCATCAGCTTAGCTCACAGCAACCTCAAACTCCTGGACTCAAGCAATCCTTCTGCCTCAGCCTCCCCAGTAGCTGGGAGTACAGGCATGCACCATCATGCCCGTCTAATTTTTTCCCTATGTATTAGTTGGCCAATTAATTTCTTTCTATTTATAGTAGAAACAGGATCTCGCTCTTGCTCAGGCTGGTCTCGAACTCCTCACCTTGAGCAATCCGCCCGCCTCAGCCTCCCAGAGTGCTAGGATTACAGGCGTGAGCCACTGCGCCCAGCCTGTTCTAGTGTCTCTTAACGTAACTCATACACGTCCAACATTCTCAGGTGTTCTGCTTGTCGCAGGCCTTCCAGAATGTGGATCACTTTCAACAGATTCTTGGCCATCTTTGAAGCATTGGTGCCACACTTTCATTTGAGCTGCACGTTGCATCGTCCCTGAAGGGCTTCTGAATCATCTGAACAGTTTCCAAGGATGAATGCTCAAACTTAATGCAAAATTTGATACAGATTGGTTGCTCTACTTGCTCAGTCATTTTGCATGTGACGGCCACACA
Source organism: Microcebus murinus (assembly GCF_040939455.1). Taxonomy (NCBI): domain Eukaryota; kingdom Metazoa; phylum Chordata; class Mammalia; order Primates; family Cheirogaleidae; genus Microcebus; species Microcebus murinus. The sequence continues at coordinate 91,232,249 of NC_134105.1, forward strand.
CAGTACACAAGCTCACTCAGTGACGTCTAGCGCCCCACTGACTAGCACAGTGAAGTCATCATGTTCATACATGCGCATTTTCAGTCCACTCTCTTTGGCTGCCGGGTTACATCAATGCTGTGCAAACCGTTCTTGTTACATTAATATTATTAACAATGGCTGGATACTTTCTGACAGCCTTCATATACCTTGGAGTCACATAACACACTGGACTAAAGTGTTGAAGGACATCTTGCTCTAGGGGGTACTGGAACAGAGCCCAGGCTGTTCTGGCCAACTTCCCTTATCTCAGGAGATTGCACTGCCAGCACATTCTATAAACCGCAAGCAAGAGCGGGTTGGTTCAAGGCCACTCCGAGAACTGTCCTGCAAATGCCTATGGTCAAGTGTGAAAAATCACATGTAGGTTTTTACCAGGAGACAGACTCCTTGGAAGGCCCATGATAAAGGAATGTCAGGCCAGTAATGTTTCCTACAAGGCAAAACCAGCTAGTGAATACAAGGTTAGGGACAGAAGCACGGTGACATGAATGAATTAGGCTGTGCTCTGAAGTTAGGAGTTCTAATTAACTTTGTAGATGAGAACAGTTTCACCAAGACTTTTTCTTCAACGACTCTCCTTGGTCTCTTGTCTTTTGGGATCCTAACTGGTGTTACAGAGAGGAAAGTAAAACTGAAACAAGGCAATTTATTTTTATTTTCATTCTACAAAGCCCTGTCCACACCCCCCCACACCCCTGCCTCAGTAATCTGCAAGGCCCACTGTCTATGACAGTAACACGTTCACGTCAGAGTGAAGAGGACTCTAGGCCTTCACACTGTTTAGTGGGAGCAGAAGACAGCCCTGGGGAACAGATGAGGTTTCTCTGCTGCAAAAGAGTTGGCAAATAAGTTTTCATTTCAAATAATTTTCTCCCCTTTGCTTTTTAACCCCATGAGATTAGAGAGATGGTTACTGACAGTTCTTGTAATTTGCATTACAAAGTAATGTATGCAAAAATAACACATTTCAGCACCGCACTCCATTAGCACATTAAAACAAATTGGCTTTGGGTCCTTGCCATTTGTACCATTCTCATGCTAACTCTAAGTCCCCTAGTGCATTTAGGAAAAAAGGAGGAAGAGCACTTGGAGGGAGGTCAGGAAGAGAGAAAAGTGGAGCAGGGACCTGTAGAGCTAGGTGTGTGTGTGTGTGTGTGTGTGTGTGTGTGTGTGTGTGTGTGTGAGAGAGAGAGAGAGAGAGAGAGAGAGAGAGAGAGAGAAAGAGAGAGAGAGAGAGAGATTGTGTGCTGGGTACAGAGAGATTCACACTGGGGAATCTGGCATAAAGGAAAACTGCCCCTTATGAATGGAAATTAGGTGGGTGAACTGACTGACTTGTTGAAGTGTTCTCGCTCACCTTTCCCTCCACCCTTTTACCCCAGTGGAAGGAGGAAACAATAGAAAGCTAGAATAGGTGGCCTAATTATAATTACAACTGATAGATTGGTGAAGCAGGGACCACTCAAGGAAGGCTGGAGAGCTCAGGCTTAGGCTCCTTGGGCATCTCATTCATCCTGTGCACCCAGGCCCAGGCCTGCAGAATTCAGAGGCTTCAGATCAAAATGGTTGCTGGGAGAGGGTGTGGGAAGATGACCTATGCCCCAGTAAAATGGGAGGAGCCCACCTTGGAAGACCCTCTTTACCCCCACCAATTACCATTGCTCAAACATCCCGTGGTCTCCCTCTCTGGTTGTATTTAGATGATGTGGTTGTCTATGAGGGGGTCATAGAGGAAATTGAAACTGCAGGTGAGGGGAAGTTAAGGTATACATTTCAAAAAGTTAAAAGATGACTCATGTAAATATATGGTGAGCATTTATTTAACTCATTAATGAGGGAATAGACAGAATAATAAAGCCATTTCAAGGAAGGATATGTATACATCACCAGAGAAATAAAAATTGCTAAGTTAACTATAAAATTTGGTTAATATCCTACAGGGCAATAAAACTATAACATTTTCATCTATCTTTTCTACTGGGCAGAATTCATTTGCACTACAACTGGACAAAAAGTTATTTACAACTTAGCAATTGTTTGGAAGATAACATCTAACTTTATGGAGTATGAGTCCCAACTGTACGTGAGAAAAGTAATATTTTTTCCTCACCCACTGCAAGGTTCATGGCTGAGACACCTATAACAAAAGACAGATTAACAAGAGGAGAGCATACACATTTTTTTAATATATGTTGTATGTGACACGGAAGCCTTCAGAAATGAATTGTGTATTTTTATGGAGGGTCATGTAGAAGTATGTTTGGAAGACAAGAGGGTGTGATCTAATGGCAATAAACTTGGGAGAACATAGCAAGGGAGAACATAGCAAGGCCTGCTTATTCAGATTCTTCTTGGTGTCTCTGTGTGACATTTTCCCCCTCAGGGATAGACTAGGACACCTGTCATGCGAGGGTCTTCATGGAAGAAGGGAGGGAGAAGTCAGAGAGTAACCTTCCTAGGTTTTATGGCCTGCTTCAGGGGAAAACAGCAGAAGAAGGTCAGAGAAACCTTCCTGCTTTTGCTCTTTTCTCACATGCTAAGGTGCCATATTCTGGAGTACCATTTCCTGCACCCCTTGGATGTGTTACATACAAGACTGAACAAGTGACGGCAGGGCACTGGTGGCTCATGGAGGCCATACTTTCTGTACAAACCAGAACTTGCTTCAAGCCAGAAGGAAAGCAAAGAGTTCTAAGAAACACTAATGACCAAACAACCCTCTTATTTCTTTTCTTACTCTCGTTGCTTCCTTATATTAGCCGACCACTTACACTGAACAGGATGACATAGGACAGGGAAAGACAGGACAACCCATAGTTGCTTTTGCTTTCAGCCTTTTTTAGTCATCAGTAAGTGTTGGTAGGATTCACACATACCTAGAAGTGAAGTAGTTATTTTTGTGCACCATTTTCAGTATTCTGGTAAGAGCAAAATACACTTGGATGTACAAGCTATACAATATGAATTGTACAACTTTGTTGATTCCGCACATGAAGTAAATGCTCCTATATTTATACACAAAACTCAAATTGCACAATATAAAGATGAACAGTAAAATTCATGCTAATAATTCAAAACTATGTTTTTTTACTTAGAATGACATTAAATAACAAATGAACATCACAACAAGTCAAGAGACAACCTGTGGAAGAAAGGAAAGGGTTCTATTGTTGAGTACATTTAATGATACTTTTCACCTGCTTTTTGAACAAGGGGCCCTAAATTTTCATTTGGGGCTGGTTTCTACAAATTAAGGGCCCAGCTCTGTTGATGTGTGTCAGAGACTGTAGACCCCATAGAGATTCCCACCCAAGGAGAGCTTGGTTGTGAAGTGATGCACAGGCCATGAATCTTGAAGTCAGATGACTGTTTTTGAATCCCACGGCTACCATGTGCTAGCTGTGGACTCTTAATTGAATCACTTGCCTCCTCTATAAAATAGAAACGATGGTGTCCACCTCACAGGGCTAATGTGTGAAGATGAAATATGAAAATATATCAAAGTTTCTTGTATATATTATTTGTTTACTTATTTAAAGACTGGAGTAAACAAAGAAGACTTCAAAGAGGAGATGGGATTGGGCCTCGAGGGATGGGGAGGGTTAGGCTCACACAAAGGGGAGAATGAATTATGCTAGAATGTTCTTAGCAGAGCAGGGACCTTGTCTGTCCTGGTCAGGTAGAACATCACTGAAAGGGAGCAGTCGTTCAATAAACATTTGTTGACAGGATGAAGGACAACAGCAATATCAGGCAGGGAGCTTCTATATGGAGGCAGGATACAGGAGGGAGGCCAGGAGCTGGGAAGGGCAGACTCTGGAAGTGGGCCTCTCCCCAGCCAAGAGTGGGGTTGGGACATGGGAGAGCGGCGCTAGGGAGGGTCAGGGTCGCAAGGCCCGGTGTGGGAAGGAGCGGTAAGACGTGCCTAGTGGAAGTCAGAGAACCAAGTCCTCGGAGCCTCTGGTCACTTCTGCTGCCCAGAACCAACCCAGAGCTGCTCCCTGACCAGGCCAAGCCCAGGACGGAGCTGGAGTCAGCAGTCAGTAACCTGAAATGGTGTCTCAGCCCCTGTAATCTGCCTCCTCCCCTCCTCTCCACAGACATGCCTCATCCCTTTAATACCCAGCAGGCCTCCCCTCTTATATCTTTCTCAGGCCGATTTGTGAATGTTAAGTGAACTTGTTAACAACTGAATTAGGAGCTAATCCGGTTGTAAAAGCACAGTCCCCTTGTCTTTTCTTTCATTCTTGCCCCTTCACCTCTCCTTTTCCTCATTCAACCTCACCTCCTCTCCCTGCTTTCTCCCCTCCTCCTCCCTCTCCCTCTTCTTCAGATGAGGCAGTGAAGGCAGGTTGCCTAGATGGGCCACTCAGCTCTGGGGCTGTAGCCATGGTAACCATGGCAAGAGCAAAAGGGCAGGGTGGGAAGGTGCAAAGTTGTGGGGACAGAGTTGCCCAAGGCTCAAAAATTAAAGGAAGATGGGTTTAACTAGAGAGATAGCCTAGAATGTGTGAATCAAACATGAAATTTAGACTGAGAAAGAAGTGTAGGCCAGGCAGGGTGTCTTATGCCTGTAATCCTAGCACTCTGGGAGGCTGAGGCGGGTGGATTGCTCAAGGTCAGGAGTTCGAAACCAGACTGAGCAAGAGTGAGACCCCTGTCTCTACTAAAAATAGAAAGAAATTAATTGGCCAACTAAAAATATATATGTATCAAAAAAAAAAAAATTAGCCAGGCATGGTGACACATGCCTGTAGTCCCAGCTACTCGGGAGGCTGAGGCAGGAGGATTGCTTGAGCCCAGGAGTTTGAGGTTGCTGTGAGCTAGGCTGACACCATGGCACTCTAGCCTAGGCAACAGAGTGAGACTCTGTCTCAAAAAAAAAAAAAAGAACTGCATTCAAAATATAGCGTCTGTCTCTTGCTTAACTTTTCAGAGACAGTTTCCTCTTCTATGAGATTAAATGGGGTACCATAACAAATGCAAAGAGCCTCGTTCAGATGACAAAGTGAAAAACAGTAGTTGCTAATATTATTTTAATTGTATAATACTTACATAATTGACAGGTGTAGAGCCCTGAATTAGGGAACTACCTTTAAAGAAAGGAGCTTGCAATCTGTTTGGAGAAAATATATATGCAGTAATACTCCTAAAATGAAGAGGATTCAAAGAGTGAAAAATCTACACTACATAAACACCTAATTTAAAGTTATTTTTAAAAACAACTGGCTCTCCAAGAGTAAAAAGGGATGACTCAGAAGGGGAAAATTACAATAAAAATTAAACTCATGGAAGAGATTAGAGAAAATGTTTAAATAGGAAAATGAAATAGCATTTTAAGCCTCGTAAGATAAAACGTACTTAGGAAGCAATGTTAATGATAACACCCAATTCTGGTGAAATTAGGATAAAACAGGCACACTCATATAAGGCTGTAGCAGCACAAATTGGGGGCAACCCTTTTGAAAACCAACATGGCAGTGTGTGTCAAGAGTCATGAACCACTTTGTTCTTTGTCTCTGTGTTTTGCCCTTTCACCATTTGATACCACCTAAAAAATGTTCTTATTTTTTAGTGGCTTTTCCTGTCTGTGGCTAAATATAACTTGTTCTATACAATAAAAGGATATGGTAAAGAGCCTGCCCTCCAGGACTTCACATTCTAGAAGCAGAGGCAAGATGTTAGACATTTTTCAGAGAAGAATAAAATCAGCACAGGACCAATGGTGTGATCTGAATGATGTCAACAGTCTGGACGTGTGGAGGGGCTGAATGAATGCTGAGGGGAGAAGCACAGGGGAAGTGACCAAAGGCAAGAAGCAGTGCCCACGTGAGATTGTCCTGGGAGGAAAAGAGCCCATGAAATGCTTTGGAAATTTTTCTAATTGAACCTCTCCCCATAGAATTGAAAAGGCATTTATTCATGACAAAAATTAGGGATACCACTAAAATCTTTTACATTGTTTTAATGCCAAACTATATTTTCTTTATAGTTTCTTAATTTTCTTTCTTTCTTTCTTTCTTTCTTTCTTTCTTTCTTTCTTTCTTTCTTTCTTTCTTTCTTTCTTTCTTTCTTTCTTTCTTTTTTTTTATTGAGACAGAGTCTCAGTCTGTTGCCGGGTTAGAGTGCCGTGGCATCAGCCTAGCTCACAGCAACCTCCAACTCCTGGGCTCAAGCAATCCTCCTGCCTCAGCCTCCCAAGTAGCTGGGAGTATAGGCATGCGCCACCATGCCCGGCTAATTTTTTCTATATATGTTTAGTTGGCCAATTAATTTCTTTCTACTTTTAATAGAGACGGGGTCTCACCCTTGCTTAGGCTGGTCTCAAACACCTGACCTTGAGCGATCCACCCGCCTTGGCCTCCCAGAATGCTAGGATTACAGGCATGAGGTCGGCGCCTGGCCAGTTTCTTAATTTTCTTAAGTAAATTAACATCAACACAACCAAAAAATAAAGGGAAAAAGAAGATTAGACTGAGAGGTCAATTCTGTGAAGCTCCAAGAGTTAGCCATGGAGGCTTACACTAGAGCCCATTCTTCCAACCCTTCTGACAATTTTATAAGCACCTGATCCTCTGTTGTACATTTCTCAAAGCTTAAAATAGGTAGAGTGGTTTGTTTCCTGCACAGACCCTGACTGATACATGAGTTTGAGAGAACAGGCCAATGGGAGCAGTATCAGAAACTCACCATGCCAGCAAGAGAGACTAGAGCTGCTCATTGCTGTGGGTTTCTCTCTTGTTTCAACCAAATCCTTCCCCAACCAATGACTCCTTTACCATCCTCTGCAGAAAACCAGAAGAGCAAGACATTGGGGCATTAATATCTGCTAGAGAAAGCTGTGCCTCTGCCTGGCCCGACCGTGCCTGGGATACAACGTTGGGACTGCTGCTCGCAAACTGGTTGGTGACTGAAAGGCCCTCCTGATGAGCCTTCCAAAAGTTTCGTCAGAAGCCAGAGTGAGGTTGGATAACACCACTGGGCCACAACTTCCATGCATGCAAGATGTATTTCCTGGGACAAAAGGATACCTAGGAGACCAAATGCCTCCCACCTTGCCCCTTAAAGCTAATTTCTCTTTGGCTGACACTGTGCAGCAAAGTGTATTAATACCCACGATGGGCGATCAGCCTTCAATAAATAATGCTGGTTGTTCTAATGTACCTGGCATGAAATATTCAGAGCTATTAATGCATTTCAGTTTAAATAGTCACGAGGGCTTTTGTCCAAATCAGTGGTGAGCTTAGGTTCTATTATCTTTTTTTGCACATATCAGATGTGGAGTGCAGGCTGAAAGTTCCAGGAAGAGGCACCAGACAGCTGATCCTATACAGAAGGTAGAGAGTTTTGTGGGGAAAGGAATACGTGATGAGGGTAGTGGCCAGAGCTTTGCTTGGGGTCCAGGATTCCTGGGTCCTGTCCCAAGACTGGCACTAGCTACACTGAAGGACTCAGGGCTCATTTGGTCATGGGAAGCCAGATCAGGGCATTATAGGGTGTCTTCCCCAGTCCTTGATGATAAGCATTGAAAATGCTTCCAGTCTTTGGAAGCTGTGTAAGAGAACGTGGGAAGGTGACCATATAGATTGGGAGTAGGGCTCAAATTACCAAGCAGGAAGGGCCTCCACAGGAAGCTTTGAGCAGCTGGAGATTTGAGAAGGCTGAGCTCAGCTATCCTGTCAATAGACAGACGGTTGACGTGTCTATAAATCATGTCTGAGGAGCTGTGATCCTGACTGGCAGGTGGTGAGTGTGGGAAGCATCTGAGAGGTGAGCTGACAGGAACAAATCTGGGCCCAGTGGGTCAGGAGTACTTCCTGGCTCCTTTCCCCCAATTTTGTTAATTTTTAGGACATTAAGTCAGAGGAAGAGAATTGTGGATGTGGGGAGCTCTCTGCAGAGACAAGTGATTTGCCCAGGCTCCTCATCACCTGAAAGCACACACCCCGCCCACATCTGTGAAGTGTCCCACCCTGCCCTGCCCACATGGAATCCATTAGGACCTAGCCTGAGGGGATCTGAAAGGAAGGGCTGGGTGATTGAGTACCACTAAGGCCTCCCTGTCTTCCACTTCCCCACGAGACCCGGATGTGGGGACAGGAGGCTTCAGAGAAGGAAGTGGTGCTCTCAGCTCTACCCTCTGAACTGCTGAAAGTTTAATGTCATCTTCTCTCTTCTTAGGGAATGCTGACCGCCCCTCACTCTTGCCACTCCTCCCATCCTTCTGTCGGCTCAGACCCATTCAAGAGCTCTCACCATGGGTTTTTTCACTGCTGGTTCCCAGCAGCTTTGTTCTAATCTCAGAGCTAGTATTAATGAAACCATCTACTTTCCCCAATATGGCAGCTCCGTCTCCACTGACGCTCCAGCTGATGTTCATGGCACTTGGCAGCCACTTCTCATCTCTCAGAGGCCAGGAGGTGGGTGGGGGAGAAAGCCCCCCGACTCTGACTGGCTTTCAGCAGTCTGCAAATACTTTAACATATGTGCCAGTTATTCAGCCACTGTCTCTCGGCTCCAAACCCATCCTTCTACGCTTGCCTTGTGGTGCCGGGGCAAGAACTTTGGAAATCACATTTCTGCTTTGCTTCCAGCAGGGCAGAGGCAGTGCAGGCCAGTAGGAGCAGCTGGTTTCAATCTGCAATTACTCCTCCTCTGCCCAACTTCTAAATGTTGGGTGCACCAGGGCCAGGGCCAGTCCAGCATGCTCAGCATGTCTCTATGTATATTCACCCTAAATGATTTCACTACTTTATGGATTTATAAACTTTGTGCCATATATTCCCATGACTCTCAATTCTGTATCTCTGGTTCCGATCCTTCCCTATACTCCATTTGTGAAGCGTTAGACATTTAGGTCCATCATCGGCCTCTCCAATTTAACAGGGCCAAACATAATTTTTGATTTCTCCTCTTCCAAACAGGCTTCTCCTTTTGTCTTCTTCATCGTAATAGATGCTACCACCATCCAACCAGCTGCTCAAGTCCCAAATCCCAGGGTCCTCCCAGAGTCTTCTTTTGCCCTCACAGCTCCCCCCACCCCCATCCGGCCCATCAGCAAGTCTAAGCTGACTTTCCACCGTCCTCGCTGCTCTATCCTAGTCAGGCAGCCGCCGGGTCACAGTGAGTCAGGCGGAGAATTAGGAAAGCTCTTTAAGTAAGGCTTCTAGAATACTCCATTACAGAATCTCAGAGCACAGTGACTCTTCTCCCTAAAGGAAAGGAGAGGGTCACAAATCTGGTAGGGACTGAGCCAGAACTGAGGAGTGGAGGGGCTCGTGGGGGCACTTACAGGCAGCAAGGTGGAGAGAGCTGAAAACAGAAAGTTGCCTTTTTGATGACATCTCTGCCTTGGAGGTGCCACTCGCTACCCTGTCATTGCCTGATTGGGACTGTGTGCTGTACTGGGGTGATAGCCCATAATTACCCATCATAACTTCACGGGCTCAGCCCAGGTAGGAGCCCAGACATTTCAAGTAATGGCTTCTCTTCTCTTCTTATTCTGGGTGTGTTAGCTCCCTGCATGGATTGAAAGGTGCCTATTAACACAAGTGCCTCTGATAATTAGTTTGGTCCTAGCTTCATTAAACACTGATCAGCTTTCTGTTTCTGGGTGCAGAAAAGGGAAGGAGCCAGAAAATAGGATTCTCCTCCAAATGGGCCTCCAGGATGCACCAAAGGCAAGGGGGCACGTTACTCTCTTGCTCCTGGGCTGAGCCGGGTGGAGGCGGGAGGCAGAAGGCAGGTCCCTCAACTAGAAGAGGCCTTTCCCCATTCTCGCCACCCGCAAGCCAAGCCTTGATTTTCTTATCTGTTAATCGGGGCTTAGAACCAGAGACTATCAGAGGTAGAAGGGACCTCACATATCAATGTTCACATTTTTATCCTAAAGAAGAGGAGAGAAGGCTATGGAGACCCAGGGAGGGGATATTCCTTGCCCAAGATCCCACAGCCCAGCTGTGCCAAAGTCACACTCAAAACCCAGGTCTTTCTTGGTTACTCCAGGCTCAGTGATCCTTGATGTATCTCCCAGGATTATCCCCGGGAGCAGGAGGTGGAAGAAAGAAGACAAAGTGGTGTGAAAGTGAATGACACCATGCAGAGGTGAGGGCTTCCTGCCTGGGCTGTGGCAGTTGCTCAGGTCCTGGGCTCCAGGCCTCAGGCACCAGGCATGTGAGCTTGGCCAGGTGGGTTGGCCTCCTGAGTCCCCTTACCTGCCCTGCTGACCTCGCAGGGCCCTGGGGAGGCGGGGGTGAGGTGAGAGAGGAGGCCCCTGAAAGCGCCTGGGGACACGAAGCCAGGTGAGCTGTCCTACAGCAGCGTACCTTTGTGCTCACTCCCACCTCTGTCTCCCAGCATCACCACTCGCCTCTTTGTCCAGGACACTGGGGATGCTGCTCTGAGCCCAGCCAGGCACGAACCTCAGCCAGCACCAGCAGCAGCCGTTTCTCCATTTGCTTCCTGAATTATTTAGCCCTCCATTCTCCGGACCTTCGACAACATTAAAACTTTAAATAGGCCTGGCCTTGGCTTGAGAACCACATTTCCTTGCCACCCCTGCCAGAACGTCTCGGAGGAGGCGATCTCCACGCAGATTCATTTTCCCCTGGGCTGTGCCTCATAGAAATGGACCCTGCCTGGGTACTAGCTGGGGATCAGGCCTGGCCAGGGTGAGGCAGAGGCCCTGCCCTCAGCCCATCCCTAGACTTGGGTCCTGGCTGTGGGTCTTCCATCTGTCCCCACTGAGCACTTGCTGAATATTTGATAGCCTTGATCCAGCTAGCTGATGGCAGTGCCAGGCTGTAAGGCTCCCTAGGAGGTCATTCTGTCTCTTCCCCTACTCCCAGGCTGGTGCCCAGCCCTTCCAGAGACGACAGATGGCAGCCTCTCCCTGTGGCCGTGGCTTGCCCCTGCCCTCACCCCTACCTCCAGCCCCCAGCAGACCTGGGCAGACCAGTGTGCACTGCCTGGAGGCTGCTGGCTGTGGCAGATGCCACAGAGGAACCACCCAGAGAGAGTGGGGGGACCATTATGGGGTGGGGGTGTCAGGGGAGGAAAAGTCCTTGGGTGCTCAGGGACCCGGAGGATCAAGTATCCTGCTCTGTGTCTCCCTCTCACCTGTGCTTGTTTGTGGGGCCGCAGTGCCGCCACCTCTCCACTCCCTGCCTGGCCTCTGGGCCCAGCCAGCAGAAAACACAACCTGGCTCTCCCAGGGCCCAGGGAGGGGAGCGCTCTATCCCCTCTCCCAACTCCCAATTTTGTTCTTCTGGGCAACTCCCAGCCTCAGTTTCCCGCCCGCAGCTCACATGCTGTCTCCCTAAATGGCACAGCCAGCCTCAGCCGGTGTCACTGGGCATGTCGAAGGCCACCAGAGCCCACCCTGTGCCCTCCCTCCCTCTCCACCCTCAGAGCTGGGGGTGACACTGCGGAGTTGGCAGATGCCCCCGTACCCTTTCGGGCTCACCACTCTCAGCCTGGCTGTCCCTCCACACATCTGACTGGAATCTCTCCTGGTGCACTTTAAATCCGCACCCTTCTCGTTTCCTCCGCAGTGGAGTTGGAGTTTCCCCCGTGGAAACGCAGCTTCCTTCCTTTCTCTGAGGTTCAGAGATTAAATAAATGACTCGCCCAGGCTCACAGGGCTTGTGTCACAGCTGGTGACGAGGACCCACACCGTCTCACTCCCAGCACGGCCCAACCCCCACCGCATGCCGGGAGGAGACAAAGCCCACCCCACGGTAAGGCCGGGCCAGCTTCCCGTGACTGCCGTGTCCTTTATTTATCTCTCAGTCCTCCGCCGCCCTGGGAAATCCCTCAGACCTCTGGGGATCCAGGAGCCCGATGCCCCCGACAGAGGAGAGAGTGCTGAGCCCTGCTCTCCTGGGGGCTCCCCTGCTGGCCTCCATGTGCCACCTGCAAGTTGGCAGAGTGGCATCATCTCTCAGGGCCACAGAAGTTGGCGTCTCTGAGTCTGAAACTCCACCCGGCCCATTGGAGAGCCGAGACACGCAGGTTATGGTCCAGCTGGGACTGGGCCCCAGGACTTGATTTCTCACCCAGGGCTCAGTCCCACAGCTGGGCTGTCCCTCGCCAGACTCTGCCAGCTGTGGAGGGAAGTGGGACCTGCAGCCCGGGAGTGAGGGATGGGTGGCTCCTTCCCCGTCCCAGCCTTCGCAGGAGCCCTCCCCACGGCACCTCCTGCGCCTGGTGAACTCTGACCTGTCTTCAACCCTCCATGCAGACGCCACTTTCTCTGAGCTGCCCCTGGGCTCTCAGAGCAGGGCAGGACGGCCTGTCCAACACCCCTCTCCCCACCCTGCATCCTATTCTGGTCCTTTGAGGAGCTCCCCAGGTGTGTGAATTTACCTGTATTTCTGTCTCCCCTGTTAGTCTGACACCTCCAGGCAGGGCAGGGTAGGATCCTCAGTGTTCACAGCTGTATCTCCTGCACCTGGCATGGAGTCCAGCAGTAGTAGCAAGGGTAGGAGCTCAGTAAATATTTGTTGAATAAACAAATAATTCTCTGAGCCCCAGAGGAAGGGTAGGCAGTGTCTCCAAAGGACTGTGACCATGGCCTTAGCCAAAGTCTAGCACTAGGGTCCAGTGTGGGACCCCTCTGCATCCATATAGTCACAGGCTGGGGGCTCATGAGCCAGGCTGGCCAGGCAAGACAGGTGCCTGGCATGATGGGACAGTGCCATCTAGCTGCAGCCGGGGCCAAAGCAACAACAGGTCCCCGGAGCCAGCTGGGTCAAAGGGATGTCATCCAGGGAGTCCCTGGGCACTGGCTAACTCCTTAGCAAACCGGCAGCCTTTTCTGCAACACAAGGGGTGACACAATCTCAGCTTAATTGGTCCCCAGATCAGGGACCTCAGGTCAGGCTGGTGATGCCTTCAGATGAGCCCCAGGTGGGTACTGGACTTATCAAAAGTACCTAGAAATAAGCCTGCCTGTGACCAGGCTGCTTACAGAGCCAGTGTCCAGGCCACTGGGTGACTGTCCTACTGTGCACTGATGGCCCCATCATCCAGGGGGCGGTGCAGAACTTTGAGTGTGGGACAAGTGCATGTCCCCAGGACTGCTGAGGGTGTGGGGAGCCAGGACCCTGCTCTCATCCCACTCTAGACCTGGTCCGTCCAGAGGGCAGGGACAGGCTCGGCACCATCTTGTATTCCTCACAGCCTGGCACAGGCCTGGCACCCACACAGACCCTTGCTCTGTGGCCCTGTCTGGCAGGAGCTGACCAGTATGAGAAGAGCCCTCTGGCAGTGGGAGCTGTCCAGGTGCCAAAAGGGCCGCTCTGTGAGAGGGCGAGGCCCCGCTAGCCGGTCCGATGCTGAGCTGGGGTTGCTGTGTCGGGAGGGAGGCTGGACTGAGCTGCTGAATGGCTATCGTTCCGCAGCGTTCTCACACTGCTCAGTTTAGCTCTGCATCTCACAAGCTGGAACCTTCAGGAGGCAAACTCTGAGGTGGAGATAAGCAATCGGGACATTTGTTAGGGACTTCTCTTGGGGTGACACCTCAGGAAGAGAGGGACGATGGCACCAAGTTTGGGCAGAGGGAGAAGCTGCTTGCACTGCAGTCTGAACAGCCCCGCTGACCCTGTAGGGAGCTCGGCAGCTCAAATGACCTTCAGAGTTGTCCCAAATGGGGGTGAGCAGGCTGCGCCTTCATACTCCATCCCCATCTGTCATGGGTGCCGGCTGGCCTGGGAAGGCGGCATGACCGAGGGCAGTTATGCGTGGGGCTGGCAGTACTCCCTCTGGCTGTGGAATGTGTCCCGATTTCCTGGAGGAGGTCTGCTCATCGCAGCATCCGCCACTCCTCCGGTGGTGACATTTTAGGCAGCAGTGAAGAGGGAGGTTGTTTTGGGCAGTGGACCCTGTCCTGTGTTTCTGAAGCACTTGAGCAGCTCTAAGGGGCGATGGCCAGAGTCCTGGCGGGGGTGCTCTGCCCCTCGGGTGCAGGCTGCAGGTCTGAGGAGGGGGTGGTGGGAGCAGGAGGTGCCCAGGGACCAGAGGCCCTCGCTTTAATTGCCCACAATCAGAGCTGAGAAAAACCAGCTCATTCCTATTCCCTCCATGCAGAGGCCCTAATTAAAATGTAAATGTTTCCTTTTTTCTTTTAAAATTTCCATGGTAGGTAATTAACTTTCCCTTTCTGTGGATAAGCAATTAATTAATGCTTTGTTCATGACGCTGGAGATCAGAGCACTGTGAGTTGCTTGGGAGTTTGTTTCTTTCATTTACTTCCATTTTCCGGAAGCACTGGCTTCTGTGGGGGAGGGAGGGGAGGACAGGAAAGATGCTGCCGTGAACACGTGTGGGTGCAGCAGGGGCTGCATTAGGGCTCTGGCAAGGGCCTCACGACATGAAATCCTTATCTTGCGAAGGGCATAAATGGCTTTCCCTGGACCAACAGAAGCAGCTAGGTGAAGAAGTGCCCTCTTCTAAGTGAGAAGGGCCCAGCCAAAAATGTCCCCAGGGTACACAAGCACCTTGGGCTGAGCTGGGCTGGGATGCTGGGCCTGTGGGCCCTCCCACTGCCCAACTCCTACACTACTCAGCCGCCCCCCTCCCCCAACCCACCCCCATGCCTCAGGGAGAGGATTAGGATCAACAGGATTTGTACAAATTGCAGGTAAAGGGACCAAGAGAAAATTTCCCCTTCACCCTCTGAAGGTTCCCTGAATAACAGACAAGAGGCAGATTAGCAGGAGAATAAACATACAGATTTATTAAATGTGTACACAGGAGCCTTCAGAATGAAGGCCCAACAATACAGGGGAAAATTGTCCATTTTTTTTTTTTTTGAGACAGAGTCTTGCTTTGTTGTACAGGCTAGAGTGAGTGCCGTGGTATCAGCCTAGCTCACAGCAACCTCAAACTCCTAGACTCAAGCAATTCTACTGCCTCAGCCTCCCAAGTAGCTGGGACTATAGGCATGCACCATCATGCCCGGATAATTTTTTCTATATATTTTTAGTTGTTTGACTAATTTCTTTCTATTTTTAGTAGAGACGGGGTCTCCCTCTTGCTCAGACTGGTTTCGAACTCCTGACCTCAAGCAATCCACCCGCCTCGGCCTCCCAGAGTGCTAGGATTACAGGCGTGAGCCACCTCGCCCGGCTGAAAATTGTCCATTTTTATGCTTAAGTTCAACAAAGTATGGAAAGCTGTGTAGAAATGATTGGGCAAAAAGAGGAGGATACTGAAACCGCCCTTTACAAATAAAGAAAGAAGTGCAAGGTAAGGGCCTAAACTCTGCAAAGGCACAGGCATAGTTAATAATAACTAACCATTGTCCTCTAGCTTGCTTTTCTATAATTGCTACTCAGGAGTCACATAGCTAATGGTCATAAAGATTCTTAACTTTCTCCATAGAACATCACCCTTGTGAAACCCAAGGCAAGTTTTGAGATATATTGCAGGCCCCGCATTCCAGTTGGAACGGCTGACCCACCCAGACCGGTGGCCCGTACCAAGGAACTGACTCAACTGGTATTGTGACTCCCACCCTGACTCAGCACAAGAAGACAATTTCTACACCCGGTAATTCTGCCCTGAACCTAGCCAATTAGCAGACCCAATTGCCTAGCTCTTTGCCTGCCAAATTATCTTGGTGTTACGGATTAGAGAAATTCCCCGTCTCCTCACTTGGCACTCTGCAATATTAAACACTTTCTCCACTGCAGCTCCGGCTGTCCCAGTGTATTGGCTCTTCTCTGTGCAGGGGGCAATATAACCCCAGTGGGCTGTAACGATCTAATGCTAATAGACTCAGTGGGGAAACCCAGCAAGGTCTATCTAGACCTTGGTCTATCTAGATCTAGGTCTATCTGACCAAGGTCTATCTAGATCCTTCTTGGCCTCTCTGAGCATGCATTCTTTTCTTTGAGTTTGGGGCAGCACACTTTCTGGAATGGGGGTCTAATGACCTACAGGCAAACAAGGTAGGTCAGATAATTTCTTTCTTTTCTTTCTCCTTTTTTTAAGACAGAGTCTCACTCTGTTGCCCAGGCTAGAGTGCCATGGTGTCAGCCTAGCTCACAGCAACCTCAAACTCCTGGGCTCAAGCAATCCTCTTGCCTCAGCCTCCTGAGTAGCTGGGACTACAGGCATGCGCCACCATGCCCAGCTAATTTTTTCTCTATATATTTTTAGTTGTCTAGCTAATTTTTTTCTATATATATTTTTTTAGTAGAGACAGGATCTTGCTCTTGCTCAGGCTGGAGGTCAGATAATTTCTTGATGGCCAGTGTTTACACATAAAAGTGGAGGGAAAGTTAGAGTAATATTGTTGGAGTTTTATGGCTGGCTTTGGGGAAAAGAAGTCCTGGTTTCCATGACTTGCCTTAGGGAGGAAGGATTATAGTTTCTATGACCAGCCCCCAGGGAGAATGGGACTGAGAGACAGGAGGGCAAAAGAGGGTCAGAGAAACACTTAGGTTTCTGAAGCCTTCATTTTGGGATATTTTTTCCTGAGTGTTAACACATGTGAGAGTATAAATTGGTGTATCCACTTTGGAAAACAATTTCTTGGAAAATGGAACATATGCATGCTCTGGGACCCAGCATCCTATGCTTAGGTAAACAGGGAAGAAACTTGCACATGAGTACAAGGAGACATGTACTAACAGTATTTAGCGTCATTGTTCAAATGGCAAAGGCGGAGAAACAACCCAAACATCCATGGACAAGAGAATGGATAAATAAAGAACACTGGAGGTAACCCAGAAATAAGACTGGTAAGAAGCAGCTACCCCTCTCCAGGGTTGGGGAATAAAAGGGAAGAGTTTTATAGAAGCTTGGAGATAGAAGGAGGGTCCTGAGGAATTGGGGCTCAGACCTCTGAGGCTGGGGCACCACCCAACTACCTAGAGCCAACCATTTTTTTTTTTTTTTTTTTTGAGACAGAGTCTTGCTTTGTTGCCCAGGCTAGAGTGAGTGTCGTGGCATCAGCCTAGTTCACAGCAACCTCAAATTCCTGGGCTCAAGCAATTCTACTGCCTCAGCTTCCTGAGTAGCTGGGACTATAGGCATGCGCCACCATGCCCGGCTAATTTTTTCTCTCTATATTAGTTGGCCTATTGATTTCTTTCTATTTTTAGTAGAGATGGGGTCTCCCTCTTGCTCAAGCTGGTTTTGAACTCCTGACCTCAAGCAATCCGCCCACCTTGGCCTCCCAGAGTGCTAGGACTACAGGCGTGAGCCACCACACCAGCCTGAGCCAACCATTTTTATAAGTCAAAAAACCAAAAAACCAAAACTAAACAAATGTATTATTTGGACATATGTGTCTAGATGGCAAAACTTTGTAAAAAGCAAGGTGATTACCTCTTACATGGGGAGGCAGAAGGGTAGATGAAAAGAAACATACAGGAAGATGCATTATTAGGTGATGTTCTAGTTCTTGCATGAGTGATGGGCTCATGGGTGTTGATTGTATTTTGTTTCATAACTAATATTTAACAAATATCTTTTGTGGCAGCTCATCTCTAAGTAGGACTCCAATGACCCCTGTTTCCTGAAATTCACATTCCCTCTCTCACACTGCACAAGGGTTGGCCTGTGTGGTCAATAGAATATAGCAGAAGTGATACTATGTCACCTCCAAAATTAGGTTTTAAAAGATACTGTGGCTTCTGTTTTGGTTTCTCTTGCTCTCTTTCTCTTGGTGCATTTGCTCCAAGAAAAGCCAGCTGCCGTGTTCCTAGCAGCCTTGTGTGTTGGGCAGGGGAGGGAGGGGCTGCCCCAGTGACAGAAACTAAGGGCTCCTGTCCATGGACAGAGATGTGAGCTTGGAAGTCAATCCTTCCCAGCCTTCAGATGACTGCAGTCCTGCCCATCATCTGGACCGTGAGCCACAGCCACCTGCTAAGCTGCTTCTGGATTCCTGGCCCTTAGAAACCATGGGAGATAACAGATATTTGCTATTTTAAGCAGCCACATTTTGGGGGTAACTTGTTACATAGGATTAGATAACTAATACATAATCTTTGATATGCACAGAATATTCGATTTTAAAATATAAGTGGAGAAATATTCAGAGGCAAAAGAAGGAGGGGAATCTGGGTTGGAGGGAGGCCACTTGGGAGTAATGGGAGTGGCGCCCTGAAACAGTGGGGAGCCGGGATCCCGGTGTCGGGGCTGCAGGGCCGCTCTGGCCACACGGGGGCGCGCCGCGCCGCCACGCCTGGGCGGGTGGAGGGAAGGCGCGAAGCAGGCGGCCTTCTGGGCAGGGACTGTCCTGTGCGCCCACACACTGGCCCCTCTCTCCAGGCTCCCTGAAGGAGGTCGGTGTGAGGTCCCTCTGGCAACTAGAAACAGCGGCTTTCAGGCCGTGAGGAATTCCCGCAACTATATGTAGGGACTGTCAGCCCTAGCGCGTAGTTGTGCTGTGATTGATCGAGTGGGTGTTTTGTGTGTGTGCTGGGGCGTGGGACTAGGGAAACAGGCACTTAGGGATCCTCTCTCCGTTGTGCATGTTGGGGGGCTTTCCATTGGGCTGCTGACCCTTACTGCTCCGGGGAGGGAGAGGACCAGGGTGTAAATTGTCTGCAGCTTTTCCCTTCTCCCCTCCCCACCTGCGCCTGCCCAGCTGTAGCGCTTAGGGGAATTGAATTGCATGCAGGCCATGAGAGTGCTGGGAGGTGTTGGGGCTCAGAACACAATACCCCAGAGTGCGGTGCTAGGGCATGCTGGGAGCTCTGAGAAATGCTTCCGTAGGCGATTTCATGGTTGTGCAGACATCGCAGACTGTACTTACACACTTAGGCTATCAGCCTCTCGCTCCTAGGCTACAAACCTGGACAGCATGTTGCTGTACTGAATGCTGTAGGCAATTGTGACAAAATGGTAAGTTATCTGAACACAGAAAAGGTACGGTAAAAATGTGGTATTATGGTGACCACCATTATGTAGACAGTCCCTTGTTGACCCCAAAAGCATCATTATGTTTGGCATAATTGTACTTTCAACTGAAGGACATTGGAAGAGCCTCAGAAATTCTCTCTCTCTGACCTTCTGTCCTCCTGCCTCCCATCTTTCTCTCCCCATGCTCCTTTGATGTGATTCTAGAAACCAGAATTTCTCTTCCCTGAGATAGTCACAGAAACTAGAACCCCTCTTCCCCAAAGCAAGCCACAGAACATAGAAAGGTCACTCTCTTTCCTCTCCCTTCTCTCTTGAAGACCATTCCGGAGGAGTCCTGCCCCATACCCGGGAGGAAGGAATGCTGCACAGAGAGGTCACGAAGAATCTGAACAAACAGGCCTTGCTGCGTCCCCAGCTCAGTCCATAACCATTAGATCACACACTTGTGTCTAATCATGTTTCTACGCAGCTGTCTGTTCTAAACATAAAAACAGATGGTTTTCCCTGGGTCTCTGTTCACTTCTGAAGTCTCCCATGTCACATAAAACTTTGATTAAATAAATTTATTATGCTTTTCTCTTCTTGTTTTTTTGTTATACAAGTGTTAGCGGTGACCCTTATGATGAATCAGGCAGAGGTATGACACCTTTCTGCCCCTACAGAAGGAAGAGGCTTTCCACGGACGCTGTCCAGGGGCAGGGAGCTTGTGGATGGGCTGAACCCATCTTGTTTGCCATGGTGTCTCCTAGGGCCTAGCACAGTGCAGTCACATGGCAGGTATGTAGCAATAGCGACTGTGATATTAACCATAGCCCCTAGCGCATATGTATTCAGCACATGCTGTTGTGCGCCAGGAACTGTTCAGAGTGCTCTCCAGGCATAACTTGGCTAATCCTCACATGCCTGAGTGGCACCCGGATCCAGCCCCACCAATCTCCTGTCCTTTAGAGGCACACAGCTGAAAACTGCGTTTCCCAGCCTAACTCCTTTGAGGGTGATGAATGAATATTGGGATCCAACATTTAGACCCTCACGTGAGATTTGGAAGGTGGAAGAGAGGCAGAGGCTACCTTCCTGCTGCTTTAGCTGGTGCCTCCTGGCAGGCTGGGCCATGCAGGTGCACACTGTTTCCTGCAGCAGTGTCCAGTGTCCAGTCACCACCCTTGGGGGGTCAGGGGACAGTGGGCAGCAGCAGTGGAGTCCTGTCTGCTCCCTGGACACAGCCACGCCAGTGTAGCTGGAGTAGCAGTGCCAGTGGCAACCTCTAGGTGCCCCACCTTCCTTCCTGCTCAGGCAGAGGGGGCAGACCCTCAGCCTTACCTCCTCCCCTCTCCCCACCCAGCCACTCCAACCATCCCATAAGCACCTAACCCCTGTCTCAAGTCACTTTCTACTCAGAATACCTTGGCTGGTTCCTATGTCTTGAACTGAGCTGAACTCTACTGACTCATGCAACTATTATTATCATTTTACAGAGCAGAAAACTGACACAGGAAAGTGAAGTAATCTTCCCAGAGCCACACAGTCAGTAAATGTGGCCAGGTCTGGAACCCAGGTCTTTCTGACACCAACACCCCCCCACCCCCATTCTCGCCTCCTTGGGGAATATGTGTTGCTGTGTGCCAGGTGTGGGAGGAGGCTCAGAGAGCATGCAGGTAGATGGCTGGGCTGACTCCTGTGTAGGCAGGTCCTGAGGCAGGCCCCAAGGTGTCTGCCCCTTCCTGAGCAGCACAAGCTGCTTAGCTTCTTGGAGAAGGTCCCAGAGGCTGGACTGCCCCGGATGGGATGTGCGGGGCAGGGAGGCTGCCTGGGAGAGCCAGGCTGTCTGGGCACTGCACCACTTCTCATGCTGGGGCCGGGGTCTGTCCACCCAGAGCCACAGTGACTGCAGAAACACTTCAGTGATCAGTGAAAGTCAAAAGAGGCAAGTGGTGAGATGGGGGTACCACCAGGCCCCGGGATCAGGGGGTGAACTTGGGTAGCACCAACTTGGTGAACTTACAGTGGTTTGGTCAGCATCCCAGGGTGGAATGGAGCTGGGGAGCCTGACAGGCACTGGCCCTTCACTCACTTGAGGCTGTATACCAGGTCACCAAGTAGTGAATTTGCAGAAAAAGTATCGGTTACCTGGCTTAGAATGTTCCTTCTTGCATGCTGAACCCACTCTGTCCTTCCAGACTGATAGAAGGTGGGTGGGGGACGTGGGGCAAGTGTTGTGTGCTGAGGAGAAAAGTAAATTGAGGGAGTTGGTTGATACTTCCAATGTTTAAATGGCACACCTTGTGCTAACTACACCTGAGGCCACTGAGCAGGGCCGCCGTGTGGACCAGTCCCTGCCCCATGTCAGATCCATCTCGTGAGCTCCCATTCATTCAAAAAATATTTGAGTGCTACCACATCCCAGCCCCTTGGCTGCATGCCAGAGAGAGGATACTCTTAGCCAGGGGTCCTCAAACTTTTTAAACAGGGGGCCAGTTCACTGTCCTTCAGACCGTTGGAGGGCCAGACTATAGTTTAAAAAAAACTATGAACAAATTCCTATGCACACTGCACATATCTTATTTTGAAGTAAAAAAACAAACGGGCAAAAATACCCGCATTGGCCCCAGGGCAGTAGTTTGAGGACACCTGCCGAAGCCCTGCCTCGTGGAGCTTGCATTCCAGGGTAGAACACACTTTCCTTCGTTTCCTTGTTGACGAGTGCCCCTTTCACCACGTCACCCTCAGGCAGGTGAATTCCATTTTCTTTGCAGTAACTTTAGATGTGCTACCCTAGCCTCTGATTGCCACCAGTACCTTACTTCCTGGAGATTGGAGCTCAGGGAATACAGACATTCATAACAACCCTGTGAGGGAGGCGCCTGTTATTATTCCTGTTAGGTCCGGAGCCGAGAGAGAGACACATGAAGCCTCACGAGTAGCAAAATGCTGTTTATTTTGAGCACCTGGGTGCAGATGGGTGGAGGCGAAAAAGCGTCCACGAGAGAAAAGGGGAGAGCCTTGGGTTTTATAGAGAGCTTTTTGAGGGGGTAGTAAGTGAGCCAGAACAGCTAATTGTAATTAATTCTTTTGCAAACAACCAACTCCTCGGACCCCTGCCCCAGTCACATCCGTCCTTCAGCTCTGGCGTTGTTCCTATGAGGAGAGCTGGAGAGGGACAGCCTGCATCACAATCAGGGAGGGAGGGGGAAGGGATGCTGGCTGCAGCTGTCTGTTAGATCTACAAAGTCCCAGGACTCTCCAGACTCCTGTGGCTGTTGTTTTACAAGCCTAAGTTTTGCATTAACCACATTCTGTCCTATACATACTTTTCAGGTTTCCATGCGGAACAAACCTAACAATTCCCATTTTACAGATGTAGCAACTGAGGCTTAGAGATGCTAAATAATGCTCCTGGGCAGTCACAGCTAGATTTTAAGGTTCATTCATTCATTCTCTTAATAACCATTACACTCTAGCCACAAGGAGACATAACAATCCAAAAATGGCCCCTGAAATAAGTCAGAGAATTTATCAGCTAGCATTTGTGCAGAGAAGCAGAATAACCAATATGAAACAGGTGACTTATTATAGAAATGAGAGCTTATGTGATCGTGGGAACTGGCGAAGAACTCTATGGCAGGGTACTGACCTTGCATCTTGTGTGGGCCTGCGGGGGCAGCAGTGGGAAGAAAGGCTGGAGGTGACGTGGGGGAGAAAAGGCACAAACTACTCTGTGGGGACAAATGAGAACCCATGTCTGCTCTCATCCCTCCAGTGCTGATGACCCAGATGACCTGTACAGGAAGCTGGTGGCCTTTGACACGGAGCTGCAAAGGTAGCTGGCCCAGGACTCGGAGGAGGAACGTGGTGGAAGCCGAAAGAACTGTGTGTCTGGCTGCTGCACCACACTAACAAACTGAGACAGCAGGTAAGTGACAACATTGCGACAGCACCTAATTTTGGCAGCGTTACACACAATTATCTAAAACTTAGCAATAACGCAAAGGATGACTGTGTGTCTTTTCAACTTCATACTGCATGGAGCCTTGTCCTATGGACTCGCTGAAAGATTATTTAATTTCCTAGGTTCTAGAATCTAGAATAAACATTTGTTATCTATTTACAATTGTTTAGGGCCCAGACCCCGGGGCAGTACATGATCCCTTGAACATTTTTGCCTTGCAGAGATGCAAATGTTCTCTTGTCCTGTAAGAAATGTAACCCTGTAAGGAGTTCAGCTGACTTGGAGAGAGCTGAGCTGCCAAGTGTCAGAATAGCCAATTACAACAAGCAAAAACCGGGAGTTACGCCTTTCATCATTTACTGCAAGGGTATAAGCAAGTGGCTGAAACCAGAGGAAGCACTCACTCTCCCTGTTCCAACTTTGGCCAGGGACGAGCTCACCAGTCAAGGGTCAGGTGAGTCCACACAGACATCACCTCACTGTTCAGGATGCCCCCAACAAAAGGCTCTGATGGTTTTCTGGATTCTAGGGTGGAGGAAGAATAGCAGTGGAAAAGCCCTGGGTGCTGAGTCAGAGTGGGGAGAAGCATCTTCTAGGTTTTCTGCCTCCTCCCCTATAAGGAGGCCTGAAGAGGACCTCTGCCCAAAGTCTCCGACAAAGACACCTCGGAATGAAGGCGCTGTTGGGGCTAGGAATGCAAATCTGTGAAAGAGCAAAAAGTGGTTTTAGTGTATCTATAAGTTTGCAATCCTATTGCAGCATCCTGTTTTTTACTGATTATAAACATTTAGTTTCTTGTATTTTCCTTTGAACTAGATTTACCACGTGTTGGTTTCTTCACTGGGGTAAATAAATCTTTGTCATATGCTTACTATATATTTGTGAGGCATGTTTCTAACCTTTGCATGATTATCCTGTGGCAGTAGCAGTGTTGGGGACGGATTAGAAGTAGTGGGTGAGAAGTGAGGCTTGGGGTCCTCAGAAGGCTATTTCAGGAATCCTGGTGAGGCCATGTGAGGGCTTAGCAGGAAGAAAGGCAAGGGGGGTGTGGATGGGGAGACACTGAGGCAGGGCAACCTACGGGTATTGGCAAGTGATGGGAAACATGCAGGAGGAATGAGGTGGGCGCTTGTGTGGGTGGCAGGAGGGTAGGTGCCTGTCACATGGCTTCTGGCTCAGAAAACTATCCCCTGCAGGCCCAAGTCTTGCTCTGCTGTGCTTATCTTGTGCTTGCCATTAGCATTTAAGAAACTGGACGATGCTTAGAATTTACCCAGTTCTAGGAATGGGCAACAATTGTTATCAAATGTCTCTATACCTTCTAATGTGAAAAGCATTCAGAATTATAGTCAGATAGAAAAGAGCTCAAGCCCTCTTCTTAAAATAAAAAAAAGTGTGTGTGTGGGGGGGTGGGAGGCCACAGAAAATAAAAACATAGCAACAGGAGGAAAACACCTTAGCCTAAAACTTCTCTTAATTATAGAGATAGCACACCAAGAGACTTAATCCTAGCCCACTTCCCCTCCTGGCTCCTTAATGGTGATGGCCACTTCCTCCTGGGACCCAACAACAGTAAGCTCAGCTAATGCAAGCTCTTTTAATTGTTGAGACAGCAAATCATTTTAGGAAAGGAAGTCCACAAGTTTAAAAAAAAATGTCACATTATAAATTTCAAAGCTAAAAGACAGAACAGTAAATTAGGTTGTAAATTTGCCGAAGACAGGAATCATTTTACGCATTTAGGTGCAGGACCCAGTGATTGGTTTGGCACTATTCACCCAGGACTCAGCCTCTTCCATTTCCAAGTTTCCAACCTTCAGCTCTAGCCACTAGGATATAATTTTTTGTGTGTTTTTTTTTGTTTTTTTTTTTTTGTGACAGTCTCACTTTGTTGCCTTGGCTAAAGGCTAGAGTGCCATGGTGTCAGCCCAGCTCACAGCAACCTCAAACTCCTGGGCTCAAGCAATCCTCCTGCCTCAGCCTCCCGAGTAGCTGGGACTACAGGCATGCGCCACCATGCTTGGCCAATTTTTTCTATATATTTTTTGTTGGCCAATTAACTTCTTTCTATTTTTGGTAGATACGGGGTCTTGCTCTTGCTCAGGCTGGTCTTGAACTCCTGAACTCAAATGATCCACTGGCCTCGGCCTCCCAGAGTGCTAGGATTATAGGCGTGAGCCACCGCGCCCAGCCCGGTTGTAATGTTTTTGCTTTGCCCTCTTCTGATGGTGAAGGAGATGTACTGCTATTGTTACTGAAAATTGGGCACTTGTTCTCGAGGCCCCATCAGAAGAATGACAACAAATGGTTTGAGGAGAAGGAAAGAGGAGTTTATTACTTTGCCAGCAAAGGAGGAAAAACGGTAGACCTTGTCATCTCAAACTCCAGATTTCCTGAACATAAACAGAAATACAGAGCTTTTAAACACTTCAATATGAGTGTCGACTATAGTCGACAGCCACAGATGAATGCACACAGTGACTTTAGCCGACAGCCGTGATATGACTTTTCTAATTTTTCATTTATCAAAATAAAATTGTGAACATTTAAAAATAATGTAATGAAAACATATATGTATATGTTACCTATTCTGATTTACATTACAAGTAAAGCTGCCTGTAAAGTAGAACAAGCTTTCAGTGCTTTAAAGCTTTCCTCATCACACAAGAACAAAACAGATCCATCATCCATGCACAGCACAAACCATCGTGGGGACTATGAGTGCCGGCGGTGGGCAAGGTGAGCGCAGTACGGAAGTGGTTAAAGGGAGGGCCCCTCAGTTGTAGGCTCTTGTGGTTAACTATTTTAAGCTTTATATTTCTGCCAAATACAAAGCCCCACCTGGGCCCACTTGGGGAACTTGGATGCAAAAACAAAAAGGCCTTCTCCCTGCTCCTCCCAACCACTGGCCTGAGGCAGGGATGCAGGTTGCAGTTCTCAAAACGGTGGAGGAAGTTTAAAGAGACAGAAAAAAAATGTTTATGCCGTTCCCTGTTACATATTCCCCACTCTCAATTTTGTGCTTCCAAATCTATGGGAGGAGGGGAACTACTCTGTTACACTAGGATGAAGGCCCAGCTAAGGAGTCAGTGCTATGGGTGGTTTTTTACTTTTTATTTTGGAATTTCACATTTATAGAAAATATCGCAAAGATATCGCAGAGAGTTCCTGTATACTCTTCACCCAGCTTCCTCTGATGTTAATCTTAGGTAACCAGAAATATGTTAACATTTGTGCAATACTATTATTAAACTACAGATCAGCATTTCTCCTAATGCCCTTTTTCAGTTCCAGGATCCAATCTAGTATACCACATTGCAGTTAGAAGGGTCATCGTTTTTATTTATACCTACCCACCTGGGGTTTGCACAGATTAGATGTAAAAGGGTTTGTAAACTGAAGAACTATGTAAACATGACCAGCATTTCTTTATTCATTGTCATTCTGGTTAATTATGAAACTTACTGAGGCTTCCCTCACTAAGCCGCAGGATGTTAGTAGAGCAAGACTTCATTATTAAAACTACTTTAAAACAATAGCTGTGTACTTTCATGTTAATCCTTACAACAATTTATTATGCTTGTCAATGAGACTCATAGGAGTTACCTAACTTGCTCAAGAATATATGTTGAGACCTTTTCAGGTCCTCCCAAGATTGGGTCAGCTGCCTTTTTATGTGCTGCCCCATCATAGCACTTACTATACAGTCCTGGTTACACTAGAAGCTGCAGGTGCTAGGAACTTCATTTTGTTCACTGATCTATCCTTCCTATCCAACATTCAGGCATATAGAATATATTCAAAAAAGTACTGTTTAGATCAATCAAAGTTGGTCCTGTATCTAATGCTGAATTCAGAAAACTTCTGTTTCCTTATAACTTATAGTTCATTGTTTGTCTTCCCCTACCAGAAGGTAAGATCTATGGAGTGCAGACAGTTGTGTTTTGCTCCTTGCTGAATCCTCAATGCCTGGAACCGGCCTTGTAAGAAACTGGCACATTGTAAGTGTCAGTAATATGCACTGAATGACTATGTGGAAATGTCGACTTCTTCTTTTGGCCAACATACCCTGTCTTTTTGTGACATCAGCGTATTTTTTCCTGATGCTGATTTCAGTGTAATAATGCTCAAGAACAACCACAACACTGTGGCGTGGGTGAGTGGGGCGTGCTGAATGCTCTGCGTTTCTGAGCTACACATTCACTTGCAGCTCAGTGGTGATCCACAGGAACCACAGGAACATTTTCTCCAAGAGCACTGCCTGCGGGAAGGAGGCCCTGGCGGCTGCACAGGTGGCCTATGGACTCCACACTCTGCAGCTTTGGTCCACCACAAGGAAATCATGACCTCAGACCACTGTGCTCTTGAGATCCATGTCACACTCATCTCCCTTTTGCCAGAGTGAAACTCTTGCAGAAGCAGTAAAAAGCAACCTGCTTGTAATAGTCATTAGCTGCATTTTCTTAGGAGTCAAATGTCTCTTGCCAGAACCCTTCTATTTCAAATCTATTCATTTTTGGTCTTTTATTAGTGATAAGGTAACAATCACAGTCACATTAAGGAAAACTAGAATATAGAAAAAAAAAAAAACCCATCATCCCAACACAAGTATGTTTGGAATTTTGTATTTCCTTCCCCTGAAAGTATGTTAATATATACTGATTTAACTAGTTTGTGTTCTGATTTTTTCATTTAACATCATATTATGCTTATAACATAAGTATATTTCTGTGCTATTGGACTTCATAACCATCTGTTTAAATGCATGGCCATACATTTAAGGATTTTCAGATATATTACTCATTTTCATGTCAGATATGCCAGGAAAAGTCACCCAGAGAGTTTGAAAAACAAAAACTCTAGGTACTTAATATCATTAAGACCCTGTTAAATGTCATGATTACAAAACAAAGATTCACGGAAGTTATACAGATAACAAGTACATGCAAAAATGGTCAACATCATTAGTTAGCAGGGTCCGATCACAGCTCACTGCTGCCTGGAGCATTCCTCCCACCTTGGCTTCCGGAGTAGCTGGGACTATACGCTACAGCCACGGCTGCCTGCTGCTTCAGTACCCTTTTTAGGCTCCTCCTCTTTACCTTCCTGTTTCAGCTTCTCTGCTTTCTGTTCTTTTGCCTCAAGTCGATAATTGATGCCCATGCCAATGAAGAGATAGACACCGGAAATAATTAGGATTATGCCACTTGCCCAGTATGTGTATTTGTAGTCTCCATACATGTCATTGAGACGACCTAAACATATTAAAAACAAAAAAGTTACATGAGTTAGAGTAAACAAGGATACCATTTCCTAAAGAAAGCCTAACGAGCCACTCAGAGAGAAGATGTCAATCCAATCTTCAAAAATCCACACATGACAAATGAGTATAAAAAATGAACTGTTAAAAATTATCTGATCTTTTATTTATAATGTCACACTAATTTTCAGCCACCTGGAGTATTCTGTTATTTTTAGCAATTTAAGAATAATTAACTCTTGGCAAATTTGAATTGGAAAAGATATAAGGATCACCTAGAATCGATACACTATGGAAAACACTGTTGCTAAAAGAGGTTTAGGAGTCTTGTCCAAGACACAGAGCTGTTCCAGTTACCTAGGCCAATGCTCTTTCTCTATCAGCATTTCCCAGAGTATTCCTGAAAACATTTGTCCTATGCTAGAAATTTAACTCACAGCAATACCTTACCACCAGTCTAAGTGCTTAATGCTAACAACAGGCAGATTCTATCATTATCCTGATGGTATAGATGTAAAAGTTGAAATACTGAGACATTAAATAATTTGTCCAAGGTCACAAAGCTAGTCAGTAAAATACCTTGGCTTTAAACCCAGGAAGTCTGACTCTGAAGTCTGCATCCTTACTGTGCTTCAGGTTACTTCTCTCATGTTTCAAAAGTCAAATGAATTTGGGAAATGGCATATTATTTTTTCCTAAAGACTTTGTGATATCTGGTAGTAAAGAAACCTATTTAACATGATACTTCCAAACTTCGTTTTGAGCATGACACTCCTATTACAGTAAAATTTATTAGCATCTCATCAAACTAGTATCTACTAGAATAAACTTTGGAAAACTCTACTCTACACTTATATAGGACCTACTACAACCAATTCAAATGGGATTCCATATGGCTCTCTAGCCCAGGGCATCATTCATTTAGCAATATTTATTGTGCCTCTATCATATACCAGGCACCAGCTGTGCTAGGCCCTGATGATAAGCATGAGCAGGAGAGATGACATCCACAGTTCAGTGTAGAAGAGAGATGTTAATCAAATATTTTAACTACACAAACTGTGAAAGTGCTACTAGGAGGGTTTTGAAAGCAAAAAATACATGGTTGGGACCAGCAAGTGGGGTCAGGAAGGCTTCCCTTAAAGTGTCAACTATGCTGAGACTTGCAGGAGGATAGGAGTTATCTAGGAGAAAGGGGGTGGGAAGAGGATCCAGGCAGAACAGCAGTGCAAAGGCACAGTGGTAGGAGGAGGCACAGTATGAGAGGGGAAGGAGGAAGGGCCAGGTTGCTGAAGCAGAGAGAACAAATGGCCAGTTGAAGGAAACGAGGCTGAGAGACAGGTAGGACCAGACCATGCAGTGCCTCGAAAGCCACATTTGGGAATTTGATTTTTACCTAGCAGCAATGGGGAGCAACTGGAGAGTTTTAAGAAATCTCTAAGTGTTCTGAATTGGAGACTTCGAAGAGATTGAAGAACAGCTAGAGTGGATATAGGTAGACCAGTTAGGACAAGCCCAAATAGGAGATAGGAGCTTTGGATAATGGTGGTAGTTATAATGGAGAAAAATGGGCAGATTAGAAAAAGATTGACAGGACTTGGTACCTCATTGGGTACAGGGAGTAGTGTGGGAGGGGAAGTTTTGAAAAGTCAGTAGTGGATCTTCCTTTATGTATCCTTCCTTACTTTATAATGCATAATCTCAAAAGCATGAATCATATCCAGAGGAGGGCCAAATTATTATTGTATTTTGTATTAATATATATTTTTTGATACAGGGTTTTTCTCTGATGCACAGGCTAGAGTGCTCTGTTGCCCGGGCACAATGATAGCTCACCACAACTACAAACTCCTGGGCTCAAGCAATCCTCCTGCCTCAGCCTCCTAAGTAGCTGGGACTACAGGTACATGCCACCATGTAGCCAATTTTTTTATATTTTGTAGAGATGGGGTCTCACTATGTTGCTCAGGCTGAATAATTTCTAATTATAGAGAATGTGGTATTCTTAGAACATAATCCATCAAGTTTTATGGTTAATTACTAGCAGTGTGATCTTGGGCAAGTTATTTCACTTTTAGAAGCCTCTATTTCTTCATTTATAAAGTGGGACAATAACAGTCCTATCTTGTGGACTTGTGAGATATGACAGGATATATAAAATGGTTAGAACAGTCTCTGGTATACTATGAGCCCTTCACCTGAGAGCTATTGTTGTTAATAATATTTTAAATATTACTACTGAGATAAATTCCACGATTAAAATGAGGCCAGGTGCAGTGGCTCAAACCTGTAATCCTAGTACTCTGGGAGGCTGAGGCAGGAGCATCTCTTGTGGTTTGGAGTTCGAGATCAGCCTGAGCAAGAGCAAGACACCGTCTCTACTAAAAATTTAGCTGGGCATGGTGGCGCATGCCTGTAGTCCCAACTACTTGGGAGGCTGAGGCAGTTAGGATCACTTGAGACCAGGAGTTTGAGGTTGCTGTGAGCTAGGCTGATACCAGTGCACTCTAGCCAGGGCAATAGAACAAGACTGTCTCAAAGAAAAAAAAAGAAAAAATGAAATCACCACTAGTACTTTAAAGGTAAACTTGTATATTAAACATTTTTCTATAATAGCCATGTTATTTTTATGATCAGAAAAAAATTATCTTAAGAAATACTGATGTTTGTAATAGCTTTGATTCCCCTTTCAGCTTGATGGTTCAATTTCATTCAGTTCTGTAGGTATTTGAACAGTTATGCTGTACCAGCACCAAGGGTACAGAAATGAGAAAGAGCTGGTCTTGGTCAAACAGTTCACTAATCTCTGCTTTCCATTGCCTTGCCAATCTTATACGTTTGTTTTATGATAACAGAGCCACAGAGGTAGGGAGACATACTATACCTAAAATCGGTGGCCCCAGGAGTATAGGACAGCATTCCACAATGGTCACCAATCCCACAGCGCTGGAGAACCTTTGAGATCCGATGAGGTCCATCAGTGTTTCAAACAACACGGAGCTAAACCACCCAAAGGCGAATCCAAGGAATCCCGCATAGACACAGAACCCAACGTAGCTGGTGGCTAAAGGTAGTAGCATATGACACACCCCATTTGCGATAACAGAAGCAGCAAAGTAATACTGAATTCTAGGTCTTATCCACTTTGTGTTGGCTATAAGTCCCATAGAAGGTCGGGCTATAATATCGACAAAAGACAAAACAGAAAGCAAGAAGGCAGCTTTCTCACTAGCATACTGCTGACTCTTGGCATAACTATTAAGAAAGATTAAAGGTGTAGCCAGTGCAAATGCCAGTATCACATTACCAGAGAGGTATAGTACAAAGCCTCTGTGAGTGAACAGGGATAAGTCCAGAAACTTGTTAATTGTTTGGAAAACAGATTCTTTCTCCTCTTTGGGGTTTCTTCCATTAAATTCTGCAATTACATCCCCTGCACCTTTTTTTGCATCAGATTTTCCAGTTTCCTGAAGGGATTCTATACATCTATCTTTCCCTGTGTTGCTTGGCTTGGGCCCTATTGGTCGCATCAGGGCTCCAGCTACACAGCAGTTTAGTAAGCAGCCTCCAAGAATTAGGAAGCTTCCTCTACAGCCAAACATATCAAAGAGAGCCTGATTGAGCGGGGCCAGAGTAGAGAGGAGCACAGGGCTGCCTGCCATGGCCAGGCCATTAGCCAATGGTCGCCTCTTGTAGAAATACTTGCCAATCATGGTCAGAGCCGGGTTCAAGTTGAAGGCAAGCCCAAGACCTGGAAGGGAGGGAAAAAAACTACATACTATAATAAATTTCAGAAACATATTTGTTATTAACTAGACAAACTGGAATGAGGACAAAATCATAATCATTATGAGAGATGCCATTATAATTAGTAGATCATTAGGTGAACAAATAAACACTCATAGACATAAGTATAGGTAGCAGATACCTGATTTATAATATAACATGAAAATAATTCTTTTCACACTAGCAACTAAAGAATAATAAATGTAAGATCCTATATTTATTTAGTTTCATAGTATTAACTATTCTGAAGAACAGGAAATTGAAAACAAAAAAGAGAAAGAATAAATCTTGTGAGTTCAGAAAGTAAGATAGTGAGTGAGCCAAAATATTTTTGGATGGTAAAAACACATCGTCAAAGATGCCAATACTACCCTAGTAAATCTATTAATTTAATGCGATTTCTTTCTTTTCTTTCTTTTCCTTTCCTTCCTTCCTTTTCCTCTCTCTCTCTTTCTTGACAGGGTCTTGCTCTGTTGCCTGGGCTATAGTGCAGTAGCATCATCATAGCTCACTGCAACCTCAAATGACTAGGTTCAAGTGATCTTCCTGCCTCGGCCTCCTGAGAAGCTGGAAATACAGGTGCTCACCATCACACCCAGCTAATTTTTGTACTTTTTCCAGGGACAGGCATCTCACTATGTTGCTCAGGCTGGACTTGAACTCCTGGCCTCAAGCGATCCTCCCACTTCAGCTTCCCAGAGTGCTAATATTACAAGCATGAGCCAGTGTGTCCAGACAATTTAATGCAATTTCTATGAAATTGTCAATGTTTTTTATTTTTTAAATGAGGTAAAATGACTATAAAATATACATAGATGGCTGGGCTCACGCCAGTAATCCTAGCACTCTGGGACGCCAAGGCAGGAGGATCGCTCAAGGTCAGGAGTTCGAAACCAGCCTGAACAAGAGCGAGACCCCGTCTCTACTAAAAATAAAAAGAAATTAGAGGCCGGGCGCAGTGGCTCACGCCTGTAATCCTAGCACTCTGGGAGGCCGAGGCAGGCGGATTGCTCAAGGTCGGGAGTTCGAAACCAGCCTGAGCGAGACCCCGTCTCTACTAAAAATAGAAAGAAATTAATTGACCAACTAAAAGTATATATACAAAAAATTAGCCGGGCATGGTGGTGCATGCCTGTAGTCCCAGCTACTTGGGAGGCTGAGGCAGGAGGATCGCTTGAGCCCAGGAGTTTGAGGTTGCTGTGAGCTAGGTTGATGCCACGGCACTCACTCTAGCCAGGGCAACAAAAGTGAGACTCTGTCTCAAAAAAAAAAAAAAAAAAAAAAAAAGAAATTAGCTAGATAACTGAAAATATATAGAAAAAATTAGCCGGGCATGGTAGTGCATGCCTGTAGTCCCAGCTGCTTGGGAGGCTGAGGCAGAAAGATTGCTTGAGCCCAGGTGTTTCAGGTTGCTGTGACCTAGGCTGACACCACAGCTCTCTAGCCCAGGCAACAGAGTGAGACTCTGTCTAAAAAAAATAAATAAATAAATATATCTATATATATAATGTCAATACACACACACACGCCTAGAGAATAAATACAATAGAAATATTTGAAAGGGAATATTTAATGGGTGGGACCAACTCTAATTGATATATAAATACATTGTACAGCTACAATAATTAGAACAATGTGGCATTTATTCAAAAATAGAAAAACTGGCTGGGTGTGGTGTCTCACAGCTGTAATCCTAGCACTTTGGGAGGCTGAGGCGGGAGGATCACTCAAGGTCAGGAGTTCAAGACCAGCCTGAGCAAGAGCGAGACCCCGTCTCTACTAAAAGGAGAAAGAAATTAATTGGACAACTAAAAATATATAGAAAAAATTGGCCAGGCATGGTGGTGCATGCTTGTAGTTCCAGCTACTCAGGAGTCTGAGGCAGTATTGCTTGATTTATTTGGCACTTATCTACCTCTGTGCTCTTGTCTCGGTTGCCCTAGAACCTTCACACTAGCTGCTCCCCTAGATGTCCACAAAGGCAGCTCTGAGCTATTATTCAGGTCTCAGCTCAAAGTTACCACATCAGAGAGGCCTTTTCTTTAGGGATTATCAATCCTTCTCCACCAAAACTCTGTTTTTACAAAGCATTTATGACTACCTGGTATTTTTCTTGTTTATTTATTTATTTGTTGGTCTATTTTAAGAGCAGGAATCTTGCCTATCACGTGGACTCTAGCCCCACGGTGCCGGGAACATGACTGGCACGGTGCCTGGCATAGAGTAGGAACTCAATAAGTATTTGTTGGATGATCTAATAAATGAAATAATGAACAGGCTACATAACCATGTGGGAACAAATAAAGTTATGTTCCTTCCTTCTTAGGTTATTAAAATATTCTAGATGAATTAAATGTTTAAAGCATTTAAATGTTATTTAAATGTTTGAAGCATAATTAATGTAGTCAAAATATAGATCCAAAAATATAATACTTGTTATCAGCATTCGCGCATATCTTGTAGATGGGACTGTAAATTAGTATAATCTTTCTAAAAGAGTAATTTGGCTAATCATATCAAAAACCTTTTACCCCCATAATTACACTTCTAAAAATTCATCCTGAGGAAATAATCATTTTCACAAAGATGTAGAGAGTAGCACTATCATACAAATACTGTTTATCAATAGTAAAAAATATAAACGATTTAAAAGTCCATCAACTAGAGAATGGTGAAATGAATTATGGGTCTACCCAGTGGAAAAAATAGCTGTTAAAGTATATTTACTGAGATAGGGAACTATGCATGATGCATTAAGTTAAAAACTCTGATTACAAACATCACCCATAATCTCATCTTTCTGTTCTAAAATAATTATGTGTATGTGCATAGAAAAACATATGAGTGGAGATAGCATAAAAATATTAGTGGTGATTTTCTTCAAATTACAGAGCTAAATGGTGATCTATATTCTTTATACTCATTAGCTGTTTCATTTTCTTCATTTTGCTATTAAAAGGGGGAAGGAGAGTTCTCCTATCTGCCCTTTACCCCTTGAAAATGTATTTGGCTTCTCTGCCAGAAAATTCCTGCTTTGTATCTGATGTTCTTGCCTACTCCAATTTCTTCTTGGATGAATGGGTTTGTTATGAATGGGAACAACTGATGACTACCCTTTCAACATCTTGCCACTCATCCTTTCCCTACTACCACCACTGTTTTTAGCTTTCTTAAGACCAAAGAAAGAAAAGAAAGTCTTTCCTTCAACTTATTCATTCAACAAATAATAATCAATGTTTTTCTTTAAGGCTAGTCAAGTAAAGCAGTAAGAGTGGAGAAGAAACAAGGAAATCTGTAACTGGTTGTGATCAATTAGTTGTAAATACCAATGCACTCAGACCAGCCCCATAATCACTAATTAAGTATCAGAACTTTCTTTAAAGCTTGCCGTGGCTGGCTGTGGTGGCTCACGCCTATAATCTTAGGACTCTGGGAAGCCGAGGCAGGAGGATCACTTGAGCTCAGGAGTTCAAGACCAGCCTGAGCAAGAGCGAGACCCCATCTCTACTAAAAATAAAAAATCAGCAGGGCATGGTAGCATACCTGTAGTCCCAGCTACTTGGGAGGCTGGGGCGGGAGGATGGCTTGAGCCCAGGACTTTGAGGTTGCAGTGAGCTATGATGATGCCACTGCAGTCTATCCAGGGTAATAGAGTAAGACTGTCTCAAACAAAAAGCTTGCCTTTCTGGTACTCTTAAATTAACATATCTATAGCTCTTAAAAATAACAATAGTATACCTTTCTAATAAAGAAATTTAATTTCTCAAAAGACTTGGCACATGACTGCTATAAATATTCCTCAGAAAAATTAATGCTTAAATTTGTATCACTAGCAACTCACCTCCAATGACTCCAATACACAAGTAAAGTTCCTGTACAGTGTTACAGAAAGAAGCCGCAATCAAGCCACAACCTGACAAGCAGCCACCAACAATTATGACTGGACGGCTGCCATATTTATTCACCAGGATACTGCTGATGGGACCTAAGAGAGAACAAACGACTCAGTAATACACAGCAGAAGCCCACTCCTCACACCCATACCCCTCATTACTGACAAGAAAGGGTGCCAAGACAACAATCCCCCAGCCCCCAAAATAAACAGATGAAACAAAAGGCAGTGGTAAGGAATGTTGCTTTCTATCATTTCAGAGTCATAAGTTTATGTAATGGAAAAAAATAGCATCGAGTGTACATCTATACATCTAGAACATATTGGATGGATTTTAACTAAAGTATAAAAGATCTTTATCTCTTCTAAGGCAGACCAGGCTACAAATATTCTGATTATAAGTGTTTCTAGGGCTCTTCATGTATCTAGAATAGTATCTACATAAGTGTAGCAAGTTTGCTCTGTTTCACATTTTTTAGATGGGCATCTGGAGTGGAGACCCATGACTATGACAAGATGTATGAACAAATCTGATCAAACTTCTGACATCAGAGCATATTTACAAACTAGCTT
Organism: Microcebus murinus; assembly: GCF_040939455.1. Lineage (NCBI taxonomy): Eukaryota > Metazoa > Chordata > Mammalia > Primates > Cheirogaleidae > Microcebus > Microcebus murinus. The sequence continues at coordinate 91,268,624 of NC_134105.1, forward strand.
AAATGTGTCTTGTTTCTCATGAAAGACAACAACAACAAAATCAAAACAAAACTACAAAATAAGAATGCCTACCATTACCACTTTTCTTCAACATTATACTGGATGTCCGAGCCAGTGCAGTAAGACAGGAAAATAAGGTATAAGGAAAGGAAGAAACCAAACTATCAGTATTTGCAGAAGACAGTTTTATTTATCTAAAAATTTTGACACAATCTATCAATAAACTATTGGAAATAATAAAGAGTTTAGCAAGGTTACAGGACATATAATAAAATACAAAAATCAATTGCCTTTCTATACACTAGCAACAAACAGAAAACACAATTTTTTTGTTATCCTTTATGATACCTGTTTTATAATATTTTAATTGGCCAAACAGAGCACATAGTTGCTATGTAGCTTTTATGGATAAGAGCTATGAAAAACATAGCTTCAAAAACCAACATTTCAAATACTTCACTAATAAAGTCATCAAGAACAAAAAGTATTTAATATAGAGCTTTTGAAAAAGAGCAGGCCTAAGTGGGTACTCACCTCCACCATACATAACAGAGAACATGATAGAGGATATCCATGATACTTCGCTGGTGCTGGCATTAAATGTATTTTCAATATCTTTGTAAAATACAGAAATAGATTTGCCAAATGCACAGGAGAATCCGATAGAAATGAAAGCTCCAACTGTCACTGCCCACCCCCAGCCGCCATCTGGGGGTGCATAAACCACTGGACCTTCATTTGAGGGTGACATTGTACGTAAAGATGAATTCCAAAATGTGCTTCAAATCCAAATATCTGAAGGATATAAAATTAACATAGTACAAATCAAGTAGGTCAATAACAAAGCACTCCCACGAAACCCCTAACACGACGTTACAAATACCTGAATTATTTCTCAGTGTTACTTGTCCTCCATGAATACAGTAGAAAAACCGCCTAAGAGTTATGGGATTGCCCATAACTTTTACAGGCTTCAAGTTAAAAACTCTCCAACACTTGAACTGTACACTAAAATCCTTTTCAATGAATGTAGTATTTTTTCTTCAAATTCATAAGCATACCTGTTGCAATAATTGATAACAGTAATTTTCTACAATACCAAAGATAATCAAATGACTCATTTGACTTAACTGCTTGCAAAAGTCACATAATACACACCTTATAAGTTTCACAATTTAGTATTTCCCTTATAGTTTCTCTCCTTTCCCAAAATACATCCTGCAATACTTACCTAGTTTTTACTTCCTCTAGTACTTATAGGTTAATTTTTAAATGTTAGGAAGGCTATAGTGATATCTGCAACATATTGGACACATAGCAATTTACAAAATAAAAGATTACTCCAAATATAAGATTCTCATTTAATGGACTGAAAAGTTATCTCAATAAGGTTTGTCTTTGATCTAGCTGCTTGGATTTAAGGTATTTCTTTTCTGTAACTAGAAAGATTCCTAAATGATAGCTGACCAGTATAGTTAAAATCTTTAAAATGAACCAGGAGAAGCTGGTAGATTTAAATCAAAGATTCCCCTTTTCTTCTTAAGTCACCCAGTACTAGTGAAGAGCAGAGTTAGAAAAGAAAATATACTATAAGATTATGAATTAGTAGCAGGTGGGAGGGGTTGGGAACAGGTTTACTAGTCTACTTTAGAGAAAGTACCCTTTCCTCTCTGATTTACTTAAGCCAACTTCAATTTTATGTCCAAATTAACCTTGTACCACTATGTTACCATGGCCATTTCTGGCCACCTGGCGTGGTGCACTACATTATTAATACTGTACATGTCAAACAATCCCATTTTTTAAGTGTTATACTGCTTAGTGTATAAATCCTTGCTTCCTATCCATAGAAGTCAACTTTTATTTTTTTTATTTTTTATTTTTTTTCGTCAGAAATGGACTACGAAAGAAGTCAACTTTTAAATAGCTCAGCTGCTAACCAATCTAAACACTTCAAATATAAATTAGAAAGTGATCCTGCAGTGATAGAAAAAAAACTTTAAAAGCTTTACAAAATTCTTAGAGTTTGTACAACTTTTGTTAGATTTATTTCAAGGTATTTTTTCTTAGTCTTGTAAATGTGTAATTTTAAAACATTTTCTGGCCGGGCGAGCTGGCTCACGTCTGTAATCCTAGCACTCTGGGAGGCTGAGGCGGGTGGATCACTCAAGGTCAAGAGTTTGAAACCAGCCTGAGCAAGAGCGAGACCCCGTCTCTACTATAAGTAGAAACAAATTAATTGGCCAACTAAAAATATATAGAAAAAAATTAGCCGGGCATGGTGGTGCATGCCTGTAGTCCCAGCTACTCAGGAGGCTGAGGCAGGAGGATTGCTTGAGCCCAGAAGTTTGAGGTTGCTGTGAGCTAGGGTGACGCCACAGCACTCTAGCCCAGGCAACAGAGCAAGACTCTTGTCTCAAAAAAACAAAAACAAACCATCATTTTCTGTTAGTTGCTGGTCAGTAGACACAATTAATATGTTTAAATAACAGCTTTACTGACATAATTCACATATCATAAAATTCACTCTTTGAAAGTATATATCTCAGTGGTTTTTAGTATACTCACCCAATTGTATTAATACAACTATGGCCACTATCTAATTTCAGTACATTTTAATCACTACAAAAAGAAACCCCATACCTATTAGCAGTTACCCTATTTCCCCCTCACCCCAGCTCCTGGGAACCACTATTTACTTTCCATTTCTGTGAATTTGCCAATCTGGACATTTCATATAAGTAGAATCATATAATATGTAATCTTTTGTGACTAACTTCTTTTACTTAGTATAATGTTCTCAGGATTCATCCATGTTGTGGCATATATTAGCATTTCATTCCTTTTTATTGCTGAATAATACTCATTTTATAGATAACACCACATTTTGGTTACCTTTTCATTACTTGATGGGCATTTGGGTTTTCTGCACTTCTGTCCTATTATGAATAACGCTGCTATATTTGTGTACGAGTTTTTCTGTGGACATAAGTTTCCAATTCTCTTGTGTATATACCCAGCAGTAGAAATGCTGTGTCATATGGTAACTCTGTTTAACATTTTGAGGAACTGCCAAACTGTTTTCCAAAGTGGCTGTACCATTTTACAACTCCACCATCAATAGATGAGGGTTTCAATTTTTCTTGTCATCCTTCCATCCTTGTCAACATTTGTTAATCTTTTTTTTATGTTTAATCATTCTAGTTTGTATGAAGTGGTAACACATTGTTATTTTGATTTCATTTCTCTGACAACTAATGATGGTGAGCATCATTTTCAGGTTGAGTGTCCCTAATCCAAAAATATAAAATCTGAAATGCTCTAAAAGTTCAAAACTTTGAATGCTGACATGATGCCATAAATGGAAAATTCCACACTTGACACCAAGTGATGGGTCACATTCAAACTACGCAGTTTATTCAGCATCTCCAAAGGCAAAAAAACCCCACTAGCCCTTCAGGTGCAATGTATCTTTTCATGCATTCCCAGGTTCGCCCACACAAGCACATCCACAAAGAGTGATAAAATGGCATGCGTGCAGGCCAACAGCAAGTTCCCCAGGATATCCCACATGGGGCCAAGACCTACATGCATTCCTCATTGCATGTTTTTGCTTATTGTCTGCTCAATGGTATAAAGATAATGTTGGAGATGTCCAAAAGGCCTGCAGATACCCCTATGCATAACAGTAATAAGAAAAAGAGGAAGCATTTATGTTTATCTATAGCAAGGAAAGTCAAGCTGGTGCAGAAATTGAACAGCGATGTGTGAAACATGTTACAGAAAAGTATGCTGTTGGAATGACACCCTATATGGCCTGAAGAAACAGGATAAACTGTTGAAGTTCTGTGTTGAAAGTGATGAATAGACGTTAATGAAAAATAGAAAAACACTGCATAAAGCTAGAAATGAAGACCTCAGTAGTGTATTAAAAGAGTGGATCTGTCAGCATCATAGTGAACACATGCCACTTAATCATTTGCTGATCATGAAACAAGCAAAGATCATGATGAACTGAAAATTGAAGGGAATTCAACAGGCTAGTTGCTCAAATTTAAGAAGAGACATTGCATTAAATTTTAAAGATTTGTAGGGATAAAGCATCTGATGATCACAAACTAGTAGAGAAATTCATTTATGAGTTTGCCAAGGTGATCATTAATGAAAATGTGACACCAGAAAAAGTCTATAATGCTGATGAAACATCACTGTTTCGGTGTTATTGCCCCAGAAAGACCCTGACAGCAGCTGAGAGAGAGCCCTTACAGGAATTAAGAGTGCCAAGGAGGGGGTAACTGTGCTGGGGTGGAGTAGGCACACAAAGTACAGATTTGCTATGATGGGTAAAGCCTTGCATCCCAGCTGTTTTTAAGGAGTGAATATTTTCCAGCCCAATATCATGCTAACAAAAAGGCATGGATCACCAGAGACATCTTTTCTGTTGGTTTCACAAACATTTTATACCAGCAGTTTGTGCTCACTGCAGGGAAGCTGAACTGTATGAAGACTGGACTGTAATAAGATTTTCTTATTCCTTGATAACTGTTCTGCTCATTTTCCAGCTGGAATTCTCATAAAAAAAAAATGTTTATGCCATGTACTTTCCCACAAATTTAACTTCATTAATTCAGTCAGGTGGCCATGGTATCCTTGGATCATGATTGACAACTGTGTAGAAATGTGATTGGACAAAAAGAGTATGATCTAATACTAACAGACTGAGTAGGGAAACCCAGCAAGGCCTGTCTGTTCAGATTCTTCTTGGACTCTGTGTAGCATGCTTTCCTCCAGGGAAAGGGCAGAACCCCTTCTGAAATAAGGGTCTATTACCCATAATCAGAAAGGCAGGGCAAGATGGGACCTGTGAAAGGAGAGAAGAAGGTCATTGAGAGAGAGATTCTGTTTTCTGAGGCCTGCTTTGGAGCCTCTAAAGTGCCCTAACAGTATAACAAAAGACTAACAAGGGCTAAGAGTTATGAGCCAGGACCCATGGCCAAAAAACATGTATATAGCATCATACCCTTCATTAGGTTTGGGGTGTTTTTCATCTATTGCTAGTCACTGAGTGTTTTTTAAATCAGGAAAGGGTGTTGGATTTTGTCAAATGTTTTGTGTGTCTATTAAGATGATCATGCGGTTTTGGCCTTTGTTCTATTAATATGGTTTGGTACATTGATTTTCATGTTGAAACATAAATTCTTTGCATTCCTGAGATAAATCCTAGTTTGTCATGGTATATAACTCATTTTATATGTTTCTGGATTCGATTTGATTGCATTTTGTTGAGGATTTTTACATCTATATAAGAGATATTGGTCTGTAGTTTCTTTGTCTTGTGTTATCTTTGGTTATGAATCAGGATAATAGTGCATTACAACAAGTTGGGAGGCATTTGCTGCTCTTTTATTTTTTGAAAGACCCTGTGAAGAATCAGTATTAATTCTTTAAATGTTTTGTAGAATTCACCAATGAAGGCACCTGGGCTTAAGGTTTCTTTGTGGATCGGTTTTTAAAGATTACTTCAATATCTTTACTTGCTATAGGTATATTCAAATTGTCTATATCTACTTGTGTCCATCTGGTAGTGCCTTTCTGGAAATGTGTCAATTTCATCTAGGTTATCTAATTTGTGGTAATACACATGTTGATAATATTTCCTTATGACCCTTTTTATTTCTGTAAGGTCAGTAGTAATGTATCATGAGTTTAACCAACTGTACAGTTACAGGAAACACCCTCACTTCTGACACCAAGTTCACAAGTTGGAGAGGGTTCTCAAAACCACCCTCAGGTTTGATAATTCAATAGAAGGACTCATAGATCTCACTGAAAGTTATTATACTTGTGATTACAGGGAAAGGATACAGGTTGGCCAGGCACGGTGGCTCACGGCTGTAATCCTAGCACTCTGGGAGGCCAAGGCGGGTGGATCGCTACAGGTCAGGAGTTCGAAACCAGCCTGAGCAAGAGTGAGACCCCATCTCTACTAAAAATAGGAAGAAATTAATTGACCGACTAAAAATATATATACAAAAAATTAGCTGGACATGGTGGCACATGCCTGTAGTCCCAGCTACTCGGGAGGCTGAGGCAGGAGGATCGCTTGAGCCCAGGAGTTTGAGGTTGCTGTGAGCTAGGCTGACGCCACAGCACTCACTATAGCCTGGGCAACAAAAGTGAGACTCTGTCTCAAAATAAATAGATTAGATAGATAGATAGAGGTTAAAATTAGCCAAAGAAAGAAAACATATAGGGCAAAGTGTGGGAGAGGTCCAAAGGCAGAGCTTCTGATCACCCTATTCCTATGGAGTCATAGACAGCATTACTTTCTCCCAGCCACAATGTGTGACAATACACACAGAGTATTGTGAGCCAGGGAAGCTCACCTGAGCCTTTGGTGTCCAGAGTTTTTATTAGAGCTAGATCACATAGTGTCCACGTGGCTGACCTTTAGTCTCCAGCCCTGTCCAGAGGATAGGCTAATACCTGTAGCCTATAGTTCCTGTGGAGATCGGAAATGATACATGGTCAAAGTCCCCAGACAAACACAGACACTCCTACTAGGCAGGACATTCCAGAGGCCTAAAGATCACATTCCAGTAGCCAAAGGCAAAGGTCAGGTCAATTCTTCAATACACACAATGTCCCCTCTTTCATGAATAATTTGAGTAATTTGAGACTTTTTTTCCCTTGATTAGTCCAGCTAAAAGTGTTAATTTTGTCAGTCTTTTCAAAGAATCGACTTTTGATTTCATTGATTATTGTTTTTGTACTTTCTAGTTCAATAAATTTCACTCTAATCTTTATTATTTCCTTCCTTTTGTTTGCTTTGCATTAATCTTCTTTTTCTAGTTTCTTAAGGGGAAAGTCAGTTATTGATTTGAAATTTTTTACTTTTTAAATATAGACATATACAGCCATAAATTTCCTTCTAAGAACTTTTTTGGAGCTGTATCCCATAATTATTTTTGATTTTGTGTTTTTGTTTTCATTTATCTCAATGTGCTAATGTCTCTTATGATTTCTTCTTTGAACTATTGTTTACTTAGGAACATGTTAATTTTCACATTTGTTAATTTCCCTACTGTTGATTTCTAATTTCATTCCATTTTTGTCAGAGAACGTAATTCCATCATTTTAAATTTATTAAAGCTTATTTTTGGCCTAACATGATCTATCTTGGAAAATAGTCCAATGTACTTGGGAAAAAAGTGTATTCTGCTATTGTTGGATAAAGTGTTCTGTGAATATCTGTTAGATTTCGCTGGTCTATAGTACTGTTCAAGTCTTCCATTTCCTTGTTGATTTTACATCTAGGTGTCCTATTGAAGTTCTGTTGAAGTCTCCAACTATTATTACTGAATTGTCTATTTCTCTGTTTAATTCCATCAGTTTTTGCTTCATATATTTTGGAGCTCTGTTGTTAATCATATATGTATGTGTATACATATATGTTTATAATTATATCTTTCTGGAGGATTGGTCTTCTTATCATAAATGTACTATTTTGTGTCTAGTTACAAAATTTTTGTCTTAAAGACTATCTTGCCTGATATTCCCATAGCCACTCCAGCTCTCTTTTGGCTATTGTTTGTGTGGTTTATCTTTTTCAACCATTTACTTTATATTTTTATTTTATTTTTTGTTGAAATTCCTTTTTTTTTTTTTTTTTGAGACAGAGTCTCACTTTGTTGCCCTGGCAAGAGTGCCATGGCATCAGCCCAGCTCACAGCAACCTCAATCTCCTAGGCTCAAGCGATCCTCCTGCCTCAGCCTCCCAAGTAGCTGGGACCACAGGCATGCGCCACCATGACCAGCTAATTTTTTGTATATATATTTTTAGTTGGTCAATTAGTTTCTTTTGATTTTTTTTAGTAGAGACAGGGTCTCGCTCAGGCTGGTTTTGAACTCCTGACCTCAAGCAATCCGCCCACCTGGGCCTCCCAGAGTGCTACGATTACAGGCGTGAGCCACCACGCCGGCCTAACCATTTACTTTAAGCATATTTGTGTCTTTGAATCTAAAGTGTTTTCTCTTGCAGAAAGTATATAGTTGAACTATTTTTTAAAAATCCATTCTGTCAACCACTGCCTTTAATTGAAATGTTTAATCAATTTACATTTAATTTAATTTGATAAGGTAGGGTTTAAGTCTGCCATTTTGTGATTTGTTTCCTACATGTCTTATGTATTTTTTGTTTCACTATTCCTCCATTATTGCCTTCCTTTACATTAAGTAGATTTTTTTAGTGTGCTATTTTAATTCCCTTGATATTTCTTTTATTTTCTGAGTTATTTTCTTCATGGTTGCTCTGGGGATTACAATTAACACCATAATTTAAGATAATCTAATTAAGTTGGATTAATACCAACTCGATTTCAATAGTATACAAAAATTTTGCTCCTATACAATTCCCTTTTTTAATGCTATTATTGTCATATATATATAACATCTTTATATAATCCCAAGTTTTATAATTATTAATTTATGTAGTTGTCTTTTAAATCAGATAAGAGGGAAAAGAGTTCAAACAAAAAAATACATTGATACTTTTATATTTACCTATGTAGTTGCCTTTACTGTTCTTTATTTCATCCTGTGAATTTGTGTTACTGTTTAGTGTCCTTTCAGCCTGAAAGACATGCTTTTTCATATTTCTTGGAGGGCAGGCTTGTTGGCAACAAATTCTGTTTTTGTTTATCTGGGAATGTCTTAATCTCTCCTTTATTTGTTAAAACACCACATACTTTGCTGTTCTTACTGAGAGTTCGGCTGTTTTTCTTGAATACATTCTCTTTGGATTATTGCAAGCCTTTGATTTTGATAATTTTTGCCAATGTTCTCATTGTTTTTTCAACAAAGAGATTTTGGCCGGGCATGTTGGCTCACGCCTGTAATCCTAGCACTCTGGGAGGCTGAGGCGGGCAGATTGCTCGAGGTCAAGAGTTCGAAACCAGCCTGAACAAGAGAGAGAACCCGTCTCTACTATAAATAGAAACAAATTAATTGGCCAACTAAAAATATATACAAAAAATTAGCTGGGCATGGTGGCGCATGCCTGTAGTCCCAGCTACTCGGGAGGCTGAGGCAGGAAGATTGCTTGAGCCCAGGAGTTTGAGGTTGCTGTGAGCTAGGCTGATGCCACGGCACTCACTCTAGCCTGGGCAACAAAGTGAGACTCTGTCCCAAAAAAAAAAAAAAGAAAAGAAAAGAGATTTTCAGAGGGCCTTATTCCACCATTTTAAAATTTTTGACATTCTTTAGGGTTTTTTTAAATTGATAAACAAAAATTGTATATATTTATGGTATATAACATGATGTTTTGGTATATGTATACATTGTGGAATAGCTAAGTCAAGCTGATTAATATATGTGTTACCTCACATATTTATTTTGGGAGGTGAGAACATTTTACAATCTATTCTCTTAGCAATTCTTAAGTATATAACATGTTGTTATTAACTACATGTTAGTAACAACCAGTCACCATATTATACAAAAGATCTCTTGAAATTATTTCTCCTGTTTAATTTAAATTTTGTATCCTTTGACTATCTCCCTAGTCTTTCCTTCCCCACCCCGCTGCCTCTAGTAACCACCATTCTATTCTATATTTGTTGGACTTTTTTTAGATTCCACATATAAGTGAGATCATGCAGGATTTGTCTTTCTGTGCTTATTCACTTAACATAGTGTCCTCCAGCTTCATCCATGTTGTCACAAATGACAGGAATTCCTTCTTTTTTAAGGGTAAATAGTATTCCATGCCATACCACTAGATACTATTTCTTAATTATTTTATGCTGGATACTTTCATAAGCTTCTTGTATCCTTAACATCCATCGTTTACTCGGTGTTCAAATTGTTGAAAATGCATTCTTATATGTTCTTCCCTTGAGTTTTCTCTGTATTTTCTTCTTTTCATGCTGGCTCTTTACTCTTTTTCATTTTGATTCAGTGACTTCATTTCTTAGCCTATTTAGTATTAATGAGGTTGGTAAGTGATCAAAAACATAAGTTGACCTGATTTGAATAAAGAAAATGCTTTGGGCTCATGTAACTAAGAAATCTAAAGTAGGGGTTCTGGCTTCAGACACAGTTGGATGAAACGACCAAATGATGCCATCAGGGATATCTATTTATTGGTTCCACTTTCAGGCAGGACCTCAATTCGTTGAGGCAAGACACAATAGTGACTCCAAGCTTATGCATTCTCCTATAACAATCCCAGGTTCTTTCCAGGCAACAGAATGTTCATTCTGACAACAGAATTACCCTTAAATACTTGGTTCAATCTAGGCTAATCATTGTGTAAGCTTTGATTGGCAGGATCTAATTCATATGCCTACTCTGAAAGGGTGGGTCTAGTCATAGAGTGGACAGAATGGAAAGCCAAATCTTTAAAATGCTACAAAGGCTCTCCATGATTTGCCCTGACTTCCATCTCCTACGTTTGTCCCTCCTGGCTCATACTATACTGACATTCTTACTATTTTTTGAGGATGTCAAGCATGCTGTTTAGGGTTTCTGAACCTTCTGTTATCTCTGCCTGGAATTTTTGTTTACCCAGATATCACTTCAAATCAAACGTTCACATATCAGTGAGGCTTTTCTGGACCATCCTTGATCAAATGGCAACTTCTCACTTCCCACTCCTTACCTTGCTTTATTTTTCTCCATAGCATCTATTTAAAAGACTATCTAAATAAGAGTAAACACTCACATAGTGCTATGAGGCAGCATTGGATTAAGCACTGTACTTGATTAACTCATTTAATGTTCTTAACAACCATATAAAGTATTATTACTATTGGCAAAATACAATTGGACAAATTGAGGAATAGAAAGGCTAAATAACTTTAACTTTTCTCAGGATGTGGTGGAGCTGGGATTCAAATGGTGCCCAAGTCTGTGCTCTTAAGCACTAGACTATGTTGCCTCTTGCTGTTGTCAGTCTCCCTCCACCAAAAAAATAAGCTGTATTAAAACAGGGCCTTTTTTATAATGCTTTATCCCTAGCCCTTTGGCATGTGTGATGGTTAATTTTAGGTGTCAACCTGACTGGGTTAAGAGATACCTACAGAACTGATAAAGCATTACTTCTGGGTGTGTCTGTGAGCGTGTTTCTGGAGGAGACTGGCATGTGAGTCAGTGGACTCGGTGGAGAAGAGTCACCCTCAGTGTGGGTAGCACCATCCAATCAGCTGGGGATCCAGATAAGAAAAGGCAGAGAAAAGGTAATTTCGTCTCCCTCTCTTTCCTGTAGCTGGGACACTCTTCTCCTCCCCTGGCATATCGGAACTCTAGGCTACATAGCTTTTGGACTCCAGGACTTATACCAGTGGTCCCCCTAGGTTCTCAGGCCTTTGCCCCAGACGCAGAATTATACCATCAGCTTCCCTGCTTCTGAGGCTTTGGGACTTGCACTGAGCCAGACTACTGGCATCCCAGCGTCCTTGTCCTGCAGATGGTCTGTCCTGGGACTCCAAAGCCTCCAGAACTGCATGAGCCAATTCTCCCAATAAACCCCCTCTCGTCTATCTGTCCATCCTATTGGTTCTCTCCGGAGAACCCTGACTAAATACAGCATGTAATAATATTCAACAAATATTTGATGAATGAATAAAGGAGGAGGGCAATCTAGCGAGAATGGAGAATGGATGCTGGGCAGGCCTTAAATATGTACCTCACACACACCCTCCTAAATTAACACTCTATGCGCTCAGATCTCATCTACTTCAGTGGCTTCGTTACCATTTATGTGATGACTCAATCACATATTTCCAGCTCAAATCACTGGCCAAACAAGGAGCCTGTGAGCCATCCTTATCTCATTGCCCTCATGCCCCATATCTAACCAATATCAGCTCCCAAACCTGTCTCCTCTCCACTCTCACAGCCACTACCCCTTAGATCAAGTTACCATCTCCCATGGTTTAATGCAACAGCTTCATAAGTCGTTTCCCTGCCTTCCACATATCTCTCCATTTCATTCTCCACATGGCGGCCCAAGTGATCTTCTGAGAGTAAAGCCTCATCGTTTTGTGCCTTTTTCTTAAAACCCTTCTATACATCCAGATATACTACTACCTTCAGAATAATTTCTTAACAAACTATTCAAAACCTATTCTAATCTTCCCTTTGCTTGCCTCTCCCACTTTATCTCTTCCTGACTTCTATCAGACACCAGGCTCTAGCCATAACGGAATTCTTGAAGTTCTTCAAGTGCCATGCCCTCTCATCTGCCTTTCACATATTTCTGTTCCTTGCGCCTAGAACTGGCTCTCCCATCACTTGACTAACTGCTATTGTCTTTCAGATCTCCTTTTTATTCAACTGCTACAGGTAGGCTAAACATCTCTACTACATGCACCATAGAACCCTAGTCTTAACCCCTTTCATAACACCTACATTGTAGTATAATTTGTTTGCTTCTCTCTCCCACTAAACTGCACGTGCTTCTGTGAGCAGAGACTGTATCCATTGTATTTAATGATATACTCCCATTGTCCAGAAAAGCATCTGGCAGATAGTAGGCACTTATATTTGTTAAATTAAATGAAGCCCCATTTTATAGAAGAAGAGGTACATACAATTGTTAAGTGGCAAAGTCCATATCCAAATCCAAGTATGTCTGGTTCCAAAACACATAAACTTTAGTTTACAGACTCTTATTTATTTATTTATTTAGAGACAGAGTCTCGCTTTGTTGCCCAGGCTAGAGTGAGTGCTGTGGCGTCAGCCTAGCTCACAGCAACCTCAAACTCCTGGGCTCAAGCAATCCTTCTGCCTCAGCCTCCCAAGTAGCTGGGACTACAGGCATGCGCCACCATGCCCGGCTAATTTTTTCTATAGATATTTTTAGTTGGCCAATTAATTTCTTTCTATTTTATAGTAGAGATGGGGTTTCTCTCTTGCTCAGGCTGGTTTCGAACTCCCAACCTCGAGCAATCCACCTGCTTCGGCCTCCCAGAGTGCTAGGATTACAGGCATGAGCCACCACGCCTGGCCCTACAGACTCTTATTTAAAGGGGAGGGATAAAAACTCTTATAAGACTACTGGGTTGATGATTTTAATTATAATGCTACTTATACAGGTACATATTAGGTACAGCACTACTAAACAAAATCACTGCAAATGAACATTAATTTATAAGATGGATAATGTTCTGCAATAACCAGATTAATGCTGTCATAGTGTATATTGTCTATACTATTATATACTGTTATAATAGTATATATACTGGTATAGTATATAATACTGTTATTAATAGTATATAATACAGTTATAGTATATACTAGTTATATTATATAATAGTATATAATACTGTTAATAATAACAGTATTATATAATACTATACTTATTATCTAAGTATATACTATACTTATTATACTTATATACTTATACTAATTATATACTTATTATACTTATAAGTAATATATATAAGTATAAGTAGTAGTATTATATAAGTAGCATTATATAATACTATACTTATATAAGTATATACTATACTTATTATATATGTAGTAATGTTATATAATAGTATTAATAGTATATAATACTGTTATTATATACTGTATACTATTATATACTGTTATATACTATTATATACAGTTATATACTGTATACTATATACTGTTATATACTGTATATACTATAATATGCTGTATAAACTAAAATGAAAGTTCCTTTTACAGTGTTTAAAGTATGGCATAAAAACATCTGGTCTTCAGTTGTGTAAACCTATCATTTAAATATTAAGTATGCTCTTATGTTCTTTACTAACTCACACAAGTAAATTAATACCATTTGGTATCAGAATTTTAATCAAATACAAATATATAGTACTTTACTTTTAAAAGAATTTATCATCCAAAATATCCAGAAAATGCTTTATCTAAAATAGATTATTAATTTTAAAAATCCAAGATATAAGCCAGGCATGGTGGCTCACACTTGTAATCTTAGCACTTTGGAAGGCTGAGGTAGGAGGACCGCTTGAGGCCAGGAGTCTAAGACCAGCCGGCAAGAGTGAGACCTCTTCTCTACAAAAAGTAGAAAAATTAGTTGGGCATGATGGCATGCACTAGTAGTCCCAACTACTCTGGAGGCTGAGGTAGGAGGATCACTCTAGCCTCAGAGTTTGAGGTTGCAGTGAGCTATGATAATGCTACTACACTCTAGCTTAGGTGACAGAGCAAGACCCTGCCTGTCTCAAAAAAGAAAAAAAAAAAATACAAGATATAAAAAATTCTCCTGTAGAGCTAGTTACTCCTAATAATGTGTATACATATACACAGATATCTAAGAAATGTTAACTTATTTTGCAATCTACTCAATAAAACACACATGACCACACACTTACACCCCAGGGCGATACCACCACAAAAACCAGAGACCTAGGCAAACTCTTTAGATTGTTCCTGTTCTCCAGAAGATTCAAGACTTCTTCCAAAGAGGTCCTTGAGAGGCTCTTGCCTCGCTCCAAACTTCCCCAGGTTTCCTGGGCAGAGAAACAGGACTGATACTCCCAGGGCCAGCAACTTCCACTGGAATAGCCCTATTTGCAGGAACCCAAATCCCATCAGATTGCTTTAAGTCCTCTTAAGTGATGTGGGAAAAATAGCCCAGGAACATTCTAGGTAGGGGCATATCTTACATTTCTTCCTAACATTTATAACTTCTCCACTAGCTGTGCTAGCCCAGAAACTGGTAAGGATCAAATCTGAACAAGAGGCCACTGCTGTTCTAGGGCCTGATGACAATTACAGATTCATTTCCTTCAGAGATTTCCCTCCTACTATTTTAATTACTCAACAGAAGGGGTAAGATTATGCCATGAAATTCTTAGAAATACAATTTTCTACCCATTCCCACTCACTGATGGAGTAAACAAGGATAAGTAAAGTTCTTAAGAGAATACAGAACACACCTTTTATTTACCCTGCAAGAAATATGATTGGTGTAGGATCATTTCAAGGTCTCCCTAACACCACTGGGCTTCAATCTCCCACAGCCTAAGTCATCCTTGATAAAGGTTTCTGCTGACACTGGCTGGCTCTGATGCAGGAACTTGGTCCCTAACTTGGTTTCTGTTTCTGCTATAGATAGCTGTATCACATCCCATAATATTCTTTGCCTGGTATCTTTTTAGATAGAGCTATCAAATTAATTTTCTTTCACAAGTATAGGCTTTTATAACATCCACATGGTGGGAGGGCAGGAAAAAAGTCAAATAAAATAATAGATGAGCCCCGCCTCACCCTGCCACTTGAGGAGGGAGTTGCTGGCCAAAGCCATGAGCCAGAAGTACCTGAAGACTCGCCACCAGGTGACAGCATACAGCCTTGACTCCAGCAGTGCCCAACCACTAGCCAGCAGGCAAATCTCTGAGCAATGAAGAAAACTTAAAACTGTTTGGGAACTGCAACAATCCAAATGTCCATGGGCATGATTATAAAGTTGTCGTGACAGTACATGGAAAGACTGATGCAGTTACAGGAATGGTTATGAATTTGACAGACCTCAATAAGGTATACGGAAGAAGCAATTATGAAGCCCCTTTATCATAAGAATCTCAATCTGGATGTGCCACACTTTGCAGATGTTTTAAGCATGACACAAAATGTAGTTGTATATATCTGGGAAAACCACCAGAAATTTCTTCCTGTAAGAGTTCATTATAAAGCAAAAGTGTATGAAACTGATAATAATACCGTAGCCTATAAAGGAGAATAAACTCTTAGGGATTAACATTGTAGAAAGACTAATTTCTTTCCATATTCGAAAAAGATCTTATGCTCTTGGACTATTACTATAAGATATCATTAGATAACGGTTGTAACTCCCCATTGTATTCTAGAGTGCCTGATTTATTGAAATAATTGTAATTACCACAGCTTGGGTCATTAAAAAAAAAAAGAAATAATTGTAAGACCTATTATCAATTTAAATCTATTTTAAAACCAAACTTGTAATGTATCCTGAATATCATTGAAAGCCTTTTATCTAAAGATTAAAAATTACTTCATTTTCAGGAAAAAGAAAACCCAAATGATATAAAGTCCATATTTATATATACCATCCTATCTTCTCTTAACCTAACATTTCAGATTCACTTTGAAAAGAACTAGGTGTGTGTAAAGGTGACTACCAAGCCTGTGGTCTTCAACTGTTTTGTCCCCAAAACAACTTTGGTATAATATGTAATCCCTCCTTACACACTGATTACTAAAATGTGTAAGTTTATTGCTGGAAAGGCATAATTTCTGGCATATTGAATATTGTGCTCTATGTGCTTTAAATATATCTTTGTCAAAACCTCAATGCTTGGCTCATTTGGTTTATATTAATAGAAAATGGCCATTAACTTGGTTTGATTTGGGGAATATACTCATTTGACTTCATTTGAATCCAAAGCAGTGAGTTGATAAACATTCCTATTATCACTCTTCCAAAGTCTAAGATTGACAGAAGACAATCAGGCATAAAAGGCAGAAGTTTGTTGCCTGGGTGAAATAAGGTTCTGCCTCCTTTACTATTTCTCTATCTGGAGCATGGAGCTACTCATTCTAGACTTTTCCCTTTGTTTGGATTGTTCCCCAAAGGTTCCCCCTGCCCTTTTTTTTTTTTTTTTTTGAGACAGAGTCTCACTCTTTCCTGTAAGTAGAGTGCCGTGGCGTCAGCCTAGCCCACAGCAACCTCAAACTCCTGGGCTCAAGCAATCCTTCTGCCTCAGCCTCCCGAGTAGCTGGGATTACAGGCATGTGCCACCATGCCTGGCTCATTTTTGTTTTTCTATATATTTTTAGTTGACCAATTAATTTCTTTCTATTTATAGTAAAGATGGGGTCTTGCTCTTGCTCAGGCTGGTTTTGAACTCCTGACCTTGAGCGAGATCACCTGCCTTGGCCTCCCAGAGTGCTGGGATTATAGGCGTGAGCCACCTCGCCAGGCCCCCAAAGGTTTTTATATCATGTGTGAGGTAGTCTTTCTTTTATAAGGAGGGAGAAGAGGATTTGTGTAGAATGAGTTGGTAAAGAAGTCCTGGGACACCCATTCTCATCTCAGGAGAGATCATTTTAAATTTAGGGTACATATGAAATTAAAGATTTGCCAGATAATTCCTGAAAACTATATCATCATTTCAAACTGAAGATTACTTATCCTAGTGCATTTCTAAAATTTCCATTTGAATTATAGAAGCCCCAATCTCAGTTGAAAGGAAACAATCTGGGTTCTAAAATTAAATAGAAAGTCCAATGCATGAATTTATAAAAGTTTTTCTCTGAATTAAGAGTTGAAAAATGATGAAAGTTAATTTATCTCAGAACATACACTTAAACTTACTTTAATTACAGTAGAGCTGTTTGATACATTAAAGTTCACTTGGAAAAGCTAATATAATCCATGTTCAATGTGATTAAACTTTAAGTTTAGTTGCCAGTTATGATTTATCATAATTTATTAAAAAGTCAAGGCTGGGCACGGTGGCTCACACCTGTAATCCTAGCTCTCTCTCGAAGGCCAAGGCCAGAGGATCACTCAAGGTCAGGAGTTCAAAACCAGCCTGAGCAAGAGCGAGACCCCGTCTTTACTATATAAATGGAAAGAAATTACTTGGTCAACTAAAAATATATAGAAAAAAAAAATTAGCCAGGCATGGTAGCACACGCCTGTAGTCCCAGCTACTCAAGAGGCTGAGGCAGAAGGATCGCTTGAGCCCAGGAGTTTGAGGTTGCTGTGAGCTAGGCTGATGCCACAGCACTCTAGCCTGGGCAACACAGTGAGACTCTATCTCAAAAAAAAAAAAAGTCAATTTTTGGTCATCGAACTATATAATCACAGTCTTATTAGGTAACATTTTCTTGTATTGAAACCTTATTCTACAGTGTCAGAATTATATTTAAAATTGCTAGGATTTAGACTGAGGAAAAAAAAAAAGTGAATGAAATAAGAGCATCCAAAAGAATTATGGGGGAAAAAATCAAAACCCAGACATGGACTGAACACAATTCTGCCATATTGCCAAATTGCTGTTTTTGTTACTTGAAATTTCTTACTCTGGTATGAGTTTTTAAATACAGACCTTTTTTTCCCCCACATTTAAAAAATGGACAAAAGAATATGCAGTCATAATGACGAAAGGTAAGCTAGAGACCATGTGCTTCAAAGACCTTAACACTATATAGGAGAGTTTTGCTTGGCAGAATTTACAGATTATATTCTAGAATATAATCTATAAACATTGGTTTCTGTAGCGATAAAAAGTATATTACCCAAATCAAAACCTATATAGACTATTTCAATTTATTAATGTATGTGTGACCTTGTTCCAGGGTTTGTAGCAGAAATGTACTGGCTCATTTAAAACAACAAACTAGTGTTAAGGTTATGGTCATTTACATTACTGCTTTTGAACAGAAATGCATACCACTGATAGTATTCACTTCACACCCATTTCTCTGAGGCCTCGTTGGGAAAATAAGTAGTCATAAAGAAGCCAACAGAGAAAAAGGGGTTTCGTTTCTTGGAAAAAAAGTATGACTGAACCGCTTACAGAAATATTTAACACTATTAGTTTTATAGTTAAGTTTTTTAAGTTTGATGGTTTATGGTTACTTTTATGAAAATATTTCATAGGTTTTGATCATTAGGACCACATATGAATGTTTTATTTCAAAGCTTTATTTCTCATTATGAAAGTTCTCATCTCAGATTTGAGACTCTTAAATTTGTCTCCCCCTAGTGCTTACCTTTATACATAGGTGTTTAATATTTCATAAATGAATCTGAACATCATTATTACTGCTATATCTGAGCTCAAACCTCAAAGGAACAAAGTTTTGTTTTTGTAGAGTACTTGACAATCCACAAAACACTAATAAACTGAGTATTGTTTGTCTAGCATAGCATTACTTAACACTAAGCACAGATAAATGGTTATTTACAAAGCTGTTTTAGAGGGCATATTTTTGACACTAAAAGTATAAAAAAGGAAGTTTTGTTACTTCAATATACACTTACAGGTGAACCTTATCAAAGAATATTTAAATACTTAAAAGAGGCAGCCTTGCAAAACAACAGGAGAATACTTAATCCCACCATCTCCCCAGTAACAGTTAAAGATCAATCCTATGAGCTCCCTCACTAACAGGTACCCTGCGGTTCTGTTTTGCACAACTTCTGAAGAAAGCTGAATGGATGGAAAAGAGATGTAAATCTCTCTCTTTCAAAATTGTTTTTTTCAGAATCTGCTTTGACAGAGTTCCCGTGTAAACAGCAGAAGAACTGAGCTACAGCCTCCACCATATCTTGAGGACAGAGTCACATCTCCTATGAGGATCCCTTCTCCAAGAAGAGGCAGGAAACCAAGTCGTGGACTTTGACATCCTTGCAGTTTTTGTTAGCCACTTCCTGCTGTGTTTGTTATCAAGTGACAGCCAGCACTATCTTTTCTCTTCGTTCCCCTCACAATCAGCGAGCCACCTGGCCTCGCTGCTGGCAGCCCCTTCTCTTTCTTTGGGATGTCACGCCACCTCCCTGCTTTCCCTCTCTTCCTCCTCTAAAGGATAACATTAACTTTTTACTTTTATTTACCATGTGAGACATCTCTCCATCGCGCCATGAGCACCTACTAGCATTTCCACCCTAACGACAGGTAGCTTTCCATGACGCCAAAAAACACAAAACACCCTCACTCCAAAGCACCTCCCATGGGTAGACCCCCAAGAGCGCCTGGAAGGCATGAGGCTAATCAACCCCATTCGATTTTACAGGCCAGTCACTGTCCTGCCAGATCAAAAGCATCTCCGGTGGGACGACGGGATGACGCCAGGTCACCCGACCACATTCCTCTCCGCAGCCAAGGCCCCTACCCATGGCCGCACCTACTTCAACAACGCCGCGCTCTGGGCCACGCGGCTGCCCGCGGCCACGAAGTCCTTGGTCGGGCCGCCTCCCTCCCCCAGAGGCGAGGTCCCTCCTCCACCCCGAGGTAGGTCCCTGCGACCCCACCACAGCAGGAAGGGCATCGCAGGGACAGCGCCGAGCGCCGCGAGCCAGGACCCGACTAACCGTTATGCGCGCGGCTCGCGGCGCCGAGCGCGTGCGTGACGCGGCGGGCAGGGGGCGGGGCTACGCTCTAGGCAGCACGCGGCCCGGGCGGCTGGGCTCGCCCGACTGGGTTGAAGGGACTTCGGGTCGCTGCCTTTTAACTCCCGGGGCTGGACACTGCGCACCGGGGGCGGAGTCGGCCCTCCCGGCCGCCGCCCCTTCCCTTAAATGGACGCGCGAACCCCGGTCGCGGGGGCCACAGCAGGGGCCACACAGCCGCGTCCACCGACGTGCTCTCCTGCCGCGCGTCTCCCGGGGACTTGGCAGCGACCTGCACGCGTCCCGACACGAACGTCGGTCTCACCCCTCAGTTTCTGGCAGAGAAAAAGGAAAACCCGCCGGGAGGCCTGACCCTGGGATGTGGGGGGCGACGGGCGCGCCGAGGAGCCGGGAAGCGGCTGAAGAGGAGGACGGGGCAGCATTTGAAGGGACGCGGGGCCGCTCGGACCCGGGAAGGCGCCCCGCGGCCGGCGCCTTAGAGCCCGGGCTGCGGACTCGGACGTGTGTGGATTCCAGTCCGGGCCTGGCGCTTTAGTTCTCTGACCTCGGGGAAGTTACTCAAGCCCTCTGGGCCTGTTTCCTCATCTCTAACGTGGCAGGAGTAGTAGACCCGATTTCGTAGGCCGTTAGGAGGTTCTGAGGAGAGACTGTGGAACTTTGTCACCACAGAGCCTGGCCTGTGGCGTTGGTGAATGGTGGGGATTAAGGACTAGTCGGGAAAGAAGAGCAGGTAAGAGGGTGGGGGAGCGGCCGCCCGGGTAGGCGGTGCGCGTGGAACGTGGAGCCAGGAGGCTGCGGAGAGGCCAGATGTTGATGGACGGTTCGTTGAGGGCATGATAGAATTATAGCTCGCAGCGTTGGGCTGATGACACGCTCGCCTGAATTATCTTGTATCATCCTCACAGCTCTATGAAGTGGGTACTGTTACGAATAGTTTATAAATAAGGGACTTGAGGCTCAGAGAAGTGAAGTGACTTTCCAGACGTTGCAGAGCTAGTAGTGGCCAACATTCGAAGTCAGACTCCAGAGCCTGTTTTTTGTCATAAGAGCCATTATCAGATAACCAAAATGTGTCTGTCGAAGTTTAATCATGAAGTCTCTCTGATGCCCAGGACTTTTGAGAAATAACCAAAAAAAAAGTATGTATCAAGGCCCCTGCTTTCAAAGAGCTTACAAGTTTTGGGGGGAGATTGAGTCAGGGACAAATAAACCAACATTTATTGAGCACTTGCTGCATGCCAGGACCCTGCCCTTCCCCTCATGTCTTCCTCTCTCTCCACCTTCTCCCCCTGGCCCCCCACTTATTAATAATTTTCACAACTACCCTGTATGGTAGGCATTATAGTTTCTATTTTGCAAATGAAGAACCTGAGATTGAAGAGTAAGGATTAGGAAGGGTAGGAAGCATGTCCTAAGAGGTCCCATGTGCTTTAATCTCACCCCTTCTGTTTCACACAACAAAAGTTTTCAGTAACAGTTCAAAATGTTAGAAAACAGTATGAAGTCCATGGCCAAGTACTGCTTATGAACAATAATTGCTTTTTATGTTTGATAAATGCAGAGAAGGGGAAGGCATTTCAGGTCATTATGCCAGCCAGAATTTAGAAAAGTGCTTAAGCATTGTAAGGGTGGCAGCAGCTTTCAGGGTTGATGGTAGAGAGCTAGGGAGATAATAGGAGATTGGTTCAGTGTGTGAATTTGTAAGGGCCCACACTATGGAATGGCCGTGGGAAGAGGTAAAGAAAGTGATTCCCAGGAAAATTCTCAAAGAAGGTCTATAAAGTAGTAGTATTTTGCAGTGGATCAGAATATGGACTCAGGAGCCACACTACCCAGTTTCCAAAACAAGGAGAGTGTTCCATAGGGTTGTTATAGGAATAAAATTAGTGTTTGTAAAGCACTAGGGACAGAGCCGGACACATAGCATGTGCTGAATAAGTATTTGTTAAAAAGCAAATAAATAGAAAATTAAGGAAACAATTCCATTTACATTAGCAAGCAAAAGAATAACATACCTAGGGATATATAATATTTAATCAAGGAGGTTGCAGAGAGCTAAGGCAACTGTACAGTCTGAAGGAACAGTCCCCCCAAAACTATCCTCACTTTATTTTTATTTTATTTATTTATTTATTTTGAGACAGAGTCTCACTCTTATTGCCCCGGCTAGAGTGTCATGGCATCAGCCTAGCTCACGGCAACCTCAAACTCCTGGGCTCAAGTGACCCTACTGCCTCAGCCTCCCAAGTAGCTGGGACTACAGGCATGCGCTGACATGCCTGGCTAATTTTTTCTATATATCTTTAGTTGGCCAATTAATTTTTTTCTATTTATAGTAGAGATAGGGTCTCGCTCTTGCTCAGGCTGGTCTTGAACTCCTGAGCTCAAACGATCTGCCCACCTCAGCTTCCCAGTGTGCTAGGATTACAGGCTTGAGCCACCTCGCCTGGCCTATCCTCACTTTAGATACCAGCAGCAAGTTCAAGGGTCCCCAAGACCATCATTACTTTAGACCAGCTAGCTACAAATTTAGCGATTCTCACAACCGCTCTCCAGCTCAATAATTTGCTAGAAGATGTCACAAAACCAAATGAAAACTATTATACTCTGGTCATGTTCATTATAGGGAAAGGGTACATTAAAATTAGCCAAGGTGTTAGAGTAAGCAGTCAATTAGGTATGAGCAAGGGAGAAGGGAAAGGAAAAGTTAGTCATCAGCTCAGATAGCCCTGGAACAATTTATACTGAGCCAGTTCCAGTTCCTCCAATGAGGTCACATTTTTGTCTTTTGCATGGCCAGTTTTGGTATATCCACCAGGAATGCTGTTGCCTTTGTACACTAATGGCCCACTGCAATTTGGGTAAATAGGGTCAATCCAGAACCACTGGGGATCCCAAACAAGTGTCAAGTGAGTGGAAGTTACACCTAAGTATGCCCTTGTCTGGGTAATCCATAAGGCTTCCCAGAGGAACCCTTGGCTTAGAGTGGAATTGGTGCTGTCAGGGACTTCTGTCCACCAACTGACTCCTGTAAATAGTTTTTTTTTTGGTTTTTTTTTTTCTGAGACAGTTTCACTTTGTTGCCCAGGCTAGAGTGAGTGCCGTGGCATCAGCCTAGCTCACAGCAACCTCAAACTCCTGGGCTCAAGCAATCCTCCTGCCTCAGCCTCCCGAGTAGCTGGGACTACAGGCATGTGCCACCATGCCTGCCTAATTTTTTCTATATATATATTAGTTGGTCAATTAATTTCTTTCTATTTATAGTACAGACGGGGTCTTGCTCTTGCTCAGGCTAGTTTCGAACTCCTGACCTCGAGCAATCTGCCCACTTCGGCCTCCCAGAGTGCTAGGATTACAGGCGTGAGCCACCGCGCCCGGCCCATAAATAGTTCTTTAAGGATAATGTCAATGTGGTTGGTGCTAGATAAGGGCATCCAGCCACAAGCATTGGGCTGGTTGTCATTCTGGCAGCTTATGGTGTGGCAATTTACACAAGAGGTAGCTAGGTTTCTTCCATCATACCCAGGCAATTGCCTGAGCTTGTCATCACCAATATATCTATATTATAAAATATTCTATTTGATTAGAACCCCTCAGTAATCATCCTGAGGCATGATGGGTAAATATTCCTGAAGGGCATCACATTTGATGAGAGCCTTATAATAGAGATACCCTGAAAAGGGAGAACCTCTGAGAATATTCACTGGCCTTCATTTCATCCTGATCTATGTCATACCAAACGATGTTGGTTCTATCAACAGGGAAATTGGTGAGGTTTGCAGGGAATCAGGACAAGTTTTCAGGTTTGAAGAGAGAAGGAGTGCAGAGCAGGCAAATAGAGGAAATTATGGGAAGGAAGGTGAGCAGGTAAAACATTTTTTAAATTTTAACAAGGAAATTCATAACCATTTAGAATGTTATACCAAGGGAGATCCATAAAATCCCAAACAACTTCTTTAGGGTCTTGGTTAAGGCATCAGAGTTTTCTATAATATATCCTATAGCAAGTTAGGCAAAAATGAGAGTTATTTCAGGGTTCATGACTGGCCTGGTCTAATGTCTCTGGAAAATGTCTGCTTCAGTTGTCTCTTTGGTTGTTGCTTTGGAGACTGGCTGAGCCTCAGATGTTTTTCCAAAATGATAGGTGTCAGAGACTGGTTTAGAGGTCCAGGTATGGTCAGGAATGTGGTCAGTCAGGTCTTTGTTTTAGGTGTGAGAAGTGAATCCAAGAAGCAAGTCCCTTTAATTTTGCAGCACAAAAGTTAGTTAAAAGTACCTGGTAAGGTCCTTCCAGTGGGGTTGTAAGGAGTCCTTTGGTTGGTGCATTTTCTAATAAAGTCACCTGGCTGTAATCCGTGATCCTTGCAGTCTTTGGCCCCTGGGAGCTCACTGTGGAAAGAATCTGGACCAGCTTTGTATTATTTATTAAAAGTTTTAAGTAGTCCTTGACAATAATGTAGTATTTCCCCAGTGAGTAAGGCTGGCTTGTATAAGCCTTCATCCAGCCTCATAGGTCTTCTTGTTATCATTTCATAAGGTGATAGTGTTTTCCTAAAGGAGTGGATCTAAGGTCAAACAAGGCCAGTGGGAGGGCTTTTGGCCAAGGGAGGTTAAAAACCTCGGTTAACTAATTTTTTTTGTGCCATTTGTACATTCAACCAACCCAGAGGACTGGGGAGGCTAGGCATAATGAAAATGTATTATGGACCAGATTCTGCAAATGGATTGAATAACTTGTCCAGTAAAGTGAGTCTCACAATCACTCTGTTACTCAGAAGGGATTCCCCAAATTGGAATGATTCTTTAACAATATTTTGCCTATGCTAAGGCAGTCACCCTCTGACAAGGAAATACTTCTACCCAGTGAGAAAACATGCAAACCAAGACCAATACATATTTATAATTTTGAGATGGCAGTATGTGGATAAAATCCAATTGCCATACTTCAAATGGTTCAAATGCACAGAAAAATGACTTTATAAGGGCTTTCCAGGGGTATATTTTGGGTATATAGTACATCAAGAGTATACCTTTTGGGCTATTATAGGGGATGGTTTCCAGAAATGTTTTCCCCAATGATATCATTTTCTCAGGGGCCCGATGAGTCATTTGATGAATGAACTGAAGGAGAAGTAATTGTGCACCTAAGGGAACTGTGGGTTTCTTGTTAGGACCTAGCCACAATTCTCTATTTGGGTCAAATACACTTCCCTTTTGGTGCCAGATTTGTTTTTCTTGAGGGGTTGGTATCTGTTGTATTGTGAAAGAATGTTAGGATAATGGCAGGACAGAAGGTACATTCTCCTATAGGACAGGCCATCTTTCCTTGAATAGCATTCTTTGCTGCAGCATAAGCTAAATTATTTCCCTTAGCTTCTTCAGTGTTAACTTTTGAATGCCCAGGAATTTTTATGATAGGAGTTTCCTGTAAATCTGCCCTAGGGGAGAGTAAGATATCAGTTAGTAGACTGCAGTCTCACCTGGAAGAGGGAGTGGGGTAGGAGGGTTATGTTCAAAGTGATATTGGGGCAGAAAGCAAGAACACCTCATAGGTGAGTCAGCTGACAGAAGGTGTTGAGTGTAGTGAGAATTTAAGAGGGATTCCATAGAATGGGGGGCGGGGGGCATAAATGGTTAGTGGGGACCCCAGGACAAATTCTTTAACATTCTTACATAAAATGGCCACAGCTGATATAGCCCTTATATGGGGGTGGGGCGGGGATATCCTCTTGCTACTGGATCTGTTGGCTGAAATAACCAATTGGCTTGTGATTGTCACCATGTTTTTGAGTTAATACTCCTAGAGCATTTCCATTTATGTCATGTATAAAGAGTTAATACTCCTAGAGCATTTCCAATTAGGTCATGTATAGTTGGGATGGCCTAAAGCAGATACCTGGGTGAGAGCCTGTTATAAATCTTCTATGTGTTGTTTTTCCCTTTCTTCCCAGCGGATTAGGTCTGGTTGGGTCTGTTTTAGTTTTGGTATAAAGGTCTGAGCCATTAATGAGTAATTTGGAATACAGTTTCTGCAATAGCCTGTTAACCCTAAGAACCCTCTTAATTGTCTTTTCATTTGGGGCAAAGGAAAGGTCATGAGGGAAGAGATTCTCTCAGGGTTTTTTAGTAGTCCTCTGAGGGAAATCATGTGTCCTAAGTATTTAAGGGAGAGAAAATTGTAATTTATCTCTGGATACTTTGTGTCCCTTCAAAGCAAGCTGTTGCAGCAGATATACAGATATACAGTGTCTTCTCTGCATTCTGTCAGGGAAAATGAACACAATAACAAATCATCCACATGAATTAGGGTGAATCTATTTGGGAATATCATATCATCTAAATCTGCTTTTAGTATTTGAGAAAAATAAGTAGGAATCTCAGAATAACCCTGGGGCAAAACTGTCCAGTACATTGGTGAGCCAAGTGAAAACAAAAAGATAGTGGTTATTTTGCTTTACTGGTATGCTGAAGAAAGCATTGCATAAATCAATGACAGAGAAGTGACTGGCAGTGATAGGAATATTGGACAGCAAGATCTGGGTGTTAAGGACAACAGGATACCTACAAATTATATTTTATTTATGGCTCTTAGGTCCTTAACAAACCTCAAACCTTTTTCATTTGGCTTTTTGACTGGAAGGATTGATGTATTGCAAGGGCTAGTGCAGGGTATTATGAGTCTGTTATTTAAGTAGTCCTAAATGGTTTGATTCCTAGTAAGGCTTCAGGTCTTACTTTAGGAAAACTCATATGGAAGCTTACTGTTTGAGGGTATTGCTTAATGTTTGGCAGGGGTTTAGACTTATTTATGGTTATCTCTATAGAAACTGCTGACTTAATTCTTCCAATATCCATGGTCGAACTTGTCCATAAAGAATCTGATATTTTGGGGCCGGGCGTGGTGGCTCACACCTGTAATCCTAGCACTCTGGGAGGCCGAGGCAGGCAGATCGCTCAAGGTCAAGAGTTTGAAACCAGCCTGAGCAAGAGCAGGACCCCGTCTCTACTAAAAATAGAAAGAAATTAATTGACCAACTAAAAAATATAAATACAAAAAAATTAGCCAGGCATGGTGGTACATGCCTGTAGTCCCAGCTACTCAGGAGGCTGAGGCAGTAGGATCACTTGAGCCCAGGAGTTTGAGGTTGCTGTGAGCTAGGCTGACGCCATAGCACTCACTCTAGCCTGGGCAACAAAGTGAGACTCTGTCTCAAAAAAAAGAGAAAAGAATCTGATATTTTAGATAAGAAAGGCTCTAACTCCCCCTGTTCAAATCCTTGATTAACTTTAGTAAGCATAACATTACATGTTGGCTTTTATAATTCTTCTGTGTGTCCCATGTTGCAAATCATTTCTCCTTTCTGTGAAAATAAGATGTGGGCATTATGGGTCTCTAGGAAATCCCATCCCAGCAGATATAGAGGGGTGCAGAGATCATCCAGCATCTCTACTACCAGTTTTATGGCGGTACAACAAAGACTGCTCCAGACTACACTCTCATGCTGAAAGAGGAGGAAAGAGTCTTCATTTCAGAGCTCTCGTACCTCTCCAAACCTCTGTATTTATTGCAGAGAAAGGCATTCAAGGTCAAATCAAAGAACATACAGAGAGAATGTTCAGAAAGAACATATACATAAAAATCTCTGGTGCCAGTGAGCACATTATTCTAAAGAAATCTATTAGTGATATGCAACATATCCATATTTATCTTGGGATTCCTTGTGACTCCATAAGGCTGGGACCCAACATCAGTCACACTCCCTATGCATTCCAAAGCCTGCTGAATGCAGCTGGCTGATAAGCATTCATATCCCAAGTCCTGTTTGCAGGACTGCCAGATTTCCACCTTTCTCATAGTCAGGACTTTATGCCTTTTCTAACATCCTCTACATCTCCCCTTTTCTTAATATGATCAGATTGTTCTTGATGATAGCTATCGAAGGCCACATAAAGCATCCAGCTTCTACTTGTTTACAGCCGTGCATTGAGTCATAGAAATCAATTGTTTGCAGATTGCTAGAAACAGAAAACAAAAGAATATGATAATTCCAGCCATGACCTAAATTCTAATATTAAGTCCTGTAAACCATTGTTTGAGGCCTAACTAAGTAAAGCTATCTTGTAGCTTTTGTAAAGTAACTGTTTGTAAATTTGAATGGAGTTGTTGTATTTGACTTTGTAGTTGATTTTCCAATTGTAGTACTTGAGATTTTAAATATGTTAGAGACTAAGACCCTCAACACCCCAATGACTTGTCCTACGCACGGGCCTCGCCCTAGAAAAATTCCTAGGACATAAACAGCACCCCACCCTCCAGCTATAGCTCCGAGAAGAATGCATGAGAAGAATGCATCCCATGACGTGCTGACCATGGAATTCTCCAGGGTGTGCTAACTGCAATTGTTCCCGACCACCTGCCAGGTTGGGGTTGGGTAACCAGACACAAACAACCTCGATAAGATACTGATTGGGGCTGATTAGCCCAAACTCGAGCCTCATCATCCCCCCACTCTATTTTTCTGTTCATACTTCCTTGTTTCTGTATGATTATAAAACCAGCAGAAAATCTAAGTAAAGTAGACCTTGACAACCATTTGCTTGGTCTCGTTCCTTTCTCTCGCCCATCTCTTTCAGGCACGGTCCCCCTCGCCCCCCTGCGAGTAACAGAAGGTCCCGCGGGCCAGGACATAAATGAGATTTGAAGGCCCCGTAAAGATTAGATTTTACCATGTTCCAAGGATAAGTGGATTTGTTATATGGTAAGGGTGTAATGCACTGTGTTCAATATTCCCAATCACATTGTAGGCCTTGACAAGTAATAAATGCTTATTGTTGGTCTCCAACCACTATAGCCACTTCAAGTGCTTATAGTCTAGCCAGTATGCCTTTATCAATTTCAGTTTCTTCTTGTGTTTGATGTGTAATGTTTACTAGAACTACTTCCACTATGGCTGCTGTATGTATTGACTCAGTAAGAGATACAGCAGCCACCATTGCAATAGCAAGGATAATAATAGCTGAAACTGAGAAAGCAGTAAGAGTAGCCAGGAAGCCTTTGGGTCTAATTTTTGTTAAGGCAGATTGTAAGACCTGTAAGGAAGATTCTCCTTGCCGTGTCCTTGTAAAATTAACAGGAACTCAAGCTTGTGCTTGTCTTTTTACTATAAATATATAAGTGATATTAAGATTAGTAACATTTTGCAGCCTGGTGTGGTGGCTCACTCCTGTAATCCTAGCACTCTGGGAGGCCAAAGTGGGCAGATTGCTCGAGGTCAGGAGTTTGAAACCAGCCTGAGCAAGAGCAAGACCCTGTCTCTACTATAAATAGAAAGAAATTAATTGGCCAGCTAATATATATATAGAAAAAATTAACCGGGCATGGTGGCGCATGCCTGTAGTCCCAGCTACTTGGGAGGCTGAGGCAGGAGGATTGCTTGAGCCCAGGAGTTTGAGGTTGCTGTGAGCCAGGCTGATGCCACAGCATTCACTCTAGCCTGGGCAACAAAGTGAGAGTCTGTCTCAAAAAACAAAAAAATATGATTAGTAACATTTTGCAAAGTGATACAGGAACTATACCAAGAAGGACTCTCACAGGAAATATTATAATAAATATTAAGTTGAGTTATATTAGGAGGTTTTTGTTCCAAAAAGAAAACATAAGGGTGAGTGGTATATATCATTACTGAATCACTGACATTATTGTTTAAAGATAGTATATAGGTACCAGTGCAGTTAGTATAATTGCCATGGAATAATACATGATTTAAAAATGGCAATAGCATTCTTCATATTTTAGGATGGATAGGACTCATATGAATGCCGTCCGTGAGTTGAAGATAGGACCCGATAATCCATGTTCACTCCAAGTAATGGAATAATTAGATGGACTGCCAAATTCCAGTTCTTTACCTGAAGAATGTAGTTTCCCATGGGGACCCCAATCCCATAAAGTTCCATCATTAAACACAGTTAATCCTCTGGGATATTCTCCTGTACATGGGACCCAGTGTACTGAATAAAATTTGTATCTCCAATCTCTTTTTGGTCTGCAAATGGGCAAGTGAGGAGTAAAAGTTGTAACATAGATATTTATGGCTGTATTTACAGTTAAAGCAGAGATAAAAGGCTAAATTAGCTGTATTGTTGCCACTCTTAGGCTGATAATATAAATATTCTTGAGGAATAATTTGTATACAACCCTCAACATTTGGTAAGGTGGAAAAACAAATAGTAGGGTCGCTGGCAGTAAATAGTATGGAATCATTATTATGTAACCATTCAGTTATGTGACGTTAATGGTCCTGATAGTGGTAGCCAAACACCACCAGTCCACCCTGTGTCATTAGAAGACAAAGGAGGACCAACATCCCACCATGTAAGCACATGAAATAAAGGTGAGTTTAATAAATGACTCCAATAATCTATGGCACCTGCTGAAGACAGCAATAACCATCCTAGAAGGAGTAGCAACCATCGTCCTATCTGTTCAGAAGCCTAGCCTATGATGGCCAAATATGCCAAAAATATCTATTTTCTGCTGTCGGGGCAGCCCCCGCCTTTCTAATTATTGTTACCGTCTTTTGATCAAGCCTCTTCAATTGTCCCAGGTCACATCAGGAGCTTGTCTCGTCCTGGTCAATGTTGTCCTTTGTTACTCCAGGATCAGATTCATCATCTGTGGGATAGGGTTGTCTGGTGTTTTCCAGCTCATGGTATAGTTTCACCCTTTTTGTAGGGACCCACTCTGGACCTGTTTCTCGAGAGACACAAACTGCACCTCTGTTCCATGTCAATATACGAAAAGGTCCTTGCCATAAATTATTAATCCATCTTTAACCAACACTTTCTTTTGATTTAATTGATTAGAATTATGTTTTCTCAATCTACGATCCATAGCAGTATAGCCCTCATCTCCAATATTAAGAAAATTTAAAGTAAATAAAGCTTTAGCTATTTGTTCTCTAGGTGATAGTCCCATACTCCCCTTTTTTGTTTTAATAGATAAGTTTTTAAGGTATGGTGTGCATGTTCTACTAGAGCTTGTCTGGAAGAATTGTAGGGTATACCTGTGATACGTTTAATTTTAAAATTTTGAAGGGTAGAATTATATTTTTTCAATAAATAGCAAGGGCCATTGTCCATTTTGATAATTTTGGTTAATCCTAAACCTGAGTGTTTCCAATAAATGTTGGATAGCATGTCGGCTAGTTTCCCCTGACAAGGGCATGGCAGGAATGAAGCCTGAATGTATATCAATTAGTAACATGTATGTATTTGAGACATCCAAAATAAGGTCTTCGTGAGTTTGTTCCAGGACCCATTGTTATAGGAAACAAAGAGAATTGTTGACAATCAGGACAAGGTTTTTTTTGGTTTTTTTTTTTTGAGACAGAGTCTCAGTTTGTTGCCTAGCCTAGAGCGCCACGGTGTCAGCATAGCTCACAGCAACCTCAAACTCCTGGGCTCAAGCCATCCTACTGCCTTAGCCTCCCAAGTAGCTGGGACTACAGGTATGTGCCACCATGACCAGCTAATTTTTTCTCTATATATTAGTTTGCCAATTAATTTCTTTCTATTTTTAGTAGAGACGGGGTCTCACTCTTGCTCAGGCTGGTTTCGAACTCCTGACCTTGAGTGATCTGCCCCCCTCGGCCTCCCAGAGTGCTAGGATTACAGGTGTGAGCCACTGCACCCAGCCCAGGACAAGTTTTAACAATAAGTTTTGCTTGAGCTACAGCAATGGGATAAAGTTTTTTCAGTATCTTAGCATTTTGATGAAAGAAGTCATGATCTAAGTGTACCTGCTGAAAGGCTGTTGTATCTTGGGCAAGGAGACATAATTGGTTAGATACAATATTGTTTGTTTGTTTGTTTCTTTTGGGCAGCTCCGTGAACCAGAATGGGTTTAGAAAGACTCCCTAGATACAATATTGTCTACAAAATTATTGTCATCTGTAAGTGGCCCAGGTAAGGAGGTATGTGTAATAAAAATCGGATGACATCACTGAGAAAATACAGCATGTAAATTAATAAATAATTGTAATAAAGTTCTGTTAGGTATGTCCTTAATGAAGGAAATAACCAAGGTTTTGTAGAGCATGTACAGCATACTGAGAATCACTGATGATATTGATAGGGATGTTAGGAAAGGTATTTAATGCTAGTATTAATGCTCCAATTTCAGCTTGTTGAGTGGATTGGAAACCTTTCTATTTTTTTTTTTTTTTTTTTTGAGACAGAGTCTCGCTTTGTTGCCCAGGCTAGAGTGAGTGCCGTGGCGTCCTAGCTCACAGCAACCTCAAACTCCTGGGCTCGAGTGATCCTTCTGCCTCAGCCTCCCGGGTAGCTGGGACTACAGGCATGCGCCACCATGCCCGGCTAATTTTATATATATATATCAGTTGGCCAATTAATTTCTTTCTATTTATAGTAGAGACGGGGTCTCGCTCTTGCTCAGGCTGGTTTTGAACTCCTGACCTTGAGCAATCCGCCCGCCTCGGCCTCCCAAGAGCTAGGATTACAGGCGTGAGCCACAGCGCCCGGCCGAAACCTTTCTTATAAAAATTAATTTCATTTGGTATCTTTCCAAGCTATGGCAGCTTTCTTTTAACTGTTCTTGAATGAGTTCCTTGAGATGTGAAAGTTTTTCAGCTTTAATGGGCCACTGCTCAATCCATATCAGTTTATTTGTTTTCCACTATAGTTGTAAAGGCTGGATTAAAGCAGTGGCCTCTCCTAAAATGGGGAAATAGAAAGTTGTAGTCCCCATTGTTTGAGTAAATTTCTTCCCCATAAGGAGAAGGGAATACCCATAACAAAAGGTTGAATATTGGCCTATTTATCTTCTGGCCCTTCACATGTAAGATGAAAGGCATTTAAATTGGGTGTTTGAAAACCTCTGACATCTTGAACCATGACAGGGGCTTTAATTATAGGCCATTCAATAGGCCAGTGTTGAGAAGCTATAATAGATAAATCTGCTCCTGTATCTATAATTCCATGAAACTGTTTTCCTTTAATTGTGACTATTAATTGAGGCCTTTACATAGTTACTGGAGCAGGTCAAAAGGCAATAGAACTGGAATGACCAAATTTCTCATTGTTTCTTTGTTTATTTTGATCATTTCCCTGAAGGTAGGGAATTAAAAGGAGTTGGGCTCTTCATGTTCCTGCTGGTAAAATATGAAGGCCTACAGCTTTTACCATTATTTTGATTTCTCCATGATAATTGGAGTCAATTACTCCAGGTAAAACTTGTATTCCTTTTAAAGTCCAACTAGATCTTCCTAATAACAGCCCAAAAAATCCTTTTGGGAGTGGCCCCAAAATTCCTGTGACAATAGGTACACCTTTTCTTCTTCCTTAAGAACTATCTCCTCTATTGTTGAGAGGTCCAACCCTGCACTACTGGTTATTATGGCAGAGAGGTCTGCAATGGTATTTCATTGACCAGGGCTAGAGGAGCCTAACTGGCCAATGCCCTCCAGACATTTTTTGGGGTGCTGCAGGGAGCACCCCCCCTTCAAGTTTCCCTGTATGGGGTTACCATCCTTATCAAATTTAGATCAGCACTGATTAGCTCAATGTTTGCCCTTTCCACACTTCAGACGGGTTTTAAAAGGCTGTTTTTCTTTCCCAAAATTATTCCTTTTACTATTGTTCCATGATTGTTTACAATATTTTGCTAAATGGTCAGATTTTCCACAATCATAGCAAGCACTACCTTGCATCATGCCGGCAAAGGTTTGAGCTAAATGAGTAGTAGTACCCACATGTTGACAGGCCTTAATAAAAGCTCCTACATCTGAGGAGGAGGTATGAATGGGAGCTAATGCTGTTTGACAGTCCTTATTAGCATTTTTATAAGCTAATTAGGAAAAGCTTGGCGGTGTCCTGGTTAGGCACTTGTCTTTCCACAGCTGTTTGCAGTTTATTGATAAAATCTGTATAAGGTTCAGTAGCACCTTGTCTTATAGTCACAAATGATCCCTGTGTTTGACTAATAGGGATACGTTTCCATGTTTGAATGGCTAAGACTGAACACTGAACAAATAGTCTAGCATCAGCCTGAGCTTGAGCTTGAACTGTAGCATAGGCACCACTCCCTTGTAACATTTTGATAGTAATTGGTATTCCATTATCTAAATTTTGTAAGGATTGTTGAATAGCTAAGTCATTATATTCCGTAAGCAATACTGTATATTCTGCTGATGAAACTAGGACACGAACTAATGTTTTCCAGTCAAAAGGAGTCATTTCATGACTATTTCCCAATGCCTTAACCATACCAGTGGTAAATGGAGATTGAGAGCCATTATCACGGATACTCTTTTTTAGCTCCTTAAACACAGTAAAGGGAAGAGTTTCATATTGCCTCCTATTATTTCTTACCACAACAGGGAATACAGCCATAAAGGTGTCAGGGTCTCCTAATTTTAACCCTTCCTTTAGACAGTCCTCATCAAGGAGGGTTGTGCCTGGGAATTAGTTTCTGAAAATACTTTAGGTGGGAGTGGGTTCCATGGAGGTGGTTCACGATAAGTACCTCCTGACAGTGGCACAGGAGGGTGGAGGAGGAGGGTAAGCCATAGGGACAGGTGGCTGTGTTTCATCCTGCTCTTTAATGGCTATGG
The DNA here is from genome assembly GCF_040939455.1 of Microcebus murinus. Lineage (NCBI taxonomy): Eukaryota > Metazoa > Chordata > Mammalia > Primates > Cheirogaleidae > Microcebus > Microcebus murinus. The sequence goes on from NC_134105.1 coordinate 91,303,373, forward strand.
AAATGGCAATTCCTTTTCATCTGACTCATCAGAATCAAAAGACAGTAAAAGGCTCCAGTTTATCAATAGGCTCCCCTGCTTCTTCATGAGGTGCACCCTCCACTTTAGCTAAAAGGGAGCGATCTGGATCTTTACGATCTGTAATGTATAATGGATAAAGAGCATTAGGTACTAAGTTCCAGGTTGTTAGTACAGTAACATTAGTCATAAGACCCTGTTCAAATCATTTCTTTAAAACTCGTCCTACCTGTTCCCAGAGCTCAAGATCGAGAGTGCCGGCATCTGGAAACCAAGGACAATGTTCACAAACCAAAAGTAATCATTGTAATGCCCTTGGTTCCATTGTACACTGAATTGCTTTTAATAATTGTTGTAGAGTCTTAAAGTATAATTTCTGCTCTTTAGTGAGTTCCTGACCCATGATTCACAATTAAATAATAAAATCCCCCTCTAGTATTACACATGTTGGCCCCTTCCTCTTATAGAGTTAGAACTATCTCTTACCAGGATTCCCTGTTAGTCCATGGAAACTTCTCCACACGTGAGTTGGCCGCATCACGTCGGGGTTACCAATTGTAGAGATCATCCAGAGTCTCTACCAGTGTTACGGCGCAATGAAGAATGCTCCAGACCACTCTCAGGCTGAAGGAGGAGGAGAGACTCTTTTTGTTTCAAACAGCTCTTGTACCTCTCCAACCTCTGTATTTCTGCAGAGAAAGGCATTCAAGGTCAAATCAAAGAACATACAGAGAGAATGTTCGGAAAGAACATATACGTGAAAATCTCTGGTGCCAATGAGCACATTATTCTAAAAAAATCTATTAGTGATATGCAACATATCCATATTTATCTCGGGATTCCTTGTGATTCCATAAGGCTGTAAAGAAAAGGGCAGGGGCCCAAAATCAGTCACACTCCCTATGCATTCCAAAGCCTGCTGAATGCAGCTGGCTGATAAACATTTATCCAAGTCCTGTTTGCAGGACTTCCAGATTTCCACCTTTCTCATAGTCCCTTTACTAATATCCTTTTCTAATATCCTCTACAGGGTGACACTACTATAAGGAAAATGGTTTGTGCCTTGGTCAATTGTAGGTTAAAAAAAAAAAAAAGGAAACATGCTGCCATATAAGTCCTCCTAATTGAAATTGGAGGGGATTAGATTTAAAACCTGTAATTGAGGAGTTCAAAATTCCTACCATTTGAACTTCTGCTTTTCTCTGAGGGAGAGGGTTTTTAATCAAGGTAGGGTTGAGGATTGACAGTATAGCACCAGTGTCTACAAGGGCTCTGCTATTTTCCCCATTTGTGGATATTTCTATTTCCCCTAAGATATTTGTTAGAAGTAGAGGGCAAACCCTCTCTATTCCCTCAGAGCATCCCTATTCTGATTTTACAGTTCTGGTGCCTTTCTCTGGGGCCTTCAGCCCCCTTTGTGCAAGCATTCATTTAAGTTTCTTGCAATCCTTTTTAAGATGTCCTTTCTTTTTACAATAGTAGCAAATTGCTTCCTCCTTGGTTTGTGATCTGCGTGTGTGTGTGTGTGTGTGTGTGTGTGTGTGTGGAGGGGGGGGCGGGAACAGAAGCCTTGTGACCTTCCAACTTGGTTACTAAGTTGCGTAGTTTTGCTTCTTAGTGATCATTTGTGACAATTTGTCAGCTAAAGTGACTGGATTGCTAGTAGGCAGAGAAGCCCCAGCCACATTATTTCTCTTTATCAAGGTCACTAATTCATCATCTAAGCCTTGCACAAATCCAGAATTTAGTAAAGTGTCACTTTTTACCATGCTCAAAGTTTTCAAGAGGTATCCCTAAAATGTTGTTTGAATGTGTTTTCAAACCTGATATAAAAAACAGGTATGGTTTCATTTGGGCATGTTTTACGTTGTTATACCTTTGCCTAGTCTAGAACTTTGGAGGGTATCTGTTGTAGTTCTCAAAGAGGTGGTTGCGAAGCTCCCTGCATTTTTCTCTCCCCCGTTTGCATTTATTTTGTCAAAATCTTCTAAAGGCTACTTCCAATATGCTACCCTAAACCATTCTTTGGCTTTGTTTTTGAGGACCAGTAATTCAGTTAGCTGGCATAGGTTGGAAAACCCTGGATCATAGGTTTTAAATGAAATTTTTTGGCAAACCCAAGGGAGTCTCGAGTTGGGTGGGGGAATCTAGATACCAGGGCTCTTAACTCTGATTTGGTCCAGGGTGTATGCAATATGTTTAAATCTCCTGTCCCAGTGGGTTTTATTCTATAAGGAGCAACTACTATTTTTTCTCCTCCTCTAGCTATTTCTGATCCTTTTGTGGTTTGAGGTGAGGGAATAGGGGAAGGAGGAGGTGGAAAAATGAAATTGTCTGCACAAGGAAATTCAGAGAGAAAGTTAGGAAGAGCAGAGGGTTAGGAAAAGCAAAAGGAGAGAGTTTTTGGTGCCTTCCTGATTTCAGAAATAGCTTCTGCTAGTTTTTTAATTCCAACAGTCTCAAATATTTTCTCATTAACTTCCTGGAGGGAGGCAAGTTTATCATTTCCTCTTTTGGATGATTCCAAGTGCCAGCTATAGTATGACCTCCATTCATTTTCCTTGCTTCAGGAGCCTAATTTCTCTAGTTTAGTACACAGAAAAACCAAGTTGGGAATATTGAAAGTTCCCCATTTTGGAAACCTCAGACCTAGATGATCCTTAGTAAGATCTTTCCATTCACACAAATACTTGCAAGTAGAGGCGCCATAATTATCAAACATAAAACCAGCTGGGGTGCCTGAAGGGGGTCATTTTCCTTGCCTTTCCTCATTTTTTATGGGATTTATTTCCCATTTTTCTTTAGAAGAAGGAACCAAACTACAGGGTTTAGTGTAATGGATCAGAGTGTGCTGATTGTGTGTGGAACTCCACAGTGTTTCACCACTGAGTTTTTCCCACCCTGTTATATGTCTCAGATTCTCTCTTTGGGGAAGTCTACCACCTCCAAGAGGACTCAAAACACCAAGTGATCGGCTCTTATATGCATTTTCTGGATGACCCTTCTTTTAATTATTTTTATTGTGGGGTTCCCTATAGGGCCACATCATGCCATGGGAAATCTTCCCAGGCATTCCCACTCAGGCCCCTGATCACCCAGGGGTGCCTTTTGGCTAGGAGGAGTAATGGCCTTTCTCTTTGAAGCTGAGGAACCTGGTCTCTCATTTATCTACAACAAGCACAGTTAGTCCCTTACACAACTATACAGACAAGCCAATTGAGATTAATTTTGATTAATCTTCTAATGGCAACAGAAAAATCCTTTTAGAATGCACATCCAAGTCAAATTAGGACCCAAAACCTCATTATACCATGGTTATGATAAATTAGCATTGTGGTTTTGACCTCCCTTGAGGGGAAAACAGGGGAACTATAGGTAAGAACCAAGATGGCTGACAGGAACATTGACCAAATAAGGAAGGGACCTAAACAAAAGACCAAAGTTGGACAGAATGAACACTTACTGCCCAACCTTCTTTGACTTTAAAGAATAAAAACAGCAACCACTTGGGTTTCGGGTCAGTTGCTCCTTTCAAGACTTCCCTCTTAGCCAGGTGCGGTGGCTCACGCCTGTAATCCTAGCATTCTGGGAGGCCGAGGTCGGCGCAAGGTCAGGAGTTCGAAACCAGCCTGAGCAAGAGCAAGACCCCGTCTCTACTAAAAATAGAAACAAATTAATTGGCCAACTAATATATATAGAAAAAATTAGCTGGACATGGTGGCACATGCCTGTAGTCCCAGCTACTCAAGAGGCTGAGGCAGCAGGATTGCTTGAGCCCAGGAATTTGAGGTTGCTGTGAGCTAGGCTGACGCCATGGCACTCACTCTAGCCTGGGCAACAAAGCGAGACTCTTGTCTCCAAAAAAAAAAAAAAAGACTTCCCTCTCTCCTTCTTGAGAGTGCACTTTCACTTTTACACAACCTTTCCTAAGCCTGCCTGCTTTCACTCAATAAACTTGCCACTGTCACTTGGTTGTATGCATGCCCTGAAATTCCTTTCCACATGTTAGCAAGGACCTTTACACTAGTGACAAAGGAAAGAGTAGTGTAGGGAAAAATGCAAAACCTCTAGTCATTCTCTGTTCTCCATGGATTCCTGATAGCAATACCTCCTCCAGGCTATGATGTGTGACAATGCTCAAAGAGTATTGCCAACCAGGGAAGCTCACTGGAGCTCTGGTGTCCAGAGACTTTATTTAGGCTTTGCTGGGTAGGCATGATTAATGGAATCATTGCCCACTTGGTTGAACTCATTCTCTAGCCCCACTCCCCTCTCTGAAGGTTAGAATGTTATCAAGTGGCTCAAGGCCCCAACCTTCTAATTACATGATTAGTCTTTCTGGCATTGCCAGTCCCCACCATAGTCATTGTATTACATTAATTCACAAGAGGCCCACTGTGAATTTACCTCCTTAGTATAAACTGTCAACTGTAGTCTGAGGGGCCTACCATGAATTACAAACACACTCCTATCACTTGGGAAATTTTAAGAGTCACTTCCTGGAATCTGGGACAAAGGCCAAATTCCTTTCTACACAAAGCAGAAAGGCTTATACACTGAAAACTATAAAACATTGCTGAAAGAAATAGAAGAATTTCTAAATAAATAGAAAGACATCTCATATTCATGGGTTGGAAGATAATCATTAAAATAGCAATACTGCCCAGAGTGATCCTACAGATTCAGTGCAATCCCTATTAAAATTCCAATGGCTTTCTTTGCAAAAGTGGAAAAGCTGGCTTTCTAATTCATATGGAATTGTAAGGGGCCCAAATTAGTCAAAACAGTATTGAAAAAGAAAAACAAAATTGGAAAAATCACACTTTCCAATATCAAAACCTACTGTAAACCTACAGTGATCAAAACAGTGTGCTACAGACATAAGTACAGACATATAGACTAACAGAATAGAATTGAGACTCCTGAAGTAAACCCATATATCTATGGCAAATTGATTTTTGAAAAGACTGCTGAGACCATTCAATGGAAAATGTCTTTCCAACAAATGATAGTGGGACAACCAGATATCCATATGCAAAATAATAAAGTTCTACAAATTTAACTCATAATCAAAAACAAAAGAGCTAAACTATAAAACTCTCAACATAGGGATAAATCTTTATAATCTCAGAATTGACAATGGAGTCTTAAACATCAAGAGGAGCAACAAAAGAAAAAATAGATAAATTGAACTTTATCAAGATTAAAAGCTTTTGTTCATCAAAAGATATAGTCAGCACTATAAAAAGACAAACTACAGAATGGGACAAAATATTTGCAAATCATGTATCTAATAGGAGTCTAATATGCATAATATATAAAGAACTGATAACAAAAAGACAATTCAATTTAAAAACTTTGGCAAAGGGACTTGAATGGACATTTTTCCAAAGAACATTTATGAATACCCAATAAGTGCATGAAAAGATGGTCAAAATCATTAGTTATTAGAGAAATGCAAATCAAAGCCACAATGAGATGCCACTTCATACCCACTAGTATGACTACAAAACAATTCTTTTAAAAGGGAAAAAACAAGTATTGGTAAGAATGTGGAAAAATTTGAAACCTCATGCATTGCCGATAAGGGTATAAAATGGTGCAGCTGCTAGGGAAAACAGTTTTCGGGTTCCTCAGAAAGTTACAGAATTGGCATATAACCCAGCAATTCTACTACTAGGTATCCAAAAGAAAACAGATATTCAAACAAATACTTGTATGGGAATTTTCTTGGCACTATTCTCAACAGCCAAAAGTTGGAAACAATCCAAATGTCCATCAATAGATGCATGGATAAACAAATATATTATTCATCCATAGAAAGAAATGAAGTACTAATAAATACTACAACGTAGATGAGCCTTGAAAATATATTAAGTGGAAGTGACCTCTAGAAGCTAGAAAAGTCAAGAAAACAGATTCTGTCCTTAGAGCCCCTAGAAAGGAACACAGACTTCTTGACACCTTAATTTTAGCCTAGTGAGGCCTGTGTAGGACTTCTGACTACAGGACTGTACGATAAATTAGTGTTGTGATAATATAAACCATGAAATTTGTGGTAATTTGTTATAGCAGTGATAGAAAACTAATACAGCCAGCATAGATGTGCATACTTCAGGCTCCCACAAAACCTGTATCTTTCACTGATAGGGAGTATTGTTATGAAGAGTTCAGGCTTTCCAGCTGGAAGACCTTGTCCTATAACTTAATAGCTGTGTTACTGTGGGCAAGTCACTGAACTCTTACAGGCTTTAGTTTCTTCACTAGGATCATTGGAGATAATACCTACAAAACTGATCTGTTGTGACATTTAAAAGAGAAAATGATTGGTAAAACTTGGAAAGTGTTCTAAGAGTGTTCATGTATCATGTTATTATAAGTTGTTAATAGAGGGTGCTAGGAGGGAAAGTTCAAAAGTGACTCTAAGCTTATTAGCTGAAAAATAGAACTAGGAGAGCCAGCACGGTGGCTCATGCCTGTAGTTCCAGCTATTCCGGAGGCTGAAGCAGGAGAATCTCTTGAGCCCAGGAATTTGAGTCCAGCCTAGGCAGAACTGGAACGAACAAATAAATAAATAGAAGTAGGGAGGGTGAGAACATGAACCAGTTTTGGTGAGCTAGAGAAGGTGATTAAAATAAAGCAGGTACAATGTTTACCATTTTCCCAGATTTCGTCCTGGTTTTAAGCCATTGCAAGTGCAAGATGGGAATTTTAATGCTGAAAGGAGCTTGAAAATCATGTAGCTGAATGCTGCCTCCCACCCCTATCCCCACCCCCGCCCCTATTTTGTGGATGTGAAAGCTGAAACCAGAAAGAGTGGAAGACTTTCCTAAGGCCACTCAGGTGATGAATGATTTGATCAGGTGCATAAACAGCTCTCTGGGCTTCACTGTATGAAGCATAATCTTTAAGATAAAAAGTTTTTCTTCACAGAAATCTTTACTGCAATTTGGAGGGTACAGTGCCCTCTAGTGGCTTGTTTTTTAATTTTACAAATCCCCATCACTTCACATTCTTGTTTTAAAGGTTGAGAACATTTGGAGATGTTGTAAAGTAGTCTGCCTTAGGAAAATACCCTACAGTTATTTGCAAACTCTAGAAAGCAAAACTTAGAAGGATTTTAAGTAAGTTAGGGTTTTAACCAGAAATTAGGGACAAGGAGGAGAAAAACCATTAAAGAAAAAGGTGAGGAGAGATTTTATAAATGCAAAATTGGAAACATGTTACAGTTATCACTTATGGTGAATACATGCCCAAATATTTTTCAGGAAAATAACTTTCCATTGTATTTTCACTGACAAATCAGTTGCCTCACTTCAATTCCCTCATTTTTCTTCCAGCATTTATTTCTCTGAGTTAAGAAAGAGGAAGGCACTCTTAACCCTATTTCACTAATAATAAAACAAAAGTATTTTTTATTTTGTTGAGATGTAATTAATATTACATAAAATTCACCATTTTAAAATGTATAGTTCAGTGGTTTTTAGTAAATTCCCTATGTTGAGCAACCATCACCATTAGTTAATTTCAGAACAGTTCCAATACCCCCAAAAGAAATTGCATACCATTAGCAGTTAGTCCCAGTTTCCCTCTTCTGTCCCTTGATAGCTGTTAATATAATTTTGTCTCTATGGATTTGCTTATTCTGGATATTTCATGTACTACTGTAAATGGAATTATTAGCATAATATTTTCAAGGTTCATCCATATTGTAGTATGCATTAGTACTTCATTCCTTTTTATGGCTGAATAAGTTTCCATTGTATGAATATATTATGTTTATCCTTTCATTAGCTGATGGACATTGGGACTGTTTCTACTTTTTGGCCATAATGAATAAAGCTACTATGAACATTCATGTACAAGTTTTTGTGTGAATGTATATTTTCATTTCTCTTAAGTATATACTCAAGAAGTGGAATTGCTGGGTCATATGGTAACTCTAGGTCTACATGTTTTTGAGGCCTCAAAGTTTTATTGCAGTGTGGGTGGTGAGAAGAATTTCATATGGTTCCTTCCAATGGGGTTCAAGAGCAGTCTTTCTGTGATGTTGTTTCCAGAATACTCAATGTCCAGGTTCTGTATCATGAAGGGTTTGATTATCCTCAAGAGTGGATCATGGGCCGGGCGCAGTGGCTCACGCCTGTAATCCTAGCTCTCTGGGAGGCCAAGGCAGGTGGATCATTTGAGCTCAGGAGTTTGAAACCAGCCTGAGCAAGAGTGAGACCCCGTCTCTACTAAAAATAGAAAGAAATTAATTGGCCAACTAATATATATAGAAAAAATTAGCCGGGCATGGTGGCGCATGCCTGTAGTCCCAGCTACTCAAGAGGCTGAGGCAGGAGGATTGCTTGAGCCCAGGAGTTTGAGGTTGCTGTGAGCTAGGCTAACGCCACAGCACTCACTCTAGCCTGGGCAACAAAGCAAGACTCTGTCTCAAAACAAAAAACAAAACAAACAAAAAAGAGTGGATCATGAAAAGCTTTCTTTAGCTGCTGAAAATACACTTTGGCAAAATGCATCAAAGCTTTGCATCATTCAATCATATGAGAGTTTAGAAGAGCAGGAGATAACATGGGGTTCTATAATGAGGGACATAGGCCTTCCGGTGACTCTTTCATAAGAGGTCAACTTATGTCTTCAACTAGGGGTGGATCTGATTGCCATCAAAGTCAATAGTAATACCTTCAGGTAAAGCAGTACAATCAATTCACTTTTGCCATTTTCAGTTTTATGATGCCAATTGGCCTTTCAACCTTTTCAGAAGACTGAAGGTGATGGGGGAAGGGGATATTGGTAATGCTACTATATTCTTAGCACCTTATTTAATTGCTTTATAATTTCTCCAGTAAAATTAGTACTTCTATCACTGGACATTTCTCCAGGAATGCTCCATAAAGGAAACACACTTTTGAATAAACTTTTAGCTGTTGTTACTGTATTGGCCTTTTTGCATGGTGAGCTTCAACCAGAGAACATAGACCATTACAAGAACATACTCATATCCCATTGAAGGTGGCAATTGAATGAAAACAATCTGTAAATGCTCAAATGGGGGCCAGGTGTAGTGGCACACACCTGTAGTCCCAGCCACTCAGGAGGCTGAGGCAGAAGGATCTCTTGAGCTCAGGAGTTCGGGACCTACTGGCAACATAGGGAGACCCCACCTTAAAAAAATGTTCAAATGGCCCATCAAGTAGCAGAAATGTACCAGCTGAAGTTTTGATTATCTTCCCAGGTTTATAACATTGGTTATAAACCTTTCTAACAATTTTAGAACAGTCACCACACCAATTATTTTTCTACAATTTATATCATTTTGTCTACTCCATGATGAGTTAAGAAGTAGAGAAGTTTTAATAACGGAAGCTTTAAGGACTCAGGAAAGACCAGGGAGCCATTTGTGCGCATAATGCGCCCACACTTAATATTGAATTTATATCCTTTTAAATAACAGTTTTCTTTCTGCAAGCCTGGGAAACAAAATCAAGTTCATCTACCTCCAACAAATGAACAATTCAAAGCTCCCACAAAAGCTAGATGTAAAACACCTATTCTTCCCTTGCCAATTGTTTTGCCTCCCATTAATAACGTGTGTCAAGACACTTGCAAAACTGGTGCCAACAACTCAATTTGAGTATTAATGGCAAGAAAATGGAAGTTTTTCTGAGGCTTCAGCCGCATGCTTACCCTGAACAGAAACATAATATTCCTGAAACATCAAAGGAGGCCAGATTATGGTCATATTCAAGGAAACACAAGACAGGGACCAAGAGAGCAAGGCTTCAGGAAAGTTGCAAGATAAATGAGAAAGCAGAGGAGACTGATGTGTTTGAAGTGATATTGTCATCTCAGGAATCTTCATTGGCATCGTGGGAAAGGCTTTCTCCAAGAGCTGTTCAGCCTAAGGCTGTGAATTCATGTCCCATTCCTGCTTCTGTTGAGGCCTTTTTGATGCAAGATTCTGGCGTCAGGTGGTGTGTGGTCCATGGCGAAGACGCTCTCTCAGCAGACACAAAGGGTTGGGTTTGCCTGTACTTTCATGCAGGTCAGGCCTGGGTTGCCTGCCACTCCCAGGAAGATGGTTTCTCTCTTCCTGTTACCAGCCTGCTATTTCCCATCCCCGGGCCTAGAAGATAATATGTTATGCCCTGACTGTGCTAAGAGGAATAAGAAGATAATGAAAACATTAATGAGAATGGAGAAGCAGAAGCAACCTGGTTTGAACACAATGTAGGAGACCAGACTATGCCACCTCTAAGTATTAGAGAAAGATGGATGTACTTTCAGAATGTGTAACCTAACATGAAGGAATGGAAAGAAAGATCATTTGAAGGAATCTTTGTGATCTACAAAACAGAATCAAGTGCTTAGGACTCCACAGTGAAGATGGTTGACTGGGTGACAGCCTTATCAAAAGAGGCTCATTCGGGGGCCTGAAAAGCCACTAAAATAAATTCACTGAAATTGAAAAACAAAACAAAAAAATTAATTTAGCAGAGTTTAACTGAGCAAAGAACCATTTGTGAATTGGGTAGCCCTCAGAACCAGCAGAGGATATCAGAGATCTGCACCCAGCAACATGTTCGGGCAGCATTTACAGACAAGAACCAGAAGTGAGGTACAGAGACACCTTCATTGGTTATAACTTAAAGTTTGCCTTATTTGAACATGGTCTGCTCAGTTGGCTGCCTGTGATTGCCTGAACGTGGCTACTGTGATTGGCTGAGACTCAGCTGTTCCTTACGAAAGTATATTCCTATGTTAAGGTTTCAGTTTAAGTACTAAGTTAGGTTATAATTAGTTACACAAGGACAGAAGCGTGCTCAGACCAAATTAGTTTAATTTAACAAAGATTATGATCAAATGGTAATAAACTGGGGGTAACTTAGGCCTGTTTGTTGAGATTCTTCTTGGTGTCTGTTTTGAGCTCCTTTCCTCTACGGGAAAGCGCTTGCTTCAGGGGAAGATCAAAGAATTCTTTTAATGACGTGCTTCAGGAGAGAATGGCAGGGGACAAAGAGAAACCTTCCTTCTTGTGCTGTTTTCTCAAATGCCAGGTTCTCCTCTGGTCCTTCACTCCCCCACCTCCACTTTCTCTTCCTCTCCTTCCTTCTCTTCTTTCTCCTCTTCTCCTTCCCATTCCTTGTCTCCCCTTTCCCTTCCCCTCTCCCTCTTTTTCCTTGACTTCCTCTTCTGATACAGTTGACAAATTCCTTATTGTCATTTAATAAATATAAGTGAATTCATGTAAAATAATTTTCTAAGAGCCTCTCCTATCATACACTTCAAGTTAACAAATTTTTCTCTATATATTTTACTCCATTAGAATACCATAATGTTGTCAAGTACTGAAATGTTACATGTTATTTATGATTTTAAATTCTAGCTACATGGTTTAAAATACATGGCCACATTTTTGCTGAAACTTAATTACGGAGCCTTCTTTTCTTTCTAAGCTATGTTAGAGGGAACACTGTATCATTTTGCTGTGTTTTTGGTAAATAACCTAAAAATGAACTGCTTGTGGCTGTGCTTAAGCTATGATATACTGTAGGAAAATAGGAATAACACATGGTCAAAAATATCATCTTTAAATGTTTTTCATTCTCTTGACTTGAGGCCCCAGCAAGTTTAATGTAAAATTTACCTTTATAGGGTTGATTTTGTTGTGGTTATTGTTGTCACAAATTTTACCATCTGAAAAGGATAGGGTGAAAAGGAAGATGAAAAATCAGCTTATTTATAAAACTGTGAGCAAACAAAGTAAAAAATAAGGCAACTTGAATATTGTATTAGAGAATGTCTTCAAATCTATAGAAAAAATAATTTGGCAAAAATTTAAAAATTTTTAGTGGTAAAATACAGCCAAAAGAAACAGGATAATGAATCTAATTTACCTTTCCACTAATCTTATCCTAAAAGAGGAATAGGTTTTAAGAATGGAAGTCATACAGGGCGTGCTAGCTCACGCCTGTAATCCTAGCACTCTGGGAGGCCGAGGCGGGAGGATGGCTGAAGGTCAGGAGTTCAAAACCAGCCTGAGCAAGAACAAGACCCCGTCTCTACTATAAATAGAAATTAATTGGCCAAGTAAAAATATATATAGAAAAAATTAGCCAGGCATGATGGCACATGTCTATAGTCCCAGCTACTTCGGAGGCTGATACAGAAGGATTGCTTGAGCCCAGGAGTTTGAGGTTGCTGTGAGCTAGGCTGACAGCTAGGCACTCTAGAGTGAGACTCTGTCTCAAAAAAAAAAAAAAAAAAAAGAATGGAAGTCATGTGGAATAGCTAATGTTTGTTAAAATGATGCTTAATACTTTCATTATCTGGGTGTTCAAAGGGGTAGTGATTATTTCATCAAAAGAAAACAATATTGGCTGGGCGCGGTGGCTCACGCCTGTAATCCTAGCATTCTGAGAGGCTGAGGCGGGCGGATAGTTCAAAGTCAGGAGTTCGAAACCAGCCTGAGCAAGAGCGAGACCCATCTCTACTATAAATACAAAGAAATTAATTGGCCAACTAATATATATAGAAAAAATTAGCTGGGCATGGTGGCTTATGCCTGTAGTCCCAGCTACTTGGGAGGCTGAGGCAAAAGGATCGCTTGAGCCTAGGAGTTTGAGGTTGCTGTGAGCTAGGCTGATACCATGGCACTGTAGCCCAGGGAACAGAGCGAGACTGTCTCAAAAAAAAAAAAAAAAAACCCCAAAAAAACAAAAATAAATCCACAATGAGACACCACTTCACACCTATTAGGATGGACTATTATTTTAAAAACAGAAAATACCAAATGTTGGTGAAAGTGTAGAGAATTTGGAACCTTTGTGCATTGCTGGTGGGAATGTAAAATGGTGCACCTCTGTGGAAAATAGTCTGGCAGTTCCTCAAAAAGTTAAATAGAGTTACCATATGATCCAACAAAAGGTGGATATAATCCATAGCCAAAGGTGGAAATAATCCAAACATCCATCAACAGATGAGTAGATATACAAAATGGGATATATATATATGTGTGTGTGTGTGTGTGTGTGTGTGTGTGTGTGTATAAAATGGAAGATTATTTAGCCTTTAAAAGGAAGGAAATTCTGATACATGCTACAACATGGATGAACTTTGAAGACATGCTAACAGAAATAAGCCAGAGACAAAAGGACAAATATTGTATGATTCCACTTATTTGAGGTACCTAAAATAGGCAAATTCATAGATGGAGAAGGCAGAATTGTGGTTTCCAGGGACTGGGGACAGAAAAGAATGGGGAGTTATTGTGTAATGAGTACAGAGTTTCTGTTTGAGACAATTAAAAAATTCTAGAAATGGATAGCAGTGATAGTTGTATAACATTGTGAATGTACTTAATGCCCCTGAATTGAACACTTAAAAATAGGTTAAAATGATTAATTTTCAATTTCGTTATATACATTTTACTCCAATAAAAAAGGTAATTTTGGCCAGGCACAGTGGCTCATGCCTATAATCCTAGCATTCTGGGAGGCCGAAGCGGGTAGATCGCTCAAGGTCAGGAGTTCGAGACCAGCCTGAGCAAGAGAGACACCTTGTCTCTACTAAAAATAGAAAAGAATTTATTGGCCAACTAAAAATATATAGAAAAAATTAGCCGGGCATGGTGGCGCATGCCTGTAGTCGCACCTACTTGGTAGGCTGAGGCAGGAGGATCACTTGAGCCAAGGAGTTTGAGGTTGCTGTGAGCGAGGCTAATGCCACAGCACTCTAGCCCAGGCAACAGAGTAAGACTCTGTCTCAAAAAATAAATAAATAAACAAAAAGGTAATTTTTTAAAAAAATGAGTGGGATAGTTTCTAAGTTCATGACCCTACACAGTGTCCACCTCACATTATCACCTGCACGTAGAAACAGGCTAAAAGCCTACAAGAGCATCCAGGAGTGGGGGGAAGGGGCGGCTGATTCCCTCTTCCCTAACCTGCTACTCTCAGTTTAGACTTCCTGCTGACCAGTAAGTTCAGTGAGATCCTGTCCACTTGAACTTCCCCCTTCGTTGCTCCCTTCTCCCCAAACTCTGTCCCAGAAGCTTTGAGGGCTGCTTATGGAGACAACTTGAGTCAGTTTGGTTATAAACTTCTACTTCTCATTATGTGACCTTGGGCTCAGCACTGAACCTGCCTGTTGCCTTAGTGTCCTCTGCTGGGCACGGAAGATAATGAAAGTGCCTGACTCATAAGGTTATAGTGAGCAGTAAATGGCTTTATTTATCTAAGGAACTCAGAATAGTGCCCCGAACATAGTAAGCACTCTGTAAGCATTGCTGCTATCATTGTTGTTTTATTATTGTCCCAGACTAGGCATGCCAAAGGCCTGCTGTATCTTTTTGAGTGGAAATTAATGGATGAGAGTATATAGTAAACAGGAAGGTCACTATGTTAATCCTAAAGACCTTCTCTCTATTCTAAGTTTATGTTTGCCTCTGGTTTGGGTTAGTTTCCTCAGGAAATGGACTTTGGGACAGAGATTTGCATGCAAGAAGCTTATTGTTGTTGGAATACCATCTCAGAGGAACACCTCCCTGTGGGAGCATAAACAAAGCAGTGTCAGACACAGGGAGAAGTTGAACTACAATGTGCTCATACCAAAGGCCTGAGCCAATCCCTGGGTGAACTCTGGAGCTGAGGCTAGCGGTCCTTTGTACTTCCTCAGCAACCAGTCATTGGATGCAGGCTGCCACCAAGAACAATAAGACGTTGGGGGAGGTAGGTTTCTTCAGCTGAGGGCAATTCCCGGAGAGGGACTTACCTGAAATGTCAGCCTTTCACCCTCTCAGCAGCTGGGCAAATGAGCGCTTCCTCCCCGAGCGGAGAGTCTCCGCTGCACACTGCAGTCCATCCTTGCACCATGTGCTTCATAGAAGTTCTGGGAGCAGCTCTCTCAGGACTCTGGCCTCTTTCCTTAGAGAATCTTACAAAATGAGGGTTAAGCAATATACTATAAACTCCACTGAGAATCATCATCAGGATCTTTCCAAAGCCTAAGAAAATATAACGAACTTTATATCAAGGAATTTAGAATAGTTCCAGGAACATGTAACCCAAGATGCCAGATCTATAGCAAATGGCTCAGATGTTAATATTCACTACAGATGTAAAATTATTAGGTAGAAAAGGCAGAGTGGATAGACTCTGAGGGTCATCTAAGAGACTGTAATTTATATAGGAAAACAGAGGAGTTTAGAAAAACTGTAGATATTGGACAAGATCTTTGGGAAGTTATCCCCAGAGTTTTTCCTGTGAGAACATACTAAATTCTAACTCAGTCCTGAAAGCCAAGAAAGAGTACGTCCAAAAGAGATGGCAGGAAGAGGATCCTGGAGCCTAGAGAGAGCATTCAGAAGTAAATCCTGGGGCAGATATGATTCTAGCTCTCTCTTCACCTTTTGTTAAGGGTGACATAGGCTAGACATAGGGGATTTAGTAAACAAACTATGAATGGAAAAAGCCCATTGTCAGATCTCCAACTTCTCGTTAAACACTTTAAGAAATTAATATATAATTTTCATATCATAAAATCCATCTTTATAAAGCATACAATTCAGTGGTTTTTAGTATATTCACAAGGTTGTATGACTGTAACCACCACTATCTAATCCTAGAACATTTTCATTACCCCAAAAAGAAACCCTGTACTCATTACAACCACTCCCGATTCCCCATGCCCTCTGGTCCTTGGAAACCATGAATCTGCTTTCTGTCTCTATGGATTTGACTATTTCAGACATTTTATATAAGTGGAATCATATAATATGTGGCATTTTGTGTCTGATTTCTTTCAATCAGTATAATTATTTTGAAATTCATCATTGTTGCATGTATTAATAGTTCATTCCTTTTTATTACGCAGTAGTATTCCATTGTGAGAATGTACCACATCATTTATCCATTATTAGTTGATGGACATTTGAGCTATTTTCACTTTCTGGCTATTATGAATAATGCTGCTATGAACATTCATATACACATTTTTTGTTTAAACATATGTTTTTCAATATTCTTGGGTAGAAACTTAACAATGGAATTGCTGGGTTATATGATAACTCTAGTTTAATTTTTTGAGGAACTGCCAAACTGTTTTTCAAAGTGGCTGTATCATTTTACATTTCTACCAGCAGTGTAGATGGGTTCAATTTCTGTACATCCTTGCAAACACTTATTATTTTGATTACAGCCATTTTAGTGGGTGTGTTACTGAATATTGAAAAGGCTTAGAACAAAACCAGAATAAGACCTAAAATCAATTGATGCCTTTACAAATAAAGCTATATACTTTTTTTTTTTTTTTTTTGAGACAGAGTCTCGCTTTGTTGCCCAGGCTAGAGTGAGTGCCATGGCGTCAGCCTAGCTCACAGCAACCTCAAACTCCTGGGCAATCCTGCTGCCTCAGCCTCCCAAGTAGCTGGGACTACAGGCATGCGCCACCATGCCCGGCTAATTTTTTCTATATATATTAGTTGGCCAATTAATTTCTTTCTATTTATAGTAGAGACAGGGTCTCGCTCTTGCTCAGGCTGGTTTTGAACTCCTGACCTCGAACAATCTGCCTGCCTTGGCCTCCCAGAGTGCTAGGATTACAGGCGTGAGCCCCCGCACCCAGCCAAGCTATATACTTTTACTCTAATTGTTAAGAACTAGAATTCTTGCCCAGGAGCATTAAACTACAAACAAATAACTTCAGTGTTTTTGTTATGAAATTACTTTAAACCAATTTTTTAGACAAGTTGTTCATCTAGGAAAACAGTTTGCTTATCAAGCAATTTACCTAACAACGGCCGGGCGCGGTGGCTCACGCCTGTAATCCTAGCACTCTGGGAGGCCAAGGCGGGTGGATTGCTCGAAGTCAGGAGTTCGAAACCAGCCTGGGCAAGAGTGAGACCCCATCTCTACTATAAATATAGAAAGAAATTAATTGGCCAACTAATATATATAGAAAAAAAAATTAGCTGGGCATGGTGGCGCATGCCTGTAGTCCCAGCTACTTGGGAGGCTGAGGCAGGAGGATTGCTTGAACCCAGGAGTTTGAGGTTGCTGTGATCTAGGCTGATGCTACGGCACTCACTCTAGCCTGTGCAACAAAGCGAGACTCTGTCTCAAAAAAAAAAAAAAAAATTTACCTACCAAGACTCATTTTGAGACCTTTGCTGTGTCCATTAATCCAGAACTATGGAGTCACGCCTTTGCCCAGTCCCAGCCAGCTTTAATGGTTTTAAACTATTTGATGCCAGAATCCAAAACCTTATAAATATCTTTCCCTCTTGTCAGGTGAAATAATGCTTACCTGTTCCTCCTTTTGGAGAGCAGATTAGAATATGATGACTAGAGTTTGCATGATACATAATTAACACCTCTGTGTAATCAGGACCTGCAACACTCGGATTGCTCCTCGGGGGCCAGAGTGCTACCCACCTCAGAGGGTGGGGTGGGCAGGCAGGAACAGTAAAGACGCAGCTCCAGAGGGCCACAGTGTGGGGTTCTGAGGCCTGCCTGAGGCAGCCCCTCTGCAGGCCCCTCTCACCAGTCCCAGGCCTGGACTGAGGGGATCATTTGGGTGGGCAATGTGAATAAAGATGTTTCTGCTATCAAATGTGTGTGTATCTGTATCTCCTTTCAGACCTTTCATTTTCAGACACTCTTAAGATTCCGTCAAGGCAATATTCTCCCTTATTGCAGTAGGTCTCATAAACTTAGCTCTCCTTAACAGGCCTTCTGATCATCTTTGGATGAGTTGACAACAAAAAACAGCCATTATGTCATTTTTGAGCTGATCAAGTTCCCACCTCTGGATAATAGGTTTATAATAACTTTTTCTGGTGCTGATGAAAAAGAAAATTGGATGCCATTCAAACTCTGCCAAATTACAAAACTCCCCTTTGTCCACCCATTTACCTTGGCCTCCCCCTACCCACTCCCACTCACCGCCTACCACCTACCCCTGCCATTGGGTCATGTTGTCCTTGGCTATCAACTAATTCACTCATCAATGAGTCAGCCAGGTCTGCACACTTGAGTTACCTGGGCTTCCCACGCCACCACCAGTGGTTTTGATGCTGGATATATTAATAGTAATATTTTTTAAAATCACCAAGGACTTTGCAAACCTCACTGGAAACTCCAGACTGTGCAAAGCCTTCTCTACGGAGAAGTATCGGAAAGCACTGAGTTCTGGGAACCTCCTCCTGAATCAGGTCTAAAAGAGGCTTTCTCTGAGAGCCCAGGGAGCTGTCGTTCTGCCTGTCACCCTCGCACTCACTCTGAGCAGGCGATCACATCTTTGCAAACCCAGATATGAGTGACACTGCATTCATGTGGACTTCAAATTAAACTATTTCTGCACCTTACCTCTCCGCAGCACGACTGCACCCACGAGCCCCGGGCTTCCTGTGTGGAGACTTTCCCCGGTGCCACAGGGCCCGGCATTGAGAGGAGTCCAGGATTACCACCATTTGGTGGACTGGGGACCGCGGAGGCGGTGCAAGTGCGGTCACGCTTGCAAACCTTGGCGGCAGCCCTTTGCGGGATTTCGGGCTGGGGCTCAAGGCCGATCCAGCTTCGAGAGGTTGCTGCGGGTCCAGCGGCTGGAGGCTCAGGCCACTGCACGGACACGTGTCCTTCCCCTCCTGCTCCGACTCTTCAGCGCCTGCACCGAGCGCAGGAACCGCTGCGTCTGCGTCCTGGACTAACCTGACTCGGCGGGACCGCGGCCGCCGGGCACCGGGAGCCGGCAGCAGCCTGCGGGGCGCTGGACAAGCGAAGCCTCACCGGACATGGGGACTGGTGGGGAGGATCCCCAACCCGCATCCCCCGGAGGCGGGTGACCCACCAGGACCTGTCGAGTCTGGCTGATCAGCGTTAGGGCCCAGCCCTCGGCTTTCTGTGCTGGAGTCGCCCAGGGAGTCGTTAGCAGGTGGCACAGTCCTCCCTCCCCCCCCCCCCCAGGGCTGGGGACCCGACCCTCTCGGAATCGCCCAAGAGCCTCCCGGGTCCCGCCGTGCCCCTGTGGCCCGCTGAGGCGCATTCTGTGGACACTGGGCGCGACTGGAGCTCGCTCTCTCGGAGGCCTCCACACCCCAAATCTCCTGCGGGCGCCGCGGCTCCCGGAGGGGCGCGGCCAGACCCTCCCCATTTCGCAGCCGGTCCCCTGTGGTCCTCGGACGTGCCACTCCCCTGAGCAGAAGGAAGGAGAAGAGGGGACGCTCGCAGCTGCCCACTTCTCTGAGTAAACAGGGGGAAGAGTCCCTGGGAGTAACTGACCTGGGTGGGAGTCCGCACTGCTCACCCAGAGACAGGGGCCAGCTCTCTACTGGGTGCAAATGCGCACGCTCCGCCCCCGCATCCCTCCGTCTGCCTCACCCCTCCCGACACACCTGCACAAACCAAACACCCACCCCATCCCAGTTCTATTAATGCATCCATCCGCCCCCTAGCACCCCTTCTCATCTCTTAAAGGACTAATCTCTACAATTACAACCATTTTTTGCCTTTGTGCATTTTATTAAACGCTCTTTGTGCATTTAATTAAAGGCTCTTTCTGAAAAGATCATTGATATTCATTCATTAGCAGTTCAATTTTTTAAAAAATCAGCGATTAAAAGCAAAGTCTTGTCGTCTCTGGCTGCTCTGGAGGGGACAGGAACTGCCAGCACTCAGGCAGTCCACTTTGTCATTAAAGTTTTACGATAAAAATCCAAACTCACAAAGACATTGCAATAAAGCATAACAATAAAAGAACACTGTTGTCATATGAAACATAGGATGAACCAATTATTAATGAGGAAGACAAGTCTAAAATTAATTTTTCCTCGTAATTGAAGATACAGTGATAGACTGCATAAACAGGAGTTTTCAATTATATACAAATCATGAAACTGCTTTCAGTTGTTTGTATGATCTCCTCAGGTTACATGATGTCAGAGAAAATGCTGACATATGCCACTGTATAAATTTACATTTAAAATTAAATTCAGGATAGATATTTCTCCAAAGGAGGTATCCATAAATGTTCAATAATAGAGTCTATGAAATAAATTGACAGTAAACAGATTAACAGGAGAAAGGGATATGAATGGATTACATGCTTGCGGAACATTACAGGAAAGAAAAGTGAGTGCCCAATAACCCAATGAAATCTAGAAGCTTATAGACCCTTTTTGTAGCGGAGGGGGGAGGTTTTACATCACACAGGAGTCTTCACAAGGAAATGAAAATCCAAAGAAACAGAAAATTGTATTTTTATGCTTAGATGTGATGATGAGTGGGCAGCTATATAGAAGTATGATTGGCCAAAAGAGAGTATGATCTGATGGTACTAACTAAACAGGGGGACTTAACCAGGCCTGTTTTTCATACTCTTCTTGGCATCTTTGTGTCTTCATTCCTTTCTTCTGTGTTTAGGGAGGACCCCTCTGGAATGAGTCTCTCTGTGATCTCCTGTAGAGTGTCACAGCAAGTGCTACAGCGGGTGGTCCCAAGGACAAACTGAGCGACACATGGAGAGTTGGAGAATCAAAGTTTGTTTCGCAGGTGGGCTCAGAGAGGTCTTGCCACCAAATTCTGAGCCCTGTGTACCCAATTTGTCCCACTTTTATTAAGTTGGGGAATTCTGACGGGTGGCGTATCAGGTGTAGGTTAGTTGATGTGTCAGGTAATAGGTTAGTATTATGTTGATGCGCCAGGTAATAGGTTAGTGTTATGCTGATACCGGTCTTCCCTGAGTGGTGGGGATCTCCAGTGGCTGATGTCAAGTTAAAGATGGTTTCCCTTATCAAGAGGAAGGTCAGAGTATTCTTTTGACCTTCAGGGGAGAATGGCAGGAGAAGGTCTGAGAAACTTCCTGCTTCTCCTGTTTTCTCAAATGCCAAGGTACTATATTTGGGGCTGGCATGTCTGTCACTTCTGCCACATTCTATTCAATAGAAGTGAGTTGTCAAATTTAGCCTACACCTAAGGGGAGGGAAATTAGGTTATACTCTTTTGAAGGAAAGAGTATAAACAAATTTCTGGACATATTTTGCTCAAGCAATGGGATGTGTCACCATTATCCCCCATCTTAGTTCAATCTATCAGCTTGTCCTGTTGCTCTACATTCAAAATGTATCTTAAACCTAGCCATGTTTTTCCATTTAATTTACTAAGGTATAATTTATACACAGAACAATTTAGTCTTTATTCTTTTTTCTTTTATCTATTATAATATTCTTCAGGTTCAAGATAGAACAATTTATACCTTTTAGGATATAGTACAGCTAGTTTTCACGAACTTATATAGTCATGTAACCACACCACAATCAAGATATAGAACAGTCCTATTAATTCAAAACCTTCCCCTGTGCCTCTGTTTGCCAATCTTTCCCTCATCCCCAGCCTGTGGAAGCCACTGAGCTGTTATCCGTATAGTTTTGTATTTGCAAGAATGTCATATAAATGGAATCATATAAAACCTTTTTAGTCTGGCTACTTTCACTTAGCATAATAAATTTGAGATTCATCCATGTATACCATCCGTGTATATCAGTAATTTTTTCTTTTTTATCACTGAGTAGTATTCCATTGCATGGGTGTACCACAATTTGTTCATCCATTGAGAGACAATTGAGAGACATTGGGGGCTGTTTCAAATTTGGGCAAATTACAAATAGAGTCCCTATCAACATTCATGTTGCAGGGGAGAAAAAATAATTTTCTGTCTGTTCTTCATAATTATCATGTGGAGCTTTCTGTAACAAAAGATGAATTTTTTTTTTTTTTTTGAGACAGAGTCTCACTTTGTTGCCCAGGCTAGAGTGAGTGCCGTGGCTTCAGCCTAGCTCACAGCAACCTCAAACTCTTGGGCTCAAGCAATCCTACTGCCTCAGCCTCCCAAGTAGCTGGAACTACAGGCATGCGCCACCATGCCCGGCTAATTTTTTCTATATATATATTAGTTGGCCAATTAATTCCTTTCTATTTATAGTAGAGATGAGGTCTCACTCAGGCTGGTTTCAAACTCCTGACCTTGAGCAATCCGCCTGCCTCGGCCTCCCAGAGTGCTAGGATTACAGGCGTGAGCCACCGCGCCCGGCCAAAAAGATGGATTTTAACAAAAGAAAAATGAAAAGAACTTTAATAACATGTATACTTTCTGTATAAATGGGAGATAACCCAGAGAAATGAGTAATTCTCTGGAATAGATCTGGGAGTTTAAACTTCAGGCATAAGTACCATCATTTTTTCAAAAAAACAAACAATAAAATGGTGTGGAGAAAGGCCTAGTTAAGATGAGAAGGCCAAGAAATGCACCTTAAACGAAGATGAGGTTTCCTATGCAGATTCAAGTCCATGCCTTCTCTATTGTTTAAGAGTCTCTAATGATTTAATCTTCTTTCTCTTCCTGGTACAGAGAGGGAGAGATCTGCAAATGAGATTTCCTTTGTAGATATAAATTTCTTTTACAAAAGGGTAACTTTTCCATCATATTTTAGGTGGCACATTTTGGTTTACAACAGTGTGAAATGTTTGTGTGATCATAGTTTTCATTTGACTTCTGACTATTTTTCATAACTTTTAATGCTTGCACTCTAGTCCAAGACACCATCCTTAAAATCACAAGATCTATAAGTTTGGAAAGGAAAACTTTATTTCTTATGATGGGTTGCAACCTGCAGGCTGGGAAGCAGAGCCACCGGCTGAGATTGAAAGCAGGCACTTCCTCAGAGGAAGGATGGGACAGGACTTTGATGCGAAACAGATTGGCTAAATATACATATTTAACAGATTATAGGAGGTGCTATAAAAATTCATGAAGGAGAGGTTATGCACATGCATAATCAGACATATATGTTACATACCTCCCATGTTCACTTTGGAGTGGAGATTTAGCATTAAAATGCAGTAAAATTAGTTTCTATAAATCCAAAGGTGAAACATAGGACACAAGGCTCTTTGTGTACAGTCTCCATAAACTGGCCCAGAACCAGCTCATAGTCAGTGGTCATTTATCAGGGAGTAGTGCTTTGTAAACTGGTCAGTTGTCATGTCAAAATCGTGAAAGGGGCCAGGCACAGTGGCTCATGCCTGTAATTCTAGCACTCTGGGAGGCCGAAGCGGGAAGATCTCTCAAGGTCAGGAGTTCGAGACCAGCCTGAGCAAGAGCAAGATCCCATCTCTACTAAACATAGAGAGAAATTAATTGGCCAACTAAAAATATGTAGAAAAAATTAGCCAGGCATGGTGGCATATGCCTGTAGTTCCAGCTACTCGGGAGGCTGAGGCAGGAGGATTGATTGAGCCCAGGAGTTTGAGGTTGCTGTGAGCTAGGCTAATGCCATAGCACTCTAGCCCAGGCAGCAGAGTGAGACTGTCTCAAAAAAAAAAAAAAAAAAAATCGTGAAAGGGAGAGGACTATGGCCAATGCAACAGGCACTTTGCTGAAAGCAGTGGAAGAGTATTCCATTCTTTGTCCTCCAAGGATGGTTTCTGTTTAACTCTTAGGGGAAAAATGTCTAGTGACAGTGAGGAAGGGGGTATACTGAGGCATTACAAACCTCCTGTCTCATCATGGATGAGGAGCTTAGTTTTTAAAGTTTTTCTGGAATCTGTTTGGCAAAGAGGGGTCCATTCAGTTGGTCAAGGGGACTTAAGTTTTCATTTTTACTCCACAATCTTCTCTTCTGGTAGCCTCCTAACACCTCTCTGAGCTTTCACTCTTGCCTCCCTGCAATCCATTCTCCACAGAGCAGCCAGAGTCAAATTTGAGAACTGTCAACCGGTTTATATCTCACTTCTGCTATAAAGCTCTCTAATGGGTTCAAATTGCCCTTAGAATACAATCCAAACTCTTTCTCCTTGCTCACAAAGTACTGCAAAGCATAGTCCCTGTGTTCTTCTCTGAAGACATCTACCTCTATCCTCCTCTGTGCTCCAGCCCAGGGGCAGGCCCAGATCTGGGGGAGACCCTGAAGCTTAGATAAAATTGTGGGCAGTGGAGGGCAGACGAAGATTAGAACAATAACATAAAATAACAAATAAGTACAGAGCTTTGGAGGCACCTCTGAGGGTCCCTGGAGCTTATGCTTTATTAGCTTTGTGACTTCTTTTCCATTTTGAGCTACAGAAGATGCAGAAAGAAATCTTATCTGAACTTCCCATACCTGACTAATGCAAGCCTCCCTCAAATACAATTGCCATTAACCCCCTTCCAAAAGAGTTTCCTATGAATGCAGAAAGTCAGATATTGCATGTTCTCACTCATAAGGGGTGCTATGAAATGTGTACAGATGTAGAAAATGGAAGGATAGACAATGGAGACTTAGCAGGGTAAGGAGGTGGAAGGCAGGTGGATAACAAGAAATTACTTATTGGTGGCCAGGCACAGTGGCTCACGCCTGTAATCCTAGCACTCTGGGAGACGGGAGGACAACTCAGGAGTTCGAGACCAGCCTGAGCAAGAGCAAGACCCTGTCTCTACTAAAAATAGAAAGAAATTAGCCAGACAACTAAAAATATATAGAAAAAATTAGCTGGGCATGGTGGTACATGCCTGTGGTCCCAGCTACTCAGGAAGCTGAGGCAGTAGGAATGCTTGAGCCCAGGAGTTTGAGGTTCCTGTGAGCAGGGCTGACACCACGGCAGTGGAGCATGGACAATAGAGCGAGACTCTATCTCAAAAAAAAAAAAAAAAAAAGGAAGAAAGAAATTACTTATTGGGTACAATGTACATTATTTGGGTGATGGATACTCTAAAGCCCTGACTTGACCTCTATGTAGACTATGCATGTAACAAAATTTCACATGTTCAGACAACTGACTTGTTTGGAAAAAAAAAAAAAAATTTCACATGTACCACATAAATTTGTACAAATAATTTTTAAAAGAGTTTCCTGTGAATTCGGCTACCAGAGAGACAGACTGACCATTCCCTTAGCATTAAAAAGCCAATAGAGGCTGGGCACAGTGGCTCATGCTTATAATCCTAGCACTCTGGGAGGCCAAGGCGGGAGGATCACTCAAGGTCAGGAGATGGAAACCAGCCTGAGCGAGACCCCATCTCTACTAAAAATAGAAAGAAATTAATTGACCAACTAAAAATATATATACAAAAAATTAGCCGGGCATGGTGGCGCATGCCTGTAGTCCCAGCTACTTGGGAGGCTGAGGCAGGAGGATTGCTTGAGCCCAGGAGACTGAGGTTGCTGTGAGCTAGGCTGATGCCACAGCACTCTAGCCCGGGCAACAGAGTGAGATTCTATCTCCAATAAAGAAATAAAAATATAAGCCAATACAACTTTCCATACTTTCCCACTGGAGTCTTAAATCCCCTTTCTCAGTTTGTTAAATTGATATAAACTGCAGAGAAGAAACCTTTTCCTCATTTATCCCTAGGTTCATGGCTGAGGCCTCTATAACAAAAGACAGATTAACAAGAGAAAAGCATGCAAATATGTTCAATATAAGTTTTACATGACACAGAGATTTCATAAGGAAATGAAGACCCAAAGAAACAGATAAACCTAAGCACTCTTATGTCAGGTTTGGTGAAGAGTGGACAGTCATGCAGAAAATATGATAGGACAAAAAGTGTAAGATGTAATGCTAATACCCTGGGGGAAACTTAGCAAGGCCTGTTTGTTCAGATTCCTCTCTGTGTCCCTTCATCTTTGGAGATAAGGGTGCTTCTTTCCTCTGGGTATACAGAGGGCACTTGTCACATGGCAGTTTTACAACCTGCCTCAGGGGAAGGTCAGAATATCCTTCTTAGGTCTTATGATCTGCTTCAGGGGAGAGGGACAGGGGACAGTCAGAGCTGTCCTGTGCAGGACTCCTGCACATGCCATTTCTCCAATTCCTTCAGCTTAAAATATTTAATACACCAAGGTGCCATATGTTGGGTAGTGTGTCCTGAACTCCATTACCTGGAACCCATGCAGTGTCCCTTCTGCTACATTCTTCTGGTCCAAGCGAGTCACAAAAGCAGGCCAGATTCAAAGCTTGCATAAATAGACTCTATTTTTGAGGGGAAGAACAGCAAAAGAATTGTGGCCATGTTCAAACTCTACCACAAAGAGTTTGGCCAGAATATCAGGTAGGTGAAGGGGACGTACCCTTTGTTTCACTGAACTGGAGTCTTGAAGGAGCCACCACACTTCTTAAGTCCTTTAGAAAGGCATCTGCCCAAGGCTTTTTTTTTTTTTTTTTTGAGACAGAGTCTCACTCTGTTGCACTGGGTAGAATGTGATCATAGCTCAACCTCGAACTCCTGGGCTCAATCGATACTTATTTCTCAGCCTCCCTCGTAGCTGGGACTACAAGTGTGTGCTACCATACCTAGCTAATTTTTTTCTATTTTTTGTAGAGACAGGGTCTCACTCTTTGTCAGGCTGGTCTCCAACTCCTGACCTCAAGTGATCCTCCCACCTCAGCCACCCAGAACGCTAGGATCACAGGCTTGAGCCACCATGCTCAGCCCTGCCAAGGCTTTAAATGTTTACCTTGAGCCCCTCTTTCCTGGTTTCTCTTGCTTCTCCTTCCCCCCCCCCTCATCTGCAGTGCAGGCACAGCCAAGCTGTATGACCCTGGGCAGGTTACGTTTCCTGTCTGGCCCTGCAACTCAGCCACCCGCTCTTCCCCTACCTCAGGCTCTATAGACCTCCTCAAAATCTCCCCCTGGGAAGGAGAAGCCAGCTCAGAGTGAGTTGAGCCAAGAATTATGAAAGCTCCTTGAGGCTTCTAGCATTCCCAGTAGCAAAAGGAAACTTGGGATAACATAGTTGGGGTGAAACCTCAACGATTGTGTGGAGGGGTGGGGGAAGGGGTGGGAGTGGGGCACCCACAAAATAGAACTAAACATGCACAGGCATCCTCAAACTACGGCCCATGGGCCACATGCTGCCTGCCAGGTGTTTTTGCCACCACTCCTGTCCTGCTTAGCAGCCGACTGGTCCCAGTGCCCACAGTGCGCACTGTCCAATGATTTGAGGGACAGTGAACTGGCCCCCTGTTTAAAAAGTTTGAGGACCCCTGACGTAGAAAGTTGCCCTTAACTTCCCTGCCTCAGAGGGGCATGTGCTGCCCTAGGTATTAACTGTAAGCAGTTGGGGCTGGGTGTCCTGCCAAGGTGATAGGGCGTGATAGCCCATAATTACCCATAATAACTTCACAGGGTTCAGCCAGGTAAAAGCCCAGGCGTTTCAAGATAATGGCTTTTCTTCCCTCTTTTTTCTGAGTGGGTTAGCTGCCTGCATGGGTTGAAGCCTGCCTGCATATTAGCGGCAGGCTTAATGAGGTTGGTTCTTTTGTGAGGTTGGTTCTTATGTGATATTCATTAAATACTTCCAGTCAATATGGATTAGAGTCCTGCTTCTGGACGGGGAAGAACCCGAAAACCCAATTCTCCTCAAAAGGTGTCCCTGGTGTCCAGAAAGGACAGAGGATGTTTCAGTCTTCTGCTGCTGGGTGGAGCTGAGGGAAGGGGAGAGGCAGGAGGAAGACCCTGGTAGGAGGCAACTGGAAGGAGACCACTCCCAGTATGCTGCCACCCACAAGTTGAGCCTCAGCGTCTGATCTGTTATATGGGGCATGAGAAGGGATCAGAGACCAATGCCCCTACTTTCATCCTCGTGAGAAAAAATTGTGAGATTTTGAAATGAAGTGGCCTTATCCATCCTGGTTATCTCTCCTTGGTTTGTCTTTGATTAGGATATTTCACAACTCCATAGAGATCAAAGGTAACTTGTAAATAACTGATAGTAAGGCAATTCATTTATATATAAAGAAATGCAAAATGTGTCCATTCCACAGTGGAATGCAATTGATTCTATTCCTTTGGACATAATGGAGTTCAGGACACTACCCCAAAATGTGGCACCTTAGCATTTGAGAAAACAGCAGAAGCCAGAAGCCCTCTGTGACTTTCTCCCACTGATCCCCCCTATAGTGACCCTAAAACTTAGCTGAACTTTCTCTGAAAGATGTCATAAAATCCTCATTCCACAGAGGCCCCCCCCCCCGTTATATCTGGAGAAAAGGAATGAAGATACAGAGACACCAAGAAGAATGTGAACAGACAGGAATTGCTAAGTTCCCCCCAATTCATTACCATTAGATCATACTGTTGGGG
Source organism: Microcebus murinus (assembly GCF_040939455.1). Lineage (NCBI taxonomy): Eukaryota > Metazoa > Chordata > Mammalia > Primates > Cheirogaleidae > Microcebus > Microcebus murinus. Next base: position 91,331,510 of record NC_134105.1, read on the forward strand.
CTCAAAAAACAATGCCCCAAAGTATGGTGCTTTGGGGTGCTGAGTACTTTAAACTAAAGAAGTAGCCTCAGATCCAGGTTCTCTCTGACCTTCTTCTGCTTCCCTGTCTCTTGCCCCTCTGCCTCTCCCCGGGCACAGACAGGGGCTTTCTCTGAAGTTCTCTTTTCTAAGAGAAGTTTTTCTAGAAGGAATGCAATTGTTTTGGGCCCTCACCCTACAATCTCACCAAACAGAGAAGACTAACTTTCAAGAAAGAAGGCTAGAGTTGAAACCACATCCAGACTCCCAGATAACCTTTGTCCCAGGCTATTGTCTGTTCTTGGGCCCATTCCTCTCCCCTAAAAATAATTTACTCTTCCTCTAAAATTGCCTACACCCCCACTTTCCTCTCCACTAGGAAGGTATTTAAGCTTCCACCATCTGGCCCTTCTTTGAGTTTCGTACTCTGTGTGTCTCCTATGTATTTGCACATTAATAAATTCATATGCCTTTTCTCCTATTAATCTGACTATTGTCAGTTATTTTCAGAAGACTCAATTATCAAACCTTCAGAGGGAAAGTTTAAACTTTCCTACAAAACCCTTTTGTTCTTCAGTCATACTTCTGCATAACTGCCCATAAGAATACACAGATTTCCCAGCTCCTTTGGGTCTTCATTTCTGAAGGCTCATGTGTCACATAAAACTTTATTAAATAAATGAGAATGGGCCGGGTGCGGTGGCTCATACCTGGAATCCTAGCATTCTGGGAGGCCAAGGAGGGCGGATCGCTCAAGGTCAGGAGTTCGAAACCAGCCTGAGTAAGAGCGAGACCCCCGTCTCTACTAAAAATAGAAAGAAATTAATTGGCCAACTAAAAATATATAGAAAAAAAAATTAGCCGGGCATAGTGGTGCATGCCTGTAGTCCCAGCTACTCAGGAGGCTGAAGCAGCAGGATTGCTTAAGCCCAGGAGTTTGAGGTTGCTGTGAGCTAGGCTGACACCACAGCACTCTAGCCCAGGCAACAGAGTGAGATTCTGTCTCAATCAATCAATCAATCAATCTGCTTTGTCCTGCTAATCTGCCTTTTGTTATAGGGGTCACTGCTAGGAACCTTGAAATGAGTATAGAAAAGATAATACTTTTTCGCCCTTATAAATATTGACCAGTTTTGTCAGTTGTTCAAGTTTTGCATCCATTTGTAAATTCATTTCAACATTCCTTACTGACTCTACACTTGTGAGATTTATTTAGAATTGGTTATATCATAGGGTTTTCTCATTAGTTAATGAGTTAAATGCTTTGCATCTATATATGTATAACAGGTGTGATTGTATCTTCTTTAAATATTAATCCTTTAACACCTTACAGAGGAAGAGAAGGAGGCCTAAAGAGGAGATAGGACTTCCCCAAGACCCCACAGCTCAGTGGTACCAAAGTCACACTCAAACCCCAGGTCTTTCTTGGTTACTCCTGGCTCAGTGAGCATTGATATACATCTCACAGGATTATCCCAGGGAGCAGGAGGTGAAAGAAAGAAGAGAAAATGGTATGAAAGTGAATGACGCCATGCAGAGGTGAGCCCGGGCTGTGGTGGTTTTTGAGGCCCTGGGCTCCAGGCCTCGCACACCAGGCATGTGAGCTTGGCCAGGTGGGTCAGCCTCCCAGGTCTCCTTACCTGCCCTGCTGACCTCACAGGACCTTGTGAGCATGAAGTGAGAGAGGAGGCTTGTGAAAGTGCTGCGGTAAATTCTTTGATACCCCTCCCTTCAAGAGATGGAGACTTAAAGAGGTAGAGCTTAATTCCCTTCCCTGAAGTGTGGATTGAATTTAGTGACTCACTTCTAACAAACAGAATAAAATGGAAGTGATGCTGTGTGTGTGTGTGTGTGTGTGTGTGTGAGAGAGAGAGAGAGAGAGAGAGAGAGAGAGAGAAAGAGAGAGAGAGAGACTTGGCTATATAACAGCACTGTGGCTTCCATCTTGATTACATTCTCTTAGATTTCTTACTCTAGGGGAAGTTAGCCTTGAGAATACTCAGACAGCCCTGTGGAGAGGCCCTCCTTTTGGGAAACTGAGGCCTCCAGCCAACAGCCATGGGTAGTGAATTCCAGGGCTGATCAAGGAAAAAGATGTGACCAAGAGGTGGCTGCTGCCACACAGTGAGCTTCATGCTTCGACAGGCCTGCCTACTGGAGGATCCTGTCACAGCCTGAGAGCTTCCAGGCAATGGGTGAGGCCATCACCTAGAGGAGGAGGAGGGCGGAGGAATTCCTGGGGGAAAGGGAGATTGGAGAGCACCCTTGGGTGTCTAGATGATGTCCCTTGGCAGCAGCATGTGGAGTCTCTGGGTCAGTGAGTGCCAAAGGGCAGCAGTGGTTTGGGGCATTTTATAGCACCAGCATTTATTGTATCTGTGGCTAGCAGATGTGGGATGCTGTTTTGTTGGGTTTGCAAAGCAGGCAGGCTCTTAATGACTAACAATCTGTTTATTGGAAATACATTTAAAACAATTGGGTGTATAAAAGTTTGAGTTTGGCATTGGTAAACTTTTGAAGCAACAGTAGTAGTGTGCTGTAAAGAAATAAACAACAGAGGGCCAATATAAAACCAATATAACTTTGGTTCATTAAATAAAACCATGTCTTTAGTACCGATTAGGCCTTCAGATGACCGTAGCCCCAAAAGACAGTTTGACTAAAACTTCATGAGAGGCTGTGAGCTAGAAAACCCAGCAACTTAGCTCCCAAATTTCTGATCCTCAGACACTGTATGAAATAATAAATGTTTGTTATTTTAAGCTACTAAGCTTTGGGGTATGGGTTATACAGCTGTACATAACTAATACAAGTGTCTTGAAAACAAAGTCAGTTGAGCTGTACTTAAGGCTGGTGTCGGCCGGTGCGGTGGCTCACGCCTATAATCCTAGCACTCTGGGAGGCTGAGGCGGGTGGATCACTCAAGGTCAGGAGTTCGAAACCAGCCTGAGCAAGAGCAAGACCCTATCTCTACTATAAATAGAAAGAAATTGGCCAACTAATATATATAGAAAAAAAAAATTAGTGGGGCATGGTGGCGCATGCCTGTAGTCCCAGCTACTGAGGTAGAAGGATTGCTTGAGCCCAGGAGTTTGAGGTTGCTGTGAGCTAGGCTGACGCCATGGCACTCACTCTAGCCTGGACAACAAAGCAAGACTCTGTCTCAAAAAAAAAAAAAAAAAAAAAAAAGGCTGGTGTCGGTCACTCCTGCCTCTGTCTCACCGATCACGACCCCCTGGTGCTCGTTCTCCCGGGAGGCTGCAGATGCTGCTCTGAGACCAGCCAGGCACGAACCTCAGCCAGCACCAGCGGCTTCTCCACATGCCTTCTGCGCTACTTAGCCTTCCTTTGCTTCTATCCCAAACCAGCCATGAAACCGTTAATCCCTTAAATAGGCCTGGCCCTCTGTCTTGTCCATGCCACTTTCTCCCCTGCCTAAAGCCAGAAAGGTCTCAGAAGGAGAGTAAACTCTGCTCTGACTGCTTTTCCCTTTGCCTGTGGCTCCTGGTGATTGACTCTGATGTGTCCTAACTAGAAAAAGGGAAATCTTTTTCTACAATGGCATCAACAGAGTTTCTTCCCCAAAAATGCAGCCTCTTCTTTGCCCAGCCTCACAGGGCTTGTGTCACAGCTGGTGACGGGGACCCACACTGTCTCACTCCCAGCACAGCTCAACCCCCACTGTACGCTGGGAGGAGACAAAGCCCACCCCACGGTAAGGCCGGGCCAGCTTCCCGAGACTGCCCTGTCCTTTATTTATCTCTCAGTCCTCCGCCGCCCTGGGAAATCCCTCAGACCTCTGGGGATCCAGGAGCCCGATGCCCCCGACAGAGGAGAGAGTGCTGAGCCCTGCTCTCCTGGGGGCTCCCCTGCTGGCCTCCATGTGCCACCTGCAAGTTGGCAGGGTGGCATCATCTCTCAGGGCCACAGAAGTTGGCGTCTCTGAGTCTGAAATTCCACCCGGCCCATTGGAGAGCCGAGACACGCAGGTTATGGTCCAGCTGGGACTGGGCCCCAGGACTTGATTTCTCACCCAGGGCTCAGTCCCACAGCTGGGCTGTCCCTCGCTCACCTCCCCAGACTCTGCCAGCTGTGGAGGGAAGTGGGACCTGCAGCCCGGGAGTGAGGGATGGGTGGCTCCTTCCCCCCTCCCAGCCTTCGCAGGAGCCCTCCCCACGGCACCTCCTGCGCCTGGTGAACTCTGACCTGCCTTCAACCCTCCGTGCGGACGCCACTTTCTCTGAGCTGCCCCTGGGCTCTCAGAGCAGGGCAGGACGGCCTGTCCAACACCCCTCTCCCCACCCTGCATCCTATTCTGGTCCTTTGGGGCGCTCCCTAGGTGTATAAATTTACATTTATTTCTGTCTTCCCTGTTAGTCTGTCACCTCCAGGCAGGGCAGGAAAATTTCACATCCAGGCAGGGCTGCATCTGTGTTTCAACAGTCCTTGATTCTTGCACCCTTAAAGTTTGAGAACCACTGGGCTAATTCCCAAGCAAATCAGCAGCCGCTCCTGCCACCCAGGAGGCAACACAGCTCCAGCTTGGGGGCTGGGCTGCTGGAAGGGAGCCCACAGAGTCAAGGTCAGGCTGAGGATACCTCAGAGGGAACTTGGAAGTGTCTGGCATGAGCCTGCCTGTGACCAGGCTGCTTACAGAGCCAGTGTCCAGGCCACTGGGTGACTGTCCTACTGTGCACCTGAGGGAGCACAAAGGGGGTGGTGCAGAACTTTGAGTGTGGGACAAGTGCATGTCCCCAGGACTCCTGAGAGTGCTGGGAGCCAGGGCCCTGCCCTCACCCCCACTCTGGACCTGGTCCGTCCGGAGGGCAGGGACAGGCTCGGCACCATCCTGTATGCCCCACAGCCTGGCACGGGCCTGGCACCCACACAGACCCTTGCTCTGTGGCCCTGTCTGGCAGGAGCTGACCAGTGTAAGAGCCTTCTGGCAGTGGGAGCTGTCAAGGTGTCAAAAGGGCCGCTTGGTCAGAGGATGAGTCCCAGTCAGATTTCAAGCCGAGGCCCCACTAGCTGGGTCAGATGCTAAGCTGGGATGGCTGGAATCGGGAGGGAATTGCCTTCTGTAAGTTACTGATTGCTTAGCATGGATCCCTTCCCACAGCATTGGAATAGCCCAGTAAATAAAATCTCTATAGTGGAGGCCTAGGTGATCGAGTCAGGGGAGGAAGGGGGTTTGGGAGCAGTGGATCCAGGCCAGTGCATCTGAAGTCACTGCTCACGAGCAGCTCCCTGTTAGGTCATTGACTGCCCAGACCCTGAGGAGTGGCAGCCAGAGTCTTCTCTGCCTTCTTCTGATCAAAGGTCCAGGCTGGCGGTGGCCATGCAGTGGCTATGCAGTGGGGATGAGGGAGGGGAATACTGAGTCAGAAGTTCTTGCTTTTATTATCAACAAAAAGTTCCAAGAGATACTAGCTCTCTCCCATTCCTACCATGCAAGGGCCCCTAATTAAATTTTAAACTCCTATTTCCTTTTTCAAATTTCCATGTGTCAAAAGACAAAATTACCACAAATTTAGTTATAGATTGAATTGGCTTTTACTCAAGATTCATGAATCAGTCAACACCTTGTTCCATAAAATTAGAATGAACGTTCCAATGAGTTGAGCAGGCGAGTTTGGCTCTATGGCATGAAAAGAGCTGAGGAAAGCAGAAACAAAGAACAAAAAGCAGATTGGTTGTTTCAGAGTTACTTTCCTCGTGACTCTGAGGGAACTTCCTTACCAGGCTGGCTAAAACTGGCCTGTTTGTGGATTTGGCTATCATCTCCCTTTCTCCTGATTTCTTGGAAGGTCAGATAAATAAATTAGTGTTGGTTTGGTGGTGTGGAACTTCAGCACGAGTTGGTTTGGCCTGCCGGCCCGTGCAGGAGCGCAGTGCAAACGAACCAATGGCCTCCTATACATTTTATTTAACACACAGAAGGCCATCCACTATATGTGGGTAAACAATTAATGCTCTGTTAGTGATGGCGGAGATCAGAACCGTGATTTACTTGGGAGCTTGGCTTTGAGTGTGTGTGTGTGTGTGGGGGGGTGTTGTTTGTTTGTTTTTGTTTTTTGGTTCATTTTCTTCCACTTTCTAAAAGCAGCAGCTCCAGAGCGGGGAGGGCAAGAAGAAAGGAAACGGACGCTCAGTGAACATCTGCTCCGTGCAGCAGGATTCTTTGTCAGGGCTCCCAGGAGATCCTCGCAGTGCGAACGAGGCCTGTTAGTCTCATCCGGCTGAGGGGCCAGTGGGAAGTAGCGGCGGTGGCGCCCTGACATCGCGGTGGGAGGACGGGCGCTGGGTGCGGGCGGGACCGAAGGGCCCGGGATCCCGGTGTCGGGGCTGCAGGGCCGCTCCGGCCACACGGGGGCGCGCCGCGCCGCCACGCCTGGGCGGGTGGAGGGAAGGCGCGAAGCAGGCGGCCTTCTGGGCAGGGACTGTCCTGTGCGCCCACACACTGACCCCTCTCTCCAGGCTCCCTGAAGGAGGTCGGTGTGAGGTCCCTCTGGCAACTGGAAACACAGCCGGCCTTCAGGCCCTGAGGCATTCATGCGTGTGTGTCAGGGCGGTCTGCGTGAGGGGAGGGAGGATGCTTGTTGTTGACTGAGGCGTGTGCGGTTTGCGTGCGCTGGGAGTGGCCGTGTGTAGACAGGAGCGTGGGTGTGGGTGTGGGTGTGTAGGTTTCTCCAGGAATATAGTGGAGTGTGGGTGGGGTTGGTGGGGAGGGGCATGTTCCCGGTTCCAGAGGGCTGGGGCCGGCGCCGAGGAGGAGGGGGGCCGAGACAAGATCCAGCCCAGTGGACTCAGACAGGTTTCCCATGGAGGCAGGGCCAGGTCTGAAAGAGGAGGGATGAGTCTTTGCCTCCAGCCAAGCCGTGGCAGTGGTGGGCACCCCCCCTGCCCTGGCCCTGCAGGACTGTATATTGGGAGCTTCTCCGTGGACCTGCCAACCTCCAAGCCTTCTAGTGGTGGCTAGTTGCCTGGCAAAGGTTAGGATCCATGGCAGCAGCCAAGCACTGGAGCCTGGCCAGTCCTGCCACTCAAGGACCCCGTGTCACCAAGCTTTGCCGAGGGCTACAACAGAAGTCTTGTGACCCAAGAAATACCAGTAGTCTCAGTTTAGACCAGAACTTGTTCCCCCTGAAAGCTGTGCAGGGCAGTGGCAGGGAGCCGAGGTTTGGGGATGGGAGGGGCAGCTGCCAGGGGCCTAGAGGCTTCTCTCGCTCCTGCCACGGTCACCAGACAGCTGCTTCACATGAGTGAGATCTGCGGGCTGTACCCTGGCCTGGTGTCTCAGCTGGGGATTTGAAAGCATTAGGGTTGGTGGAAATTAAACCTAGGCTGGAAGCCTCAGGCCAGTGTGCTGAGGTCCTGGATAGGGTCCCAGAGCAGGAGGAAGAGGAAATCTTGAGGCTTCTCAGAGCCAGATTGGCAGGGGGAATTTCAGAGGAATTCCGGGATTCTGAAATGTGTTGGGGACAAGAACAGGGCTCTGTAGGGCCCAGGAGAGTGTCAGCTGGGGAGGGAGAGGATGAGAAAAGATCCGTTGCAGCTAAGGACTCTCACATGGCCCTGGTTGGTTTCTCTATCCCTGTCCAGACTTCCCCTGTCGTCACCCCAGGCAGACCCTTCCCCTCAGCAGCCTGGCGTTGGCTCTGTGCTCCCCACACTTCCCAGGAGCTCCAATTCCCGGGCCCAGCCACACGACCAAAACAAGTGTGAGAGAAAACCATCCTAGTAGACCTGACTACTCCTAGGAGTAGGAGTTCCCACAGGGAGCAGGGGATTCAGGGAGAAAGGCTTTATGTTGTCATTAAGAAGAAAGCATTGGCCGGGCACGGTGGCTCACGCCTGTAATCCTAGCACTCTGGGAGGCCAAGGTGGGTAGATTGCTCGAGGTCAGGAGTTCAAAACCAGCATGAGCAAGTGCGAGATCCCATCTCTACTAAAAATAGAAAGTAATTGGACAACTAAAAATATGTAGAAAAAATTAGCCGGCAGGCATGGTGGCACATGCCTGTAGTCCCAGCTACTCGGGAGGTTGAGGCAGGAGGAGTGCTTCTCTTTTCTTTTTAAAAAAATAATATAATATTCATTTCTTCTTTTTCTTTTTTGCCTCTCAGGGGAGTTAATACAGTTGTGCAGAAGGAGTGCTTGAGCCCAGCCCAGGAGTTTGAGGTTGCTGAGGTTGGGCACTCTAGCCTAGGAGATTCTGTCTCAAATTTCAGTATAGCCACCTGGAAGCCATGTGACCTTACATGAGCAAAAATTACTTAACCTGACTCAACTTCAGTTTCATCTACAAAATGGGAACAATAATTACCTTGCAGAAGTGTGAAGGCCTAGAAATTCAGAAGGTAAAACTCCTGATCAATAGCAAATACTGTTGCTATATTATTTTCCAGTACCCAGATCCCTCCTAGGATGGCCCTGGGCTTCTGACCTTTCTAAAAAACAGGCATCTCTTCTAGGTTCCAAGAAGGACAATCCTATTATTTGCCTGCACTAGTGTATAATGAATCAGTAATAAGTTAATGTGTCATCCAGGCAGTAATGGATTAATGTCTCCCTGTTAACAGGAGACTTCTGGGAAGATTGATTCCAAGGAGTGAATTTATTGGATGATGGGCAGCAGGTTCTGTGGGTGGAGGGCCATGGGAGTCTCTCCTTTCCTGCTGGATCTCACAGGAGTAGGAACACAGAACTTTCAAACTTTCTGAGCAGAAAGAGGCTGGGGTGGCTGCCTGTTCCAATAGGCTGCCTCTTAGATAAGAGGTTTTGTCTAAGGCCCTGGTGATGTCCTCCTACCTTTCCTATCACGTGGATGAGAAGTCGGGTCAAGTTCCTGTGAAGCTGGGGGAGGATAAAGGGCCTGAGTATGGGCTAAAGGCCCATAAAGGCTTTTCCCTTCTCCCTCGCCTCCCCTCAACCTCCCACTCTGCTGCAAAGCCTCAGTCATGCAGTTAAGCTCCCTCAGGTGAGGCTGGGAGAAGCCTCCCTGATTCCTGGCACATAAAGTCCTTACTGATTGTTGGTGAGACTGAATAGCATGCAGGCCATAACGTTGACGAGAAGGGGCTTTCTGTGAACTCAGTCCAGGGACAGGGAGCCTGTGGGTGGGCACCACCCTGTATCAAGTGCCAGCATCTGATGGGGCCCCACCCTACCAGATGAGCCTGTTGCCGAAACCTGATGGCCACCCCAGCTTCCTCCCTGCCCACACCCCACACTCCTCCTGCTCACTCTGCCTCCTCCTCAGCTCCCTGCATTGGCTCTGCCTCTTCCAGTCCTCCTCTAGGCCACCATTATGGCCAGCCCAGAATTACAACTGATTCTCTTGCCTGCAGTCCTGCCCTCTTTCAGCCTGTTGCACAAACCACATCAAAGTGATATTTCTGAAACCTAATTGTGAGCCTTTTCCCTGCTTAAATACCTTCTATGGCTCCCCATTGTCCACAGGCTAAAGCTCAAATTCTTTAAAATGACACACAATGCCCCATGGGATTCCTAGCTCCTGCTTTCCTCTCCAGCTTCATTTCTTACCTACTACCCTCCCCCATCACTCTATGCACTGGTCAGACTGAACTGTCCACTCCTGGCAAATGCCAGGTTCCCTCCATCTTCCAGGGCTTCTTATAGGTGCATGCTCCCCAAGGTGGATATTAGCATTGTCACACACACAACCCTTGTTTCCTTTTGCTTAATGTGGTTAATTTCTACTTCTCCTTCAAGCTTCATATTAGACTTCACTCATACTGGAAAGTCTCTGCTGATCTCCCCACCTCTCCCATCCAAGACTAGCCTGGGTGCCCCCCCCCCAGCTCTCACAGCTCCCTGTGCTCCTGAGGCTTTTGTGATGTAGTTTTTTTACATGTATCAATTTACATTATGCTTCCCCTTGAGTCTTGAGTCTGTACACTTTTGCAGGGTAGGGACCTGTTTTATTTGCCATGGTGTCTCCTAGGGCCTAGCACAGTGCAGTCACATGGCAGGTATGTAGCAATAGCGACTGTGATATTAACCATAGCCCCTAGCGCATATGTATTCAGCACATGCTGTTGTGCGCCAGGAACTGTTCAGAGTGCTCTCCAGGCATAACTTGGCTAATCCTCACATGCCTGAGTGGCACCCGGATCCAGCCCCACCAATCTCCTGTCCTTTAGAGGCACACAGCTGAAAACTGCATTTCCCAGCCTGACTCCTTTGAGGGTGATGAATGAATATTGGGATCCAACATTTAGACCCTCACGTGAGATTTGGAAGGTGGAAGAGAGGCAGAGGCTACCTTCCTGCTGCTTTAGCTGGTGCCTCCTGGCAGGCTGGGCCATGCAGGTGCACACTGTTTCCTGCAGCAGTGTCCAGTGTCCAGTCACCACCCTTGGGGGGTCAGGGGACAGTGGGCAGCAGCAGTGGAGCCCTGTCTGCTCCCTGGACACAGCCACGCCAGTGTAGCTGGAGCAGCAGTGCCAGTGGCAACCTCTAGGTGCCCCACCTTCCTTCCTGCTCAGGCAGAGGGGGCAGACCCTCAGCCTTACCTCCTCCCCTCTCCCCACCCAGCCACTCCAACCATCCCATAAGCACCTAACCCCTGTCTCAAGTCACTTTCTGTTCCAAATACCTTGGCTGGTTCCTATGTCCTGCACTAATCTCTGCTGACTCATAAAACTATCATTATCCTCATCTTACAGAACAGGAAAGTAAGGTACAGAGAGGTGAAGTAATCTTCCCAGAGTCACACAGCCAGTAAGTGGTAGAGCCAGGCTTTGAACCCAAGTCTTTCTGAGCCCAGCACCCACCATACTCAATACCTTGGGGAGTATGTGTTGCTGTGTGCCAGGTGTGGGAGGAGGCTCAGAGAGCATGCAGGTAGATGGCTGGGCTGACTCCTGTGTAGGCAGGTCCTGAGGCAGGTCTCTAAGGTGTCTGCCCCTTCCTGAGCAGCACCAGCTGCTCAGTTTCTTGGGGAAGGTCCCAGAGGCTGGGATGCCCTAGATGGGATGTGCAGGACAAGGAGGCAGCCTGGGAGAGCCAGGCTGTCTGGTCACAACATCAACCTCATGGGCAAAATATTCCTTTTGTTATTCATCTCATTTTTGTTGCTTTAATCACAGTGAGACCTTCTGATATTCCACTGATGACAGAAAACAGGTATTTAAAACCCCGAGAGAGGCCAGGCACAGTGGCTCACACCTGTAATCCTAGCACTCTGAGAGGCCGAGGCGGGTGGATCGCTCAAGGTCAGGAGTTTGAAACCAGCCTGAGCAAGAGTGAGACCCTGTCTCTACTAAAAATAGAAAGAAATTAATTGGCCAACTAAAAATATATAGAGAAAAAATTAGCCAGGCATGGTGGCGCATGCCTGTAGTCCCAGCTACTCAGGACGCTGAGGCAGAAGGATTGCTTGAGCCCAGGAGTTTGAGGTTGCTGTGAGCTAGGCTGACACCATGGCACTCTAGCCTGGGCAACAGAGTGAGACTCTCTCTCAAAAAAAAAAAAAAAAATACAGATGAAGTTCCAGTGATGTGAACAACGGGGAGTGGCTGTAAATACAGATGAGGCTTTTCTGGCTCACCTGCTGCTCACCTCGTGCTCTGGCTCCCCCTCCTAAGTTTCATAGAAGACAATTTTTCCCTGGACTGGGGTAGGGGACAGGGTACACATGGAGCCCTGGGGGTTGGGGACTGCAGGGCTAGAGCAAACTATAAACTCATTCTCTGAGTCCCCAGGGCAGTCAAGAAGATTTCTAGATGTTGGTCTCAAACCATTTTCAGGTAGAACAGGGACAATCTGGCAGATTGTTTTGGTTTGCAGTTTGCAGCAGGTATTCCAGTGAACTTTCTGAGTAGTCCATATAGCAACAGGCATGAAGGTTGTTTGTATATGAGCTGTTGTGATGATTTCTCTGTAGTCTATATCAAGTCTTCCAGCTTCAGTTTGCAGAGCTATAAGGCTGGAAACCCTTTTAAGCCCGGCCAGTTTTAGCATTGGCTCCACAAAGTCAACCTTAGTTCCTTAAAGCTTCCTGGTTATAGCTGAAAATATGACATTCCAGTAAAAGCCTTGGTAATTTAACCAGTGTTTCCAATTATGTCCTATTACAACAAGAAAAGATTGTTATTGAACTTATGCAAACAACTATATCGCCATAAAAATAAGACTACTCACTAATAGTTTTATAATTTTGGAAGGATCAGATAGGGAAAAAAAGTAAACATTTCCATTTTTGTTCATAAAAGTATACTTTATCAAATTTGCTGTAAGCTATAGATAGCTTAAGAGAAAAGAAAAGTTTTCTTGGCTGGACATGGTGGCTCATGCCTGTAATCCTACCACTTTGGGAAGCTAGGCTGGGAGGATTACTTGAGGCCAGGAGTTTGAGACCAGCCTGAGCAATAAAGTGAGACCATATCTGTACAGAAAATAGAAAATTAGTTAGGTGTGGTGGTGTGTGCCTGTAGTCCCAGCTTCTCGAAGGGCTGAGGCAGGAGGATTACTTGAGTCCAGGAATGTGAGGTTGCTGTGAGCTGTGATCACACCATTGCACTCTAGCCCCAGCAACAGAGTGAGACACTGTCCCAAAATAAAATAAGTTTTCTTAAATCTGGAAAACAAACATTAAAGAAACAATGTTTTAAATAAAAAGTCATAAAAATTATCCTTGTCAGTTTATTCCTTCAGTCCCAGGTAATTAATTCGTATTCTCTTTAATGTTGAATTAGCAGTTTCATGAACCCATCAGTTTCATTAGAGTTCTGAAAATTCTTATCCAGTCCAATGGAATAATCCAAAATTTGTTAGAAACCTATACTTGTCAGAGTCCTTTCCATAAATCTCCTTGAAGATGAAACACTTTAGGATTATAGTTTATAGTTGCTTGCAAAAGCTTTCAGGAAAGTATCAGAATAAAATAATTAACTTTTGTGGGTTACAAGACTTAAAATGGCAATGGTTTAAAATCTGATGAGATTTCATTATGATATAACTGACACAGAAATTTAATTATTTCTCTGATCTATAACATTCTAACACAATAAACAGAATTATAACTGGTAACATTTTGCCAGGACATATCAGATTTTTAGGAATTTCATACAATTTCTGGAACACTAAGGTTTAGCATCACTTATCATTTGACAATGTTTCCCATATAATTTAACATTTAAAATAAGCCTAATTGGTTTAATATCTCTATTTTTATATGATGAGAGGACAAATTCTTTTGAGATGCTCAAGGGTCCCATCTTGAAAATCTCAAAGTTAATTTGAAGTCAAGAAAAAGACAATTTAGAATTTGATTTGAGGAAGTTTTTAAAAAAATGTCAAAGGTTTGAAACACTTGATTTAAAAGGATCACAGATCATTATGAAAAAATACCAAAGTGACAAAAGCTTTCAAAGGCAAATTTAGAAAAGTTACATAGTTTAAAAAAACCTTAGCTTTTTTAATATTGAGAAGACTAAGTTCTTAAGTAATCAAAAGACCTAACACAAGACAATATGCAACACAGAAATTTTCTTGCTAAAACACAGGATCTCTTTTTTTCTCCTTACACAGATCACTTAAAAGGTAAATAATCCCTTTTATAGTTTCTTATCAACAATCCAAGGAAATCCTATTGTCTTAAAAGAGAAGACCAATTATAGTTTTGTATTAGTATAACTTTGATATTAAGACTTACTTTAAAAACACTTATAATAAATTAATTTCATTTTAGTTGGTTTGACCACACCAGATTCTCTCTTGCTCTCTCTCTCTTCTTAACTTTCTATACCTATTCAGGTTTTGCCCTTTATTCTTTTTCATTCTAAAACAATCTGCCATTCTACTTTAAGGCAAAAATTACTCTTTTTCCCTTAACAATCAACAAAAAACCATACCTTTATATCTTGTAATTTTCCCTACCCCACCTCCCCCAGACCCTTATTTTTCTTGCATATTTTGCATACAAAATTGTTCCCCTTGTTATTTCTAGTAGTTTTAATTGCAATATATGAATTAGAATTCTTAAGTTCTTTAATCTTTAATGTGAATTGACTGTCATATATCATTATTCTGTAGATTAATACCATTTTGTAATCTCTAGAAACATGTGCTTCCTCATAGTACAGCTTTTCAATGTGACTCAGGACATGTTTACCAACAGACCTAAGTATATTTAGTTCTTCTGTAATAAGCCAAAAATAGATAAGTTTAAACCTATGTTCAGTAACTAATGTTTCAGCATTCTATCTTATTTGGAAATGATCTAGACACTTAATGAATATCTATTATTCAATTTTAACTTAGCATAACTTTAAGGTTGTAAGTTACCAAGAAAGGTTTTTTGAAATTATTTTATGTAGACATATTTTATACACATAATTATTACTGACAAGCTGACTTATAATCATTAATCCCACTTATATTCACATAATTCATTCACTTATTTTTAACCATCATTATTAAACTGCTCATGAAAATTTCATGAGACATTAAGGCCAGCCGTCATCTCAAGTTATTTTATTTTTGTTGACAAATCAGAAAAGTGTCAAAAATATCACAGAAAAAAGAAACTAAAAAGTTAAACATGATTCTTCCCTTTCTCTCTCTTTTCTTTAAACTTTACTTCCAGGACTGACATGAATCAAGCAATTATATTTACAGTGCATTCAACTCTGAGGTCGAATTAATACTTTTATGGTGTTAAACATCTATTAGAGACAACACAGACCTGTCTGACCAGTAAACCTAGGCAAAAAGACTAACAATTATGAAAACATTTCTATTTTTATTTTACCAACACTGTAAAACCTAGTTTTATTTTCCAAAGTTTGCCCCAGATCATATGAACTAAAAGGAAATATAGTGTCTATATTTCTGAGCATTATAGGAATATTTAATTTATATTAGCACTCATTTATCTCAATGCCAATTTGAATATAACTTCATTAAGAGACTTCATAAATTAGTTTACTAATACCATCTGGAGGTAAAAAAAAATTACCAAATATACATAACATACAAACATACATACCTAAATATACATAAACATACAGATAAACACAAAGATCTTATAGCTTTTATTCTAAAATTTTAGTCACAAATCAATAATACAAACTGGTTTATCTCTACATATATTTTTATTCAAATTGTGTTCCTGACAAAAATGAAGCACCTTAAGATTACCTGCACATGCACATGACTAAAATTTTTTTTACTGATATTTGTGGGAAAGACTTAAGATTTTTCATTTGTCAGTTTCCAAATAGTTTCCTCCATTTTTTTAAACATATATTTCCCAACATGGGGAATTTTATTGATGGCTCTAGTTTATTTCTTCCCAAAAGACCAACTGTAACCAAATGAAATGAACATAATCTCGAGATTCATTGTCTTCATAATAAAACAAAAGATGCTTAGAACTGGATCACTTGGCCCTCTCTCTTCTTATCTCCTCCCAGTTCAAAATGCTAGCATCTCTAAATAGTCAGTATTCTCTAGATCTTCAGCTGGGCTGAACGTACTCAAGCCTCAGCACAATCTTCTTTGTACTTTTAGCTTTTTTCTGGAGAATCGGCTTAGTCTGCCCACCACAGCCACTCTGCCTCCTGTCATAACACCACTTTCCCTGGGCATACAGAGAATTCTTGCCCTTCTTGTACTGTGTCACTTGTGGGGTTTGTGCTTGCCACATTTCTTAAAGAAAGTCCGGCAGGTTTTAGGAACGTTTATTATGTTTACATGAGCACTATCGGCAACAAAAGCTCCTCCATTTTTTAGACAGACCAAGCTTTCTAGTGAAGATCTGAAAATTTTGAATTTACTAATTTAGTTACTTCCAATTTAGCTTCTGTTTTTTACCAGATTACTAAATTAAGGGCAAAGCCCATTAACAAAAATAGGGCAAACAAAGCATTTTATATGCCTAACTAAGCAAGTATAGCTCTTAGCCCAAGAATTTGACTAGGGCATAAAGGTAGTTAAAGAAACAAATCTGCTCAACCTGAAGCCTTAACTTTTATAAACACTTTATCCAGCTTTCATTTTTTCTTTGGGGTGGCATGGTAATTAAGTGAACAGGTTAGCAGATTCAATTTTTCTTATCAATTAGTTGCTTAAACTTTTCATTTGTCTTTTCTAAGGAGACTTTTAGAGAGATTTTTTTTTTTTTTTTTTTTTTTTTGAGACAGAGTCTCACTTTGTTGCCCAGGCTAGAGTGAGTGCCGTGGCATCAGCCTAGCTCACAGCAACCTCAAACTCCTGGGCTCGAGCGATCCTTCTGCCTCAGCCTCCCGAGTAGCTGGGACTACAGGCATGAGCCACCATGCCCGGCTAATTTTTTATATATATATATCAGTTGGCCAATTAATTTCTTTCTATTTATAGTAGAGACAGGGTCTCGCTCTTGCTCAGGCTGGTTTTGAACTCCTGACCTTGAGCAATCCGCCCGCCTCGGCCTCCCAAGAGCTAGGATTACAGGCGTGAGCCACCGCGCCCGGCCTCTAGAGAGATAATTTTTTGAATCCTAAAATCTTTCTAGAAGCTTCTCCATATCAAATATAGGCATCCCATCTGTTTGTCTAATATGGCAGTCCTTATTTTTAAATGCACCTCTTAGATGGACTATCTTGCCTATTTGGAACATTCTCCATGATGGCCACTGTAATTCTAAATTATCTTTGATAAAATTTTGCCACTTTTGTAAATATTTACATCTTCCAGGGCAATAATTTTTATACATTATTTAAAGGGTAGGCATACTAGAAGGTGGCATACTCAGTTCTTTAGGATCTTGGGTTTCTCAGAGCTGAGATAAAAGCCTAAGAGGAAAATGTCATGAAATATCACTGTGAAAACATCCTGTTTTTAGAATGTGATGTTTTCACAGTGTTCCCTTTTTGCAAAAAAATTTTCTTGAGGCTGATGGATGACGTACTGTCAAAATAACCTGTTCTATGACCAGCTTTTCCTTTCAGGAGTCTTATTTTTTAGGTTGCAGGTACTCTAACAGCTTATAGGTATTCTTCCCATACACACCAGTCAGGTTGCAGCTTGGCTCTGAGATTCCTTTGTCCAACTTAGCCAACGATCTTTCCCTATCTTAGTGTGCAAGAGAAAGAAACAAAGAAGAGAACCCAAATTCTTGGGAATTTCCAAAAGATAGTGTCTAACACCCCTTGCAGTAATTGCCACTCACTGCAATCGCTGTCAGTTAATCAACTGCCTTGAAACTGGCTCTTGGCAGTAACCCACCAGTAACTGTGAACCCCCAGATATCATGTGCCCTGTCACAGCACAACCCTTGGCACCCAAAAGCCAAAAAAATCAGGAGCTCAAAGGCAAAGAGCTGGACCTAAAAGGAACTTACTCACGACCTTGGGGACACCATAAGGAAGACAGCAGAAGACTCTAAAGGAGTCAGGAGCACCTCACTTGCATTCTTCAATGTTCTTGGGGTTGTCAGCAGTCTCCATTAGGGCCCTTCATTGTTGCCAGAACTGTTAAAAAACAAAATTTCAACAAATTTAGTCTAAAGATGTAGTAGGCTTTCATTAGCAGTTAATAAATCGGGCAGCATCTCATCTATAGAATAGCTAAGTGCTCTGCTGGACTTATAAAAACAGTTGGTTTTTATAAGGTAGCTAGAGCAGGCATGAGGAAACAGAATAATACAAAACGTAGATTGGTTAACATCAGGTTACATTCCTTGTAAGAGTCAAAGCAGAGGGGACTTCTCATCATTCTGGTTCAGGTTGACTGGTCCCCTTCTAATTTGTTGCTATGAATCTCCTGTTTTTAGGAAAAAGTGGTCTATCTGGAAATTTTCCTGCTTCCTTGAAATTTCAGTTTGATTGTATGCCAACTTAGCATGAGTAACTCCATTTTGGTTTGTTCTCTTGGGGCCTGGTGTACAAGCTCATCCAAAACAATAGGCTCCCATAAATTTTATTCAATACTTTTATAGTAAATGGGTAAATGTAAATAAAGTGTTTCTGAGTTCTGTAAGCCACTTTAGCAAATTGTTGAACCCAAGAAGGGGGTCATGAAAACCTCTAATTTGTAGCCAAGAGAAGTTTTAGGTAATCTGAGGGCCTACTACTTACCATTGGCATGAGAAGTTGAGGGGGGTGGCAGTCTTATGGGACTGAGCCCTTAATCTGTGGGATCTGACATTATATCCTGATAGATAGTGTCAGAATTGAGTTCGGTGTAGGATTTCTAGTTGGTGTGCACAGAAAATTAGAGAATTGCTTGGTGTGAAGAAAACCCCTACCACATTGGTCATAAAAATATTGTGTTGATGGCCGAGCGCAGTGGCTCACGCTTCTAGCACTCTGGAAGGCTGAGGCGGGCGGATTGCTCAAGGTCAGGAGTTCAAAACCAGCCTGAGCGAGACCTCGTCTCTACTATAAAAATAGAAAGAAATTAATTGGCCAACTAATATATATATACATAAAAATTAGCTGGGCATGGTGGCTCATGCCTGTAGTCCCAGCTACTCAGGAGGCTGAGGCAGGAGGATCGCTTGAGCCCAGGAGTTTGAGGTTGCTGTGAGCTAGGCTGACGCCATGGCACTCACTCTAGCCTAGGCAAGAAAGCGAGACTCTGTCTCAAAAAAAAAAAAAAAAAATATTGTGTTGAGTGTGGGTATAGAGGAAAATAATTTGTTTTTCCTATATAGCAGCCTACAGGCCCTTTGGGATCTCCCCTGTCTTCTGCCTTTCATCAGACCTCTGGGCTTGGGAAACACTCTGCCCTAGGTTGACTCGAGTCTCCAAAGTTTGGCCTGTGGACTTTTAGGGTCTTCATAACACACTGTGGTAAGCACTGATTTCCTTTTTTGCCCCCAGTGGACTGAAAGCTTCTTAAAAATGAAGACCAGGATTTATTTCGCTTTTTATGCTTCTAACCTAGCCCAAAGCCTGGAACATGGTCTGTGTTTTACAATGCTTGCCAGTCAGTTCTACCATAGCCCCCACACAGCTCTCTGGATGCTTTTCTCCAAGAGAAATGCAGCCTTACTTTTCTCTACCTAGCTCAAATGTCACCTCCTGCAGAAGCTTCCCCAGGGCCTAAAATCAAAAGGTATGTCTCAGTTTGCATGATGTGTCCCCCCCCACCCCCCCACCCCCATCTCAAGAAGCTCAGAGTCTGGTAGGGATTTACCAGGGCATACTAATGAGTACAATGCCTTGTAGTGCTAGGGAAAATTGTGAAAGACTTTTAAATGGGCAAAGGATTACTGAGTGTCCTTTCAATGGAATGGTGTGTATTGATTAGGGTTCCAGGTTATCTGATTCTATAGGGATCAAAAGTGCTGGACTATTTTACAACTCTGCAGAAATGAAAGTTAACTTGGGGAGGGCTGGTGAAGATGCAGATGTTTTCTGTATTAAGTACAGTGCAAGATGCAAATAGGTCCTGTTCATGGCAATGCGAATGAATTTTATCCAGCAGAGAACAAATCTTTGTAAGGCCAATTTTCTTTTTTGAGACAGAGCCTTACTCCATTGCCTGAGAAGAGTGCCATGGCATCCACCAACCTAGCTCACAGCAACCTCAAACTCTTAGGCTCAAGCAATCCTCCTGCTTCAGCCTTCCTCCAGTAACTGGAGCTACAGGCATGGGCCACAATGCACAGCTCTTTTTTTATTTTTAGTACAGACAGGGTCTTTCTCTTGCTCAGGCTGGTCTCGAACTCCTGAGCTCAAGGGATCCTCCCATCTTGGCTTCCCAGAGTGCTAGGATTACAGGTGTGAGCCACTGCGACTGGCCCCAATTTCATTTGAAACAGTTGTAAAATCCTACTGATTCCCTCCTTAATTAATGAATTGAAGAAACATATGTTTATTCTATATCTGTATGAGTCATGATTTCATCATTTGGAAAATTATCCTTTAACAGTGGTATCTATGATAGATGAAGTGATAATTAATACTTATTGAACATTTATTCTGTGTCAGGTACTATGCTAAAGGTTTTATGGCTTATATCTTAACTAATCCTCATGGCGACCTGGTAAGGTCAGTTTTATTATTAGTCCCATTTTACAGATATACAAACCAAAGCCTATATGTTAAGTAACTTGCCTAAGGACTCACAGTCATATTGGCATATCTGGAATTTGTACCCAGAGACCTTTGGGTACAACTCTTTGACACAAAGATTTATACTCTAACTGTACTTTAGACATAAGGGCAATTAAAATAAAATTGTGGGATCAGGTAAGGCTTTTTGGAAGAGGGGACATGAACCAAGTTTCAAAGGATGAGGAGTTGGTGCAGAGGGGAAAGAAGGGAGGGGTTTCTAGGTACAGGTCAGCACTGAGAAATTCAGTTGGGCTGGAGAGCAAAGTGTGGGCCAAGGACTGTCAAGAGATACGGCTGAAGAGTGATGATAAAGGAGGGCCTGGCGTGTCGAGCCAACTAGTTTGGATTTTATCCTCAAACTACAGGATTTTAGACAGAGGAATGATATGATTAGATTTGAGTTTTATTATTTTTATCTTTATTGCTTTTGTTTGAAGTTCTAAAAGTGGTAGAGGCTTATTATTATTTTTAAAGTAACAATGCTGAGAGATTTGGCCTCTTTAGAAAAATCATTTTGACAGCAGTGTTGAGGCTGGATTGGAAATGGTGAGTGAGAAGAAAGTCAGGGAGGCTATTAGGAACCAAGCCAATGGCAGGAAAAATAAAAGGAGGGGATGGAAAGGAGGAACAGTGAACTAGTTGAACTTATGTGATTTGGCAACTGATGAGGTATGTGGGGGGGCGGGAAAGGGCAGCAGGAGGGGCTAGTGGAGGGGCCAGGCAGCGCCCTCCAAAGTGCCTAGCTCAGGAACTCCCAACTGCAGGCCTGTTTATTCATTCCTAGCATTTGAGAACAGAGATAGTACTTGGAATTTAAAAGGAAAAGGGCTGTTATCAAAAGTCTGTACTGCTCCCATTCTAAAAAGCATATACAAAAAGAGCATGACCAGAAGCACTCAGGCTTTTCTGGCCTCAAGGTGGTTAGAAGAAAAAAAAAGGAATGAGGAGAAAGGAAAAGAAAGATGAATCACAAATTATGAACCTTCTCTTGATAATTATGCACATACAGATTGTAGGCACACCAGGTGACTTTTAATCCCAGTCCAGTTCCCCTCCTGGCCCTCTTAATGGCTTCTGGCCACTTCCTCTTGGGATCTGGCCAGAGTAAGCTCAGGAAATGCAAAGTTTTAATTCTGAAATCAGCAAAGCATATTAGGAAAGGAAATCCACAGTGAAAAAATCCACATTCTGCATTTCAAAGCCAAGGGAAAGAATTGTAAATTAGATTGTGAATTTATTGGGGACAGGAACCACTTACTCACGTTGGTACGAGACCCATGTGATTGGTTTGGCGATTATTCGCCCTGGGGTCACCCGGATTTGGCCTCTTCCATTCTTACACGGTTGCAAAGCTTCCACCCAGCAAAACCTTCAGCTTTAGTAGCTAAGCTGTCTGTAGTCTTGCTGTTGTGCTCTTCTGACAGCAGGTGAGACACCCTGCCAGGACAAAGGCCCTGCGAAAGGGTATTTTGTGTTTTTTTTTTTTTTTTTTTTTTTTTGAGACAGAGTCTCACTGTGTTGCTGGGGCTAGAGTGCCCTGGCGTCAGCCTAGCTTGCAGCAACCTTTAACTCCTGGGCTCAAGCAATCCTTCTGCCTCAGCCTCCCGAGTAGCTGGGACTACAGGTATGTGCCACCATGCCAGGCTAATTTTTTCTATATATTTTTAGTTGGCCAATTAATTTCTATTTTTAGTAGAGACAGGGACTCACTCTTGCTCAGGCTGGTTTCAAACTCCTGACCTTGAGTGAGCCACCTGCCTCGGCCTCCCAGAGTGCTAGGATTACAGGCGTGAGCCACCGTGCCCGGCCTAGAGTATTTTTAATTATACTCACATCCCTAGGATTTTGCATGGATCAGGTGATAGAATTTGAAAGGCCTTTGTAAACTCTGGTGAGCTATACAATTACCAGCTGTTCTTTATTCACTGCTGTTCTGGTTGATGACTTAACTGATACTTGCTATACTACATTGCAGAATATTCAAACATTCAGATTTTTAAACTACTATGTACTCAGTACATTAATACTACTATGCACTCAACAGTCTGCTATATACTTTCACACTTAATCCTCACAATAATGTTATCACATTTATCAAAGAGGCTCAGAGAAATTAACTTGCTCAAAAATATACCTTTTAATCTTTTTATGCTCTCCCAAGGTTGGCTTAGTGGTTTCTCCATGTGCTACCCTGCCACAGCAGTTACTACATGGTCTTCCCTATTAGACTAGAAGCTATGGGTGCTGGGACCTATATTTTTTTCACTGCTATATCCCTTCTATCAGGAAATAGAGCCAGGCATATAGAAGATGCTCCAAAAAAATACTATTTAGGTGACATGAATGAATGATGGCTGACCTTATATCCATTGCTCTATTCTGAAAACAACTGTTTTCCTTGTAACTTACTATTCATTGCCTATTTTCCCCTACTAGAATATAAGACACCTGTGAAAACATATTATTGTGTTTAGTTCACTGATGGATTCTCAAAGTCTAGAACAATGCTGGGACATAGTAAGGGCCCAATAAATATCTGTTGTTGAACAAACAAATAATAGCTGTGTGGACAAATTCTACCCGTCTTTTTGTGACATCAGTGTATTTTTTCCTGATGCTGATCTCAGTCAGAAAATTCTCAAGAACCACCACAACACTGTGGCGTGGGTGAGTGGGGAGTGCTGAACACTCCGGCTTCCTGAGCTACACATTCACTTGCGGCTCAGTGGTGATCAGGAGAGGAACCACAGGAACACTATCTCCAAGAGCACTGCCTGCGGGAAGGAGGCCCTGGCGGCCGGCCCAGGATGTTCTCCAACTCCTGAGCTCAAGCAATCCTTCTGCCTTGGCCTCCCACAGTGCTAGAATTACAGTGGTGTGAGCCACCGTGTCCAGCCAGTAACCATCACATTAAGACAAAATTAAATTTACCACACTCACAAAATTACAATTAGTGTGTTTTCTTTTCCTGTGCATGTATATATGCATTATGCATATATGTACACATATGCTAGTTCGTGTTTTTTCACATGGCATTATGCCATGTTTATATCATAAGGACTTCATAATTATCCATCTAAATGCTCCCAAGTAAGGATTTTTCAAAGAAATTGATAATTACAAAGACAAACTTTCTTAAATACCCAAACCTGGAATTTTTAGGGAAAAGGATAACATGTGAGCTCATGGTGCTTGGGTACATATTACAAAATTGCTTTCCCAAAATGTTGTATCAGGCCAGGAGCAGTGGCTCATGCCTGTAATCCTAGCACTCTGAGAGGCCGAGGAGGGAGAACTGCTTGAAGTCAGGAGTTCGAGATCACCAGGCTGAGCAAGAGTGAGACCCCATCTCTACAAAAAATAGAAATTAGCTGGACAACTAAAAACATATAGAAAAAATTAGCTGGGCATGGTGGCGCATGCCTGTAGTCCCAGCTACTCAGGAGGCTGAGGCAGGATTGCTTGAGCCCAGGAGTTTGAGGTTGCTGTGAGCTAGGCTAACGCTACGGCACTCTAGCCTGGGCAACAGAGTGAGAGTCTGTCTCAAAAAAAAAAAAAAAAAAAAAAGTACCAATTTACTCAGCCACCAACTGATAATTTAAACTACGTCATTGACATAGTAGGAAAAATGAAATCTCATCAACCTTTCAATTTGCATTTAAAGACATTGCTAGGGATAAAGAACTTTAACCATGATTAGTTACTATTTATATTTCTTCTCTTATAGAATCATCACAATTATTGGGGAGAAAAGTTTATCTGCTACTAATAGGGCATCTCTTTCCTATGGAGGGAGCAAATTGTTAAGAGTAGAAAGACCAAGGGCTTTGGGATTCAAATACATCTAACACAAAGAGCTGGACATACACGCACCAACCATGTGGTGAAGTGTTAGCTCCATTCATTTACAAAAGACCAATATATTTGTAAGTCCAAAAGGAAAATCTGATCTAAAAGGAGAATTTGATCATTTGGCTAATATTCTTTTTTTTTAGGAGTATCAAAACAAAAGTTTATTGAAACTAATGTCCATGCTTGTATAAATTCACTTTAAAGGCTGGTATGATGCTTGTAAGCAAGAACATCTGTATCCTACAACACATAGCATTATTTTCTATCAAACTTGAAAAGTGTATTGGCTAATATTCTTTAGAGTCACTCTGAAACCATCCTCTACAAGTAAGGATCCACTTTAGGAACTACAAAGGCCCATTTTTTTCCATAAACATTAACTTTTTTCTAGTCAGGTGCTTATCCTTAATTAAGCGCTGTCACATATCAATTACCTTTTTTTGAGACAGAGTCTTACTCTATTGCCCAGGATAGAGTGCCATGGCATTAGCCTAGCTCACAGCAACCTCAAACTCCTGGGCTCAAGCAATCCTTCTGCCTCAGCCTCCTGAATAGCTGGGACTACAGGCGTGTACCACCACACCTAGCTAATTTCTCTATTTTTAGTAGAGAGTTGCTCAGGTTGGTTTAGAAATCCTAAGCTCAAGCATTCCTCCCACTTCAGCCTCCCAGAGTGCCAGGATTGCAGGCATGAGCCACCTCATCTGGCCTATCAATTAACTTTCATCACAACCCTAGGGGTGGATACTAATTATTAACATCTTATAGGAGAAAAAACCCCTAATGTTTAGGGAGTCTAAGTAACCTGTTTGAGGTCACACAGCCTCAATTTGAACCCAGACAGCCTACCTTGTTAATCAACCAGTAGGCTATAATTTCTTTTGCTAGCTATTGCTATCTCCTCTAGGCAAGTGAGAAAAAAGTAAATAAACTCATGCTCTTGAGCTGGGAAAGATACTCTACACTCACACATGCTACTGTTTCCAACTGCTCACATTTTAATGATATTGCCTCTATGGTCTAGACTGAATGGAGGAAAAGGGTGACTGAATCTGAAACTCTAAAGATGGAACACATTTCATGGAGTGATGCACTTGAACTGCCACTGCTCCCCATCCAGATGGTTCTAAACTCTGAAGTAGCTTGGCCCAGTTGCTCATATCTGGGCAAGCCAGGCAAGCTTGGGTTGTTACTTCCTGTCAAGCACTGAAATAGTGATCGTAGTTATACAAGTCTATCATTAACCTCTTTCTTCATTCCTTCTAGGTAAGTGCCTGCCTTGATTATTAAAACAAACCATGTTGCAAAGGTGAGAATTTACTGATAATTTCCTCATCTTTCTAAGCAAAAGTGTATGTGTGTGGGGGGAGGGGAGGGGAATACCAGCACTGATGATTAAATTTATTATACTGGGAACCATTTCCTAAGGAAGGTAAAACCCAGACATTTACGTTTTTCATACAGACATGCAACCAATACCCAATTTATCAATCAGAAATCCAACACAATAAAACATTACTTCATACAAAAATATTAAATGTCTTTTAACAACTTTCTTCCTTTTCAAAATACAGGGTAACATTTTAATATTGACATATATATCTTGATATAGACATAGACTACTAAATTCAGACAACCTAAGAATCCAAACAGAGAATCCTTCATTGATGTGACTAAATCAGGGATAAAATACCTCTGAATTTCCCATAATTTGTTTTACCATCATCCTTTCATTAGTACTTTTTATACAAACTATTCATTTATCTTGGCTAGTTAAGATAGTTTAATTATCAATAGATTTGAGTATAACATGATAATGTGGTCCAGTTTATGTTACCATGATCTGCAATTATCCAACTTATCAGTTTCTCAAATAATTCCCCTGCTTTGACTTGGGAGCCGTTTCAGAGTGTGTACTCTTGAACAGTCTCACGCCTTTTTGGGCACTGTAACTACCTAAGAGTTGAATAACTTCTCTCTGTGACTTACAGAGGGTGTGGGGCAGAGAAAAGGAGGAGATAGGCAGGTGTTCTATGCATACATCTATTTTCCCAAAGCAGACACTGAAACCATGTGAACTGAAAACTTCAAATGGAGTCAGTCTTAAGATGCAGTAAGGGACAACAGACAGGATCAGAAAGCCCAGTTGCTCCCAGTGTTGACTTGAAACACAGAGATGATAAGCTGATTGTTAATAAGGAAGAGATGGCACAGAGTAGGCCTGTGTTGAGTTTTAGTGTTTGCTCTGTTGCCAATACTGATCTTGAATAAATCTCTTAAGCCTGTATATTCAGGAAGGAAAAGTCAGGATCGAAGGGTGATAAGAAGTATAGTTTGAACTTTGAGCCAGTTATATAAGCTTGGAGATATTGCAGGTTCAGTTCAAGACCACCGCAATTAAGTGAGTATCACAATAAAGCAAGTCATACAAACTTTTTGGTTTCTCAGTGCATGTGAAAGTTATGTTTACACTATATTGTAATCTACTAAGTGTGCAATAGCATTATGTCTGAAAAAAGTACATACCTTAACTTAAAAATACTATATTGCTAAAAAATGCTAATGAAGTGAGCACAGTCTGTCAGAAAAAATGGCACCAAAATCAAATTTGTAAAAAAAAAAAAAGCAATATCTGCTAAGTACAATAGAAGGGGGAATGCCTGGTACTATCTTTTGCTTCTGAATTCAGCAACTTCAGAACCCTTCCTTCTAATGAGTGGTGGTTAATCTGCATCACAAAACCCTCATGCCACTAAGATTCAACTAGTGAACACAGAACTAGCAGGGTCTACTATGTGGATGTAGCTTCTACAGTCACAATGGCGGAAAATAATTCTTTACACTTGCTTATTTGCTTTACTTTTTTTTCTTTTTACACTTCCTTTAGTTACATTCCCTTACCAACAGTAATTCTCATTTTTATAGAAGGGAAAAGAGGTACAAAGAGTATAGATTTGGGTCCAAGG
This sequence comes from Microcebus murinus, assembly GCF_040939455.1. Classification (NCBI taxonomy): domain Eukaryota; kingdom Metazoa; phylum Chordata; class Mammalia; order Primates; family Cheirogaleidae; genus Microcebus; species Microcebus murinus. Next base: position 91,358,418 of record NC_134105.1, read on the forward strand.
AAAATGGCAGAGTCCAAAATGGGGCCAAGCCTACCAATAGTCTCAGCAGGCTTCTCCCTTAAAACTCCTCCTCCACCTTTCATAACACTCAGGCATACAAAGGGAGTTTTTCATTATGTCCTTAAAGTTAACTGCTCTGGACTTCAATTAGATGGTAGATAAATTTCCCCCATGCTTATCTTAAAGCAAAGGAGGGGAAGGGAGAAAATTAAAAAATAAACAAACCATATATACAAATCTCAAGGTATATACACTGGATGATTTAATACAAGCAAGGGCCAAACTGAAATCTGATAATGAACATGAAGAAGACATGGCAATATTTTCTTCAATAAAATAAACATTTAGAGGGAGAAACATTTTCTAAAAAAAAAAAAAAAAAAGTTTATTTGGAAAACTTAGCCCCTTATACAAGGTTATTGTATCTATACTTTCACTCTGTCAATTACAGTGGTATTTTAAATGCATTGAATATAATTTATTGAATGACTATATCTTTCTACCTCAATTTAAAAGATATTAGACTAAAAAAATATTTACAGTTTTCATTCTGGTCCACCCTCCCTCCTATACTTATAGTGAACCCATTTCTCTACTTTTCAGGTAAGTGAAAAGGGTCACAGAATTTTTAGGTTTGTGTGGAGAGTATGAATGTATCCAGTAATTCTAAGCATAACAATTTTTTTAAGGCCTTCGCAGAAAACAGAAAGGGAATTACTTATCAAAACTAAGCACACAGGCTGGGCGTGGCGGCTTATGCCTGTAATCCTAGCACTCCAGGCCGAGGTGGGCGGATTGCTCGAGGTCAGGAGTTTGAAACCACCCTGAGCAAGAGTGAGACCCCATCTCTACTATAAATAGAAAGAAATGAATTGGCCAACTAATATATATAGAAAAAAATTAGCCAGGCATGGCAGTGCATGCCTGTAGTCCCAGCTACTCAGGAGGCTGAGGCAGGAGGATCGCTTGAGCCCAGGAGTTTGAGGTTGCTGTGAGCTAGGCTGATGCTACGGCACTCACTCTAGCCTGTGCAACAAAGCGAGACTCTGTCTCAAAAAAAAAACAAACTAAGCACACTTAGTAGCTTCCCTCCCAATCTTATCTTTATTGGTTTGCCTGGTGCCAAATTTTTCTGGCCCTCTTTAATTTGCAAACATTGAAAAAAATTTAAAAAATACCAAACACATACAAACTGAATATCTCACACATAGCTCTAAGCTAGAAGCAAATATAAATGGGACCACTGTGAATCAAAGGGGAAAAATTCCAGGAAAAAAAAAAAAATTCCAACAGTCTCACATATTAACGGAGGTTTTGGAAAAACCTAGGCTGAATTTAGCTGATGTTTGAAATATCTGTCTACATTTAATTATATGTGTTATATTTACTGAGGAGGCACAAACAGATAGTTTTGATATATAGCTTAACGGATTTTAATACTAAGTTTTACAGTTTGAAAAATAATACCACATGATTTCAAAAAGGGCAATGATCTATAACTACTCAATGTGTCTTTGAACAGGGGAGCAAAAGTAGTAATTTAATGAAAACAACCTTCAAGCACTTACTTGGCTTCTAATAAGCATCCCAAGAAAAGGTACCTGAGGGGTGTTAACAAGCACAATGTGGCTAGAGCAGCCAAGATGTTCCCCAAGTTTTATGCTTTAAATTTTGCAAATACATAGCTAGCAGGCACATATGCCAGGCAACTACTGCTGCTAGAAGATATGAGTCTGCATTTTGTAAAACCTCCAACTTTCAACCAATATTTCTATTCATAAATCTTCCAGTGAAAATGTCTGAGAATATATTTACAAATAGCAAGGAAGCAAGATTAATTTTAAATTTTAGATTTGCCTCAAACAAGTTAGTTATTTTTCCTTTTAACATGATACTCAAAATTGATGAATTCAACAGAATGGTTTTAAAAGTTAAGGCCCTCTAAAGAGTTCTAGAGACTAAAACTTAAGGCACATATTATAATCTTCATGACACTGTTGAAAACTAAGAATAAAACAAAACAAAACAAAACCTACTTCCTTCCCTCATCCTTTGCCACCAACCACTCCCTCCCCAAAGAATATGGCATATTTAATTCAGGCTATTGGTAAGGAGTGAAACAAAAATTTCATCAATGAACACCTGGTATGATTTTCACATAAATGTCCACTATCTGCATTAAGCACCACTGGTAGATGACAGGCCAGTAGAATATTTTCAGATATCTTGAGTCATGAACTGCTCCATTTACCCTTCAGCCCCATGGGTTCAGACTGGACTCTCCTCCTCTTTGGGGCCTCCTTCTGTGCCTTTCTGGTCTGGAGATTCTGCGGCTTTAGTAACTTCTTTTGGCTTCTCAACACCATCTATACTGGTTTCCTCCTCCTTACTTTCCTTTTTCTCCTCCTCTGCTTTCTGTTCTTTTGCCAAAAGTCGATAATTGATGCCCATGCCAATGAAGAGATAGACACCTGCAATAATTAGGATTGCACCGCATGCCCAGTATGTGTATTTGTAGTCTCCATATTTGTCATTGAGAGAACCTAAACATGTTAAAAAAAAATAGTTAGGTGGGTAAGAGTAAACAAGGTTTGTTTTCCCAAACAAAGCTGAAAGATCCACTCAGAAAGATGTCAATCCAATCATCACAGAGCCCACAAATGACAAATTAGTATCAAAAGGAACTGTTAAAAATTATCTGGTCTTCTGTTTATAATATCTCACTTGGTCAGGAGTTTGAAATTAGCCTGAGCAAGAGTGAGACCCCACCTCTACTGAAAAAAAAATATAAAGAAATTAATTGGCCAACTAAAAATATATAGAAAAACTTAGCCAGGCATGGTGGCGCATGCCTATAGTCCCAGCTACTTGGGAGGCTGAGGCAGCAGGATTGCTTAAGCCCAGGAGTTTGAGGTTGCTGTGAGCTAGGCTGACGCCACGGCACTCACTCTACCCTAGGCAACAAAAGCAGACTCTGTCTCCACACACAAAAAAAAGACCATAGACCTATTCCAATTAGCCAGGCAAATGCTGTTTCCCTATCAGCATTTCCAAAGAGTGTTCCTGTGAACGTTTGTCCTATGCTAAAAATGTATCAGCAATACCTTAATACCATTCTAAGTGTTTAATCCTTAAACAGATTTTATCATCCCCATTGGAGAGATGTAAGAATTGAAGCACAGAGACATTAAAGCTAATAAAGTGAAATAGCTTGTCTGTAAACCCAGGAAGTCTGACTCTGAAGTCTGCACCCTTAACTACTGTGCTATAGGATTCTACTCTAATGTTTCAAAAGTCAAATGAATTTGGGAAATGTAGTATCATATTCTTTTCTATTAAATATTCACGATGTACACTACCATAAAAAGCTTTGTGAGGTCCTATAGTAAAGAAACTTAATAAACTTGGTGTTTCCATACTTTTTTTTAGTCATGAAACTCTTGTTAGAGTAAAATTTATTAGCCTCTCATCAAACTAGTATCACCTGAAATAAACTTTGGAAAACTCTACACTTAAACAGCATATACCAGGCACTGGCTCTGCTAAGCATGGAGGACAAGGATGAGCAGAGGTGATAACATCTACAGTCAGTGGAGAAGAGAGATATTAATCAAATATTTTAACTACACAAACTGTGATAGTGTTACAAGGAGGGTTTTGAAAGCAAATAATAGGCAGTTGGGACCAGCAAGTGGGATCAGGAAGGCTTCTCTTAAAGTGTCAACTACCTTGAGATTTGCAGGAAGATAGGAGTTATTTAGGAAAAGGGGGGGTGGGAAGAGGATCCAGGCAGAACAGCAGTGCAAAGGCACAGTGGTAGGAGGAAGCAAAGTGTGAGAGGGGAAGGAAGAAGGGCCAGGTTGCTGAAGCAGAGCGAGCAAATGGCCAGTTGAAGGAAATGAGGCTGGGAGACAGGTGAGACCACGCCATGCAGTGCCTTTCAAGCCACATTAGGGAATTTGATCTTCACCCTAAGAACAATGGGAAGCAACTGGAGAGTTTTAAGAAATCTCTAAGAGTTCTGAACTGGAGACTTTGAAGAGATTGAAGTGGATATAGGTAAACAAGTTAGGAGCAGCCCAAATAAGAGATAGGAGCTTTGGATAAAGGTGGTAGTTGTGATAGAGACAAATGGACAGATTAGAAAAAGACATAGGAGATAAAAACTGACAGGACTTGGCAACTCATTGGGTTATGAGGTGGAAGGAAGAGAGCAATATCAAAAGATAGCTGCAGATCTTCTATTATGTAACCTTACTCCCCAAATCAAAATTCCCAAAGTATAATTCACATCTATAAGGAGGGTCAAATTATTTTTTTCATTGTGTGTTATCTATTGGGCTATTAATTGAAAGATGGAGTATTTAGTAATGTTAAGGAATAGTTCCCAAATTATAATTGATTTACTAGCTGCATAATCTTAGCCAAATTATTTCACCTCTTGATGCTTCTATTTCTTCATTTATGAAATGCAGACTACAACAGTCCTCCTATCTGATAGCCTTATGAAATACAACAGGATATAGAAAATGGTTAGGACAGTCTCTGGTACACTGTGAGCTTATGTGGTAGCTATTATTATACTGTTACTACTGAAATAAACTCCACTATTAAAATGTAATCATTACCAGTATGTTAAAGGTAGAGTTGTTTTTCTATAGTAAGCCTGTTAGTTTTATGATCAAGAAAAACAAATTTTAGGTGGCTCATGCCTATAATCCTAGCACTTTGGGAGGGTGGGTGTGAGGATTGCTTGAGGTTAAGAGCTAGAGACCAGCCTGAGCAAGAACAAGACCCCATTCTCTACTAAAAAATAGAAAAAATTAGCTGGGCATGGTGGCATGTGCCTGTAGTCCCAACTACTTGGGAGCCTGAGGCAAGAGATTTACTTGAGCCCAGGAGTTTGAGGTTGCAGTGAGCTATGATGATGCCATTGTACTCTAGCCAGGGCAACAGAGTGAGACTCTGCCTCAAAAAAAAAAAAACAACCAAAAAAAAACCCAAAAAAAGAAAAAAGGAAAAAAGAATAAACAAATTTTAAAAACCATTGATATCTGTAACAATATTTGATCCCTTTTTGGCTTGATGGTTCAATTTAATTTGATTCTGTAAGTATTTGAGCAATTATAGTGTGTTAAGCATTGTATCAACACTAAGGGTACAGAAATGAGAAAGAGCTGGTCTTAGTCAAACAGTTCACCAATCTCTGCTTTCTATCACCTTGCCAATCTTATATGTCTGTTTTATGATAACAGAACTACAGAGGTAGGGAGACATACTATACCTAAAAGTGGTGGCCCCAGGAGGACAGGACAGCATTCCACAATGGTCACCAATCCCACAGCGCTGGAGAACCTCTGGGGTCCAACGAGGTCCATCAGTGTTTCAAACAATACGGAGCTGAGCCATCCAAAGGCAAATCCAAAGAATCCCGCATAGATACAGAACCCAACGTAGCTGGTGGATAATGGTGCTAGCAAATGACACACTCCATTTGCGATAACAGAAGCAGCAAAGAAATACTGAACTCGAGGTCTTATCCACTTTGTGTTGGCTACAAGTCCCATGGAAGGTCTGGCAACCATGTCAACAAAAGCCAAAATGGAAAGAAGGAAGGCAGACTTCTCACTAGAATAATGCTGACTCTTACCATAATTACTAAGAAAGACTAAAGGTGTAAAGAGTCCAAAAAACATAACCACATTTCCAGACAGGTACAGCAAAAAGCCTCTGTGACTGAACAGGGATAAGTCCAGGAATTTATTAATTGTTTGAAAGGCTGATTGTTTCTCTTTTTTGGGGTGTCCTCCAATAAGATCTGTATTTGCATCACTTGTACTTTTTTTTGCATCAGATTTTCCAGCTTCCTCAAGAGAATCTTTACTTTTATCTTTCCCTGCCTTAGTTGGCTTCGGCCCTATTGGTCGCATCAGGGATCCAGCTACACAGCAGTTTAGTAGTAAGCCTCCAAGAATTAGGAAGCTTCCTCTCCAGCCAAAGATACCGAAGAAAGCTTGATTGAGCGGGGCCAGGGTAGAGAGGAACACAGGGCTTCCTGCCATAGCTAGTCCATTTGCCAGTGGTCGCTTCTTGTAGAAATACTTGCCAATCATAGTCAGAGCCGGGTTCAAGTTGAAGGCAAGTCCAAAACCTGTGGAAGAACATGAAAAAAAATCCCACATACTGTAATATACTTCAGAAATATCTATGAAATTACTGAACCAGACAATAAAACTTAAAGGCATAAATAATGGAAAGGAGACAAAAATCCTCATTATTAGAGGAGATGTTATTTAGTGGTTTATAGACTGTGTTCTAATAAAGACTATATGGGTTTCAATCTCAGCATCACACTGGCTGTGAAATCTCAGATGTGTATACCCTCTTATGACTGTTTCTTAATATGTAGAACAGGCACAGGGCACTGGTTTGAGGAAGAAAAGTTTTGTAAAGCACTTAGAACAGTGCCCAACATGTAGTAAGCACTCAATAAATGTTAGTTATTTTATTATAGCTGTTTTTATTATTTGAAGATGAATAACTATTTTGTCAAATCTAACAAGATCACCAGAATGATTTTTATAATCATAAAAATCATTAAGTAGATAATTATCGGACAGAGATAAAAACAGATTTATAACAGAAAACACAATACTAAATGATCTCATTCACTATAGCACCAAAAAATAAAAAACATGCAATTTATAGGGCCCAAATTGTGAAATTTTCCTGAAAAGTCAGTGACTTAAAAATAACACGCAAAGTTTTAGGAAAATAAAACACAAAACTGTCAAGATGTCAAAGCTTCCCAAATGAATGCACTAAGTTAATGTAATCCAATGAAAATGTCACTGGATTTTTTTTTTTGAGAGAGAGTCTCACTTTGTTGCCCAGGCTACAGTGAGTGCCATGGCGTCAGCCTAGCTCACAGCAACCTCAAACTCCTGGGCTCAAGCAATCCTGCTGCCTCAGCCTCCCCAGTAGCTGGGACTACAGGCATGTGTCACCACGCCCAGCTAATTTTTTCTATATATATTAGTTGGCCAATTAATTTCTTTCTATTTATAGTAGAGATGGGGTCTCACTCTTGCTCAGGCTGGTTTCGAACTCCTGACCTCGAGCGATCTGCCCGCCTCGGCTTCCCAGAGTGCTAGGATTACAGGCGTGAGCCACCGCGCCCGGCCCAAATCAGATATTTAAATGGCTTTATAAAAGCTACAATCTTTAGAACAGTGTGGCCCTATCTTGGGAATAGGTAAACAGTCATCAATGAGAGTGGACAGAAAGTCCAGGAACAGAGCTAAAATAAAGCTGGTCACTCCCTTACTTCAAACCTCCACGACTTCCTATCTACAACCTCTGCCCTGGCCCTTACTTGCCTATCTGACCATTCTCACATGTGCTGATAAGCTCTAGGGTCTATGGTCCCCTAGATTTTCATAAAACTGGTTCCTTATTGTTATTTTGATCTCAACTTAAAGTCATCTCTTTAGGGAGCTCATATATGGTGAGCCTGCCCAGGTCTTCCCTATTATAACACTTCATTTAAGGCTTTGTATAGCATGTATAACCCCTCGATATTTTTCTGTTCTTTTTTCTTTATTATAGGCAAGGTCTCGCTGTGACCCAGGCTGGAGTACAGTGGCACAATCATAGCTCACTGTAACCTTCAAGCCCTGGCTTGAGCAATCCTCCTGCCTGAGCCTCCTGAGTAGCTTGGACTACAGGTATGTGCCACCATGCCTAGCTAATATTTTTCTTATTTATTCATGCATTTGTGAGTTGTACTGTCTGCCTTCTCTCAATAAAGAGCATGACTTTTCCTGACTTGTTGCTCTATCTCCACAGTACCTAAAATGGTTCCTGACATACATAGTATTCTTGTTCAATCAATATTTGATTAATAAATTAATAAAAGGTAAAATGAACCAACTTATTAACCATGTGAGAATATAGGTATTATTTTTTCTTTTCTGTCAGATGTTTTCACTTGTTCAGAATTTTTATTTTGTTTTTGTTTGTTTGTTTTTTGAGACAGAGTCTCGATTTGTTGCCCAGGCTAGAGTGAGTGCCATGGCGTCAGCCTAGCTCACAGCAACCTCAAACTCCTGGGCTCAAGCAATCCTGTTGCCTCAGCCTCCCCAGTAGCTGGGACTACAGGCATGTGTCACCATGCCCGGCTAATTTTTTCTATATATATTAGCTGGCCAATTCATTTCTTTCTATGTATAGTAGAGATGGGGTCTTGCTCTTGCTCAGGCTGGTTTCGAACTCCTAACCTCGAGCAATCCGCCCGCCTTGGCCTCCCAGAGTGCTAGGATTACAGGTGTGAGCCACTGCGCCTGGCCCATTCAGAATTTTTAAATGTAAAAATTAAATGTACTAAAAAAAGTGGACAAATATTTTCATGATCTTGCAATGGGAAACAACTTCATAAGGATAATACATGAGACAGAAACCATAAAAGACTGAGAAATTTGAATACACAAAAACTTTAGATATTGAATGATGGGGAAAAGTGGGAAAAAACAACTTTAAAAATAATTTTAAACAAAATTCAACATCAAAAATCAATTAGGGGCTGGGAGCGGTGGCTCACACCTATAATCTTAGCACTCTGGGAGGCCGAGGCAGGCGGATTGCTCCAGGTCAGGAGTTCGAAACCAGCCTGAGCAAGAGTGAGACCTCGTCTCTACTATAAATAGAAAAGAAATTAATTGGACAACTAAAAATATATACAAAAAATTAGCCCGGCATGGTGGCACATGCCTGTAGTCCCAGCTACTTGGGAGGCTGAGGCAGAAGGAGCGCTTGAGCCCAGGAGTTTGAGGTTGCTGTGAGCTAGGCTGCCGCCACAGCACTCACTCTAGCCTGGGCAACAAAGTGAGACTCTGATAATCCGTCCCCTCTTTTTTTTTTTTTTTTTTTTTTTTTTTTTTTGAGACAAAGAGGGGACGGATATATCCTCTATTCCCTCAGACATGTTATCTGGACATTCTATCCAATAATTTCTGCTTTTATGTTTAACACTCTCTCTTGCTCTAATGGAAGCCTATTCTCCTTGGGAGGAAGAGGCAAAGAGAATAAGTTGCTATATATTGTTTATCTAACACCATTATCTATTAGGATAAGTAATGCAATCATCTCTTTCAATTCATTCATTCAACAAACAATAAACACCTATTATATTATAGCAATTTCTTTAAAAGTTTCTTTTCTAGTACTCTTAAATTAATTTGTCTATAGCTCTTCAAAATGATAGTCAAATAATTTCTATATGGAAAGAATTTCACTCAAAAGATCTGAAAAAAGAATACAAGTGAATACCAAATAGCCAGCAATAAATTAATACTTGAAAATGAATCAATAGCAACTCACCTCCAATGACTCCAATGCAGAAGTAAAGTTCCTGTACAGTGTTACAGAAAGAAGCTGCAATCAAGCCACAACCTGCCAAGCAGCCACCAACAATCATGACTGGACGACTGCCATATTTATTCACCAGGATACTGCTGATGGGACCTAAGAGATAACCCAAATTTTAGTAGTATAAAGGAATCTATTCCTTCACATCTATACAAGGCATGAATTACAGTAAATCACAAGTCCTCTGAAGTAAACAAAAGGCAATGATAATGTTGCTTTCTATAATAATAATTTCTAAGTATGTATATTGGAAAATAAAGATACTAGAAAACTTTAATTGTCCATGTTCTATATCTAGAAATGGATGGAATTTTACTAAAATATTCAAAACTTGAATTTATCCATTATCTTCCTCTTTTAAGGCAAGAAAGCCTGAAAACACCTCAGTAATGAATGTTCACAGGGTTCTTGATATAAAGAGTTTGCTCTGTTTTAATTTTTAGATAGACACGTATAAGATGTATGAACACCATCTGAATGGGTTTGAGAGTATTTATGCAGTATCATAAATGTGGTTTGTGCCATATTTTTTAAAAAGAAGGGAAAAAAGACAAATATACACAATCATTATTTCCAAGTTTAAGTAGTTTTGCAATTAGGTCATTTCGATTAAAAAAAATTATTCCTAGTTACAGCTAGATGTTTCAGGTACTGAACCAAATATATCTTTTAGAATTGCTTGGTTTCATGCCTATATAAATATGTTTCATGGTAGCAATACTGTGAAAAAATGCTTGCAAGAGAAGATTAAGTCAGATAACAGTCAATATAACCTTGGATCTAACAACTCAAAAGTAGATAGATCAAAGAGTGACCAAGGTTCTAAGAAAAAGAAAAAAAAAAAACAAACAAAAAGTAGATAGAAAATGGAGTATTATCCAAGAAAACCAGATTAAATTTCTTCAGCTAAATAGATGCATATTAAATAATATAAGTTTTTCTTGAATATGAGAGAAAGGAAATAAATGAAAAGCCTTATAAAAACCAGGAGAAGATTTTAAGTATTTCATGTATCAGTTTTGAAAACAAAAACAAATGGGCTCTCTCTTCTTACTTGCTACAAACAGTTATAATCTGTAATTTGCCTTTTCCAAATTTATAAATCTTTTTTTTTTTTTTTTTTTTTGAGACAAAGAGTCTCACCCTGTTGTCTTGGCTAGAGTAGAGTGGCATCATCATAGCTCACAGCAACCTAAAACTCCTGGGCTCAACCGATCCTCCTGCCTCAGCCTCCTGAGTAGCTGGGACTACAGGTGCATGCTACCACGCCTGGCTAATTTTTTCCATTTTTAGTAGAGATAGAGTCTTGCTCTCACTAATGCTGTGCTCAAACTCTTAAGCTCAAGCAATCCTCCCACCTTGGCCTCCAAGAGTGCTAGGATTACAGGCATGAGCCACCATGCCTGGCCCCAAATTTATAAATCTTAATTTTAAGAAAGTCTTATTCAAAGACAGTAAGTCGATTTTTTTTTTTTTTTTTTGAGACAGAGTCTCGCTTTGTTGCCTAGGCTAGAGTGAGTGCCGGGGCATCAGCCTAGCTCACAGCAACCTCAAACTCCTGGCCTAAAGCGATCCTACTGCCTCAGCCTCCCAAGTAGCTGGGACTACAGGCATGCGCCACCATGCTCGGCTAATTTTTTCTATATATATTAGTTGGCCAATTAATTTCTTTCTATTTATAGTAGAGACAGGGTCTCACTCTTGCTCAGGCTGGTTTTGAACTCCTGACCTCAAGCAATCTGCCCGCCTTGGCCTCCCAGAGAGCTAGGATTACAGGCGTGAGCCACCACACCCGGCCTCGATTTTTAAAAATACATATTGAATGTACATTTTTAGAATACACTAATGATCATATGTTGACATATTCTATTTCTATAAACACTATGCAAAATTCTGAAGTTACTTATATTCTAGTATTACTATTCAGAGTTGTAGTATGGTGTATTAATATTAAAAGGACAGGTTCTGACCCCAGGGAATCCTAATTCAAATTATGATCATACTACTCTCCTCTCTTTGTTCTTCAGAGGTTATTATTAATCTATCTCATACGGTTGTTGGAAGAATAAAAAATGAACATAGGTGAAGTATTTAGCAGGTCCTCGATAAATATTGGCAGGGATAATGATACTAGTGTATGTTCTTGTGGTTTCATGTACTCTCTCCACCCCCCCATCTATATAGGTATAGATATAGATATATGTATGTATAGATACATAAAATAAGCCTGTATGAAGGAATTAAGTCTTCTGATTTACCCATGTATTCCAGGGGACCCAGTCTCTCTAAGGTGCTAGATCAAGAACTGACTGCCAAGAGAGACTTGAGGCTCAACCCAGGATGTGCATAACACATTATTCATTGCTACCTTCTAAGTCACTGCTATGGTCTGAATGTTTCTATCCCTCCAAAATTCACAAGTTGAAACCTAACCCCCAATATAAGAGTATTAAGAGGTAGGGACTTGGGGGAGAGGGGCACGGGCAATATATATAACCTTAACACTTGTACCCCATAATATGCTAAAATAAAAACCAATAAAAAAAGAGGTAGGGACTTTAGGAGGTAATTAGGTCATGAGGGTGGAGCCCTCATGAATGAAATCAGTGCTCTTATAAAAGAGGCTTGAAGGAATTTTTCTTCCCTTCCGCCATATGAGGACACATACAGAAGGCACCATCTATGAGGAATGAACCCTTACTAGACAGTGAATCTGCTGGCAATTTGACCTTAGACTTCTCAGCCTCCAATGTGAGCAATAAATGTCTGTTGTTTACAGATTACCCAGTCTGAGATATTTTATTGCAGCAACCTGAACAGACTAAGACAGTCACTTTATGAAAATATTAGGTCACAGCTGATTTGAAAACAATTTGATTTTATAGTTTGTATAAGATGAAAGAAATGAATAGTGAAAGAATATTTATGAAATATTTCCATATAAATTAGTCATGAGATTTTGTACAATCAGAATTACAAAGATCAATACTGCCACACTGTTGACTCTGTGATGTATTAATAGAAGTTAACGCTGTAAATGTTGCAATATTTGAAATTTCAAACCAGGAATGTTAAGATGAACACTGTGGAACTAAAAATATGTAAATTCATACTTTCATGTTAAAAAAAAAAGGAAAAATGAACCAAAAGTAGGCAATTAATTTCTCCTCCCCCCAAAATATGCTCTAACAATCATCAGTTATATATCTCTGATCCAAAGCACTAATAAAGAAAATGAAACCAATCATAGCTCAAAACATTACTGATGAAAATTCTTAGGGGACATACTACTTAGAAGCCAATCAAAACAAAATAATCCATTTAGTAAAAATTCTGCAATAAGGCTCATGATAGGCAATTTGTCTTTTAGAGTTATTTCTGGAAGGATGGCCCTAATTAACTATCATTAAAAATATAAAGGGTACTGTTTATAGGTCTATTGTAACACAAACTCAAAGAAATGTGCTAGTTATCTCACTAACAGGGTAAGGACAAAGAAGGAACTGTTTCCCCCAAGGAAAGTGTCATGTGCAATTAGCACAACTGACATCACTTACTTTTGATGCAAAACTCAAGTGGCTCTAAAGCTCTTTGATGGCACAGAATTGGAACATGTGAATCTCTGGTTTGTAGTCAGCTTAAGGATATACTAAAGCCAGGTGTTGTGGCCCATTCTTTAGCAATCTGAGAGGACAAGGTGGGAGGAATTGCTTGAGGTCAGGAGTTCGAGACCAGCCTGAGCAACAGTGAGACTCTATCTCTACCAAAAACAGAAAAAACTTAGCCAGGTGTGGTAATAAAGGCCTATAGTCCCAGCTACTTAGGAGACTGAGGAAGAAAGATCACTTGGCTCAAAACTCTGAGGTTGCTGTGAGCTATGATGATGCCACTGTACTCTAGCCAGGGCAACAGACTGAGACTCTGTCTCAAAAAAAAAAAAAAAAAAAAAAAAAAAAAAATTGGTTGCATCTTAGCAGCCTAAGGCTAAGTTATTTACAGTGGAAATGCAGAATCCTTACATGAGCTATTAAAGAGCTACATGAGAATAATCTCAAGTACTAAACTGCCACCAAAAACAAGATTAACGGAAGTGAAAGCATGGCTAAATAAGTAAGAGCCACTGACAATCCCAGTATAGTAAATGAATATACTTGGCTTTGGAATCTCTGTGAACTATCCAACTACATATTAATATTTTAATATGTAGGATGTAGGATTTTTAATGTGTAGGATTAATATTTTAATATGTAGGATGTATTTTAATATGTAGGATAGGATGGCCAGGTGTAGTGGCTAACGCCTGTAATCCTAGTGCTCTAAGAGGCCAAGCAGGAGGATTACTTGCGATCAGGAGTTTGACACCACCCTGAACAAGAGCAAGACCCCATCTCTACCAAAAATAGAAAAAATTGACCAGGTGTGGTGGTGCACACCTATAGTCCCAGCTACACGGGAGGCTGAGGCAGGACGATCGCCTGAGCCCAGGAGTTTGTGGTTGCAGTGAGCTATGATCATGCCTTTGCACTCTACCTGGGGCAACAAAGACTCTGTCTCACCAAATTAAAAAAAAAAAAATAGTATTATGATACGATTTGACTTTTACATGTTAAATTGTGGTTTGATATCCCAAGGTGAAACAAACAGTATTTTATTTTTATTTTTATTTTTTTTTATTTTTTTCCAAAATCATGGCTTGTTGAATAAACAGTATTTTAAATGATGTTAAGTGAGCAACTTACTCTTTGAATTTCCTTCACAACATGCCAAAGAAACAGAAGGGAAATAAATGAAATCCTTTTAGGACTCACAAAATCACAAGGAACAGCATATACAGATTTTACCTGAGACCCTGAACTTTGCTATTCAGATAGACTGATTTATTTTAATTCTTCCAATATCAATTTTTAAAAATCTATATGTATGTTTACATTTCATGAGTCTAGCAGAGAACAAGAAAAACTAGTTGTGCACACAACATTCTTTTTTTTTTTTTTGAGACAGAGTCTCGCTTTGTTGTCCAGGCTAGAGTGAGTGCCGTGGCATCAGCCTAGCTCACAGCAAACTCAATCTCCTGGGCTCAAGCAATCCTACTGCCTCAGCCTCCCAAGTAGCTGGGGACTACAGGCATGTGCCATCATGCCCGGATAATTTTTTCTATATATATTAGTTGGCCAATTAATTTCTTTCTGTTTTTAGTAGAGACAGCGTCTCGCTCTTGCTCAGGCTGGTTTCAAACTCCTGACCTTGAGCAATTAGCCCACCACAGCCTCCCAGAGTGCTAGGATTACAGATGTGAGCCATCGTGACCGGCCCACACATCATGTTTATGAGAGTTCTTTCAGCTCAATGATACTTGAGTTGAAGTAAATCAGGGCTCCTCACATTTCTCATCTCTGTTTTGGAATACTATAATGGAACAAACACAGCAAGAGTTGCCATTGTTATCAAAAATGAAAAATGTGACTCTAAACACAAAACTTTGAGAAATAACACTCAAAACATCTCACTGAATTTTTTTTTTTTTTTTTTTTTTTTTTTTTTGAGACAGAGTCTCACTCTGTTGCCCGGGCTAGAGTGCCATGGTGTCAGCCTAGCTCACAGCAACCTCAAACTCCTGGGCTCAAGCAATCCTTCTGCTTCAGCCTCCCAAGTAGCTGGGACTACAGGCATGTGCCACCATGCCCAGCTAATTTTTTCTATATTTTTAGTTGGTCAATTAATTTCTTTCTATTTTTAGTAGAGATGGGTCCTGCTCTTGCTCAGGCTGGTTTCCAACTCCTGCCCTTGAGCGATCCGCCCACCTCGGCCTCCCAGAGTGCTAGGATTACAGGCATGGGCCACTACGCCTGGCCTGAATAAGTTTTTTTTTAAAGTTATATGGTACAGAGATTCTGGCTGCTTAAAGAAAATTAAAATAGCACGCTTTAATGGGTACTTACCTCCACCATACATAACAGCCAACATGATAGAGGATATCCATGACACTTCACTGGTGGTGGCATGGAATATCCCTTCAATCTCTTTGAAGAAGACAGTAATAGATTTGGGAAATGCATAAGAAAAGCCGATGGAAATGAAAGCTCCAACTACCACTGCCCACCCCCAGCCTCCATCTGGGGGGGTGTATCCAACTGGACCTCCAATTGCCGGTGGCATTTTAAGTGTAGATGAATTCCAAAATGCAATTCAAATCCAAATATCTGAAAGATATAAAATTAAATTAGTATATCAGCACAAAAACTCTTTTGTGAAGTAATACACATTTTTTAGTCTTTATCTCCAATTCTTGGCAGAGCTCCTAAATCCCTTATAATTTCCTGAGTTATAAAGATTATAGGAGCATCTTTTTTATAATATTTGGTTTTTGCACAGAACTCCTAAAACCCTTGGAGTTTCCCAAGTTACAGAAGTGTCTTTTGTTCATAACAAGCCCTTTCATCACACTTGAGTTTATGCTAAAGAGGTTGACTTCAGGTAAGGGACCTAGATAGTTTCAGTCACTAGAAGGACCAAGTAATTACAGGAGGGAAACTTCAGCCCCATCTACCAATCTCCAGGAAGGGGGTGGTGGTAGTTGGAAATTAAGCTCCATAAAAACTCGAACAGGGCTGGGTGAGGTGGCCAAGGCAGGAGGATCGCTTGAGGCCAGGAGTTTGAGACCAGCCTGAGCAAGAGCCTGTCTCTACAAAAAATAGAAAAATTAGCTGGGTGTAGCCATGCATGCCTGTAGTCCCAGCTACTCAGGAGGCCAAGACAGGGGGATCACTTGAGCCTAGGAGTTTGAGGTTGCTGTGAGCTACAATGATGCCACTGCACTCTAGCCCAGGCAACACAACGAGACTCCATCTCAAAAACAAAACAAAAAAGAAAACAACTCTTGAACCAATTGAATCCATGTGTAGGGAGGATGGTACACTCTAACTCCATAGGGGCAGAAGCTCCTGCACTTGGGGACTCTTTCAAATCTCACCCTACGTACCTCTTCACCTGGCTATTCATATGTATCCTTTATAATAAACTGGTAACTGCATTTCCCTGAGTTCTGGGAACCTTCCTAGCAAATTAATCAAATCCAAAGAGTGAGTAGCAGGAATCCCAATTTATAACTGGTCAGTCAGAAGTATAGGTGACAACCTACCACTTATGATTGGCGTGTGAAGGGGGGGCAGTCATGTGGAACTGAGCCTTTAACCTGGGATCTGACTCTAACTCAGGTGGTTAAGTTCAGAATTGTGTTGGATTACTGGATATATACTCCAATTTGGTGTCTGTTGTTGTATTGCTTGGTGTGCGCAGGGGAAAAAAAAAAACCCCACACATCTTGTCTCATAGTGTTCTGTGATATGGGTGAGTGTTAACTGTTTAAGAGAAGAAAAGTGTTTTTTTTCCTTCAGGACTTTATACCTAGATCTCAAGTAAATGAATAAATGAATTGTTTTTTCAATGTTACTTGTCCAATAGACATCATAAAGACATTATCCATAAAGGTCTTAGAGTCATGGTATTGCCTGTAATTTTTCTGTAGCTTAAAAGAAAATAGATTCTCACCATTTAGGAAACCACAACTGAGATAAATCCCTTTTAGTAAATATACCCTTTGTACTTTGAATAAGCCTACTTATTTTGGCAGTCAATATCACAATTCCAGCCAGGTGTGGTGGCTCACTCCTGTAATCCTAGCACTCTGGGCAGCCAAGGCGGAAGGATCACTCAAGGTCAGGAGTTCGAAACCAGCCTGAGCAAGAGCAAGACCCTGTCTCTACTAAAAATAGAAAGAAATTTATTGGCCAACTAAAAATATGTTGAAAAAATTAGCCAGGCATGTTGGTGCATGCCTATAGTCCCAGCTACCTGGGAGGCTGAGGCAGAGGATTGCTTGAGCCCAGGAGTTTGAGGTTGCTGTGAGCTAGGCTGATGCCATGGCACTCTAGCCAGGGTAACAAAATGAGACTCTGTCTCAAAAAAAAAAAAAAAAAAAAAAAAAAAAATCACAATTCCTCAACTTACTATACATAGGTAACTAAATGTCTCACTTGACTTATCTACTTGTAAAATTTATGTAACACACAAACACGTCAGGTTTTAATACAGCCATTATACGTTTTTCCCCTTTCCCAAAATGTATTCTTCAATACTTTCTTTTTACCTTTTCTTATTTATGGCTGAATTAAAGTATTATAAAATAGGTACCTGACTCACCAGATATGTAGCAATTTACAAAATAGAAGATAATTCTGAACACATAAGATTTTCATTTAATGGGCTGAAAAACTGTCAGAAAAGTTTCCTTTTATCTAATTACTTAGATCCTTGGTATTTTTTCTCCATTATATGACAAGAAAGGCAAAAAGCTAACCAATACAGTTAAAATTCACAAATTTGAATTATGATATCAAAAGACAGTAGTTTGAAATAAAAAAATATTCCTTTTTCTTGAAGTCACCTAGTACTAAGGAATTAGCATGGTTAGAAAATGAAACTTTCTGTTAGATTATTAATAAGGAGCAGATGGGAGTGAATGTTTGGTGGTAGCTTATCTGTTTTTTCATGGAGCGCTCATTTAATTTATTTAACCCAACTTCCACCCCATATTAAAACTCATCCTGTGTATCAGCATATCCATTTTGGGTTACTTTCACACAGATCATATTACAGCAATAAATACAGGCCAGAGATGAGAATGTGCTGGATCTCATCTGATCTCAGCAGCTAAGCAGGACTGGGCCTGGTTAACACTTGGATGGGACAAAACAGATCAGTGGCCACCAATGGTTGGGAAGAGGAGACTGACTGCAATGGGCATTGAGAGGACTTTTGGGTGATGGAAATGCTCTATATCATTATGATGACAGTAGTTACTCATCAAGCTGTACATTTAAAATTGGTAAATTTTATTGTATGTAAATTATAGCTAAGGGTGATCAAATACAAAAAAGTTCAAGGACAGTGCCAAGGGGGATAATATTTGTTCTGTGACACAAGGAGACAACACAGAAGTAAAAGGAGATGGCAGGCAAATTTCTCTGTCTTTATCTGCATGGTGAAAAGAAAGAGGAAGAAGACAAAGCAGAGGTGGCAAAGAAGATAGATAGAAGACTCTCTCTTCTGAGAATTCACAACTACAGGCCAGTTGGGAGCTCATGCTTGGCAGATTATCTGTGGGAAACCTTTGTTGTTCTTCCAAAGATATACCATCTTTGATTTTGCTAGCAAAGATTTCCCATAGACAAAGGCCATGAGTAAAGCCAATCTAACAGATTAGATACTTGAGGACTATAGATATTGTAATATGAATATTTAAATGACTATAGGCATGAAATAAGGCATTTAAAACATTAGAAAAATACCAAGATACAACCAAAAGAGATTAGTCAATTTGAAACAACTTCTAGAAATGAAAAGTACAGTTAATGAAATTAATAACAGGTTAACTAGCAGATTGGATGTGGCTGGATACAGAATCAGTAAACCTGAGGAATAGGTTTGAAGAAATTAGGCAGAATGCAGCAGAAAGGGAACGCTTCATTCTGAAGCTATAAGAGAAAAGGCTTTAGAATGGGAGGATCTGACATTTATCTAATGGGACTTTGTAAGAAGAGAATAGAGAGTGAACAAGAGGCAATTTTCAAGGGTTAATTGGCTACAAATATTACAAATTTGATAAATAAGGATTCTCATTTGAGGAAACAAGAAACATCTTAAATAGCAACTATTTAGAAAATACAGATTACAGTACTAACAGATAATCAGCTGACAAAACAAACTTCTCATCAATCTTGAAAAATTTTGAGCTACTGTCTTGAAATATTGCTTCTTCCCCGTTCTCTCTTTCCACTCCTGAGACTCCACTTGGTTGTGAGTTGAACCTTCCCATGGTATCTACTTTCCTTTTTTATTTATGTATTTATTTTTATTTCATCATATCATGGAGGTACAAATGTTAAGGTTACGTATATTGCCCATGCTCCCCCTCCCCCGAGTCAGAGCTTCAAGTGTAACCATCCCCCAAACGTTGCATATCTCACTCATGGTGTTTGTATATATTCATCCCCTCCTGATCCCTCCCACCCGCCCGACACCCGATAAATGTTTTTCTTATATGTCCACTTAGTTGTTGATCTGTTAAC
This sequence comes from Microcebus murinus, assembly GCF_040939455.1. Lineage (NCBI taxonomy): Eukaryota > Metazoa > Chordata > Mammalia > Primates > Cheirogaleidae > Microcebus > Microcebus murinus. Next base: position 91,377,971 of record NC_134105.1, read on the forward strand.
ACCAATTTGCTGGTGAGTACATGTGGTGCTTGTTTTTCCATTCTTGAGATACTTCACTTAGAATGGGTTCCAGCTCTATCCGGGAAAATACAAGAGGTGCTATTATCACCATTGTTTCTTAAAGATGAATAGTACTCCATGGTATACATATACCACATTTTATTAATCCACTCATGAATTGATGAGCACTTGGGTTGTTTCCAGAGCTTTGCAATTGTGAATTGTGCTGCTATAAACATTCGAGTGCAGGTGTCTTTTTCATAAAGTGACTTTTGATCTTCTGGGTAGATGCCCAGTAGTGGAATTGCTGGATCAAACGGTAGATCTACTTGTATCGCTTTAAGGTATCTCCATGTTGCTTTCCACAGAGGTTGCACTAGTTTGCAGTTCCACCAGCAGTGAATGAATGTTCCCATCTCTCCGCATCCACGCCAACATTTATTGTTTGGGGACTTTTTGATAAAGGTCATTCTCGCTGGAGTTAAGTGATATCTCATTGTGGTTTTGATTTGCATTTCCCTGATGATTAGAGATGTTGAGCATTTTGTCGTATGTTTTTTGGCCATTACTCTGTTTTCTTTTGAGAAGTTTCTGTTCATGACCTTTGCCCATTTTTTGATAGGGTTGTTTGATTTTTTTCTTGCTGTTTTTCCTGAGTTCTAAATAAATTATAGTTATTAGCCATTTTATCAGTTGTGTAGCTTGCGGAAATTTTCTCCCATTCTGTGGATTATCTGTTTGCTCTCTTGACCGTGCAGAAGCTTTTTAATTTGATCAGGTCCCACTTATTTATTTTTGTTGCTGCTGTGATTGCCTTTGGGGTCTTCTTCATAAATTCTTTGCCTAGGCCAATGTCTAGAAGAGTATTTCCAACGTTTCCTCTAGAATTCTAACAGTTTCATACCTAATGTTCAAGCCTGTTACCCAGCGTGAGTTGATTTTTGTGTGAGGTGAAAGGTGTGGGTCCTGTTTCAGTCTTCTACATGTGGCTATCCAGTTTTCCCAGCACCACTTATTGAATAAGGATTCTTTTCCCCAGTGTATGTTTTTGTCTGCTTTGTCAAAGATTAGTTGGCTATATGAGGATGGTTTTATATCTGAGTTCTCTGTTCTGTTCCACTGGTCAATGTCCCTGTTCTTGTGCCAATAACAAGATGTTTTAATTTCTTTAGCCTTGTAGTATAGTTTGAAATCTGGTTTTGTTTTTATTGCCTAGGATTGATTTTGCTATATGGCGTCTTCTCTGGTTCCATACAAAGCGTAAAACTATTTTTTCTATATCTGTGAAAAATGATGATGGTATTTTAACAGGGATTGCACTGACTCTGTAGGTCACTTTGGGTAGTATAGACATTTTAACAATGTTGATTCTGCTGACCCATGAGCATGGTATTTTCTTCCAACTGTTTACATCCTCTGCTAGTTCTTTCTTCAGTGTTTCATAGTTCTCCCTGTAGAGGTCTTTTACCTCCTTAGTTAAACATATTCCTAGGTACTTTATTTTCTTTGTTGCTATTTTGAAGGGAATTGAGTCTTTGATTTGGTTCTCACTTGTACTGTTGCTGGCGTATATGAATGCCTCTGATTTCTGTGTGTTGATTTTGTATCCTGAGACTTTACCAAATTCATTTATCAGTTCAAGGAGTCTCTTGGTTGAATCCTTGGGGTTTTCTAGGTATAATATTATGTCATCAGCTCTACTTTTTTTCTCTTCTGTGTTTTCCATTGTTTTGTTTCTCTGTAATTCATTCTGGATGGTTTCTTCTGGCTCTCTCCTTAGCTGTGTTTGGCACTAAAGATTAAACCGATTCAATTTATGAAAAATACCTACCGTATAACCTAATTGGCCCATCCTCATGTTCAAACCAATCAAGTAAAATAGATTTCTGTCAAACAAAATCACCCTTCATTTTAATTGGAATAAATGTGTTGATATCATCTCTGTAATAATTATCTCATTTTTCTAATACTAATTCTAACAGAGAAAGTAGTTTGCTGTCCAAATGGAATAAGGTCATGCCCTCTCCAATATTTCTGACCTAATCTCTTTTTGGATTTCTGTCATGGGATTCTCTCTTAATTTTCCCTTCCTTTGGGGCCCTGGTTGCCTGGGGCAGCGAACCACAGGAAGAAATGGGATTAAGGAGAGGTATCTTTCTTTTGTAGTGGGGAGGAAAGTCTTTTGGATAAGGCAAACTGGAAAGGGAGAAGTAGAACATTTGAGGCATTCATTCTCAGGAGAGATGATTTTAAATTAAGATTACATCTCACTCTGAGGATCTGAAGAATAATTTCCTCAAAAATATAATCCAGCTTAAAGAGTAAAGATTTTTGTCCTGTGATTCAGGTAAGATAAAAATATTTACAAGTTAGGACTTCCTAAAATTTTTACTGGAATGAATATAATAAAAAGCCATTTAACAGGTCAGTTCTGCTAATGGAAACAGCGTGGATTCTAAAATTATGTTAAACAGAACTTCTCCATGCATGAATTTTGTGAGTTTTTCCTTCAGCTAAAGTCTGAAAAAAAGAGAACATTTGAAAGTTTTCAATCAAAGAACCACTAAAAAGATTAATTCATCTCAGAATATTTACGCATACGGAACGACACCCACGCACAGACAGTAGAGCTGTTTAACACATCAAGCTCTGACTGGAACAGCTAATACGTGCTGGACGTGATTGAACTTTGAGCTTAGCTGCCAGCTATGATTTGTCCCAATTAAAGCAGTTAAAATTTTTAGTCACTAAGACTTGCCTCATCAAGTTAACAATACCTCATTCCATAATGTCAAAATTAGATCTAAAACATCAAGAAGCTTTAAAAAGACTCAAAAGGGAAAATAAGCAGAAAGTGTAAGAAATAAGAGTATTCAAAATAATTTTGAAAAAAAGAACACTTCAAAAAACCAGACAAAGATTTAACACAATTTTGCCACCATTTAACAAATGGTTATCCCTGTTTAGTTGAAAAATTCTGATGGTACATAATAGGAAAAAAATCAGTAATATCATTAAGCACATTATTTCCTTTCAAACTTTATAGCAAGTCTCAGCTATAAACAGAAGAGCCCATTCAAAAAGTAAATTACCAGAGCAGGCACCCTTTCACAGCATTCAGTCTCATTGAGAAATGAGAGCACATGCATTCTTTGTATGCTAAAGTCCAGAGGCTAAAAGGGACTAAAGTTTAAGATTTTAATCCTAACAATGTGCACTGTAGCCTTCCTATCAGCTTAGCCACTATTGCCTAAAAGTGATGAGGGGATTAAAAAACACAGTGATAGGTTGATGAGAAAAGTTCTCAATTCACCTCATAAAGGATAATAGGAAACAATAACCCTAATTTTTCTTGGTAATGATGGTGATGACAAGAATCACCTTCTAGATTTTCTGACCTTTCTCCTTTTCTCATAACTCTTAGGAATTATGCTAGTAAACTAATCTGGAAAGCCAAAGTTGTGCTCTATACCCCCCAAGTCCTGGCCTTCCTCCAGAAGAGAAGAGCTACAAAAGCCCTTGGAAACAGTATTCATTATGTTCCCTACACTGTCCCCATCAACATTTAAAACAAAGCTACTGTCATTTCCTAAAATGACAACGGCCAATTTGTGAATTTAAAAGAGGCAGAAAGTATCTAAAATTAACAATCTTGAAAGAATCTGTTACTACGTGTAAACTAGTTTTAGGTTTCAAATTCACATGGAAACATTCAAATCCAGAAAGGGTGATTTACTGAAACTTTTGTTTCTAAAGTAGCTAACCTCCTGCTCTTTAAAACTAGCCTTACTCCAGCTTTATGGCCTACAGAACCACCAAGTTAACTTTCCAAATTCAAGGGCTAGGAAACCTTACCTTCTTTTGCCTTCTTTTCCACTTTGAAACTGAATACAGTGAAGAAATGACAATAAAAAAATCAAACAGAAAGTACCAGTGAAAATAGAAATATAACTAATGGAAATGGCTAGGCCGGCACAGTGGCTCACACCTGTAATCCTAGCACTCTGGGAGGCTGAGGCGGGAGGATCACTCAAGGTCAGGAGTTGGAAACCAGTCTATGCAAAAGCGAGACCCCAGTCTCTACTAAAAATAGAAAGAAATTAATTGGCCAACTAATATATATAGAAAAAATTAGCTGGGCATGGTGGCGCATGCCTGTAGTCCCAGCTACTTAGGAGGCTGAGGCAGTAGGATCGCTTGAGCCCAAGAGTTTGAGGTTGCTGTGAGTTAGGCTGATGCCATGGCACCCTAGCCTGGGCAAAAGAGTGAGACTCTGTCTCAAAAAAAAAAAAATAATAATAATAATAATAATGGAAGTGGCTAGCCAAATACTCAGCAATTATGAAATGTGTAATTTTGATCAAACTGCAATAAAGAAAATTTAAAAAAATGTAAACTTGTCTCTACAAACTTCCACCTGACAGTGTACATACCCCATCATTCAGGGAAAATCCTACCCACATTATAGTAAGTTAAATATATTACCCTTTTAAGAGAAATTAACAACTTGCTAATTAGAATGCTTAAAGGATTTTAAGTCTGTATATAAAAATTGATTCTAGATCTTGCTTAGCTCACATTTAAATCTCTAAAAATGTAAACATTTTAGTTAATAATTTCCAGTTTTTAATTATTTACATGGTCAAATCATCCTACCAATAAATAGCATGTGTATTTCTTTTTTTAAGACTGTGGATCTCACAACAAGTGTTGGTGAGGATGTAGAGAAAGGGAAACCCTTGTACACTGTCGGTGGGAATATAAACTGGTGCAGCTCCTATGGAAAATATGGAGATTCCTCAAAAAATTAAAAATAAAACTACCATTTGATTCAGCAGTCATACTCTGGGGTACATATCTAGAAGAACTGAAATCTGGATCTCAAAGAGATATCTGCATTCTAATGGTCTTTGTGCCATTATGCACAATAGCCAAGACATAGAAATAACCTAAATATTCATCTATAGATGAATGGATTAAGAAAACGTAGTACATACAGTGGAGTATGATTAATATTTGGCCTTAAAACTGAAAGAAATCCTTGCACTCGAATGTTTAGAGCAGCACAATTCACAATTGCAAAGCTGTGGAAACAACCCAAGTGTCCATCAATTCATGAGTGGATTAATAAAATGTGGTATATATACCATGGAGTACTACTCAGCTTTAAGAAGCAATGGTGATATAGCACCTCTTATATTTTCCTGGATACAGCTGGAACCCATTCTACTAAGTGAAGTATCTCAAGAATGGAAAAACAAGCACCACATGTGCTCCCCAGCAAATTGGTATTAACAGATCAACACCTAAGTGGACATATAGGAATAACATTTATCGGGTGTCACGCAGGTGGCGAGGGGGAGGAGGGAATGGGTATTTGAGGGGGGAGGGGGGCATGGGCAATATACATAACCTTAACACTTGTACCCCCATAATTCGCTAAAATAAAAAAAGAATGAAGGAAATCCTGCCATTTTTGACAACATAGATGACCTGGAGGACATTTGTTAAGTGTAGTAAGGCAGACCCAGAAAAATAAACACTGAATGATGTCATATGTGTCATCTAAAATAATCACAGAAGCATAGAGTAGAATGGTGATTGCCAGGGGATAGGGAGAAGAGAAATGGGAAGGTTTTGGTTAAAGGGCACAGAGTTTCTGTAATGCAATAATAATAATAAATCCTGGAGATATACTATACAATATAGGGCCTATTATTAACCATATTGTATTGAATTCTTAAAAATTTGGTAAGAATGTAGATCTATGTTATCTTAACACAAGACAAAAAAACCAAAACAAAACAAACCACCAAAGGAGGTAAGAGGAAACTTCTGGAGGTGATAAGTTTATGGTATTTACAGTGATCATGATTTCACAGGTGTACACTTATCTCCAAACACATTAAGTTGTATACATTAAATATCCACAGGTTTTTGTGTGTCAATCATACCTAAATAAAACAGTTTAAAAAGAAAGATGACAGTATGCAAACATCATGGGATAAAAATATTAGAGACAGAGACGTGTCAAATTCATAAAATCACCTTATTTTCCTGGGTTTTTATGTTGTTCACTGGGTCGGCTTTTTAAAATGAGTGATTTATTATTTCTCTTTTTGTTCTAAATAAAAACTCACTTTCATGCTCCCTTCAACCCCACCTCCCGCCCCCAATTAACCAGCAAATCTCAAAAAGGTTTTGGTCTAAGGGAAACTTAAACAGAAATGCAGTTGGAAAAGCAGACTGTTTTAATAGCCTTTTTCAGATAATTGGGGATATTCTGCTTTGATACCACACTAAAACTTCAGAAGTGATTTTTTTCTTAATGATTAGTTTTTCTTAATGATTAGTTACAAGGTAGAATCTAAGGATCCCAACCCTGACAGAGCCTTGAGGTCCTTGAGGGGGTCCACAAACCACACTTTGGGAATGGTTTGTTTGTATGTATGAATGTATGTATGTATTTATTTAGTAGAGAGTGCCGTGTTCTGTTGCCCTGATTGGAGTACAGTGGCCTGATCATAGCCTCCAACTCCTAGACTTAAGCGTTTTGCAACACCTCTCCACCCCACCCCCAGTAGCCAGGATTACAGGCATGTGACACCAAGCCCAGCTAATTTTTAAATTTTTAAAATGTTTTGTACAGATGGGGGTCTCACTGTGTTGCCCAGGATGGACTCTTAACTCCTGGCGTGAAGCACGATCCTCTTGCCTCAGCCTCCCCAAGTGCTGGGATTACAGGTATGCACCACCATGTGTGCTCAGCTTGAGAATGGCTGTTTTAAGTCATTAATTCTATTTGATCACAAAAGTGACTAAATTGATACCTAGTGGTTTATTCAGATTGCACACCATCTTGGTGCATTCAACTGAATCAGGATCTCTGTGGGTTAAGCAACGTTTTTTCAAGTGCTACAATAAATTCTGATGTACAACATGGATTTATTAACTATAGAAAAAGCTGACGCACATGTATACAGGGAAGGATGGTGTGAGATGGTGCAGAATGCACTACTATTTTTCACTGTCACTTAAATTCTACTTAAACTGTACATATTTTATGCTTTGATAAAAATTATGTATATATACAGCCTCTCACTTAATAAAATAATTCTGATCAAGGATGTCAAATTTACTATTAATAGTCAGTTAAAAGAACATGCAATGATTCAAAATAATAATTTATTTTCCTCTAAGAGTTCTTGGGTTATCAGGTTTATTCCCTATAGTTCTCACATTTTCTTACAGTCCTAAATACCATATATTTTCTTGGAATACATTCTTTATCCAAAATCAGGATTTGTTCAAAGTTTTTACCAAGAAAGCTCACAATGCACATCTGTCAGGAGTCTAGAGCACCACAAAACAGATGAACGCTAACATTTCTAACTGTCCTCATTTCTACTGTGATCTAGAAAAGCCCTGTGCGTTTGAAGTAAATATATCATGTGCTACAGGATATGTGATGAAAGAGAGGGTGTTTGTTAGATCTCAGGGCCCTTTCACCACCTGAAATAAGACAGAAGGAGGTATAGGAGGTTGAGAAGGAAGGTTTCTCCAGCATAAACAATTAATATCTCTTAATTCCCAGCCTGACACTTCTCTCTGTGCACTGCAGTCTTATGTACATATTGTTCAAGTACAACACTTTTTTACCTTGTGAATGAGTTTCTGAAGGATCTTTGCTAAATATTATTCCAGCTAGATTTGCTCAGCTAAGACAAGTAAGCCACAAGGCTGAACTTTTTTGAAAAGGCAGAAACACAAAGTTGCAACTAACATGAAGGCATGTGGACATAAAGAACCAGCCTTGAGAAAATTGCCAGAGAACGGAATTTAGTGCTACTACCAAATTAGGTGCATTATAAATATTCCTAGCTTTTTTGATGAAACTAGTTAAGTTTTCCTAGATGGCTTCCTGGCAATCCACATTTCAGCAGTTAGAGCTACTTTGGTTGTACTGTGAACAAAGCCAGGAAAGCAATTTCAATAAATGATAAATAAATGGAAAATTCTGGCTTTCTATTTGCAACTTCAACTAAAGTTCATTAAGAAAATTCTTACACTATACCCATGTAAGAATCAATTTTCACTTACATTTCTTCTTTACTGGACCTATGTTAATGTATAATTCCAATTAATTTACCTTGACTTTGTCTAATATTCTATAATAAACCCATGATGCTATCATTGTGATCTCAATTTTACAAATGTCAATCCAAATTTTCTTATATAGTAGTTGTTTTAGAAATGAGGATTAAAGTAGTATGGAGAACTGATGAAGTTGACCATATTTACAAGTGGGCAAAATAACATGCAAACTTAAACAAACTTAAAGTGAATATATATACACACACGTGTGTATTTACTTAATCTTCTTTTGTCAATCTCAGCCAATGTCATGTTCAATAATCTGAATCTGTATCAAACATGTTTTTTTTTTTTTTTTTGAGACAGAGTCTCACTTTGTTGCCCAGGCTAGAGTGAGTGCCGTGGCATCAGCCTAGCTCACAGCAACCTCAAACTCCTGGGCTCAAGCAATCCTCCTGCCTCAGTCTCCTGAGTAGCTGGGACTACAGGCATGCGCCACCATGCCTGGCTAATTTTTTGTATATAATTTCAGTTGTCCAATTAATTTCTTTCTATTTTTAGTAGAGACGGGGTCTCGCTCTTGCTCAGGCTGGTTTCGAACTCCTGACCTCAAGCAATCCACCCGCCTCGGCCTCCTGGAGTGCTAGGATTACAGGCCTGAAACACCGCACCCAGCCTGTATCAAACATTCTTAATTCTCTTGTACAACAATGACTTATGGCACCTGTTCAACCAATTAAGCATAATTTTATAGAAGAAAGGTGAGGGGGTATAAAAGATAGCCAGCTTGAGCAAGAGCAAGACCCCATCTCTACTAAAAATAGAAAAAATTAGCTGGGCGTGGTGGCGCATGCCTGTAGTCCCAGCTACTGGGGAGGCTGAGGCAGGAGGATCATCTGAGCCTAAGAGTTTGAGGTTGCTGTGAGCTAGGCTGAGGCCACGGCACTCTAGCCAGGGCAACAGAGTGAGACTCTGTCTCAAAAAAAAAAAAAAAGACTGTACTTGTATGAAAGTATGTGGAAACTACCAATTGCGGGTTCTGGTTTCCATGTTGAGGGTTTCTTTCTTTCTTTCTTTTTTTTTTTTTTTGAGACAGAGTCTTGCTTTGTTGCCCAGGCTAGAGTGAATGCCATGGCATCAGCCTAGCTCACAGCAACCTCAAACTCCTGGGCTCAAGTGATCCTTCTGCCTCAGCCTCCCGAGTAGCTGGGACTACAGGCATGTGCCACCATGCCCGGCTAAGTTTTTCTATATATATTAGTTGGCCAATTAATTTCTATTTATAGTAGAGACAGGGTCTCGCTCTTGTTCAGTCTGGTTTAGACTCCTAACCTTGAGCAATCCTCCCTCCTCGGCCTCCCAGAGTGCTAGGATTACAGGCATGAGCCACCGCGCCCGGCCAGTTTCTTTTAATATTTACCTCTTCTTCTTCCCACCTCAGTGTACTTTCTCTCAAAATTAATTCATCAATTTGTGGACTTATAGAAAAGATAAGATTATTGACAGATATTAAATAATATGCATGTTATTTATTTATTTACTTACTTAAGAGGTGAGGTCTTGCTCAGTTGCCCAGGCAGGCTACAGTACAGTGGTGTGATCATAGCTCTGTGCAGTCTTGAACTCTGTGAGTCTGGGCTCAAGTGATCCTCTTTATCTCAGCCTCCCAAGTACCTAGGATACGGGTATGCACCACCACACCCAGCTAATTGTTTTTCATATTTTTAGAGACAGGATCTTGCTATATTGCCCAGGCTGGTCTTGAACTCCTGGCCTCAAGTAATCCTTCCACCTCAGCCTCCAGAGTTGCTGGGATTACAGGTGTGAGCCACTGTGCCCAGCCAAAATAATATGCATTTTAAATTGAAAATAAGAATTTTCAAAGCAAGAAAATCAAGCTTCTACTTACTTTTAAGTCTGATTTACAAACTACATGCACAAATTCCAATAAAAAATATTTCTCCCTTTAATAATTCAACTTGAACCTCAAGCCTACATGAAAAATTGTGAAATGCCTGTTAAAATTTTACTATTATAAAAATAGTAACTATTTTTACTTCATCTGACAAATAGCAAACAAAAATAAACAATGAAACCCAAGTTAACATCTTTTATTACTAGGATTATGGCTCTAATTCTTCCAAGGAGACACAGCATGAAACAGTTTCACATGCTACTAGTGAATACTAATTCAAAAAGAAAAAAAAAAATAAAGCCAATAAGCAATTAAATATACCATCCAAGGTGGAAAAGAACAGTCTTATAATAACATATTAATTCTCTATTCTTGGCCATAACAATTTCTTAAGTACCATACTGCATTCCTTAGACATTTCATCCTTCCTTTTTACTATCCCACTACAAACTACGGTATAAATTTCTTTATGAGACTTATAATCCCAAAGAACAAGGGTTAGTTTTTATTAATGCAATAAAGAACGGGGTGTACTTCATTAGCTAATAAAGATAGATTCATACAAAAGCAGTATGTTAGGATCATGACAGCAAAAGATCGACTGTCAATGTCCTGAATATCAAATTCCATTTGATTATTTTTGCAATCAATATTGCAAGATTTTTTAAATTATACATCATAGACCTGTACAATCATTTTTTAAAAGTATATCAGGATACACACTAAACATTTTTCCCATTCATTCAACTCAACAAAATTTGAGTGCCTGGAGTGAAAGCAGTATACAATGACAGACATGGTCCTTGCATTCATGGGGCTTAGATTCTGGGGAAGAAAGAAAATAAGTAAGTAAAAGTAAACTGAATAAATATGCTCTAATAAGCACACACAAGATATTACATTGCTGGAGGATGAAAGGGGGAGATAATATCTTCTTTCAATATACCTATGTTGAAAAACTTGTTCCAATGAACATGTATTACTTTCTTATTAAGAAAACACAAAGGCACATGGTGGCTCACACCTGTAATCCTAGCACTCTGGGAGGCCGAGACAGGAGGATTGCTTGAGCTCAGGAGTTAGAGATCAGCCTGAGCAAGAACGAGACCCCATCTCAACTATAAATAGAAAGAAATTAGTCAAACAACTAAAAACAGAAAAAATTAGGGGGGCACGGTGGCGTGTGCCTGTAGTCCCAGCTACCCAGGAGGCTGAGGAAGGAGGGTCGCTTGAGCCCAAGAGTTTGAGGTTGCTGTGAGCTACTTGACACCACAGACTCTAGCCCAGGCAAGAGTGAGACTCTGTCTCAAGAAAGAAAAAAAAAGAAAGAAAGGAAGGAAGGAAAGGGAAGGAAAGGGAAGGAAGGGAGAAAGAAAGAGAGAAAGAGAGAAAGAGAGAAAGAGAGAGAGAGAGAAAGAAAGAGAAAGAAAGAGAGAAAGAGAGAAAGAGAGAAAGAGAGAAAGAGAGAAAGAGAGAAAGAGAGAAAGAGAGAAAGAGAGAAAGAGAGAAAGAAAGAAAGAAAGAAAGAAAGAAAGAAAGAAAGAAAGAAAGAAAGAAAGAAAGAAAGAAAGGAAAAGAAGGAAGGAAGGAAAAGAAGGAAGGAAGGAAGGAAGGAAGGAAGGAAGGAAGGAAGGAAGGAAGGAAGGAAGGAAGGAAGGAAGGAAGGAAGGAAGGAAGGAAGGGGAAGGGAAGGGAAGGGAAGGGAAGGAAGGAAGGAAAGGAGGAAGGGAGGGAGGGGAGGGAGGGATGGAAAACACAAGTAGCAAAGTTTTAAAAGATGAAAAATTATGCATGTTAATCACAGAAATCTTAGAAGATACACATGTGTGAAAATAAATTTTACCTGTCATTCTACCATCCTCATATAAGTTATTCACAGTTTGATGTAAATTCCTTAGACCTGTGGTCCCTAAGTGAACCCCCACCCCCAAATCCCTGTCCTGGCCTGTTAGGAACCCAGCAGCACAGCAGGTGAGCACCAGGGAGCTAGTGAAGTTTCCCATCCGCTCCCAGTCGCTGAGATCACCACATATGCTCGTCTCCTGTCAAATAAGCAGCAGCTTAGATTCTCATAGGAGTGAGAAACCTACTGTAAACCATGCACACGAGGGATCTAGGTTGCGGTGCTCTTTTGAGACTCTAATGCCCGATGATCTGAGGTGGAGCTGAGGCGGTGACGCTAGCACTGGGGAGCGGCTGCAAATACAGATTATCATTAGCAGACAGGTTTGACTGCATGATAAATCTAACGCACTTGAATCATCCCCCCAACCGCCTGTTTGTGGAAAAACTGTCTTCCATGAAACTGGTCCCTGGTGCCAAAATGGTTGGGGACCACTGCCTTAGACTTCCTTCTAGGATAGTCATACGTAAGTATAAACATATATATGGGATATTTATGTATGTGTGTGTATATTTATGTTGTTTAAGAGCCTGCTTTTTCTATTTAATATCAGAAACATTTTTCTATGTGTCTAGTTCTACAATACTGTTTTTCAATAGTGGTATTCTACTCTATAGCTGTACCATACTTTAATAAATTACTATTGCATACTTAGGTTGCTTCTCTGTGTTTTTTCTTTTTATAAACACTACTATGGTGAATGAGAAATTTAGGATACATTTTTAGACATACAATTTCTGCAAAATGCTATGGTTTTGTACTCATAATGCCAACTTGCCCTTAAGATTCTACCAATTCCTACTCCCTTACTGTAGTGTAACAAGGGGCCTATTTTTTCACTCTTCCATAGCACTTTGTGGCAAATGTATTAAACTAAGAACCACACCAATATTAAGAAGATAAAGTGCCAATATTCTCAGTATATGTTAAGGATGGTTTATTTTAAGGTAGACAATAATCAACATTTGTAGTTTGTCTACATTAAGTTCATCAAGTATTTCATGTCAGGTGAATAAAAAGTGGCTCACTCTCCAATGTAACAGGACTGTGGGTTATTTAGGACTGAGCATTAAGATTCTTGGGTAAAAGGTGGACACCTGGTCAAAAGTAGTGGCAAATTCATTTTTACTTCTCACTTTGAATTCCTGATTTCCAGAGCATTTTCCCACCTCAATTAGGCACCTGAGGTACTTCTCAAAGTCATGCAACAAAGAACATACATAAATGTCTTTAATACACTGTAGAAAATAATAGCATAATTAACTAAAACAAAAACTATGAAATCAAATTAGTTTAGGTTTCTTTAATATTTTGGATAAAGGATAAATATACTCATTTATGGTGATAAGGAGGCAGACAAGGGTGTTTAGAGATTGGAAAATAACTTCTATGGATATTTCAAAGCTTTCAGAGGTTAGTAGAGCCAATTCTTTATTACATTAGTCACATACTTACAAGTCACTAGTATACTTACAAGTTTCCTTTTCCTTGATACTGTGTACCACTAGTGCTTCTCATATTTATTAGCAAAGATTGAGGCTTTTTTTTGTGTGTCTCAAAAACCATATGAAAGGAGGTAAGGAAAAAATAAGAGAGAATCTGATAAGGCCCACTGTAAAGGGAATGGAAGTAGAGGAGGATAAGGTAAAGAACTTTTAAAGAATGTATGTATAGGCCGGGCGTGGTGGCTCACGCCTGTAATCCTAGCTCTCTGGGAGGCTGAGGCAGGTGGATTGCTCGAGGTCAGGAGTTCGAAACCAGCCTGAGCAAGAGCGAGACCCCGTCACTACTATAAATAGAAATTAATTGGCCAACTAATATATATATATAAAATTAGCCGGGCATGGTGGCGCATGCCTGTAGTCCCAGCTACTTGGGAGGCTGAGGCAGAAGGATTGCTTGAGCCAGGAGATTGAGGTTGCTGTGAGCTAGGCTGACGCCATGGCACTCACTCTAGCCTAGGCAACAAAGCGAGACTTTGTCTCAAAAAAAAAAAAAAAAAGTATGTATAATTAGTTCAAATTATAATCACATTTCAGGCAATGTAAGTTTTAAGTGGACAAAGAGGGGACGAGAAAGTCAACTGCATGATTCCCTGGGGAGAAAAGGACATACTGGCCAGTCATCAAGGGGCAATTGCTTTAGGATATTTTAGTCCTAAAAACCACGTTAAAGGTATAAAGATAGCACAATTTTATTCCAAACTTGCAAATTAATGTGATGCAAGATAAGCATTTAGTAAATTGTAAAAATGAAATGGCTTTTCATTAACTGATGCTTTCTCTAATTTTCTCTAACACTAAGGTAATATCCTTAATGTTTTTCTGAGTACACCTTGCCACACAGTGTAATTTCCTCCATGACATCTTACTTAATGCTTCTTGGCAGCACTTTGAAAACTCTAAATGCTTTAAACTTAAGGTTTTGTTTTGTTCTAATAAAGAAAAAAAAATTACTGAATACAACTTTTGGCACACAATTTGTCTGATCAGTCTCCCTTTTGGAGCTACTACTACCTCACTGAATTTTGCCTTTATTTTTTTGAGACAGAGTCTCACTTTGTTGCCCAAGCTAGAGTGAGTGCCATGGCATCAGCCTAGCTCACAGCAACCTCAAACTCCTGGGCTCAAGCAATCCTGCTGCCTCAGCCTCCCGAGTAGCTGGGACTACAGGCATGCACCACCATGCCTGGCTAATTTTTTCTATATATATATATTTGTTGGCCAATTGATTTCTTTCTATTTATAGTAGAGACGGGTCTTGCTCTTGCCCAGGCTGGTTTCGAATTGACTTCTTTAGTGCTTCGTTTTTGCTGCCTTCTCACGGACTGAAAAACTGGCTATTGTTTGTCTATGTTGAGAGTCCTATGTCCCTTTCACATGTTAACTGATTTTTTGCTTGGTCAAATATAGGCCCACTGGACATTTTATAAAACATAACAATGTGAGTAGTAATGAAGAAAGGGAAGTCAGAGGTTATATCCACCAATGATGGGTTCTGCTTGGCAGAATTCCAGGTTATATCCTGGAATAAATAACTGTATATATTCTGTTTTCTATAGCAACCCAAAATATAGTCAACAAAACAAGATCTATGTGGGCAGTTTCAATTTATTAATATATAACCTACCTTGTTCCAGAATCTGAAGAAGCAATGTACTGGCTGGATTAAAATTACAAACAAGTGTGTTATCAGGGTTTTATCATGTTATTTAATACTTTGAATATAAATGAGTATTTGAATACAATAGGTGGTATTTCTACTACAATCTACTTTACTGCCAGTATTCTGAATCCAAATAGGGTGAATAAGTGGATTACAATTCATTAAGAGAAAGATAAGCAACACAGAAAGCTTTTCCTTTTCTTGCAAAAAGCTGGGTTGAGCTATTCACTCCTATAAATAATTAACATCATACATAGTTTCATATAAAAAACATCTTTGAGGACTAGAGACAACAGAGTGATATGATAATGTTTAATTTTAAAGTTTTATTCTCATAAGTTTTCAAGCCATATTTTAAAATATATATTTCTTCATCTCTTTCTAATAATTTCTTGTACACAACAGTAATTATTTAATAAAAACCCCTTGAATGAGTCTGAATTTCATTATGAAATTATCTCCAATAAGAAAACTAAGTTGTTTTGTTTTCTTGTTTGTTTCACTAGTGCCAGACAAGCCACAAAAGAATATTAAAATTGAGTACTGCCTCTCTGGCATTAAAGAGTATTATTCACCATTCTCTCTCTTCAGTACAAGGCAAAAAATTTATGAGATCTAAAGAGAAACTTCTCAAATTGCAAGGCTTTTTAGAAGACATTCTAGACATTAAAGATCTATCAAAAAGAAATCAGCATTATTACCTCAAAATACACTACAGTTAAACTCAGTCTTTTTAATTGCTGACAATATAAATCTCAGACTGTTGTCATTAAGATAATTATTCGTTCATTCATTAGAAATATACAATTTTCAAATGAGTGTTTTATTTTCCAGTAGATGTTAGTAATTATTAAACTATGCCCTTCCCTTTACTCCAATAAACTGAGGTAATGATGTACATTTCTAATCTGCAGGGCAAGTATTTCAAACCTGAGATTCATTGACCTCTTTAGGGGTCATTCAAGTTAAGCCAGACAAAGGCCTGCACTAATAATACACTAAGCTGTTGAAGACAAGGTTTGAAGCAGTTTTAAGTGCATTTGCTGATGTGAATACACCCAAACAGGGCAAGAAAATATCTCAAGTCAATGAAGACATTCACTATTCCATTCAACTTATGGCACTTAAAATAGAAGTCTTTTGGAAACATAAACATATATATCCTGAATAGAAAGGAAAATTATTCTGCTTTTATTTGTGAAAGTCAAATCTCCCTTAGGACATAACACAAGCATTTTACTTCCTGTCATTTGTGAGGTCAAAATTTATGATGATTAGTAAATAAAAGTCAGTCAATAGCCAAAGACTCTTATTTGACCTATGATATCATGATTACATAATCCCGTGACATCATAATCTGTGTGCTATGTTCCACCATGGGTTCTGACTAACTTCATTCTCACATTGGAACATAAGTAAAGGAGTTAGGAGCTGGGGTCCCTAGCCTCTCTCTGGTGCTACAGATTCCTTTGGCAGTTTGGTAAACCTATGGAACACTTGTCAGAATAATGTTTTTAAGTATATAAATAAAATGCAAAGGTACAACTATCAAAATATTTTAATTGGAAATAATGTGCTTTTTTAAAATAACAAATTAAGATCTAACAGTGGGTCTACTAACCACAGTCATTTGGAATAGTGATTAGCTTAATTTCATGATAGCTACGACAATTTTATTATGATATGATTGTGGTTTCTATTGGTGTCACAGTCACAGGTACTACTAATATAACTATGGTTTGTTGCCTATATTTGTAGTTGAAAGAAATGCTAAATTTTAGTTCGAAGTTAATGAAAAGATGTAATTTTTTTTCCCCAAACAAGTTCACAGACTCCTTAATTTTATTCACACAAATACTACTTAATTTGGTAGACACTGGAAAGCCATGAGAAGTTGATTAGAGAAATGATATGATTAGGAACTAGCAGCACATTGTAGGACAAATTGGAGAAGGGTGTGACAATGATAGTAGGTAAAAGGCCACTGCATTAGTTGTAACAACAGCCTAAACTAGGTAGCAGTTGTATGAATTTAAAAAGGGTGTAGGGAGTGGAAGCAAAGGTAACAAAGGGTAGAAGGGATTGGCACCTATCTGCATATGGTAGGGCAGGGGCCCTACTCAGAGTAGTATTAAGATGACTCAGGGGTTTTAAGCCTGGCTACCTGAAAGAATGGTAGAGTAAGAAGAAAAGACTAGGTTTGGGGGATGAAGGGAAGTTGAGAACAGAGATGATGAGCTTTAAAAGTGCTACAGTAAGTCTGAAATGCCCAGGAAGTAACTGGAAAAGCAGATCCTCAATAAAACCAGTCAACGTCTGTCCTCAGGGAATTTAAAATCTGGAATCTCGTTATAGCTAGAGATTTAGATTTAGTAGTGATTCTACCAGGTATTCCCTAATAGCTGGGGGAACAGACAAGAAGAGAAGACAAAAAGAAGTCTTCTCCAAGAAGAGAAGACAAAAAGTCCCATCAATTTAAGAACAGAATTTAAAAATATTCCAAATACTAAAAACCATTTGCAATGTCAACATCAAGTGGTAAAAACATTTTAACTTAAAAGAGTGGCTTTTAAAGAAAACATACCTTGATACCTTTAAATACATTTCTAGAAAAAGACAGTTTTTCAATCACATATATCATATAAACTTTAACTTGACCTTGCTATTCAAACTGTACTCTTTATAGAAGTATTTTAATTAATAAACTAAGAAAGAATAGTAGAATTAAAGGCATAGTTAAATTATTTCCATCTGCAAACCACTAGTGAAATAATGGAAATAGCTTGTTAACATAGCAGAAAGAGGGACAAATATCATACGCCTCCTTAAGGAAGTACACACTACTACCTGCCTGTTATAGCTGCCCGCCACCCCTGTACCCTCAGTCAGAAATCAAACCTGCTCAAAGTCTTCAATCTAGCTACCAATTTATAGGAAATACAAGGAACGGAAGGACATATTAAACTAGGACATGTTAAAACTATACCAAAGGGACATATTCATCAAAGCTCAGATGACCTGATTCCTTCAACAAATAAATTATGAGGAAAAAAGAGAAAGGGGACCCTTCTAGATTACAAAAGACATCCAACCAAATGCATGTAATGTGTGACCTTGTTTAGATCCCAAATGAAACCAACCAGTTATTTAAAACTAAGAAAATTTAAATATTCACTGGGGGGGAGGGGAGGCATGGGCAATATACATAACATTTGTACCCCCATAATAAGCTGAAATAAAAAATACTTGGTAATGTTAATTTCTAAAGGTGGGATAATGGTATTATAATTTTCTTGAGAGTCACCTTTCAGAGATATATGCTGAAATATTTACAAATGAAATAATTATATATAGGATTTGCTTCACAATAATACAGTAGGAACTGAGGAAAGTAGGTAGGGGTAGAGAAGAAATATGTGGCTCAACTGTTTGTGTTTTGAAATTTTCCATATTAAATTGTTCAGAAGGGAACCAATTAAGAAAAAAAACACTACTCTCAGTGTCACCAACAAATACAGAGAACAGGAATGAATTTGAATTTTGTCTCTAAGTGTTACAAACTGAGTAGCCCTGATCTAGTCACACAAAGGCCACACCTCTTAGTGTCCCCCTTTGATTAAAGAGACACACACCATTTAATAAATTCACATTTGCTCAAGCTAGAAATCTGGGTGATATCCTTAACTCCTCTGGCTTCCCGTCTCCATCTGGTTCCCCACCAAATCCTGCCTGTTTCCCTTTCTCCTCCCATCTTCTTACTACTGTCCATCTTGTCCATCACTGTGGTCTCACTCCACTCCAACAGCCTCCCTTTAACCTGTTCTCCACACTGTATCTAGAACGATGTTCCCAAAATGCAAACTCTGATCAGGCTATTACCATCCCCACTGAAAATCCTTAAACTGATTTCAGTAACTTTCAAGAGTGTTCCTGTAAATTTTTTTAGTCTCTTCCCCAATTTCTTAAAATGACTTGCAGCGCTCTCTATCTTCTACCTTTTGAATTTCCATCTCTTCCCATTCTCTCTGACCCCTTTATGCTTTAGCTTTGGTGAAATTCTTTCAGCTCTTGTACTGCACCCTGTACTCTGACTACAGTTTCAGTACTCATGTCTGGAATGCTCTTTCCACCCATCACTCCTTTGACTAGCTAGCTCCTACTCATCCTTCAAGTCTCAGGTTAAATAGCATTTCCTCAGAGAGGTCTACCCAGGTTGCTTCTATACTAATTTGATGTCTTCTCATACCTACACAATATTTGTTCCTACAGGAACCTATACCTACTCTATCATAACACTCCATACTTGTTTATAAAGAGTACCTGGTGTGATAGTTATATATTTATCTGTTTTCCAGCTAGACTATAAACTCTGGGAAAGCAAGTCCTAGAATTTGTTCACTGCTGAATCCTAAGTCTCTCATAGTGCCAGGTAGCCAATAAGAAATTGCTGAATATATAAAATTTACAACTTTCTGGACTAGTTTCTCGAAAGACAAATTCCATCTTCCTAGTCCTCCTCATCTGCAACAAAAACAGACAGCCATGAAGACATCTATACGGAGTCTGAATCCTGCATAATAGGAATGCACATTATGAAGTGAATTGAAAACACTATGGGAATGAGGGACAGACATAAGAAGTTGAGAAAAGTTATTACTCTAAAATTTATTTTCATTACAGATTAATTGAACCTTTGGTAAAAAGAAAAAATTAAAAGGAAAAAGTAAAACTCTATTTTGAGACTGAGATCATTTGTATCCATATTTACAATCTTGGAGAAAACTCAGGAGTGTCCAATCCTGTATAATAGGAATGCACATTATTAAGTGAACTGAAAACACTATGGGAATGAGGCACAGACATAAGAAATTGAGAAAAGTTATTACTCTAAAATTTATTTTCATTACAGATTAATTGAACCTTTGGTAAAAAGAAAAAATAAAAAGTAAAACTCTATTTTGAGACTGAGATCATTTGTATCCATATTTACAATCTTAGAGAAAACTCAGGAGTGCCCAATCTTACAAAAATGGGAGTCAAATAACACACATAGTTCCCACCCAATCCTTAACAAGTTTTCAGACCTAAAAGGGTAGGTCACTTAACCTCTCCAGCCTCAGTTTCCTTATCTGTAAAATAAAGGAACCTGACCTTTATTTTGGTCATTATATTCTTTCCAGAGCTAATATTATATGTCTTAATATTTAAAAGGCCAAAAGATATACAAACTATTGAAACACTAACCAGTTAGTTTCATCCTATGGTGGTATGATCCTTTTCTCCTTGTTAATCTGTTTAGGGATGTTACAGGCTATTTTATGTTAAGCTTCCAACTAAATCTTTAAATCTATTCAGCTATAAATATCTCATAAAATGCTCCTCAGATCATTAACTTGTACATTCAACAAGGGTCACTGTAATCTCATGAGACAACAGCATCTATCTAAACCCAGAATGAATTACTAAAATGAATATATGCAATTTTTGTTTAAATAAAAATCTAAGCACTACATGTTTTAAGTGCTAGATGTCTTGGATTCTTGATCATTTCTATGGCAATCTGAAGGCAAAGTTGTACCCCAGGGTATAACATTGTATTTATGGGTACTATTTAACACCTAATTAAAAAACTTAAGATACATAGTTTATGCTTCACCTCGCTGAGCTGGTAGCTGAGAACAAAAATTGTTTATTAATGGCGTAATTCCTCTCATACTTTTCCAAACTCTCACACAACTCACACAAAATTCCAGTAGTTACTAATCCCACACTTATTTTATTGGGGGAATGATGTGTACACATTTTATCTCAAAGCCAGAATACTTTTTGAAAAAATTTCAAAACTAGTTATAATAAATAAAGTAGCTTGTAAACATTTTACTGTTATCAGTAGAAACCCAGTTCTACAGTCACCCAATGGAAACCCGGGGAAAGACCAAAGTAGTAACAAGTTTGTTTCCTGGTTTAGATTAATTACAAACTAATTTGGCAACTGCTTCTTGCACCAAATATATCCCGACAAAGAAACGAAATGTTAAAATGCACGCGGGGAAAAAAGATGTACTTGGAACAAAAAGCGTGCATCTGACCGGTGTAACGCTACCCTTCAGATTCGTCTCAACAGGGCCGCTCTAAGTCCAGGAGCTGGAGGGCACAGCGGCGGACATTCGGCAGCCACAGGTTGAATGACAAAGAGCCCCCGTCAGCGCCAGTCCCGGGAGCCTGAGGCTGCCACATCCCCTCCGCGGAGTCCCTCCGAACCCTGCAGTCACGCCTCGGCTGCGGGGAATGCGGCTTCCCTTATCACTCTCCAAAGTCACCTGGTGGGACAAGGATCAGCGGCCGAGAAGGCAGGGGCAGACTCGCCAGGAATCCAAAATAATCCCGCCCTGAGTCCCTTCCCTTGGAGCAGAAAGCGGCCAGGAGAGTCTGGAGGTACACGTGAAGCAGCCCCACGTCGTCCCTATTCAAGATCACAGCATCTCTGGAGGGAGCTTGCTTAAGACTAGAGGGGAAGCGACATCCCCAAGGTCACTGGGCACCGCGACCCAACTCCTCAGCCAGGCCAGTCAGCGGCAGGCACCTGACTGCGGGCCCGCGGCTAGCCCGGGAGAAGCGCTGTCCCCGGCGCCTCAAGGTCCCCTTCAACAACGCGGCGCGCTGGGGCCACGCGGCCGCCCGTGGCCACGATGTCGTCGGTCGGGCCACCTCCCTCCCCCACAGGCGAGGTCTCCCCGCTCCCGAGGTCTCTCCTACCCCACCAGGGCGGAGAGGGCACCGCGGGTTCCACGCCGAACCCCGCCGGCTGCTACCCAACTGACCGTTATGTGCGCGGCTCGCGGCGCCCAGCGTGTGCGTGACGCTGCGGAGCAGGCTGGAGTTCCGCGGGGCCGGGGGTCTGGCTCGCGTTCTTCGCCCGCTGCCTTGTTCGCGCGTTCGAGCACCCACTTGGCCGGCCGGTTAGTCACGTCCCAGCTCGCCACTTTGTCTTCTCCGGCCGGCACGGCCGCCTTATAACCCGCGGAGGCCGGAGCATGCGCACAGGGGGCGGAGCCGGCCCTCCGGGCCGCCGGCCCCTCCCCGCCATACATACAGCCGAACTGCAACTCGCGCCTCCGCAAGCTCCCCGCCGCGCGCGCCCGTTCGCTCGCCCGCCCGCCCGCCCGCCCGTGCGCGCAGACGCCCCCTCCCCGCCACGTGACCTGCAGCCCCGCCAGACCCGCGCGCCGCGCCCCTGCTCTGCGCTTCCGAGCCGCCACGCTCCGCCAGGCTGGCCTCTCAGCCCCTGTCGGAGGAGCCCGCGGCGACCTGCACGCGTTCCGGCACGAGCGTCGGTCTCACCCCTCGGTTTCTGGCAGAGAAATGGAAAACCCGCCGGGAGGCCTGACCCTGGGATGTGGGGGGCGACGGGCGCGCCGAGGAGCCGGGAAGCGGCTGAAGAGGAGGACGGGGCAGCATTTGAAGGGACGCGGGGCCGCTCGGACCCGGGAAGGCGCCCCGCGGCCGGCGCCTTAGAGCCCGGGCTGCGGACTCGGACGTGTGTGGATTCCAGTCCGGGCCTGGCGCTTTAGTTCTCTGACCTCGGGGAAGTTACTCAAGCCCTCTGGGCCTGTTTCCTCATCTCTAACGTGGCAGGAGTAGTAGACCCGATTTCGTAGGCCGTTAGGAGGTTCTGAGGAGAGACTGTGGAACTTTGTCACCACAGAGCCTGGCCTGTGGCGTTGGTGAATGGTGGGGATTAAGGACTAGTCGGGAAAGAAGAGCAGGTAAGAGGGTGGGGGAGCGGCCGCCCGGGTAGGCGGTGCGCGTGGAACGTGGAGCCAGGAGGCTGCGGAGAGGCCAGATGTTGATGGACGGTTCGTTGAGGGCAAGATAGAATTATAGCTCGCAGCGTTGGGCTGATGACACGCTCGCCTGAATTATCTTGTATCATCCTCACAGCTCTATGAAGTGGGTACTGTTACGAATAGTTTATAAATAAGGGACTTGAGGCTCAGAGAAGTGAAGTGACTTTCCAGACGTTGCAGAGCTAGTAGTGGCCAACATTCGAAGTCAGACTCCAGAGCCTGTTTTTGTCATAAGAGCCATTGTGATCAGATAACCAAAGTGTGTCAAAGTTTAAATAATCATGAAGTCTCTCTGATGCCCAGGACTTTTGAGAAATAACCAAAAAAGTATGTATCAAGGTCACTGCCTTCAAAGAGCTTACAAGTTTTCAGGGGAGATTGAGTTAGGAACAAATCAACCAACATTTATTGAGCACTTGCTGCATGCCAGGACCCTGCCTGCCCCCCCAAGTACTCCTTCTCCCCTTGGCTGCACACTTAATTCTCACAACAACCCTATAATTAAGCCCTATAGTTTCCGTTTTGCATATGGAGAACCTGAGATTGACGAGGAGTGAGGATTGGAGGAGGATCAGGTCCTTTCCAATAACAATTTGATATGTTAGTAGAAGATTGTATAGAATCCATGGCCAAGTGCTGCTTATGAGTAATACAGTAATTACTTTTTACAACTGATAAATGCAGAGAAGGGGAGGTCATTTCAGGTCACTGGGATAGCCAGGATTTAGGAGTGCTTAAGCATTGTAAGATAAGAGTGGCAGCAGCGTTCAAGTAGATGGTCAGGAGAATCAAGTTAGGGAGAGCATAGGAGACTCATTCAGGTGTGAATTTCTTAGGGCCTGCACTATGGAATGTAGTGGAAAATGGTAAAATAAAATGGTTCCCAGGACACCTCAAAAGAAGGCTCATAGAGCACCCTAGTGTGGTAGATTCACAATATGGACCTGGGAGCCAGATCTCCTGAGTCCCAATTTTGATACTTCTGCCTACTAGCTCTGTGCCCTTTACCTTTCTGAACCTCACTCTCCATTCTAATAATACCTATCTCATAAAATTATTGTGATAATAAAATTAGCATTTATTTCAGTGTCTAATATATAGTAAGCACTAAATGTATAACCATGGAAAAAGCAGATTTTCCATGAAACTTAACCCTAAAGTCCTTTCACTTGAATATATCCTCCAAGGCCCTGAGAGGGGTCGTAACAGTATGTTCACAAGGTCATATTTTGTGTTAAGTTGTAATTTTGTACTCCTTTTCCTGAAGATAGCCACCAAAATCATAGACACAGTAGGCCCTACAAACCCTTGATCTATCTCTGATAAGGATTTTAGTGTTGTGAAAAAGAGTATAGAGTTTGGAATTAGAAGACCTGATCCCATAATTACTGTCCGTTTTACTCTGGGCAATTGATTCACTGAACTTTTCTGGGCTTCAGTTCCCTAATTGGGTAAATTGAAGATAAACACCCACAGGCCTGAGCTGTTGTGTTGATCAAATGAAATATTTGCAAAAGTGATTGGTAAAACTAAGAAAGTGCTCTGCAAGGTTTTATGAATTTATAATTTGTCTATAAATGCATATGAGGGAAAAAATCAAAAGCAATTCCAAAGCTCTTAGCTGGAAAAGTAGAAACGGGGCGGGTGGGTGAGCTGGTGAAAATGATGAAATACAGGTAAAATTTTTGCTCTTCTGCCAGGTTTTCTTTCTGATTTAAGCCATGAGATGTTGAAGAAATAAACTAGGAGGCGTAGGATCAGAAATTAGAGCTGAGAGGAGGTTGGAGATCATCTAGCACACCTCTCACTTTTTACCAAAATGGTAATAAGGCCAAGAAGAGCTAACATACTTTTCTGGGCCGGGCTTGGTGGTTTACCCCTGTAATCCTAGCATTCTGGGTGGCTGAGGCGGGCGGGAGGATCATTAAAGGTCAGGAGTTGGAAACCAGCCTGAGCAAGAGTGAGACCCCATCTCCACTAAAAATAGAAAGAAATTAATTGGCCAACTAAAAATATATAGAAAAAAAAAATTTGCCAGGCATGGTGGCACATGCCTGAGTCCCAGCTACTGGGGAGCCTGAGGCAGAAGGATTGCATGAGCCCAGGAGTTTGAGGTTGCTGTCAGCTAGGCTGATGCCAAGGCACTCTAGCCTGGACAACAGAGTGAGACTCTGTCTCAAAAAAAAAAAAAAAACTTTTCTGAGGCCGCCCATTTAATGAATGGCATGATCAGATGAGCCAGATCATGAAGCCCCAGGTTCTTACTGTACCAAGTAAAAATCTTTTAAGAGAAAAGCATTTTGTCATGGTGGTCCTTCAGAATCATTACATTAAAACCAGAGACGCCATGGTGCTCTCCGGTGGCTTTTAGCTTTATCACAAAATTCCCAGGATTCACATTTGTTTTAAAGGTTGATAGATTGGATGATGCTATACACTTGTTTGCAAGCCTGTTAAGTGAGAAAAACTTGTGAAGATTTCAAGGGAAGAATTATAATTTCAGAAATTAGTTATAGAATGAGAAATGTAAAATTTGAAAATCATAACAATGTAGTTACTCTTCAAGCTGAGTAAGTTACTCAATTGCTTTATTTGGAAAAAAAACAAAATTACAATGTGTTTTCTCTGGAATTCACCTACTTCATTTACATTCCCTTTGTTATTCATCATTTTTATGATGTAGGAAATAGGTAACATTTTACTAACAATAAACAATACAGGAAAGGATTTTTTTTTTAAATTCACACTTTGTACATATTTGTGGGGTACAGTTTGATGTCTCCACATATATATGTTGTATACTGTTAAAATCAAGGTATTTAGTATATCCATCACCTCATATATTTACTTCTTTGTGGTGAGAACATTCAAAAGCCTCTCTTCTAGCTAGTATATAATATACAATACCTTCTGTTAGCTGGATGCAGCAGTTCATGCCTATAATCCTAGCACTCTGGCAGGCCAAGGCAGGAGGATCACCTGAGGGCAGGAGTTCAAGACCAGCCTGAGCAAGAGTGAGATCCCGTCTCTACTAAAAACAGAAAAAATTAGCTGGCCAACTAAAAACAGAAACAAAAAATTAGCTGGGTGTGGTGGTAAGCGCCTGTAGTCCCAGCTACTTGGGAGGCTGAGACAGGAGGATCACTTGAGCCCCGGGAGTTTGAGGTTGCTATGAGCTAGGCTAATGCCATGACACTCTGGCCTGGGCAACAGAGCAAGGCTCTGTCTCAAAACAAAAACAAAAATAAAAACAACTTACTGTTTACCATTATCAACCCTACTGTGTAATAAAATACAAGAACTTATTCCTCCTATTTAATTGTCACTTTGTATCCGTTAACCAACTTCTTCCCATCCTCCCCAACCCTCTCCCCTCTCCAGTCTTTGGTAGCCACTGTTCTCTTGCTGCTAGCATATAAACTCTTTTTTTAAAAATTTGATTCCACATTAGTGAGATCATATGGCATTTGTCTTTCTGTGTCTAGCTTATTTCACTTAACATTATGTCCAGGTTCATTCATCTTGTCACAAATGGCAGGATTTCATTTTTTTATGGCTGAATAGTATTCCATTTTCTTTATCCAGTCATTCACTGTTGGACATTTGGGTTGATTCCATATCTTGGCTATTGTAAATAATGCTACATTAAACATGAGAGTGCAGATATCTCTTCAACATACTGATTTCATTTCCTTCAAATATATACCCAGCAGTGAGATTTCTAGCTCATAAAGTAAATATGTTTAAGTGTTCCCTTTGCTCCATTTCCTTGCCAACACTTGTTTTCTTTTGTCTTTTTATTAATAGCCATTCTAACTGGAGTGAGGTGGTATCTCATTATGGTTTTTATTTGCATTTCCCTGATAATTAATGATATTGAGCATTTTTTCATGTACACGTTGGCCCTTGTATGTCATCTTTTGAGAAATGTCTATTAAGTCTTTTGCCCATTTTTTAATCAACGTTGTTTTTTGTTGTTAAATTCTTTATATATTCTGGATATTGACCTCTTGTTAAGTGTATAGTTTGCATATATTTTCTTCCATTCTGTAAATTGTCTCCACTTTGTTAATTTGTTTCCTTTGTGGGTGTAAAAGCTTTTCAGTTTGGTGTAATCCCATTTGTCTATTTTTGCTTTTGTTATCTGTGCTTTTGAAGTGTTATTTTAAAAATCTTTCCCCAGCCCAGTGTCATAAAGCATTTCCCCTGTTTTCTTCTGGTAGTTTCATAATTTCCAGTTTTACATTTAAGTCTATAATCTATTTTGAGTTGATTTGTGTATACAGTGAGAGGTAGGGATGTAGTCTCATTCTTCTGTATGTTGCTATCCAGTTTTCCTAGAACCATTTAATAAAGAGACTGTCTTTCTCTCAATGTGTGTTCTTGGCACCTTTGTCAAAAATCAGTTGGCTGTAGGTGTGTGAATTTATTTCTGGGCTCTCTATTCCATTGGGCTATGTGTCTTATAGCCTTGTAGTATATTTTGAAGTCAGGTACCGTGATGCCTCTAGCTATGTTCTTTTTGCTCAAGACTGCTTTGGCTATTCGGGGTCTTTTGTGGTTCCATATGAGTTTTAGAATTGTCTTTTCTGTTTCTGTGAAGTATGGCTTTGGTATTTTGGTAGGGATTGCATTAAATCCGTAGACTGTTTTGGGTAGTATGGCCACTTTAGCAATATTAATTCTTCCAATGTACGAACATGGGCTATCTCTCCGTTTGTGTTGTCTTCAGTTTCTTTCATCAGTGTTTTATAGTTTTCAATGTAGAAATCTTTCAACCCCTTGGTTAAGTTGATTCCTAAGTATCTTTTTTTTTTTTATAGCTATTGTAAATGGAATTGCTTTCTCGATTTCTTTTAGGAAAGGATTCTTTTTAAACATAATACTTAATCAATTAAGAATACTCTCCCACATTGACAATTTATAATAATTTAATAGGGAATATGGAAAATGAAATTTGCTTTTAAACCATGTATGGAAAAAGGGTTTGCTAAGCAATTACCTAAAGGAGATAAACATTCTTCTTTAAGTTGAGAGTCCTCTCATTCAGAATATCTTCATCTAATTTCATGTTATATGTCAAATGTAGTCCTGCTACTTCCCGAGTAGCAGTAATCAATTGCTTCTCAGGCTCTCTGCTGGCATGAGATGATTTGGCCAAAACAGTTTGGTAGAAAACAAATTGCTTGTGATAAAACTTTATTCAACATGAAAAATTAGTCAAAAATTATTGACTACTAGTTTTTTACGTGTTTAGTCATATTGGTGGTCAAGGATTTGCTTTGCTACTTCTTTGGATCTTTGAGAATTGTTTTGGTACACATACATATAAATATATATATTTTTAAGGAATCATATTGTACATATTGTTTACTACATTTTTTAATATTCACAATGGCTTGATTGTAGGGGACATTTACATTACATTTTTAATATTCACAATGGCTTGATTGTAGGGGACATTTACATTGTTTCTTAATAATTTTCCAAAAATTAATTTAGATTAAAAAGCTCACGTTAGGGCCGGATGTGGTGGCTCATGCCTGTAATCCTAGCTCTCTGGGAGGCCGAGGCGGGCGGATTGCTCGAGGTCAGGAGTTCAAAACCAGCCTGAGCAAGAGCGAGACCCCATCTCTACTATAAATAGAAAGAAATTAATTGGCCAACTGATATATATATATATAAAATTAGCCGAGCATGATGGCACATGCCTGTAGTCCCAGCTACTCGGGAGGCTGAGGCAGTAGGATCGCTTGAGCCCAGGAGTTTGAGGTTGCTGTGAGCTAGGCTGACGCCACGGCACTCACTCTAGCCTGGACAACAAAGCAAGACTCTGTCTCTCAAAAAAAAAAAAAGCTCACGTTAGAAACATACATACATAAACTCTATGATAAACTTACAATAATGCTTAAAGGCAAAACAATCCATATAGAAAACAAGTAACTGAGAATATTCCTTTTTGACCTATTTATCCTCTAATTCCATTTGTTTTCTGCTGTATCACCTGAGGGTTTCTGTATCTATGGCAGTCCAGTTCCCATACCCTTACTCTATTCTGTAATTTGATATAGCTTGTCTCCTGTTCCTCATCTACGCCAAAATAGGGATGGTTTGGGCCCATGCTCCTTGTAACCTACACCGTCACTGTTTAAGATCTCCCCTAGGAAGCATTCCTTCTAGACAATGGTCCTACATATTTGCCAGACCTATTTTCTTCCTTGACCCTGGCTACTAAAGTCCTACCCCTGAACACCTTGCCTCCTTCCCTCCCTTCCTATCTTGAATAAAGTATTTTAGGTAGATGGGGGGTTCAGTAATAAATAAGTTGATGACAGCTAAGATTTATGGAATACTCACTATATGTCAGGCACTTCATACATATAAACTTATTAACTCCTCAAAAAAAATGCTGTATTGGCCAGCTGCTATGGCCCACTCCTGTAATCCTAGTACTTTGGGAGGATCGCTTGAGGCCAGGAGTTCCAGAACAGCCTGAGTAATAATGAGACTCCATCTCTACAAAAAAAAAAATAGAAAAATTAGCTGAGCTTCGTGGCACAGGCCTGTAGTCTCAGCTACTTGGGAGGCTGAGGCAGGAGGATCGTTTCAGCCCAGGAGTTTGAGGTTGCAGTGAGCTATGATGACACCACTGCACTGGGTGATAGAGACCTTGTCTCAAAAAAAAAAAAAAAGAAAAGCTATAAACTAGGAACTATTATAATCCCTGTTTTACAAGATCACATAAGTATTGTCTGGAGTCATCAAGAAATAATCATTTAGTTCTCACCAAAAACACGTGCGTAGAAATTGTCATTTGTAACTATTAATACCATAGGAGATTAATATATAGAATTTGAGGCCATCTTGACTTAGAAAGATCCTATTCTGGGTTCCTTTTACCCTTGGTAGAGTTAAAACAATTATGAAAGTGGCCCCAAAGCTGCCTTTGAAACTACAAGTGCATTGAACTATCTCCTGTTTATCTGAATTTGGGGTAGTTGTGAATCTCTAAGTAGCTAAGTTGAGGGCAGAGATTTGGGGACATGCTTTTTCAATAGCGTCATTTTAAGATTACCTCTTTCTAGGACATTCTGGGTGTTCTGGCATCTGTAGTCCATGCTGTGAGATCTTTACTGTGAGAAGTTAGACTTTATGGCCCTCTCCCAACAGCAGCAGCAGACAGTTGGAATTACTGAACACCTGCACATCAAGCTTACTGTGACTCAGGAGGTGGCTGCATACAGCAAAGGAGGCCTCTTAGATCACAATGACTAGCTTTAGTATCCAGCTGCCTAGGGAGCCAATCTGAGTGTTCTACTTGGACTTTGATACTGCTACACTGGTAAACAAGATGAGGCTTAAATAGAGCAAAGGACTCAATTTGTGGTTACCTCTTAGAGCCCCAAATCTGCCATGATGCCCTGTTCCACACAGTACCTCTGACACCTATACCCAGGTGAGGTCCAGGGGCTACCAAACCTACTTCTAAGCTGCATATTAATAGAATGCATTCATATTTTTAAGTCTGTTTATCAGTGTATTATCAACTTATTCATGAACTCCATCCCAATTTAATCTAAATCAAGGATCCAAACTGAAAAGCCTTCAAAGACTAAGAAAAAGTTAATCAGCCTAATATAAGTTAGTAAGGAGTACTGAGCAGTGTGGGAAAAGAGTCCTATACCCTTCTAGGCATCCAAATTGAAACGTTTAAAATATACTACATGATGTACATTTCCCTGTACAACACTAACTACAGTCTACATTTGCTTGACATCTCTACATATACCTTATTCATTAATTCAAAAGAAAAAATAGAATTCTTAAAACTTCTAACACGTTATTTTTAATCAATATGAAGGGAGAAGCAATAAGAAAATTGTGTAGGGGTTAGGAAGTGAAGGATGGGCAGGCAGATTGGGAGAGTATGGCAGACAAGACACTGCAGCAGACCAATCTGTTTCAGTATGGTCTCTGCTGCAGTATTTTAAGAGACAAGCAGGCCGAGCGTGGTGCCTCACACCTATAATCCTAGCACTCTGATAGGCCGAGGCAGGTGATCACTCAAGGTTAAGAGTTCGAAACCAGCCTGAGCAAGAGTGAGACCCCGTCTCTACTAAAAATAGGAAGAAATTAATTGGCCAACTAAAAATATATAGAAAAAATTAGCCTGGCATGGTGGCACATGCCTGTAGTCCAGGCTACTCAGGAGGCTGAGGCAGGAGGATGGCCCGAACCCAGGAGTTTGAGGTTGCTGTGAGCTAGGCTGATGCCATGGCACTCTAGCCCAGGCAACAGAGTGAGACTCTGTCTCAAAAAAAAAAGAGACAGGCAAAAAGAATTCTTCTTCCCTGAGTCCTCCTCATGGTGCCAGTGGTGATTTACAAAAGATATCCAGGTCAGGCGTGGAGGCTCACACCTGTAATCCTAGTACTCTGGGAGGCCAAGGCGGGCGGATTGCTCGAGGTTAGGAGTTTGAAACCAGCCTGAGCAAGAGCGAGACCCCATCTCTACTATAAATAGAAAGAAATTAATTGGCCAACTAATATATATAGAAAAAATTAGCCGGGCATGGTGGTGCATGCCTGTAGTCCCAGTTACTTGGAAGGCTGAGGCACCAGGATTGCTTGAGCCCAGGAGTTTGAGGTTGCTGTGAGCTAGGCTGACACCAACCACAGCACTCACTCTAGCCTGGGCAACAAAGCAAGACTCTGTCTCAAAAAAAAAAAAAAAGATATCCAAAGAAAAGTTTAATCTCAGATCAAGGGTCAAGATTTGGCAGTCCCCTCCCTATGTGGAGATTCTCGTGTTTCCACCTTTGCCTGATCAGGATTCAAGTTTAAGAGACCAGGTGGATTTCTTTACAACTTTACAATTTCCCCTATCTCAGACCCATGGCTCCATTTTAGTCACCATGGCCACAGTGACTAAAACTGCCCACTTCATCCTTTGCACTAGATAGACAGTTTTCATCTCCAGACCCCACAGTCAAATGGGCAAGTTCTTTTCTCTTTAGAACTCATGGTCTGAGACCGGGGTGTTTAATTTTATTGTGCTTTGGAAGAGCCCTCCTTAAAGTCATACATGTACCTATAATTCTCACTGTCTATCACCTCTAATTTGGTAGCAAGAAAGAAAATGGAAAATCTTGCAGGAGAGGAATAACTTTTGTTCTACGCTACCTATCCCATGGACAGCTGGTCTACTTGGTTATCCCAAAACCAAAAGTATAGTAAATCACCAAGCTCAGAGTACACCAATATACTATAGCCATTGTTTTCACCACTCCCTCATTCCTCTCTGCTCCCACACCTCATTATCTTGTCCAATGTACGCTTGACACAGCCACAGCAGGAACTAGAATCTGGAGAAGTTACATGCCACACAAGAGGACAATAAGGGGCACAAAACAAATTGCAAATGGGTAACACATAATGTGGCCATCCAAGTAGAGGACTAGGTATGATCTTCATCTCATGCTCCCATCAGACCCAGACATGCTCAATAATAGGTTTTTGCTCCTGTTTCCAATTAAAGATTAGTCAATCTGGGAGCCTTCTAACTCCATCACATGTATCCCCTTTGTTTCACTAGTCACTCATTTGATCAGCCCAGATAAGACCACATCATGCATGAAAGAGCCCAAGAGTGCTTTAACCATAACATGGTAGTATGTAATTCAGGCTACAATGGCTACTAAGACCACTTTATAGAATCCAGTAGAATGCGAAATGTGTTAATTCCAGGATTTACTGGAAGAACTCCCAGTCACTGCAAACATTCTCCTAAACAAAGGCCTTCTACGAAAAACCTAGAGCACTCCCATTCCATCCTCCAAAACTTGCAGGAGTATCACTAAGTTTTTTTGTTTTTGTTTGTCTTTTTGAGACAGGGTCTCCCTCTTGGAACCCCAGCTAGAGTACAGTTGTATCATCATAGCTCACTGCAACCTCAAACTCCTGGGCTCCAGCAATCATCCTGCCTCAGCCTCCTGAGAAACTGGGCTTAATTTTTTTTTTTTAGCGTGTTATGGGGGTACAAGTGTTAAGGTTACATATATTGCCCATGTCCCCCCTCCCTCCTTGAGTCAGAGCCTCAAGCGTGACCATCCCCCAAATGTTGCACATCTCACTCATTGTGTTTCTATATACCCATCCTCTCCTCCCCCCTCCCACCAGCCCAACACGCGATAAATGTTATTCCTATATGTCCACTGAGGTGTTGATGTTTTAAGATCACCTCTTTCTAGGACATTCTGGGTGTCCTGGCATCCATAGTCCCTGCTATGAGGTCTTTCACTGTGAGAAGTTAGACTTTATGGTCCTCTCCCAACAGCAGCAGCAGACAGTTGGAATTAGGACCTGCGCCACCACGTCCTAAGTTTTCTATTTTTTGTAGAGATGGGTCTCGCTCTTGCTCAGCTGATCTGGAACTCCTGGCCTCAGGCGATCCTACTGCCTCAGAATTCCAGAGTGCTAGGATTACAAGAATGAGCGACCTTGCCTGGCCACTAAGTAATTCTTATGCTTAGTCATAAAATAGGCAATTTTTAGCATATAGATTCTATAAAACAGACCTAAACCTAGGTCTACTTAATTCATAGCCTATGTTCTTAATGCTAGACTATTTTCATTCCTTTATTTTATTCAAAATCCTGAGGTCATAGGGAAGGGTGGGGATGAGGAAGAGTCAGGAAAATTCAGGCCAGGCGAGGTAGTTCACACCTGTAATCCTAGCACTCTGAGAGGCCCAAGCGGGCGGGCGGATTGCTCAAGGTCAGGAGTTCAAAACCATCCTGAGCAAGAGCAAGACCCTGTCTCTACTATAAATAGAAAGAAATTAATTGGCCAACTAATATATAAAGAAAAAATTAGCCGGGCATGGTGGTGCATGCCTGTAGTCTCAGCTACTCAGGAGGCTGAGGCAGTAGGATTGCTTGAGCCCAGGAGTTTGAGGTTGCTGTGAGCTAGGCTAACGCCACGGCACTCACTCTAGCCTGGGCAACAAGGCAAGACTCTGTCTCAAAAAAATAATAATAATTCTGTTATATAATGCAAACCTCTTCTTGATTAAATTTAGCTTTCCCACTAATTAATGTGAATTAATAAGGTTTCATAATTATCATATTTATCAGCCAAGTTATTTCTACATAATTATTATTTACCTTCTAATAAATTGGTTAGGAAGGCCACCTCCAATTCCAAATTTTATATAAAATGTTTCATTTCCTATTTCTTTCCTAGGGGTGCATGATTATTTTGAAAAAAGAATTGGCTTGCAAATTAAATTCTTTATCTTGCCCTGCCTCCTCCAGAAAACCTACATCTCTTTCTTATGTTTTTTGACATTGCATATTCATAAGTTTTAACAATCTATGGAAAGGATTCCTCTAGGCTATTTGTGGATCTGCTGAAGTATGAAGGACCTCAAGCAAAAATGTATACAATCTTTGTACTTTAAAATTCAGGCATTCCAAACTCCTAATGTGTTGATCTGCTATCAAAAATGCAGACCAGCGTAGTGGCTCACACCTGTAATCCTAGCACTCTGGGAGGTCAAGGCGGGAGGATTGCTCGAGGTCAGGAGTTTGAGACCAGCCTGAGCAAGAGCAAGACCCTATCTCTACTAAAAATAGAAAGAAATTAATCAAACAACTAAAAATATATAGAAAAAATAAGTCAGGCATGGTAGTGCATGCCTGTAGTCCCAGCTACTTGGGAGGCTGAGACAGGAGGATTGCTTGAGCCCAGGAGTTTGAGGTTGCCGTGAGCTAGACTGATGCCACAGCACTCTAGCCAGGGCAACAGAGTGAGACTCTGTCTCAAAATAAAAAAAAAAAAAAACGCAGACCAGGAACAGTGGCTCACACCTGTAATCCCAGCACGTTGCGAGGCCAAGACAGGAGGATTGCTTGAGTCCAGGAGTTTGAGAACAGCCTGAGCAACATAATGAGACCCTGTCTCTACTAAAAACAAAACAAAACAGAAAAACAGCCAGATGTCGTGGCAGTCCCAGCTACTCCAGAGGCTGAGGCAGGAAGATGCAGTGGCATCATTATAGCTCATATAGCAACCTCAAACTCCTGGGCTCCAGCTGCCTCAGCTGGACTCCTCCTGCCTCAGCCTCATGAGAAGCTGGAACTGCAGGCATGTGCCACCAGGTCCTGCTAAGTTTTCTATTTTTTGTAGAGATGGGGGCGCGCTTTTGCTCAGCTGGTCTGGAACTCCTGGCTTCATGTTCCTGGCCTCCTGCCTAAGCCTTACAGTGTGGAGCTCTGGAGCTCAGGAGTTCAAGGCTGCAGTGATATATAATCACATCACGTCACTGTACTCTAGTCTGGGTGACAGAACAAGACCCTGTCTCTTAAAAAAAAAAAAAAAGAAAATCTGTAGAATTCAGAAATTATGTTAAGAGTATTGGATAGCCATATTAACATTTTGTGATCTAATTTATACATTATCCATATGGAAAACTTCTTCTCAGGTTAGCAAAGGAAATTTCTTCTTTTCTCTTCTTAGGAGAGAAAACTGGAAGGAAGGAGGAAAACAGCATATTTTAAGGAAGAAAGACCTAATGCCCCAAAGATTCATTTTTTATCTATATAATGGAAAGAAATTTTTGTGTTATTGTTTGGTATGAACTCCTGCCAACTTGAAAAGTTAATCTTTCTAAAACAATATCTACTAGGAATTGGGACATTCTTTTCAAGAAGAATTTTGCCTACCCCTTTTCAAAGAGATTGCAAAACAATTTTAACTCACTACAGAACATTTTCTATCTCTCAATTATCCAGTACAACTGTAATACCATTCCTTTTATCCCTCCTCTTTTTGTTTTTGTAGACTGGAAGGTATCCAAAAATAAAGGTGTTCAGAAATGGAGGCACACAGAGATGACAACTAAGGACATTCCCACGAAGGCAGTTCTCTAGGCAGCTGTTATTTAGCCTTTCTCTTGGTCACTCTCTCTTGGTATTTTACCTTCATCTAGAAAAAAGTGTAAAAGGAGCTTATGCTATAGGCCCTCACTGAAGTGCCTGACTTCCCTGAGAAGTTGGATTCTCACATTCAAAATATATGTGGAATTTGGTTCTGTTAAATTTTATGACACCAGAATTGTTGAAAAGCACTCAATTATTATGGTGTAATTTGTTTTCTGTTTATTATCTTAAATATTAGTGATTTCTATTCTTAACGTGCTTAGAAAACAATAGGCTACTAACTTTTCTTAACTTTTGACGCATAGCTCCAGCTAAACTAGCAAACAACATTGCCTCTAAGAAACTGTCTATTTTTTTTTCGAGACAGAGTCACACTCTGTTGCCCTGCAAGGGTGCCGTGGTGTCAGCCTAGCTCACAGCAACCTCAAACTCTTGGGCTCAAGTGATCTTTCTTCCTCAGCCTCCTGAGTAGCTGGGACTAAAGGCATGCGCGACCATGCCCTGCTAATTTTTTCTATATATTTTTAGTTGGTCAATTAATTTCTTTCTATTTTTTTTTTTTTTTTTTTATATAGTAGAGATGAGGTCTAGCTCTTGCTCAGGCTGGTCTTGAACTCCTGAGCTCAAAGGATCCACCCGCCTTGGCCTCCCAGAGTGCTAGGATTACAGGCATGAGCCATGGCACCTGGCCTATTTTTTCTTTAACAATTTAACTTTCTTTTATCCTTGAAAATATATCACTAAAATTTTTTATGAACAGGCTGTTTCTTCTCTGTATCATACAGATTGATTTGTATAGATGTACATGTATGGCTATTAAATATTTGTTCCTATAAAGGGTTGGGTGTCAGTACAATAATGATAATAAAAAGTAGTAGCTAAGAGCACATCCTCTGTGCCAGGCGCTATTGTAAGCATTTTACATAGAGTTGCTCGGTGTAAAACCACTTTTATCTGGTTCTCTTTATTTTCCTGGCAAAACTCTTAAGAATCTATGTTGTAATAAATTCCACAACTCAGCCTTTACCTCCCCAACAAGAATAACTAGAATTCCAGTGTTTTCCATTTATTATTTTGAGTCTAAGAAACTGTCAACTTTTTAGATCCATGCTAGTCCCCAAGGCTTGATCTGAATACACAGCAGGTATCTGCTTTGCTTATCTTAGGACATAAAGCAGTAAACAAAATGTAAGGTAACTTTACACTTAGTATAAGCCCTTGATGTTAATTTCACTGAAATAGGAGATGCAGTAAAAATATTGAGTTGAAGTCTGCTCTGCCTTTCATAATTTTTCAGAAAAATATTGATCAGGATCATCCTCTTCAGCAAATATGAGCATATATATAAATATACTTCTTTATCCCTTATGGTATAATAAAGACTAATGGGCTGGGCGAGTTGGCTCATGCCTATAATCCTACCACTCTGAGAGGCTGAGGTGGGCAGATCGCTCAAGGTCAGGAGTTCAAAACCAGCCTGAGCAAGAGTGAGACACCATCTCTACTAAAAATAGAAAGAAATTAATTGGCCAACTAAAATATATAGAAAAAATTAGCTGGGCATGGTGGCACATGCCTGTAGTCCCAGCTACTTGGGAGACTGAGGCAGAAGGATCACTTGAGCCCAGGAGTTTGAGGTTGCTGTGAGCTGGGCTGATACCACGGCACTCTAGCCTGGGCAAGAGAGTGTCTGGGCAAGGCTCTGTCTGAAAAAATATATATATTCTTCACTCATTTCACTTAATCCATCCATGTATTTGTTCATTCATTGCATGTTTACTGAATACCTACTATGTGTAGTTCAGGCACTCCAGTCTTATTCAACATTGGACTACTAATTAGTAAGATTTTTATAATTAAATTATATTTTTAAATTATTAATTCCTTTACATTCCTTTCACTAGGCAGTGAAAAGGAAATCTTGTACCCCAGTTCCCTAGCCATTTAACTCACTTCCACAGTCAATAATATTACCAGTAACATATTTATGTTATTAATGTTTTTATTTCCTTCCAGAGATATTCTATATATATTAAGTATATACATAAATACATTGTTTTTATATATGCTGGTAGCATTATTCTGCACCTCTTTTTTCTTTTTTTTTTTTTTTTTTTTTTTTTTTTTTGAGACAGAGTCTCGCTTTGTTGCCCAGGCTAGAGTGAGTGCCGTGGCGTCAGCCTAGCTCACAGCAACCTCAAACTCCTGGGCTCCAGTGATCCTTCTGCCTCAGCCTCCCGGGTAGCTGGGACTACAGGCATGCACCACCATGCCCGGCTAATTTTTTTTTTATATATATATATCAGTTGGCCAATTAATTTCTTTCTATTTATAGTAGAGACGGGGTCTCGCTCTTGCTCAGGCTGGTTTTGAACTCCTGACCTTGAGCAATCCGCCCGCCTCGGCCTCCCAAGAGCTAGGATTACAGGCGTGAGCCACAGCGCCCGGCCTGCACCTCTTTTTTCATGTAACAGTTTCTAATGGTTAAGATTTTATTACTCCTTTGAGGCAGGGCATGGTGGCTCACGCCTGTAATCCTAGCACTCTGGGAGGCCAAGGCAGATGGATCGCTCAAGGTCAGGAGTTCGAAACCGACCTGAGCAAGACCCCGCCTCTACTAAAAATAGAAAGAAACTAATTGACCAACTAAAAATATATATAGAAAACATTAGCCGGGAATGGTGGCACATGGGAGGCTGAGGCAGAAGGATCACTTGAGCCCAGGAGTTTGAGGTTGCGGTGAGCTAGGCTGACGCCACAGCACTCACTCTAGCCAGGGCAACAAAGCTGTCTCAAAAAAAAAAAAAAGAAAGAAAAGAAATAAATTGGCCAACTAAAAATATATAGAAAAAATTAGCCAGGCATGGTGGCACATGCCCATAGTCCAGATACTCAGGAGGCTGAGGGAGTAGGATTGCTTGAGCCCTGGCAAGTAGAGTGTGAGGTTGCTATGAGCTAGGTTGATGCCATGGCATTCTAGCCCAGGCAACAGAGTGAGACTCTGACTCAAAAAAAAAAAAAAAAAAAAATGTAAATGACCAAAACAAAATAAGAAAATATGTTCAGTAATAATCAAACAATGCATATTGACAAGGGTTTCTCTATAAAGCCTAATACCTCGAGGATATCTGGAAACACAGCATACAGCATACTCATATTCATACATTGCTAGTAGGACTAATCATAGCTATGAGAATTTATCTTTAGGAAAAATCATATTTTTGTACAAGTTTGTTTACTGCAGTGTTATTTATAATAGAGACTCTAAATAACCTAGATGGCAAACAATAATAGATGAGTTAATATGTAGTATTTTCAAATAATGAATTACAAATACAGTCATGAAAAACAATCATGCTTTAAGTAAATATGGGGAAATAGTTACAATGTATTGTTAAATAAGAATAAAGTTTTCAAAATAATAAAGGTTTCAAAACACTAAATACAAAGTGATCACAATTTTATTTTTTGAGGAAATATGCATAAAAATATAGGCACAAAAGTAATATTATAAGACTATAACTCAAAATGTTAAAGATGTTTATCCTTCAGTGGTGGGATTATTTTCATCTTCATACCTTTATTTAGATTTTTAAAAATAATTCTAAAGTGGTGCTATGACTACCTGAAAAAAGGGCATTCTATAGAGAGCTACTTTATTTTAAGCATCTGTGGTATGTGATTTTTTTTCAAAAACTAGAAATGATTAAGCATTCCACATAACAACAAAGATGAAAAAGGAAAGAGTTTGTCAGATGAAATCATAAAATATTCAAATTGAAATAATTTAATTCAACTCCCTTTATTTTACAGATGAAAAAATTCACATTTATCCAGGCCCACACAGATAGTGTTTAGAATCCAAACAATAAATAGATTTTCTAATTCCCAAGATCTTTAGCTCATCTTTCTTCCTTTCTACTAATGTATAATTCAGTATCTGGCAAGTAGAGTTCTTTTAACTCTGAAAAAAGAGGTAGAAGCATTTTAGGATTAGAAAAAAAAGACTATGTCTTAAATAACATGGCTTTTTCCCTTTTTTGAATTGGCATTTTCCAAAAAAAAAAAAAGCCATGCACACACTTTGTAGTTATCTTCAGAATAGCACATTTGAAATAAAACCTCTAAATACAACTTCGTAGTGCTAATTTAAACATCCCTCTCTTTGTAAGATCCTCCTTTTCTCCCCAGCCCATGCTGTTAAACTCCCTGAAGACCACAGACTGATTATAAAAAGTAAAAGTTAAAATTAACTTCCCACAGGCCTAGCTAGAATCTGAATTACTAATGTCTGATATTAGAAATGTTTGATGTAATTTTGATCAACAAACAAAATAGTTATCAAAAAATGTGATATACCCTTATATTAGAAAGGTAACGTCACGTACATTTTTGTTCATACATTTGGACATTCACCCAATGTTTATTGAGCTCCTATCATGAGACTAATTTGTGCTCTCCCTGGATATAAAAGGGCATTTGAAAGAGACCCAAACTCTGACTTTGAAGTTCAGTCTAGTGTATAATGGTCTCTGCTAAATTATAGATATAGGCAGGAATCAGGTCTTATTTCTCAGTACAATTAATAAAGTATTCTATATACTATAGAAATATTCTTTGAATATTTGTAGACTAGATGAATGAATTTTACCAGGGGTTACTTTGCCACAAGAAGTGGTTATTTATTACTCTGACATATGTACTTACAGGGGTTTGAGAAATAATATGGACTAAGAAGCCCTGATATAATCTCACTCTTTTTATTTGTTTGTTTTGAGACAGAGTCTCATTATGTTGCCCAGGCTAGAGTGAGTGCTGTGGCATCAGCCTAGCTCACAGCAACCTTAAACTCCTGGGCTCAAGCGATCCTACTGGCTTAGCCTCCCGGGTAGCTGGGACTATAGGTATGTTCCACCATGCCCAGCTAATTTTTTCTATGTATATTAGTTGGCCAATTAATTTCTATTTTTAGTAGAGATGGGGTCTCGCTCTTGTTCAGGCTGGTTTTGAACTCCTGACCTCGAGCAATCCGCCCACCTCGGCCTCCCAGAGTGCTAGGATTACAGGCGTGAGCCACCACGCCCAGCCTTAACCTCACTCTTAATGAACTTTGTCGTGCTCCTTCCAAAGCCAAGCCATCATTCAAATCATACAAAATTGGGTCTAAGATCTGGTTATGAAAAAATTTCTGACACAAAACAAAATGTGGCCACCCAATGACAATGATAAAGCAAGCAGCCTTGATGCTCAGATACTGCTATCATCAAAATTAGGACAGATTATTATCATCATTATTATAATTTTGTTCTTTAAAAAGAAAACCCTTTGACATTTATTTTCTAATAGTTTTCATAAACACAAGATATTTTGGGGAAGTAATCTGAGAGATTATATGACCTAGCATTTTTGCAAGGAAGTAACGGATTTCAACACTAATACTGAACAGAAATCTCTGAAGTAATAAATTTTA
The DNA here is from genome assembly GCF_040939455.1 of Microcebus murinus. Lineage (NCBI taxonomy): Eukaryota > Metazoa > Chordata > Mammalia > Primates > Cheirogaleidae > Microcebus > Microcebus murinus. Next base: position 91,419,305 of record NC_134105.1, read on the forward strand.
AAATGACCAGAATATCAGGGACTTTTAAAGTTTTGGAGATTGACTGGTATGCATCCATATCTTTTCATTTGCTGACATCTCAGTGAAATCAGGATCTTTGCTCTTAAATCAAAGAAGCAAAAGCCTATAAGCACTTTCCTCTGTTATCTCCCCTGTAAATAATAGATTTTTTCTAATCTAATTTGCCTCAGGAGGTAAACACAATATGAAAAGGCAAAGACTTGGCCCTTCTTAGGTCTGCTCTACCTAACAGATAAAGTGGTGCTTACCTGGGACCTCCAAGAGTTAGCCTCTAGTGTGTCTTCCAAAGGAAAGAGAAAAGACTGTCCTCCAGGCTGATATAAACAGGGGCAGACAGTAGCTGTACATGACCTGTGTTCTGACATGGTTCTGGCATCTGTGCAGAATCTTTGGTAGCCTGTGCTTTGTCACTTTCTAGCCAGTACAGAGCCAAGGCACCTGGAGCCTGAGACTCAACCAATGTACAAGTTTTTAGACTTCCTTGAGGGTAGGAGAACAGAGTCCCAATACTCTCACCATTTGGTTTGTTATCACTCTCAGATGGGCTTTGGGGCCCAATTAACGAGCAGGCACCATGCCACTGGAAGAGATACATGAGCTTGGATCTCAAAGGGTATGTACTCTGAAGCTGAAATCATAAACCAGAACATCTGATGTGTGTCTCATACACAATGCAGGAGGGAGGACTGCTGACGGAAATGTCACACGCAGCTGCTTTTAGTGCTTGGCTCTCACTGATGAAGCTTCCCCCTCTGCCACTGTGCACCACCCTCTTCCTGCATGAGACCCATTTAGGGCTCTTTCTTCTCATCCTCCAGGCTGTGAAACAGGCTGTAAGTTGATATCTGTTGCATCAGTATAGTTCTTGGTTGGTTGATGTGCCTGATAGGCTAGAGGAGTTGACTGGCATAGCTACTGTTTCAGTCGGGAAAGACAGTCACCCTTAGAAAGAGAATTGTGTGCCCTGAAAGGTTAGAAATACAGCTATGGTTCTAATTAACCACCTTGTTAAACAGTATCCCTTGAACAAGTTACTTTCTTCTTCTACAACTTCTCCAGCTGTACAATTAAGCATATAATCCTGTGTGGCTTCACAGCAGGGTATTGTGAGAACAAGCTATTCCCTCCATCTGGAATTCTCTTGCCCTCACTTTTCCATTGCCAAATCCTTCTTATCATTTGGATTTAAGTTGAAAAATCAATTTCTTGGGGAGATCTTTCCTGATTTTACTTTTCTGCTGCTCAAAACCAGGAGGAGGCCAGGCACCTGGCACTTCCATTTTTGCGATGAATGTCACACTATAATAGCTGTTCAGTGTCCATCTTCCCTATTAGACTGTAAGTTCCCTTAGGGTAGAAATTATATCTATCTTTTGCACCTTGAATCTCCAGCACCAAGCATTGTGCTTTGTACATATTTGGTGCTTAATAAACATTTGTTGAATCAATGATGAATTATATCTCATAATCACTTTGAGATTCCTTTGTGAAAAAAACCAATATTGAACTCTTTGTACCTTCCTAATAATGCTGGCAAAATTGAGAACAGGTATTGAATTAGAGCCAAAAGGACTGCTACTTACTGAATAGATAGTTCCCCGTGCCTCAGTACTCTTTGCCTTTTCATATCACCACAATCTAAATTCTTCTCATCATGGCAAACTGTTCCCAACTCCCCAAGCAATCGTTTCTAGGAAGACTGCGGTCTATTAATTTTTTAAATGAAACCAAAAATTCAGGCTGGTTTTGAGAGTTGAGTGTTGTTTTTCCTCACACTTTAGTCAATTTAAAGAATCATTAAGCTCCTGTAAAAAAGATTTTATGTAACCTGTAACTACATTTGAGAATGAGTTTGCCAACTTCAAATAAATTCTTTCCAAAATACCTCTTGTTGTTAACTCTAGTTATTTCTGAAATATTAACGTGAGCTTGAGTATCTAATTTGATCTAGAAACTGTTCAGAGTAGATTCATACCAGCTTCAGTTGCCATTGATGAATTCATCGATGTGTTGATTCGGCGATTGTTAGTGAATACTAAATGTCAGGCACTTTTCTAGACGTTTGGGAATATCAGTAAATAAAATATTCTTGCCCTCAAGGAAATAATTATAGGACTGATATGGCGTAGACAGTACTCACCTAATATTCCACTGCTCCCCTGCTTTCCTCAGCATCCCTTGCAGTTAGGTTGAGATTGCGTGACAACGTCCGGCTAATGGCCTAGGAAGGAAGTGAGATGTATGATTTTTAGGCTGGAGAAGGTATAAGCTAATGTGCTCCCCCTGGCCCTCTTTTTGCCTGTCGCAGCAACGCCAGAGGTTGTATGTTCCACACGGTTCCATTACAAGGTATAATCTCAGTTATTTTGGTTACTGAATCTCATAGTCCACTTGTGCTGCTATAACAAAATACCTGAGATTGGGTAATTTACAAATAATAGAAATTCCTTTCTCACAGTTCTGGAGTCTGGGAAGTGCAGTCAAGGCACTGCTATGTCCAGTGTCTGTTGAGGGCTGCTCTCCTGCTTCCAAGGCAGTGCCTTGTTGCTGCATCTTCCAGAGGGTACAAAAGCTGTGTCTTCACAGGGAGGAAGGGACAGAAGGCGCAAACTCGCCCCCTCAAGCACTCTTATAAGGCACTAATCCATTAATGAGGAGGGAGCCCTCACGGCCTAATCACTTCCTAAAGTTTCCACCTCTTACTACTATTGCACTGAGGATTAAGTTTCAACATGAATTTTGGAGGCAACACAGACATTCAAACCATAGAATTCTACCCCAGGTTCCATCAAATTTATGTCCTTCTTATGTACAAAATATACTTATGCTATCCCAGTAGCTTCAAATGTCTTAACTTGTTCCAGTGTCAACTTTGAAATCTGACTCCAAAGTCTCGTCTAAATGTCATCTAAATCTGGAGGGGTATCGTGGCTCATGCCTGTAATCCTAGCATTCTAGGAGGCTGAGGCGGAAGGATTGCTTGAGTTCAGGAGTTCGAGACCAGTCTGAGCAAGAGTGAAACCCCTCCTAAAAACAGAAAAATTAGCCAGGTGTCCTGGTACACACCTGTAGTCCCAGCTATTCAGGAGGCTGATGCAAGAGGATCGCTTTAGCCCAGGAGTTTGAGGTTGCAGTGAGCTATGATGATGCCACTGTACTCTACTCAGGGAGATAAAGTGAGACTCTGTCTCCAAAAAAAAAAAAAAAAAGGAAATTGAACCTCCCTCCACATGGCCCCCCTTAAAAATTTAAATATCATCTAAATCAGATATGGGTGAACTCAAGGTATGATTCATCCTGAGACAAATTCCTCTCCAGCTGTGAGCATGTGGAAATCAAACAAGTTATGTGCTTGCAAAACACAATGGTGGATAAGCATAGGATAGACATTCCCACTCTAAAAGGGAGCAATAGACAAGAAAAACATGGGTAACAGGTCCCAAGTAAGTCCAAAAACTGAACAGAGCACACAACATTAAATATTGAAGCTTCAGAAAAATAACCTTTGACTCTATGGCCCACCTTCCAGACACACTGGGTGGGGGTTGGGCCCCCAAGACCCTGGACAGCACACTCCAGTGGCATCACTGGGCACAGCCCACACTGCAGCTCTCAGGAGGTGGAGTCGAGTGCCTGCAGTTCTTCCAGCTTGGCACTGCACACTGGTGGCTCTACAGATTTGGGGTCTCAGGGGTAGCCCTTCCCCATAACCTCACTAGATATTGCCCTTGTGGGGACTTTCTGCAGTTACCCTGACCCCAGAGTTCTGCTGGGCATTGCCTAGTAGGGGCTCTCAGCCTAGGTCCTGAGGCTTTCTGAGGCAGCCCTTGAAATCTAGGTGGAGGTAGCACTGCATCCACAGCTCTTGCACTCTGCACACCTGCAGAGTTGGCACCACAGAGATGCCACCAAGGTTTACCACTTGTGCCTTCTGGAGCAGCAGCCTGAATCACAGCTGGGGCAGTCAAGAGTGCTGTGATACAGGGAACAGAGACTTGAGGCAGCACTGGGCAGCAAGCCCCAAGATCCCACAAAACTGTTCTGTCCTCAAGGTGCTGGCACTCTGGGCCTGTGTTGGGAATGGCAGACTCAAAGATCTATGAAATGCCTTTCAGGGTCATACTTCCATTGTCCTAATGAATAGCATGTGGCTTCCTTCTATGGAGACTAATCTCCTTATCAAGTGGTCACTTGGCCACATCCTTAGTATTCTTTCCCAAACATGCTTTGACAACCTGGCTAGTGTTAAAACAAAGTTAAAATGGAGACCAGGTGTGAAAAATTGCCGAGCATACCAAACCAAAGGCCTTAAAAATAGCCTAAATCTTGCTTAAACTGTAAATATAAATAAAACATAACTTGGGTCATTTGTGGTAAATGCTTATGTTAGACAAAACTAAAACTTAACCCCAACCAATCACAAGCAATCAACTAACATATTGATTAGGGACTAACTCTGTGATTAGGGACTTTCCAACAAAGTACCTTAAAAAGGCAATTTTGTAATTGCAAACCATTCCAATAATTTCTTTATTTTGCCTCCACATTTTCCCAATAAATATTTTAACATTTTGTCATTGGAACACTAAACCTCTTTTGGTCTGGTGTTCTCCAGTTGATGAATTGCTTCTTACTCAAATCAACTCTTTAAAATTTTATTGTGCCTCAGATTTTTCTGTAACGCCAGGCTGAGAATTTTCTGAATTTTTTCCTTCCCTTCCAATTCTATCTTTAATTCATTTCTCTCTTCTCACATTTTACTATAAGCAGTCAAAAGTAGCTATGCAGCACCCTCAATGCTTTGCTTAGATATTTCTTCTACCAAATATCCTAGTTCATTACCCACAAGTTCTGCCTTCCACGTAGCAGTAGGACATGGACACAATTCAGCCAAATTCTTTACCAATTTGTAACAAGAATGGCCTTTCCTCCAGTTTCCAATACCACATTCCTAATTTCCATGTGAGACCTCATCAGAATAGCCTTTACTGTCCATATTTCTACCAGCATTCTGATCATGACCACATAAGTGATCTCTAAGATTTAGCCTCTCTCTATAGCTCTCTTCTTCTCAGCTCACCAGAACTGCCCTTAATATACACCACTCTGTTCATGGAAATCTAGGCTTTTTCTAAGATGCACCTCCAAACTCTTCCAGGCTCTATAAATCACCAAGTTTCAGAGCCACGTCTGCATTTTCAGGTATTTATTATAGCAACATCTCAGTCTCATTACCAATTTCTGAGTCTTTTTGTGCTGCTACCAAAAAATACCTGACACTGGGTAATTTATAAAGAATAGAAATGTATTTCTTACAATTCTGGAGGCTGGAAAGTCTAAGATTAAGTCGCTAGCAGTGCCTATATGGTTAGAGCCCTGTTTCTGCTTCCAAGATGGTTCCTTGTCCTCACATGGGGGAAGGGACGGAAAGACAAAAAGGGAGAAATGCTGTATAAAGCCTCTTTTGTAAGACATTAATCCCATTCATGAGAGTGGAGCACTCATGACTTAATCACTTCCTAAATGTCCCACCTTTTAATACTATCACATTGGGGACTAAATTCCAACATGAATTTCAGAGGGGACGTTGAAACGAGAAGATTGAGTGAAGGTGAGGAATAGAGCAACACTCAACTTTCACTGCTTGCCAACCTCTGCTAGGTACATGACATGTGTAAGATATAAGTTTTTGTGGTTTAAGCTACTGAGAATTCAGGGTTTGAATGCTGGGATAGCCAGTATTAATGCTCCTGAGTAATACAACTCCATTTACTTATTTAATACCTTTTATGTGTCAGGTATAGTACTAGGCTATGTGTAATAGCGATTTGTTGTAGTTAAAACTCTGACAATTCATTTTAGAGAATCATGTTCAATATCCATTCTGGGCCGGGCACAGTGGCTCACGCCTGTAATCCTAGCACTCTGGGAGGCCGAGGCAGGCGGATTGCTCAAGGTCAGGAGTTCGAAACCAGCCTGAGCAAGAGCGAGACCCTGTCTCTACTATAAATACAAAGAAATTAATTGGCCAACTAATATATATAGAAAAAATTAGCCGGGCATGGTGGCTCATGCCTATAGTCCCAGCTACTCGGGAGGCTGAGGCAGCAGGATTGCTTGAGCCCCAGAGTTTGAGATTGCTGTGAGCTAGGCTGATGCCATGGCACTCACTCTAGCCTGAGCAATAAAAGGAGACTCTATCTCAAAAAAAAAAAAAAAAAATATATGTATATATATATATATATATATATATTCATTCTGAACTATTATATTCAATCTTACCAGATACGCTCCTTTTTTTTCCTTTTTCTTTCTTTTTTTTTTTTAGCAGTAGCTCTAAGATTGATACAATTCTTGAAATTTTAGAGGGAAAAGGAAGACTTTAAGGCTTATTCTAGAGGACTGAAATTAGGATGAGTTCTTATCATTCTATGGCTATCTTAGTAGATTATTTTATATGCCTTATTTTTCTCATAGGTAAAATTGGGGATAGTATTCGCTGGTAATATCACAAGGCTATTGTGATGATCAAAATGAGGTGACTATATACATTATGAATCATTTGGGCAAATATAATATGACTATCCTCATTGAATCTAAGATACTACTGTTTGTAAGGAACACCATTTATTATATACCACTAAGAAAGAAAATAAGTTAATCTGTGGCCCAATGTCCTCATTCAAAGGGCTTATTTAGATTTATTTAAACATGGATTTTTATCATATATCACACTTGTGCATTAATAAAAAGGAAAATATAAAGGAAATGATTTAGTTAAGGCAGTCCAAAATATCTTCACATTCAGAGTCTTTCTTCTGGCCGGGTGTGGCAGCACTCTGGGAGGCTGAGGCAGGAGGAGGATCTTGAGCGCAAGAGTTTGAGACCAGCCTAACCAAGAGTGAGACCATGCTCTACTGAAAATAGAAAAAATTAGCTGGGCATGGTGGTGCATGCCTGTAGTCCCAGCTACTCAGGAGGTGAAGACAGGAATTTGAGGTTGCTGTGAGCTAGGCTGATGCCACAGCACTCTAGCCCAGACAACACAGCGAGACTCTGTCTCAAAAAAATAAATAAAAATAAAGGAACAGAGTTTGTCTTCTGAGTCACTTTTGACTCTGAGTCATTGATGTCTGTGTTTCTCAACACAGCATTACCAGAGTTGCATCAGAGCACTAGTGATGCAGCATTCCTTAGGCAGGTCTCAACCATTTTTTTCTGAGGTTTTCTTCCAAATCTCTGACATTCATTGTGTAAATTTTGATACAAGTACTTTCTTGATCTTTCCAGAAGGTGTTGATAGGCAACAGCTAGGATTCATATAACTTGCTCCAATGGTAGTTGAGTCAATAAACTGAAATGTTCATGGGTTTCAGTTTTCCAGTCATGCCACCGGAAAAACAGCCACGTTTGTGCCTGAGCAGACAGACAATCACTACATCAAAACTGCTGAGCAGCAGAAACAACTGTAAAACACCATCAATTGTAAGTCACGTCTTGGTTTCAGAGGTGTTAAAATATGACAACATATGTGTCTTGGAATAGATAAAATATAATATAATATAAAATAGATAAAATAAAACAGTATTGTTATTTTACAAATAAGGATATATAATAATAAGGCCGTGAGAACCCCAGATACCCAGGAACTCACAGCTCATTCTTTCATCTCCATCACACTGTTAGCACAAGCCTTTGCCATCTTAAATCTAGGACACGGCAATAGGAAGATCTCTGGGGTATAGGGAAAAGAGAACTAGCTTTGGGGTTTGAAAACCTGGGTCTGACTATCAGATCAGCCTTGCAGTTTTTCAGATGTGTCATGTTTTGGGATTCAGAAGGTTTGGGGGGGATTTAATGTAGGCAAAGGCACTTTGTTTTGTTGTTGTTTGGTTTTTATCCAAATTTCTTTTTTTTTTCTTTTTTTCTTTTAGCGTATTATGGGGGTACAAATGTTAAGGTTACATATATTGCCCATGCCCCCCCCCACCCCTCAAGTTGCAAAGGCACTTTGTAAACTGTAAAATCTATATTCAAGGGCAAGTAAACTAATATTTGTTTAGTGCCAGGAACTGGGCTGGGTATGCCTTATGTCATTTGATTTGATGTAAATGCTAAGGCATATAGTTTCTTGATAGTCACCCTGCTAGCTAATCCATCCTATACTGTTTTTTCCCTCCTGAAACATCCCTTTCATTGCCTCATGACTTAAAGCAGAAATTTTCTGTGGCTACCATTTGTATCACAAAGAAGTTGATGACTATGAGCCTGTCTTAGTCAGTTTGTGCTGCTATAAAAGAATACCTGAGGACGAGTAATTTATAAAGAAAAGAGATCTATTTGGCTTACATTTCTGCAGTCTGTGCAAGAATCGTAGCTCCAGTATCTGCTTCTGGTGAGGGCTTCCACTCACGGCAGAAGGCAAAGGGGAGCCAGTGTGTGGAGATCACATGGCGAGAAAGGAATCAAGAGAGAGAAGAGAAGATGCCAGGTTCTTTTCAACAACCAGTTCTCACAGGAACTAAGAGAACTCAGTCATTCCCGGGAGAATGGCACCAAGCCATTCTTGAGGATCCTCCCCCATGATCCAAACACCTCCCATCGGGCCCCACCTCCAACACTGAGGATTGAATTTCAACATGAGACTTGGCAGGGCTAAACAAACCATATGCACACTATGGCAGAGCCCATCACAAAGCTGCAGCCTCTCATTCACTCTTTGTCTTCTAGCCAGACACACTGGACATAAGACACCCTTGGGCCACCAGTGTACTGCCTTCTCTCTGATTCTTATATTAGAACTAGCCCCAGGACTGTGGCAGAAAGTTTTTACTTATGGTAAAAAGTCCAAAATGAGGCTGGGCGTGGTGGCTCACGCCTGTAATCCCAGCACTCTGGGAGGCTGAGGCAGGAGGATCACTAGAGCTGAGGAGTTCCAGACCAGCCTGAGCAAGAGCAAAACCCCATCTCTAATAAAAATAGAAAGAAATTAACTGGACAACTAAAAACATATATTGAAAAAATCAACCAGGCGTAGTGGCGCATGCCTGTAGTCCAGCTACTTGGGAGGCTGAGGCAGGAGGATCGCTTGAGCCCAGGAGTTGGAGGTTGCTGTGAGCGAGGCTGATGCCACAGCAGTCTAGCCCAGGCAACAAAGTGAGACTCTGTCTCAAAAAAAGGAAAAAAAAAAGTCTAAAATGAATCCAAGATTCAGGGTGTTGATCTAAACTGGCATTAGACAATTATACAGATACAAGTGCACAGAAAGTTGGCATACAAAATACCTGGCCATCAGCTGGTCTGAGTGCACTTGTGTTTACAACTAATCGATCACAACCAGTTACAGATTTGTTTGTTCTTTCTCCACTCCCACTGCTTCATTTGACTAGCCTTAAAAAAATACAACTAATTGATCACAAAAATCCTAGCAACAGAAACCAGAGGCCCCGGTGACAAGGAGATCATTTGGGGGGCTGTAGCTCTGTTCATGGGAGGAGAAGTCACTGGTAAGAAATTTGGTCTAAGAAAATAGAAAGATAAGACAGGAACTGCTCCCTTCAAAAGCCTGATTACCTTTGAAATGGACTCTTTGAACTAATGACCTGGTCTCCTCACGTTATTCTAGCAGGAAAATTAGATAGAGTCCTTGGAATGGAGTGAAGCTTAATCTGTGAGTTAGGGTTATAGATCCACGCTCAGAAGCTAAAGGAATATGAGGCACATTATTATACCAAGCAAATTAAATGCTATCTTGAAATATTAATAGGGAGGTGTAAGGTGGAGGGGGTGTATGAAACCATAAACTTTATTATGTTTTAAATGATCTTGGGCTAGAAGGAGAAAGACCCATAAAAATTTGAGAACTCTCAAGACCTATCTCAAGGCTCCCTTCTTTAGGACACCTTCCTCAACAGCGATGTTGTAATGTTCAACTTGTAACTCAATGTAACATTCATATCATTCTCTGATTATTTTATATACACGCACATTGACTCCTCATTATGATTTTCAGCGTAAGGGCACTAACAGTATCTTACTTTTTTAAAGTATTCAGCATATATAATACCTAGCATAATGCCATGTAAAACTCAGAAAGTTTATTAATGTCACCTCTTCCTATTTGAATCTGGCAGAGGTTATATCTTGCATGATCTTCATATTGGTGAGGACCCAGGTTACTTTTTGCCATCAGCACATGTTTTTCCGAGAACTCAGCCACTCCAGAAAAATCTATTTTATTTGCAGAACTATTGCAAAATCTGACACTCCTCTTCACTTCACTGGAATGCCCTTGTAATTGCCAAATGTTGCCTTGCCTCATGGAAATTCTTGGCCAGACCTATGGATTGCCAGACCTTGCAGCTGTCAACCCTTGAAGTCCAATTCTCCTATAACATCAAATCCAGCAGTGTTTCTTAATGACCTAATGAGAGCAGGCACTGAGCCAGTTGCCACTGAAGGTATGAAGACATGATTGCTGCCTTCGGGTAGTTAAAAGTTCATACAGAAACAACCATAAATATTTAAATAGCAGATAGAGACTTAAGTGACAATTATGAATAGTAGAAGAGATAACAAAAGCATGACATAGGGAAAAATGCCTGTAAGAAGTCATCGGAGATGGCTAGGCGCTGTGGCTCATGCCTGTAATCCCAGTGCTCCGGGAGACCAAGGCAGTAGGATCACTTTAGGCCAGGAGTTTGAAACCAGCCTGGGCATCATAGTGAGACCCTTGTCTCTACAAAAAAATAAGAAAAATTATCAGGGCATGGTGGCACACATCTGTAGTCCCAGCTAATCCAGAGGCTGAGGCAGGAGGATCACTTGAGCCCAGGAGTTGGAGGTGACAGTGAGCTATGATCATGCCACTGTACTCCAACACGGGCAATAGAATGAAAATCTGTCTCAGGAAAACAAAACACACAACAACAACAACAAAAAACCTCACTGGGAGGAGAGAGATAAATTCGACCTCTTTTATCTCGAAGGCCAAGAACTCAGTATAGCTCACCTTGCCCTGTTTTCCTTCCTGTCACCATTTTCGATGTGGCACCATTCCTGCCTTGGGAAAAGTCCACCTTGTCTCTTTACAGCTAATTCTATACATTAAAACCTATGCTCTTGATGATTTTGTTTTTAAGTTTTCTAGACCTGGGAACCAGGGACTAGTACCAGGTCATAAAGATATTATTCATTTTGTCACAACATGTTACTCTCCTTCCCTGGGATGTTGGGCCAGCACATATATGATTTCTACTCATACTTATCTTTCTACCTAGAATATGATCTTCCCAGAACAGCCTTTTCTTCTGAGATGAAGAGACTTTGTCAAAAGCAGTGCAATAGTCACTGCCTCATGTCCCTTCACCTCATGTTCCCTGCCTGTTCCCTCCCTAACCTCTCTCCTTTGGCAACTCCATCTGTTGCCCTATGAGAATGAATGTCATCCCATTCCAAGTCTTCATTCAATGGTTCTAAAAGGAGAGAAAGCCTAAGGGTATGAGTCAACTTTATTCCTGGTACTGACCCCTGTTTGTTCTCATGGTTAGTTGCCCTGAGGAACAGGGAAGAGAAATGCTACTTCTGCTTCTCTTGCTTTTAAAGAGAAGTGATTGAATGCTGATCAATCAATTTTACTACTTTAAAAGAGATCCATTTAAAAGGAAGTGATAACACACTGAGCTCCTGTTATATGCACATAGAGCATTACCAAGTATTTACTTCATGATGCTTACTGTGTTACAATTGCCTTTATTAATCTTGGTGTTGGCTTCTTCAGCAAAAACAGGATCAAGCTACTCCAGATCAACAAGCATTTGCCTGATGGCCTGGTAAGTGAAAATGCTCTTTTATCATACCAGGTAAAGACATTATCACTATGACCCGTCCTTCTATCCTCATTTATATTCTGGTGATTTATGTATGCACCTATATCTCCATTACAATGTAGCTTCCTGGAGGAGAGAATTCATTTTCTTATTTATCTTTGTTCCCCTTCACATCATCAAGTGGTGCATTGCTTAAGTTCAACAAATGGTTTTTTTAATCAATCAATCAATTCTTGCCAAAGTGGTAGCCCATCACTATTGCCTGGCTTTGTTGAATTCCTTCGACTCTGAATACCAGCTCTCTAAGTGTTAAAAATAACAACAGTAGCAGTTACATGTGACAACAGTTACAGTTACAACCATGAATGGCCACTCCCCTGAGAGCCAGTGATAACCAGAGGAACAGCAAGGAGTCACTTGAGGGGCATAACCATCCAGACCTTAGCTCAAACAGACCTAGGGAATGACCTGAGGAATTACATCCAGAATGGAAACTTCCGAGAACATCCACATTCAACAGAACTATCTTTCAGCACCCAGCAGACAGTCTCTGAGAGATCTTGCTCTGTCTCATCCTGTCCTTATGCAGTGAGTGAGGAAGGGGAGACTCTCGTTACCCAGCTTGTAACCCAGAGAGGTTCCCTGACATGAGGATTGCTGAGAGACTGAGCAGATGCAATAGGAATGCCTGTGCTCTTCCCTGACTGCCTATTTTGGCCATCTCCCTGCTTTTAGATTTCACAGTGGAGGGGTCAGAGGCTTGAGCCAAGCCAAAGATACAGTAAAAAGATCTGGAATCTACCTCAATGGGTAGGGCCAATTAAGACAAGAGGGGAGTGCACAGAGGGGAATGTTCAGAAAACAAACCTCCTGCAGGAATCTGGAATCATAAAGGGGCCAAGTCTTACTACTCAGTTAACCCCTGAATGCTGGTGGAAGCTTTCCTTAAATATGTGAATGTTGGAGAGAGGTGGGATATGGTAAGAAATCACAATACCTTGAGTGAGTGGACTGGGCAGTCTAGAACCCCGGTTGGCCTTCAGTGAAGAGAATCAGTAACTATAGTTTGACTGCCCTGATCAGCCCTATCCCTTTCTCCCAGCATCATCTAGAGATCTCTCTAAGGAGAGGCTGTGGATATAATCAAGTGTATCTAGTGTTCTGTGTCCACGCACCAAGAGCTCTGGGTCTACCTGAGATTGTTTCCATCTTCTGAAAGGAGCTGGGAAGACTAGGCCTCAAAATGCAGGGGCTTCCATTCTCATTGTGCTTTCCCAATGAGGCAGCCTGATAGTTCTGGAATAATTCTGCTCCTGCATGACCCTTATCCTCTTTCCTGTGCCCTGAAGATACAGAAGGAGAGGAGCAGAGTTTGTCCACACTTTCTTTCATGATCTGCTGTGCAAGGTGTCCTGTAGCACGTGCAGGCAGAGAGATATTCCTTTTTTGACTTAATCTCTATAGTTACCCTGGGCACTAAGGTTCTAGGGGCAACTATCCTCCTTTAAGTCTTGGCTGCTTTAGCTGGGAGGACTTGTAACCTTCTCTTTCACTAGTTGTTATCATTAGAAGACTCCCAGGCATTCTGGAAGTTCTGCATGGGAGTAGGAACTGCTGCTGTTACTGTAGCTGCCTGAGTCTACGGCAAAGAGCCAAGAAAAAAAAATTGCTTCACACCGTGTGCACTGACTCCCCCAGAGCTGGCACAGCCACGGTGTCTGCAGAGCCATGTAAATCTTTCTCCAAGCAGTCTGTCTCTTTGGTAGCTACAGAAACAGTGTTTGTTATCCTTTAGTTCTCAGTAGACAGGCAAAAATCTGATGGCGACAGTCTTTGTTTCTGAAGCTGGAAAGCCAATCAGCAAAAGCTTCAGAAAGAAGGCAGCTTTGACCAGATGGGTCCTGTTTCTTATTGCTACTCTCAGTACTTTGGGCTCAGTGAGAGGACTCCCCCGCCAAGAACTTGGAACTAAAGCTGCCCTTTCAGATTTAAACCTTGAAATCCATGCATAATGGATCAAAGGATAGGTATTCAAAGTCTTAGTAAAGAGGAAGAATGGTCTCCCTGGTAGGCAAAATTATGCTCTTACCTAAATTCAAGAAAGAAGGTATCATTCAGAAGCAGGGCTAGTCAGCCCTGAAAACTTAGGAAGAAAGAGGGTCTCAGAGAGGCAAATCCTGGTGCTGTTTATCCAAGTGTTTGTAGGTAAGAGGTTGCACTAGCCTGTTGCGTTCTGGAGGCAGCTGCTTTGGAGTTGAATGGATTTGATTCTGTCATAGCCTGTAAATATATATAACAAAAAAGACTCCCTTGTTTCTGATTCTGTACTCTGTAAGCAACATACTCTTACCATCTGACTTCCCAAGTGCTGGTCACAGGACCTGAATGTTTTGGCCCTTGGCCATTATATTTCTTTCTATTTCTATTCAAAATTTTATACATAAACTGTGATATTATGGTTTTGAATACCAGCCTCTGGGTGGTTGAGTCTACTTTGGAAGATAAATCCACAATCTATGTGTTAGCCAATTACATTTCTAAGTCTATCTGGCTGAGGACAAGAACCTCACCCTGGTGAATCACCAAGGTAAGACCATGCCATAGAGGCCTTTTTGGGTCTCCAAAACCTCTCTGTCTGGTTATCAGTATCCTTCCTACTCAGATTTCTAAAGTTATCAGGCCTACTGAAGGTTATATCTGTATTCAGGGACTAGCAGGATAGAACTATATTTGGGATCCTGGTCTGGAGTCACATAGACCTGGTGTATATCCTTTCTTCCACTGTTGCCTTAAGTAAATTGTCTAATCTTTCTGTGCCTCACTCTTCCCATCTGTGGATTGAGAATAACAAAAGTGTCTACTTCATAGAATTTTTAGGGAAAATGAGACAACATGTTAAGTACTTCGTGTAGTACCTAACATAAATGGACGCTCAATAAATGCTAGTTTCTCCTTGAATGGGAAAAAGAAAAACCCAAACTGTTTTTCCTCTGCTCTCACATCACAACAATCAATACAGAAGACTTCTGTGACCAAAGGTGTGGGGAATTTTCCCTGCACACCAAGCAAACAGGCAATTCTGCCCCATACACCAGCTGGATGTCCTCTAATTCAGTTCAATTCTGACATTACCTACCTGGAGATAGTGTCAGATTCCATAGGTTAAGGACTCAGTCTCCAAGACTGCCCCCTATATTGATGTCAATTGCAAGCCCCAGGTTGTTGTACCCGTGCTTTTGACTAACTGGCTATAAATAAGGTATCCCATGACCCCCTCCCTAGGTTCCATTAATTTGCTAGAGCGGCTTACAGAACTCAGGGAAACACTTACTTATGCTTACTGGTTTATTGCAAAAGACATAGATGAAGAGATGTATAGGGTGAGGTACGGGAAGGGCTGCAGAGCTTCCATGCCCTCCCCAGCCACACCATCTATGGGAACCTCCATATGTTCAGCTATCTGGAAGCTCTCCAAACCCAACCCCTTTGTTTTTATGAAGACTTTATTGTGCAGGCATGATTGATGTCATCATTGGCCATTAGTGAGTAACTTAACCATCAGCTTGTGTCCTGTCCCTGAAGGTTGGGGGATAGGGCTGAAAGTCCTACCCCTTTAATCATGCCTTGGTCTTTCCAGTGACCGGCCCCCATTCTGAAGCTACCTAGGGGTCCCCATCTACCAGTCATCTCATTAACATACAAAAAGATGTCATTTTGGAAAGTCTAAGGACTTTAGGAGTTGTAGGCCAGGAAATTAGGTCAAAGATCAAATATATATTTTACAATATCACATTTCTTTTTGTATAGCTCTCAATAGATGCCAGGTATTATACTAAACGCTGATAAACTTACTCCAAGATAAATACTTGGGAAGTGGTAGAACCAGGAGTTGAACCAGGCCAAAGCTTATGTATTTGACTAGTGGGTTAAACTGTCTCTGATGATTTAACAAACACAGCAAAACTTGTACTTCCAAATAGTGTGTTGTCCCTTTTAAAGAAATAGATTTGGAAGACTGTGTACTTATTCCTAGGCCTATTTGGAACTCCTCTTTTGAACATCCTTAACAAGGGCAAATCTTTGTTCTTTAAGATTTGATCTTCCTTAATAACCACGACTTGCTCAGTGACAAGCACAGTAAATAAAGTAGAAAGTCACAATAGGTATCTTAGTCTATATTATGTTGCTATAACTGAATATCTGAGACTGGACAATTTATAAAGAACTGAGATTTATCTTTCTTACAGTTCTGGAGGCTGGGAAGTCTAAGAGCATAGCACCAGCATCTGGTGAGGCATCTTGCTGCATCATAACATGACGGAGGGCATCACATGGTGGGAAGGAAAGAGCATACATGTCAGCTCAGGCTCCTCTTTCTCTTCTTACAAAGCCACCAGTCCCATCAGGGGGCTCCACCCTGATGACCTTATCTATTATCTAATCCTAATTACCCCCTTAATGGCCCCCACCTCCAATCAACATATGAATCTGGGGATTAAGTTTCCAGCATGTGAAATTGGGGGAACATATTCAAACATAGCAATAAGAAATATCATTTTTGGTGGAAAAATGTGGCTTAGGAAGCAATTCCATGATTTTGACAGAAGCAGCAAATACTTCATCGTCAGAAAGCAATACCTGTTGTTGCTGGCTTCACTTTCCTATCATATTGGCTTTGGATAAAGTAAAGAAATATGTGTTGTTATTAGTAAATTAGGTTAACTAGAATTACATTAAATTACTGTAACTAGAGATTAATTAATGTATTAATATAAACATAAAGAAAGGTTTCTAATGAAGGCCTTGTCCTTTTAAAAATTCTGTCATTGACACAAATGAAGACCTAGAAAGTATGCTGATCAAACCTATGAATCAAACAAAGTTGGGAGTGAGTGATTTAAGAAAAAGAGAGAGAGAGATTGAAAATTATGTTTAACAGAGTTAAATATAAAATCCTGCACTTCAAACTAGAAATAATAGCTGTACAAGTATAAGCAATATAGCCTACAACATCAGAAAAAAATTTGTAACTTTTAGTAGATGAGAAATTAATCTAACTTAATGTCTTCCAAGAAAAATACCAAGCTATTAGGCTAAATTAAAGGGAGCATAGATTCCAGAAAAAAGGAGGTGACACATCATCCACTCTAGTCTGCTGGTTATTTCTAGAAACTACAATTTAAGAGGGGTATGGTCAATTGAAATGTATTCAGAAGAGAGTAATCATATGGTAAAAGAATATGAGAAATATTGAATAGGTAGGAAATGTGTTGTTTGAAGATAAAAAAAAATTGGGGCACATGATAGATCTCTTTAAATTTTTAAGGTTCAATCACATGGGGAAAGAATTCAGTTCATTCCATAGCATAGCAAGGGATAGGGTAAGAAAAGTGGGTGGAAGCTTCATTGAGATAGATTTTAGATCAGAATACAAAAAAAAACTGTAATAGTGACAGAAAACTAAAACTCAATGAAGTTTCAGGAAAAAGATTTTCCCCATCATTTGAGATGCTCCCAAAAAAACAACTTCCATCTTTCTCCCCAAGAGATGACTTAAGCCTTGGTGAAGCTGATGGCTGGTAGAGCCTATCAGATCCTATTGATAACCATTACCATTATCTAAAAGCAACCTTAAAGCACCCATAAGAGCTGTAAAGCTAGGATGAGCAACCATCCTGATTTTTCCAGGACAGAGGGATTTTCTAGTGTTAAAACTGGGAGAATCCCATGCAAACCGTACTGAGTTGATCAAACCAGACTTAAGGGTATTTTAAATAAAGTAGGTCCTTTAAGGCATGTTTGAAACAACATAAAAAGATATACATACAACTAAACATTCTTTGAACCAGCACATGATTAAATGAAGGTGCTAATTTTTCTCTCCCACATAAATGAAATTTCTAGATAAATTTGAGGCTCACTCTTTAAATGCCAACAAATTTATATATATTAGATTTAAAATGGCTTAAAACATATTACATAGTTCTCTATTTTCTTTCTTTCTTTCTTTCTTTCTTTCTTTCTTTCTTTCTTTCTTTCTTTCTTTCTTTCTTTCTTTCTTTCTTTCGACAGAGTCTCACTCTTGCCTGGGTTAGAGTGCCATGGCATCAGCCTGGCTCACAGCAACCTCAAACTCCTGGGCTCAAGCAATCCTCCTGCCTCAGCCTCCCAGGTAGCTGGGACTACAGGCACACGCCACTGTGCCTGGCTAATTTTTTCTATTTTTAGTTGTTTGGCTAATTTCTTTCTATTTATAGTAGAGACAGATTCTCGCTCTTGCTCAGGCTGGCCTCGAACTCCTGAGCTCAATCAATCCTCCCCATCTCGGCCTCCCAGAGTGCTAGGCGTGAGCCACCACGCCTGGCCTTATGTTCTTTATTAAACAATATGGAATATAGATTTCCCTTTTTAAGTAATATATCAGGAAGTAATTAGAATTGCAGTATAGGACAAGAAAGCAAAATCGTTAAGAGTTAAAATTTGAAGTCTGACAGAGGTAGGTTTGAGATTGCTTCTGTCACTTACTGCATGTATGGCCTTTGGCACATTACTTTATCTGTGTGTTGGTTTTCTCAACTGTAAATTGGGAATGATATTTGTACCTATTATATAGGGTAGTGCCCAGTAGACCATAACAAGCACTCAATAAATAATAAATGGTAGGAATTTTATTGTTGTTAATAACCTCCAGAGTTATTGTCTGAGCCAAATGGCCAGTTGCAGGCCTGTTGCACTGCCTATCAAACCATCTGCACGGACTCTGCTGTCTGCTATCATTTCTTGTGCTCTCTGTTTCTCTGGCTTATATACTTGATCCTTTCATTTATACACAACTGAATGACCAGGTAAGGGCACTTAAGCCTCCTTTGGAATAAAGTACACGTGCTTTTTGATGGCTCTTTACTTATTTATATCTAGGCCCCAGACTGTGTGGCAGATACTTGGGAGTTCTGCGTACATGCAAATGTGACATTACAAAAATCAATTAATCTGCCATTTTTACCAGCCGTTTGAAGATAAGATGATCATCTTCAAACATCATTTTACAAAGGCTCTTCTCTTTGTTCTACAACCCATTTTGTCCAAAAAAAAAAAAAAAAGAAAAAATCCTTATTCTTCTCTTATTGTTCTTCAAATACTGAAGGACTTACTTGGACAAAATGGGCACCTGAACTTTGCTTTCTCAGGAAAGCCCAGCAGATGAGTATCCGTAAATCACAAGAATAAGACTTCTTAGATAGTAATTGCTTTTCCCTTGTAACTTTATACTGAAAAAGCAGTAGATAAACATGCATGTGTGATCCACAAGGAGAAGGTGCTATGTGAATAAAGGAACATGAAGACATGTTTAACATGGCTGTGCTGAATTTTCCTGCCCTTCTCTCTCCTTCTCCCACCTGCAGACATAATCATGCCAACTCAAATCTTTTGGTCACTACCCAATCAATTGCACTCCTTACCTCAGGACTGGACAAATAGTCCTCATTTAAAGTCATTCTCTTCAACGCATAGTACTTCCCGTAAGGTGTTCCCTGGGAAAGAGGAAATACTTGAGAAGAGCACGTAAAGTCAGGAATACTGGCATCGTTCACTTGTCTATTTGAAATTTGTGGATTTTTTAAAAAAATCTTATCAGTCCAAAGTTAACCTATTTGAAACTGACCGCTGAGAGTTGGCCTCCTGTTTAAAGGTTTAGCTGTAAGTAAACAATCTAAAAAAATGTTTTTGATAAGACTGTTCAAAGAAAGTCTTTTGTGGGTGAAAGTTCACTAGGCTGAAATAATGAAAACATTTGAGAATGGAATATGGCCGTCACTCTTAAGACGGGGTCTTACTTCACCTTTGCTAGCCTCCTTCACGAGAGAACATGGACAGAGCTTGGCTCACCTCTCACAGTATTTTGCAAGTTGATCTGTGATATTAGAGCAGCTGACTAGAAGATAATATGTTAAGGAGTTGGGCATTTATCTAGGTCTAGGAAAACTGGGAACATATTTCAGGAGATTGGTCTTTACTTGGCTAATGACCTCCTAAATCACCTTTAATGATTAAAAAGCAAAAGGAAAAAAATAGGAGGAACTTTCGCATTCCCATGGCTCTGTATCCATCTTGCTACAGATTACTATCAAAACTGTAGTAACTGAAAAAGAACTGATAAAAGAATTGCAAAAGAAAAGATTGCCTTTCTGACTCATCTCCTAATTTAAACCTTACGTTTTAACCTTTAGTCTAAGAGATAGAAAAACAAACTCAATCCTTCATTAATGAGCCTCTAAATTAGAACAGGTCAAAATTAACTACTATTTCAAGAGTGTAAAGGTATTACATGCCCATGAGTTTGCCTATGTGTATCAATTAGGGCAACCAGATGCCCTGGGTTATCTAGGAAGGTCTAAATGTCACATATTTTGTCTCACAAGTCCTTTACTCCTCAGATTATGAAGTTCAGAAATTTTTCAGTTTGGAAAATATTATTTTAACTATAGCCTCATACGCTCTATTAACAATACTGATGAGCAAAGCTGTTTTTGGCTGAGTAAAGGTTGTTGAAGAACAAATAGTCATCTTCCATTTCCTTATAACATCTTACCAACATAATTACAGTCATATCCCCTATATGATTTTAACCCACACTAAAAGAATAGGGCTTATCATCATTACAGCTAGAATTAGCCGGACTCTCTCCTTACTCTAGTGTAGGTGGAGAAAAAAGGAGGGGAGTATTGGTCTATGTCCTTTGTGAATTGTTTCCCTAGTAGTTGGAAATCGCATGCTCTTCCCAGGTGCCTGCTACATGGCATGCTGTCCTACAGCCAAGAGCACCATCATGGGTTCCCTCTCGCTCAATTGTAGATCGCTGTCCCAAACTCCTGGACACAGTTCTTTTCTAGGATACGGTGCCCTGTCATGGGTGTAGCATAAGTGTTAATGTGAGGCAGGGCACACTTCTCTTTCCAGTTTCATCCCCTTATTCTCCACATCTCCACCACACAAGGTAGTGTAGGACTATTTGACTTAGTGAATTATTCAAGTAGCTTAAGGAAATCACAATGAAGGGAGAGGAAAACAAACTGAACACAAAATCTGCTAGAATTGCACAACTCACACTGCAGTATGATAGGTAGGTGCTCTAGTTACACTGCTTTCCTAGAAGTCCCATCAAGACTTCCACTTAATCTCATTAATTAGGAACTTGCAGGCACAGCCACATAGACCCACTGCTTCAAGAGTGAAGTCCGTATTCCAGTCTCAAATTCCTCAAGTCACTATGGTTTCAGCCTGGTGAACTTTTACCCCAAAAGACTCTACAGAGGAGGCCAGAAAAATCAGTCTCCTGCCCCCCAACCACCACCCTAAGAGGAAGTGAAGTGTTAGAGAACAGAGCAACATTAGTGACACTCATTGATCAAGTTATACATACTTTTTGTACACCCAAGTTTTAGTGTATCAATGGTAATCCTGCTAAATGGACTTTTCTGATTTAAGGAAAGCCAACAAGACATTATCCCCTTCCCATTTACACCCTGCCATTGCCCAGGCCCTAGTCATTACCCACAGAGATGGTCTCATCCTAGGAACTATCTCTTGCCTCTCCCAGTGGTTCATTCTCCAAGTCTGAGTTATTTAGTCAAAAAACCTCAAATGTTCAAACAGCTCTCACAAACCGGTCCTGGCCTTTGGTGTTCCAGTCTCTGAGAACAGTCCAGGTGGGTACATGGGCCCCTCAGGGGTGATCCCTGTTTAAGTCTTCTCACCACTGCGAGTGGCAAATATACCTTTTTATTCTTAAAATTGTCCAGCCGGTTGGACAATTTAGAACTGTTGGAACACACTGACCCAGGTGCACACATACAGACACACCTCTGAAGAACAAGTGTTAATTCACAGAGACAATATAAAATCTAAACCAAAGCTCTCAAATGATAGCTGCCTGTGAAGTGAATCCAGCTTGATTAGCATGGTGTTTTGCTGTTGTTTTTGTTGGAGCTGTTTTAAAATTATTTTTAATGTCTTTAGAAGGGGCATTTCCCCCCAGTCTCTACTCCTCCCTATTGTATTATATCCAACTGTTTCACCCATTTACAGCATTGGCTTGTCCTCTGAAAGCGTTTGAATTTGAGATCCCTAAACCTAAACCTGTAGAAGGAAAATATATACTTTCCTAATTGCTCTGCAGTACATCAATATATTTCCTTTCTTTCCTTCTGCTTTTAAACTGTGCCCCTTGGATCTTCAGGTCATAGGCCACTCCCTTGACTATTGCCAAATCACGTGAGATTTTCAAATGTTTATTTAAGGGTCTAGGTCAGTTCTTAGCAAGACTTATCCTCTTCCCCAGCCTTAGAGCTACTGGAGATGGAAGGGAGGTTGTTCAAGCCACATATTAGTAGTAATCATTTTCCAAGTCCTTCCTTAGCATTAATACTCCCGGCTACTGTTTGGAATATTGATAATCGGGCAATAATTCCTTCATGATTTAATTTAATCATTTGTTTTGTTTTGGTTTGGTTTTTGAGACAGAGTCTCACTCTGTTGTCCAGGCTAGAGTGCCGTGGCGTCAGCCTAGCTCACAGCAACCTCAAACTCCTGGGCTCAAGCAATCCTCCTGCATCAGCCTCCCGAGTAGCTGGGACTACAGGCATGCACCACCATGCCCAGCTAATTTTTTCTATATATTTTTAGTTGGCCAATTAATTTCTTTGTATTTTTAGTAGACGCAGGGTCTCGCTCTTGCTCAGGCTGGTTTCAAACTCCTGACCTTGAGCCATCCACCCGCCTTGGCCTCCCAATGTGCTAGGATTACAGGCATGAACCACCGAGTCCAACCTAATTTAATCATTTTTCTTTTTTTTTTCTTTTCTTTTTTTTTGAGACAAAGTCTCACTCTGTTGCCTGGGCTACAGTGCCATGGTGTCAGCCTAGCTCACAGCAACCTCAAACTCCTAGGCTCAAGTGATCCCTCTGCCTCAGCCTTGGGAGTAGCTGGGACTACAGGCATGCGCCACCATGCCCGGCTAATTTTTTTTTCTATATATTTTTAGTTAGCCAATTAATTTCTTTCTATTTTTAGTAGAGACGGAGTCCCACTTTTGCTCAGGCTGGGTTTGAACTCCTGACCTTGAGCGACCCACCCACCTTAGCCTCCCAAAGTGCTAGGATTACAGGCGTGAGCCACCACACCCGGCCAATTTAATCATTTTTAATTTTTCCCTATTGTATGACCAAACATTTGAATTTGTTCAACAAATATTTATTGACCACCTACTATGTGTCAGCCATATGTTCTGGATACAGGGAGTAGAGCAATGAACAGAACAAAGCTCCCTTCCTCATGAAGCTTAATTATATTCTAGTAAAGGAAACAATTTCACTACCCACAGTAGACTGCCTGCTTTTAATGTCTGGGATGCTGAAAATTTAATAAACTCTGGCTTTAATTCAGAATTATCTGTCTTGCATGTAATCTTACATACACATCTTTCATATAATCAGGACATTTTTATCTCAAGTAAATTAATTGCATATTGTTAAATATCCATTAGGTAGTAAAATGTTCCAATGTAACTAGTCTTCAACTAGTTAGCTCAACAGATAGGCAAAGAGATTAATGGCATCGAGGTTGTTAACTCTTATTCTATGTATAAATAAGTTAATACCCTTCTGTCTCATAGCCACAGGCCACATTGCTTACCCTGGCTGTCCTCCTTCAGGTGCACACAATTAGAAACAAGAGAAATCAGGGAATGATATGTTAGCTGTCAATTAGCACCACTGGAAGAACAGCATCTACATCCTGCTTATGATGTTTAAAGAGGTATCCTAGACAATAGTGTCATTATGAGCAAATGTGGCTCAGGTCAGTCTTCAAACTGAAAGCTCTTCAGGCTCCCTTCTCTTTCCTCCAGTCAGGAGGATCATAAAGGAATTCTTTTCCTTAGATAAAATTCTTGGGATGGGATTGCAGTCCTTTTTGTGCTGCTGCTGTGGTACAGTCCTCTGTCTTCAAGAGGGTTTCTGAATTACACTATTAACACAGATAATTAGGAGACTAATAAATGTGATGGAGGTGTTTTGAGAATTCAAGCTGATACACTCTGGTGTTTGAACATGCCTGGAGAACCTGCCTGCCAAGGTTCCACATATGTGAAGGCTTAAGAAAGAGCTCGTCCTAAGGGAAGAGAGGACCACAAAACAGGGTTGGAAGAGAGAAGAGATTCTGGGCACAAACCAGATTTGTGTTTGATCCTAGGGAATGGGAACTAAAACAAAGGGCATGTCTCTTATTAAATCTTGTGAGACATCAGGACTTCAAAGCAGCCTTTTCAGATTGGCTGTGTCACTGTATGGAGTAAAGTTGGGGTGAAGAGTGCTTTTGCCAGTTGGAATTTCTATTGAAGACATCACGTACTGAAAACAGCCATTGTTATGGCCCCAAAGGAAACAGGGCAGCATCACATCTGAGTGAGCTTTGGCCACGTAGCACAGACATCAGTGGCTTCAGGTGTTCTAGCCCTAGCACCAGTATGTGTGTACAGGTTGGTTTCAGGATGACAAAGGACTACACTGAAGTGAACCAGAGAGGAAAGAAGGAACATGTATGAGTGGTTGGGTATAGTAAAGAGTGTGGTTCCACAGATTTCTCACTGTGACGGAAGGGAGTTAGAAATCTGGAAAGGGAGGAGGCTAAAATGAACTCTTCAGTACTGGATGGTAATTGGAAATATCAATATGAGCACATGGTTGTAGAAGGTGTGTGTGTTTGTGTGTGTGTGTGTGTGTGTGTGTGTGTGTGTGTGAGAAAGAGAGAGAGAGTGTGTGGTGGTCTGTTCTCTGAGAGGGCCTACAAGAAATGACACCCCAGTACAAATTAGCACACCTAGAATCCAGGTCTTTCTCAATATTAATACTATTCTCCACTAAAGGAACTAGGGCTTCTTAGAGAAAGGTGGCTTCAGGGTTAGTACTACGAATATACAAGATAAGACTGGGATATCTTACGGTGTCATAAAGAAAGCTCAAGGAATTTGGGGAACATGTCAAAAGGACAATTTGAAGGAACTCCCATTGTCTAAATCACGGACAATTTGAGCATCATAATAAATACTGTCGACAACAGATTAGAACCATTGAATAAAACAGGAATCTATGGATCCATTCTGGTATAAATAAATATTCAAACCAACCATGGGGAAAAGAAAGTTTTTTCTTAGTAGAATGCCAACTAAAAAATATAGAAGGAATGATAGAATTATAAAATCACTATTGATATAGCACCTCTTGTATATTCCTGGATAGAGTTGGAACCCATTATACTAAGTGAAGTATCTCAAGAATGGAAAAACAAGCACCACATGTACTCACCAGCAAATTGGTATTAATGGATCAACACCTAAGTGGACATATAGGAGTAACATTTATCGGGTGTCGGGAGGGTGGGAGGGGGGAGGAGGGGATGGGTATATACAAACACAATGAGTGAGAGGTGCAACATTTGGGGGATGGACATGCTTGAAGCTCTTACTCAAGGGGGAAGGGGGGCCATGGGCAATATATGTAACCTTAACACTTGTACCCCCCATAATATGCTAAAATAAATAAATAAAATAAAATCACCATTTAGCAATCATCATAGTAATAATAAATTCAGGCAAGAATCATAAATGGATGCTAAAATTAGTGGGTAGAAGTTTGATGAGGAATAGGATATTTCCATAGTTTCAGAGTATCTCCCCACAAGATACCTGTTAACAATTAATATAAAAGGAAAAATAGTAGTTTTAAAGTGGAGATTATCTGGAGGCTTTGTTGGATTAAAAAAAAAAGATAAAAAAAAATAATAATAAAGTGGAGAAACCTGGCAGATACCACCTTACCCAAATCATCAAAGCTAATTTCAACAGTAATGGAACAAGTCAACTCCTAATATTATGTACAGATCACAACATCACTTCTGTGGTAGTCCTGCTAAGAATGCATAACCTGAATGTAATCGTGAAGAAACACCAGACATCCCAAATTGAGAATACATGACAAAACATCTGTGTCCATAACTCTTCAAGTATGTTAAAGTCACGAAAGACAAAATGTAGAAAATCTATTCCAGATTAAAGGAGGCTAAAGATACTTGACAACTGAATGCACTGTATGATCTGGAATTTCACTTACTATATTGGACATTATTGGAACAATGGAGCAAAATGTGAGTGGACTTCATAGATTAGAAAATATTATTGAATCAATATTGATATCTTAATTTTCACAATCATATTGTGGTTATGAAAGAGAATGTCCTTGTTTTTAGGAAATGTACACTGAAGTACTAGGGGAAAAGGGATTCATGTCTACAACTTAAGCAGAGAAAAGTTATATACACATTCACACATAAATACAGGGAGAGAGAGAGCGCACATGCACAAGTATGTACTAGGTATTAGCATAGATTGCTAGGAGAAATAACCAAAATTAACAAGCAATTAATTCATGTCTGACATCAGAAATTGGAGAACATGCCCCAATGCCGTTTTATTGGGTTCCCAGTGCCAATGTATGACATAAGATAAGGTAGCAGCCCACATGGCAGAAAGTCTTGAATCCCAGTGAGTCACTCTCTTTGTTTGAGAGTGTAGAACACTCTTCTAGCCCAAAGTCAATTAAAATCATTTCAACTTCAGTTCCACAAACTCCTATGGCAAAAAATTTTCTTTAACTTTCAGATTCAAATTGGGTGATAGTCACAAATTTCACACAACTCTTCTGCTTGAGCAATGTAGGATAATCCATTTTCTGAGGAACAGAATGAATCCAAATAAATTCCAAACATTTGTATAACATAGAGATAAAACATTTTGGACCCAAAGCTCAAAGCTAATTAAGAACCAGCATATATAAGAGCTCTTGCATCTTAAAAAAAAAAAAAAAAAAAAAAAAAAGAAGAACCAGCATGGGCCACAGATTGAACCACCACCACCTTGCCTTTGCTGTATTATTTATTTGCTCCCTGTGTCTGTTATTCCTATATCACTTGCTGGAAGGAAGCAGCCATATTGAAATACAAATTTTACTTATTTCTTTTAAAAAAAGAAAAACAAATAGATGGTTTATTCTAAGAATGTACCGGAACTTATATTCTAAACGTCCATAAATACATATTCTAGGGACTCTTATCACCTCAGAACTCTACTACAGCTTCTCTTTAATCTTTTTAAACATCCTGTTACATAAATTGCAGCTGTGTATCTATAGCAGGAAGAATAATAAGATAATAATTGGTCAAACATCAAAAGCACTTGGGTGGGTCTTCCCCAAACCTTTAGTCTTCTCTCCCACCAACACCGAATTCCTAGATTTTTTTTCCCAACCACATTAATGTATTTTCTGTTTGTTTGTTTCTCTTTTTCCTTTTCCATGAGTAATTACTATGAATTTTTGCCAGGTCAGGAATTTTTTCTGGGAATAAACCTCAAGTAATAAAAAAGCAAACAAACAGTACCTGAAGATAAGATGTAAACGCTTTCCAAGCCTGCCCCTCCTTTTGATTCCTTTCTCCAGATTGAATGGGTTTAATTGGTGGAATTGCACGTCCTCGGTTTTGTGTGAGGGAGAGATCCTGTATTTGACCCATGCTAGGAATTTTCTATTAACTTTCATGGGATAAATTTGGAACTGTTCTCCTTACCCAGTGTTTACTAAGTAAGAACCACACAAATGGTCTTATGTGGGCTGTAAATCTAATATATGTAGGCCGGGCGTGGTGGCTCATGCCTGTAATCCTAGCACTTTGGGAGGCTGAGGCGGGCGGATTGCTCAAGGTCAGGAGTTCGAAACCAGCCTGAGCGAGACCCCGTCTCTACCAAAAATAGAAATAAATTAATTGACCAACTAAAAATATATATACAAAAAAAAAAAAATTAGCCGGGCATGGTGGTACATGCCTGTAGTCCCAGCTACTCAGGAGGCTGAGGCAGGAGGATCGCTGAGCTCCGGAGATTGAGGTTGCTGTGAGCCAGGCTGACGCCACGGCACTCACTCTAGCCTGGGCAACAAAGTGAGACTCTGTCTCAAAAAAAAAAAAAAAAAAATCTAATATATGTATACAACCAGTAAGTATTTCTTGATGATAAAGTGTTACAGTTAGCAAGAGTTTTAGAGATCATTCAGCTTGACTTCTTTTCCACGCAGGAATTTCTTCCATAACTTTTCTGACAATGGGTACCAACCAAATCTTGGTTTTTTTTTTTTTTTTTTATCATAACAAGGAGCTCCCTGTAGTGTTAGGCAGCCCATTCCATTGCTGGACAGCTCTCATCATAACTCTTGCTTCTTGCTGTGTGGTTCTTTGGAGCCTCACAGAATATGTCTACCTCTCTTCCATATGACAACCCTTCACACATTTGGTAGCTGCTAGTTTGTCCCAAGTAAACTATCACCGAGTCTCAGTAATTTTTCAGATCACATTGAACAAATGCATGAACATCCAAAAGTTAACAATGGTTAGTTAACTCTGGAAGGTAAGATTATGTTTTTATTTTCTTGCTTACATGTAAATTCTAATTTTCACAATAAATATTTACTTGAACAACAATGAAAACACTTTTTTTTGTTTCTTCTAGATGCCAATCCCTGGCATGTATATGTAAGTATCCTATAATAACCCCAAGGGATAGAAACTGTAATTATCCCCATTGTATAAATTTGGAAACTGGGGCAAAGAAGGATTAAGTAATTTGCCCAATGTCACACAGCCTAGTAAGTGGCTGAAAAGAAATTGGAACCCAGGTCTGCCTGATTCTTAACCATTCATCTTACAATAAGAAAAACAACTTACTTCCTAGCAGTGGCTAGGGAGTTGTTTGGTTTTGTGTTTAGTGTGTTATCCAGAAATTAATACAATATTGTAGATTGTATCTGAACAACATAAAGCACACTGGGATTATTACATCCTTTGATTTGGACACAGTACAATCTATCAATGCCCCTAAGATTGCATTTGATTTTTTACTTGTGATATCAGATTATTGGCTCATGTAGAACTTACAAAAAAAATTCTCTGGTTCTTATTTTTCTTCCTCCATTGACTCCACCTTTTCCCCTCCTCTGCCACCCCATGAGCTCTCCCCCAACCCCAACTAACCAATTTATCAACCTAGTTGTTCATGTTTTTCCCTGTGCTCATATAATCACATATAGAGAAATACAAATGCACACATACTCAATATAGAGTTTTGTGTCATTTGAAAAGTGACCACATTTTTGCCTCTTTTACTCAAAACATTTTTTTTGTGTGTGTAAAACTCCTCTAAGTCAACTGGTAGAGTACAAATTTATTCCTTTTCATTGATGTTCCAAAATGTACTATAATTTTTGCCACCATTACTCTTTTGAGGGGCATGCATAGTATTTACAATTTGTGTGTGTGTGTGTGTGTGTGTGTTGCCACTTAAAACACTGGTGCAACAGCTATCCTTGTATATATGCCGTATAGTGTTTTTACTCCAATAGTTTTATTGAAACTAGTGGTTTTATTTCAATAGTATAGACTCCCAGGACAGAAATTGCATATGCAAAATAATGGCTGTTGCCAGATTGCTTTCCAAGAAGGCTGTAACACTTTATATTTCAATAGCAGCACATAAAAATATCCTTTAGCTTACATCCCTATAGCAATAGGTATTATAGTCTGTGTTCAGCAGCCATTCTAATAAAAACCTTGTGAAATGAGAGATCAAAGGAAACTACATAAATATGATAATTTACTTCAAATTAACGGCAACTATTAATATAATCCTAACTGACATAATATTAAAACTCTTTCAAAGTCAGGAATTACACATGACCTTTTAATTAAATAAATCTCCCAAGTCTATATTTTCCTCTTAACTTTAAAATTGATTTATAATACACACATAAAATGTACACAAATCATGAGTACACAGATCCATGAATTATTACAAAATAAAAACATCCATATTGGCCGGGCACAGTGGCTCACACCTGTAATCCTAGCACTCTGGGAGGCCGAGGCAGGCAGATTGCTCAAGCCCAGGAGTTCAAAACCAGCCTGAGCAAGAGTGAGACCCTGTCTCTACTATAAATATAAAGAAATTAATTGGCCAACTAATATATATAAAAAAAATTAGCCGGGCATGGTGGCACATGCCTGTAGTTCCAGCTACTCTGGAGGCTGAGGCAGTTGGATTGCTTGAGCCCAGGAGTTTGAGGTTGCTGTGAGCTAGGCTGATGCCATGGCACTCACTCTCACAAAGCGAGACTCTGTCTCAAAAAAAAAAAATCCATATAATTGCCACCCATGTCAAGAAATAGATGTGTAGCATCTCAGAAGCCTTCCTCAAAGCCCCTCCCAATCATTAACCGCTTCCTCTTTCCTAAATAAAGAGAACCACAGTCCTGAGTTTTAATACCACATAATAGTTCTGCTTGGTTTTCAAATATATGTTAATAGAACCATGCAACTTAAATTCTTTTGTATATGTCTGGTTTATTTCCCTCAACTTTATCTTTGTGAAATTTCTCCATGTTTCAGATAGCAGTAGTTGACTCACTTTCAGTTCATTGTATGAATTACATACCACAATGTATTTACCCCTTCTGTTGATGGACTTTCAGGCCCTTCTGAATCTGAAACCCATCATCCAATATATTAGCCGCCAACATGGCTTTGTGTCATCAGAAATTTGGATGATTACAACATTTATGATACAAATCATTGACTATTAACTGTTTGACAGGACCAGACAGACTTCTATCAGCCAACTATGGATCTCCCTTCAGGTTAACCTTAATACACTAATAAATATTATCTGGACAAAGTTGCTCTGTTAGCTAAAACTGTAGCTATCTGCAGTATCATTCAATGCACATTTCTGCACCTCATCCAATTAAATTTAACAAATATTTTTTGAGTGCCTACCATGTTTCAGGTACTGACTAGGGTTAAAACAAGTGAACAAGGCCGGGTCTGGTGGCTCACGCCTGTAATTCTAGCACTCTGGGAGGCCGAGGCGGGTGGATCGTTTGAGCTCTCAAGTTCGAGACCAGCCTGAGCAAGAGTGAGACCCCATCTCTACAAAAAAAAAAAAAAAAATAGAAGTTAATTGGACAGGTAAAAATATATAGAAATATATAGAAAAAATTGCCCAACCGCTTGAGGGCATACCCTTCCTGGGGCAGACTACATTTAGAGACTAAATGAGCAGCGGTAGAAAGCCCACCTCATTTTAATGGTACAATTCTGATAGACAAAGTCCATCAGAGCTCCATAATGGATTGGCCAAGGTTTTGTTGTGCATGCATCATTGATTTCTTTCTCTGCCCAATCCTAATTTCTCCTCCTTCCCTTTCACAGACGTTAAAGCCTAATAAACATCTTTGGTTTTTTTTTTGAGACAGAGTCTCACTTTGTTGCCCAGGCTAGAGTGAGTGCCATGGCATCAGCCTAGCTCACAGCAACCTCAAACTCCTGGGCTCAAGCGATCCTCCTGCCTCAGCCTCCCACGTAGCTGGGACTACAGGCATGTGCCACCATGCCCGGCTAATTTTTCCTATATATATTAGTTGGCCAATTAATTTCTTTCTATTTATAGTAAAGGCGGGGTCTCGCTCTTGCTCAGGCTGATTTCGAACTCCTGACCTTGATCAATCCACCCGCCTCGGCCTTCCAGAGTGCTAGGATTACACCCGGCCCTCAATAAACATCTTGAATCCCAAACTTCATCTCTGCTGTGTGCAAACTTAACCTGTGACAAATAGAAAGCCATTGAAGGATTTCAAGCAAATAATTCATATGGTCTGATTTAGGTTTTAGTTTTTAGGTTTTAGATTTAGGTTTTACTCTAGCTGCTGTGTAGAAAATAGACTGTGAGAGGTAAAAGTGAGAACAAGAAGACCAGTAGCAGTGGCCCAGGGTTGAGATGGTGATGCATTGATCTAGGAAGGAGATAGGGGGAAGTGGGCAAATTTTGGATAGAATTTAGTTGTAGAGCTGATAACTGATACATCCCAAGCATTTCGATCAACTATCATGCTGAAAACAAATTTATTTATTTATTTATTTATTTTTTTGAGACAGAGTCTCACTCTGTTTCCCAGGCTAGAGTAGGATGGTGTCAGCTTAGCTCACAACAACCTTAAACTCCTGGGCTCAAGCAATCCTTCTGTCTCAGCCTCCCAAGTAGCTGGGACTATAGGTATGGTATGTGCCACCATACCCGGGTAATTTTTTCTATATATTTTTAGCTGTCCAATTAACTTCTTTCAATTTTTTTTTTTTTTTGGTAGAGACAGAGTCTTGCTCTTGCTCAGGCTGGTTTTGAACTCCTGACCTTGAGCGATCCACCCACCTCGGCCTCCCAGAGTGCTAGAATTACAGGCGTGAACCACCGCATCCAGCCTGAAAACAAATTTTGAGAGTTGAAAGAAACCAAAATATTCCTCTCTAAAATACTGGGGTTTTGGGGGGTTTTTTTAAGACAGAATCTCACTCTGTTGCCCAGGCTAGAATGCCATGGCATCAGCCTAGCTCACAACAACCTCAAACTCCTGGGCTCAAGCAATCCTTCTGCCTCAGCCTCCTGAGTAGCTGAGACTATAGGCATGTGCCACCATGCACAGCTAATTTTTTCTATATATTTTTAGTTGTTTGGCTAATTTTTTTCTACTTTTAGTAGAGATGGGGTCTCACTCTTGCTCAGGCTGGTCTTGAACTCCTGAGCTCAAACCATCCACCCAACTCGGCCTCCCAGAGTGCTAGGATTATAGGCATGAGCCATGGCGCCTGGCCTAATTCTGGGTATTTTAAGGTTAAAACACAGGGACACACTCTGCCCCTCCTCTCTGCCTTTATCAGCTCAGAAACAGAGCTCAGAGACAGTGGTGCCGGAGGATCTGGGAGCAGACATACCCTTTCTGTAAATTTACCTTTCCACATTTTCCTGCCTTTTGGAAGCCTAAAGATATTCTCATCTTAGTTATGGCTCTTCGTTAAAAACTATTGAAACGAGACCATGTCGAAGAGACTGAAGCTGCACCTGGGAGGGGAGGCAGAGATGGAGGAGCGTGCGTTCGCCAACCCCTTCCCGGACTACAAGGCCGCAGCCTCCGCGGTGCTCGCCGCTGGAGCGACAGAGGAGATGGGCTCTGCTCGCCACTCGCCCACCACGGACGAGCTCGGCCTCCCCTTTCACAGTGACGGAAAGATCATTCATAATTTCACAAGGCGGATCCAGACCAAAATCAAAGATCTTCTGCAGCAGATGGAAGAAGGGCTGAAGACAGCAGATCCACATGATTGCTCTGCCTACACTGGCTGGACAGGCATAGCCCTTCTGTACCTGCAGTTGTACCGGGTCACATGTGACCAGACCTACCTGCTCCAGTCCCTGGATTACGTAAAGAGAACACTTAGGAATCTGAACGGCCGCAGGGTCACCTTCCTCTGCGGAGATGCTGGGCCCCTTGCTGTGGGTGATGTATCATAAGCTCAAAAGTGACTGTGAGTCCCAGGAATGCATCACAAAACTTTTGCAGCTCCAGAGGGCCATTGTCTGCCAAGAGTCAGACCTTCCTGATGAGCTGCTGTATGGACGGGCAGGTTATCTATATGCCTTAATGTACCTGAACATAGAGATCGGGCCAGGCACCGTGTGTGAGTCAGCTATTAAAGAGGTAGTAAATGCTATTATAGAATCGGGTAAGACTTTATCAAGAGAAGAAAGAAAAACTGAGCGCTGCCCCCTGTTATATCAGTGGCACAGGAAGCAGTATGTTGGAGCAGCTCATGGCATGGCTGGAATCTACTATATGTTAATGCAGCCAGCAGCAAAAGTGGATCATGAAACCTTGACAGAAATGGTGAAACCAGTATTGATTATGTGCGCCACAAAAAATTCCGATCTGGGAATTATCCGTCATCATTAAGCAATGAAACCGATTGCTTGGTCCACTGGTGCCATGGTGCCCCAGGTGTGGTCCACATGCTGATGCAGGCGTATAAGGTTTTTAGGGAGGAGAAATACTTGAAAGAGGCCATGGAGTGCAGTGACGTGATTTGGCAGCGCGGTTTGCTGCAGAAGGGCTATGGGATCTGCCACGGGACTGCTGGTAACGGCTACTCCTTCCTGTCCCTTTACCAACTCACGCAGGATAAGAAGTACCTCTACAGAGCTTGCAAGTTTGCAGAGTGGTGTCTAGATTATGGAGCACATGGGTGCCGCATTCCTGACAGACCCTACTCCCTCTTTGAAGGCATGGCTGGCACCATTCACTTTCTCTCCGACATCCTGAGACCAGAGACAGCACAGTTTCCAGCGTTTGAACTTGGCTCTTCAAAGAGGGATTAAAAGGTGCAAAGAGACAACTAAAATACCTGTTTGGACCAAAAGCCATCAGATTGCTTAGTGCCTGACACAGAAACAACTGTGAACCCTGAAAGAGAGAGAAAAAATAAGGCACCTTCACAGGCCCCCTTTTGTTGCAAAGACCCTCAAGTTAGAGCATGAGTGACAGAAACCATCCCATTAGCATTTTGTGACAGTGTCTCCTCACCTATGTGAAATACAACTTCTTCACAAAAAAAAAAAAAAAAAACTATTGAAACAAGGCCCTAAGCCTCTCCTTTAAGAAAGAATTGCTTTTGAACTGAGGCCTCTCCCACGTGATGGGTACAGCACATGCTAATAAACTTCTGTTTGTTTTTCTTTTGTAAATATGAGCTTTGTTGTCTGTATCTCAACCACAAACCTAAAAAGAGGGAAAAAAAGAAATCATGTTTTCTCCCCTACAGTAACTTTTTATGTCTTTGATCTACCTGTCCAGTAATCAATCACGTCTAAAAAGAAAGTAGCATGAGTTTCTGCCTTGTGTGATATGGCTTCTGTTTACCTGGATAGTTTCATTCTTGCACTCTCCCTCCTGTTTACTGTTCCAGCCACCTCAGCTTTTGCTCAGTTCCTCTAGCATGGCAAGTTTGTTGCTGTCTCATGCCTTTTTTTACATGGGGTTTTCAGGTATTCTCTGTGGCACTCCCCACACTTTGACTACCTAAATTCTATTTATCCTTCAGGTATTAGCTTAAATGCTGCTTCCTCACAGAGGGTTTCTCTAGCAATCTCCTCCCCCAATGAGGTTAATTCCTTTAATTATGTGCTCACATAAATCCCTGTTTTTTTCATAGCACTTATCATGAGTTGTAATTATGCTGTAATTTTTGTTATTTGTCTTCCTCACCAGAGTTCCACAAGAGGCAGGAATGTGCTTGTTTTGTTTTTTGCTTTATCCTTTGTACCTTGCACAGTAACTGGAACCCAGAAGTTGCACAACAAATATTTGTTGAATGAATGAACTTGCTGGTAGTGGACCCATGTTGGCACCTAGGGTCAATTTCCTTTTATTTATTTATTTATACAGATTCTCACTCTATCCGTCTGGCTAGAGTACAGTGGCGTCATCATAGCTCACTTCAAACTCAAGCTCCTAGGCTCAAGTGATCCTCCTGCCTCAGCCTCCCAAGTAGCTGGGACCACAAGCATGCCACCACACCTGGCTGATTTTTCTATTTTTTTGTAGAGATGGGGATCTCATTCTTGCTCAGGCTGGTCTCAAACCCTTGACCTCCAGTGATCCTCCTGCCTTGGCCTCCCGGAGTGCTAGGACTACAGGCGTGAGCCACTGCACCTAGCCTAGGGTCAATTTCTTTAAGTGCTCACAAAACATCTTTTAATAATCCATGCTGAAGTCTTCCAGGGATCATTGAAGATTTTCAAACTAGTTTTCAGGATCTCACTTTTTCCACATAAAGAACATTTTTTGGTAAATTTTAATTACTGTATTATATTGAAATAATTTTATTTTTTTATTTTTTTTTAATTTTGGCATATTATGGGGGTATAAGTGTTAAGGTTACATATATTGCCCATGCTCCCCTCCCCCCCTTGACATAATTTTAAAGTAGTACCAAACATTTATAACAACAACAGAAAATCTCTGCTCTATTCCCCAGTCTTACTCTCTAGATATGCAATTACTTTAAGCTAAGCAGGTTTGGTCAATCTCTATCTTTAAAAGAGGTCCTTTTTCACATTTGAAAATCAAAATATTTCACCTTCTGGTCCTTTCCTCACTGTTAATAATTTTCACAATATTTCTATTTGTGGTTTGCAATCACATTGGCAATTTCTTTCAGTATCTTCAGTATTGAGGACTAGAAATCTTAATTTTTAAAAAGTGTCAGAATATCAGCCGGCACGGTGGCTCACGCCTGTAGCCTGTAATCCTAGCACTCTGGGAGG
The DNA here is from genome assembly GCF_040939455.1 of Microcebus murinus. Taxonomy (NCBI): domain Eukaryota; kingdom Metazoa; phylum Chordata; class Mammalia; order Primates; family Cheirogaleidae; genus Microcebus; species Microcebus murinus. Next base: position 91,455,456 of record NC_134105.1, read on the forward strand.
TTAAGGCGAGAGGATTGCTCAAGGTCAGGAGTTCAAAACCAGCCTGCGCAAGAGCAAGACCCCGTCTTTACTATAAATAGAAAGAAATTAAGTGGCCAATTAAAAATATATTGAGGCCGGGCGCGGTGGCTCACACCTGTAATCCTAGCACTTGGGAGGCTGAGGCTGGTGGATTGCTGGAGGTCAGGAGTTCGAAACCAGCCTGAGCAAGAGCAAGACCCCGTCTCTGCGATAAATAGAAATAAAATTAATTGGCCAACTAATATATATAGAAAAAATTAGCTGGGCATGGTGGCGCATGCCTGTAGTCCCAGCCACTCGGGAGGCTGAGGCAGTAGAATTGCTTGAGCCCAGGAGTTTGAGGTTGCTGTGAGCTAGGCTGACGCCCTGGCACTCTATCCTGGGCAACAGAGTAGTGAGACTCTGTCTCAAAAAAAAAAAAAAAAGAAAACAAAATTAAACATAGTACATTCACCTAGTAAACAAATCAATCAATCAATCAATCCAAGAAAGTATAAATAGAAAAGGAAAATCCTTTTTCCTATTGGCCATTTCCATTCTCTAGACTCTAGAAGCAACAACTATTGACAGTGTCTGTACATACTCCCAGAAAATTTGCATACATATCCCATCATGTTACAACACCATTTGTACATCATATCATTTGTGCCTTTTGAATTTGTGTATTTTATTTTATTTTACTTATTTATTTATTTTTTGAGACAGAGTCTCACTTTGTTGCCCAGGCTAGAGTGAGTGCCATGGCGTCAGCCTAGCTCATAGCAACCTCAAACTCCTGGGCAATCCTGCTGCCTCAGCCTCCCAAGTAGCTGGGACTACAGGCATGCGCCACCATGCCGGGCTAATTTTTTCTGTATGTATTAGTTGGCCAATTAATTTTCTTTCTATTTATAGTAGAGACGGGGTCTCGCTCTTGTTCAGGCTGGTTTCGAACTCCTGACCTCGAGCAATCCACCCGCCTCGGCCTCCCAGAGTGCTAGGATTACAGGCGTGAGCCACCGCGCCCGGCCTTATTTTATTTTTTTTGAGACAATCTCACTCTATATCTCCTGGGCTCAAGCGATCCTCTTGCCTCAGCCTCCCGCGTAGCTGGGACCACAGGCATGCACCACCATGCCTGGCTAATTTTTTCTATATATTTTTAGTTGTTCAGCTAATTTCTTTTTTATTTTTAGTAGAGATGGGATCTCGCTCTTGCTCAGTGTGGTCTGGAACTCCTGAGTTCAAACGATCCACCAGCCTCGGCTTCGCAGAGTGCTAGGATTACAGGCGGGAACCACCACGCCCGGCGGAATTTGTGTATTTTATATAAATGGTATTGTATTATGCATATTGTTATACATCTTGCTATTTATTGTTATAAATTTGCTATTTTTACTTTGTAATTATTATGGAAGATATTTTTTCATGACTCTAGAGTTATCTCATTGTTTCAAATGTTGCAGAACATTCCACAGGATGAACTAAGTGTACTGAGCTAGTGCCCTATAAACATAACTTTTAAAAAATGTTTACCTCTTCTGGAGGTAGCAGCATGGTGGGTGGCTTTTTCCGTCTTTAATCTAGAACTTTATTAATGTTGCTATACTGTTGATGTAATTTTTTTAATTAAAAAAAAAAGAAGAAAAAGAGGAACCATTCCTTAGGGAGCGGTTGGTAGCAACAAACTCAGTGGGGAACTCTGGGAGTCAGTAAAGACTAAGAAGAAGCATTTGAATCTGGCTATTCAGGAGTAGATAATGGCCCTTAATTACATTTTCAATAGAGACTAAAACCAAATTATCTGAAGTTAAGAGGTGAAGATAACTGTGCAGATAATTTGTTAGAGGAGTTTGCCAAAAAAGGGTAGAAACAGGACAGAATCTTCAGAGAGCAACAAAGTTAAACAAATGTTTCGTTCAGGGTTGGAAAGACACAGACAAAATAGGTATAAGCTCTGCCTCCTTAACTGTTTTGATTGTAAACTTAGAGAAGACCTAACAGTAGAGTTGGTAGAATCCTAAGAGAACCTCTTCGCCTTCTTTCTGGTATTTTACTTTCTAAAAAGGGAGTATGGGGAAGGGTCCCCATAAATTATGTTCTTGAGGGGTCATTGACAGGGCACTGGGAAGAGGAGGAATCCACTTGATTATAAAATCTTCACATTTCACCCAAAGCAAAATCTAGTTTGTGTCAAGCTGGCTCTTCTGGAAAATGTGGGGCTTGTGGGAAAATATACATTTAAAATCCTGAAATCAGATTAGCTTCAGTGAGGGTCCCTTAGGGCCTTCAGATGAGTGCAGAAGAAAGTAGAGAGAATAAAAATGACAAGAGAAAATAATGATTAAGTTGATGAACAGAAAGGCCCTGAGGCAAAATTACTGAGTTTGACAATTATGCTTCTCCTGTGTTGTTCTGGAAGTAACGTCCCCATCTCTGTAAGGATTACCCGCTCACAGGAGGGAATTTCCTGCCAGAAAGGAAGGGAATGTGGGACCAAGCTAGTGGAGAGAGATTTGAACAAAGCCTTGGATCTTTCTACACTTCTCAGATCACACCATGTAAATAGCTGCCTCTTCTATTATCGTACCTACGGTCCTCTTTATTTAGGCTGAATCAAGGTTTCTGGATACTCTGTGGTGATCAGGTTGGAAGAGGTCACGGAGGGAGGGAAAGTGACTTCACATCATATCTTTTGCACCTTTTGAATTTTGTATTATGGATATGTATTATTTATTAAAAAAAATTAAGTTGTTATGTCAAAGACTTGATTAAGGCCAAGAAGTGAAATTTAAGATTTAGTTCTCTGGTCGGCACAGCCTCCTGGATCTACGTCCTTTCATACCCAACTTGTTCATTTAATTTGTGCTTTTGTGCTGTGAAGTTTCAGTTTAGGAACCTCTCCCGGCAAGCCGCTCCCCCCCAACCCCCCCCACCTCCACCCCCTACCCAAGTTATCTAATCTAAACAGGTCAATTTATGCATGACATCTCATATTCTTTCACATGCTCTGTTTCCCACCCGGCAAACAAAGCATCTTGTTAAAACAGAGACTATCCACCTCAAGCCTGAGATCAGAATTACAGTCAGATTCCAGCCCTGCTATTTTCTAGCTACGTGACCTTCCGCAGGGCATGCAGACGCCCCGAGTGAGATTGGGTTTCCTCCTGTGGGGCTGTGAAGGGTGCACTCACCAGATCAGAGGTCGGACGATGTGCCTGAGCTTCTGGCTCTGCCACTTTGTTGCTGCGTGAACTTGGACGCGTGCTGCTTGGCCCTGTGAACGTCAATTTCTATAAAATGGGGATAATATTTCCTTCCAGGGAGGTTGCCAGAGTGAGATAAGATAAGTAAAATGGCTGGTATGTAGGATCTGTGGGTGCTTAAGCCTTGGTAGTGTCTTTTCCTTTCTCTGCACCTTTTGGTTTCGTTTGTTTGTTTGTTTGTTTTTCACTTTGTAAAATGGGAATGGTGAACCGCCTATTATGCTGATCCCCTGGCTCTCAGAGCGCTTTCAAAACTATAAAGCAGAAAGCAGAAGGTGTGATTGTTTTGGCACTGGGCAGGCAAAGGGCCCCAGGCTGTGAATTTCTCTGACCTCTCTAAATTGTGCTTGAATTCCAGAGAAGAGCTCTGTTTTTCTAGGGTGGGAATTAGGCAGACTTTTCCTGGAGCTCACCCCAGCCAGCAGGGTGAGGGCTGAGGGCTTCCCTTCCAGAAGACCTCTTTATCTTTGCACTGAGAGGCTGCAACACAGAGCCACCTAGGAAGCCAGGGTGGGTGTTGTTCTTCAGGGACACGAGGCTGCTGGCTCATTCCCTCAGGAGGAGAGAAGCTGCTCAGGCCTTGGAAACATATTACTGAAAATCCACTCACCCAGGGAAGCCAAAACTGAAGAGGACGATGATGCTAATAATAATAATAATGAACCACACCTGCTGTTCAAATAGCGTGGTCTAAGAGAGATCAGAATGCCTTAAGACTAGTACTTTGATTTTGAAAGATTTTGTTGCATTTTTCTATTGTTGGGGCTCAGAAAACAATACCCCAAAATGAAGGCCTCAAAAGCAGCCTCAGAAGCAAACATTTTTCTCTTTCTCTTCCCTCCTGTCTCTGAGTCCCATTCTCCCCAGAGGCAAGCCACAGAAACTAGGATCCCTCTTCTCCAAGGTGAGTCATACAAACAAGAACCACTTTTCCCCAAAGCCGGCCATAAAACCTAAAAATACTACTCCAATATTCCCTCTGCCTTTATGTATAAAACCTAGCCAGAAAGAAATTATCTGACCTACCTTGTTTGACTGTAGGTCATAAGACCCCCCCATTCCAGATAGGGTCCTGCCCTATCCCCAGAGGGAAGGAATGCATGCTCAGAGAGGCCAAGAAGACTCTAGACAGAGATACTTTGCTGGGTTTCCCCACTCTGTCTATCATGATTAGATCATATCCTTTTTGTCCAATCATACTTCTATATGGTTGTCCGTACTTTGTTGGAACTAAGCATAAAAATGGATAATTTATCCTGTATCTTTGGGTCTTCATTCTGAAGGCTCCCTTAATAACATTTGTAAACCTTTTCTCCAATTAATCTGCCTTTTGTGAGCTGATTTTTCAGTGACCCTTCAGAGGGCAAAGGTGAAATTTTCCCTTGGCCCCTAGACTATCTCCTCTGAAATTTTACTCCTGCAGGCACATTTAGGTGTAAAATAAAATTTTTAACCAGCCACACTGAGAGAAGAAGAGAGAAACAGTTAACCTGAAAATTAGTAATTTTAGTCCTTTAATTAGTTTAGAAATGAGCCAGTGGTTTCCGTGGAAGTTTAGAAGAATTCATTAAGATACATGGCCCTGCCACTCAGTGGGTTTCTAAGCTATATTAAACAAATAACCCCGAGTTTCTCTATCTTAGGATGAGGACAATTGGTGAGATAATATCTAACATATTTCCTAGCTCTAACTTTCCTAGGCCAGATGCTTACAAATTGAAAGTCTCTAGTGTCAACCCTGTCCTCTTGCTTGAACAAGAAGGAGGAAAAGAAAGGTCTTAGTTTTTATAGAGCAACCAGCCTATGTCAGGCACTGTGCAAAGGACTTTATACTAATGTACATGTTGATTCCTAGCACAATATCGTTCTGTTCATTTGACTAACGGTCTTCAAAAGGCGCACATGACAGGGGTACCATCACAAGGTCCTTCTATTTTTATCTTATCAAGGAAACAAGACACGCCTATAATCCTAGCACTCTGGGAGGCCAAAGTGGGAAGGATTGCTCGAGGTCAGCAGTTCAAGACCAGCTAGAGCAAGAGCAAGACCCCGTCTCTACTAAAAAAATAGAAAGAAATTAGCTAGACAACTAAAAGTATGCATACACAAAAATTAGCTGGGCATGGTGGCACATGCCTATAGTAGTCCCAGCTACTCGGGAGGCTGAGCCAGGAGGATCGCTTAAGCCCAGGAGTTTGAGGTTGCTGTGAGCTAGGCTGATGCCATGGCACTCTAGCTCAAGCAACACAGTGAGACTGTCTCAAAAAATAAAAAAAAAAGGGAAATAAGAAAGTAATCAAAAGAAACGGTAGGCATAAATGGTGCATAATTTTAACAATTTTACATTAGGGGTGCAAAATTTTAAAGAGGATTGAGATATTGTACTAGACACTGAAAATGAGATGATCAAGTTACCCTACCAAACAGATATTTCACTTGGTAGCAAAAGAGTACATAATATGTCTAAATCAACTTCATGTGTAAATAACAGGTGAGCTATTTCTCAATATATGACTTCCTTCCTTCCCTACTTAAAAAAATTACTTATGGAATTCACTAAATCATTCTCACTGTAAAAGAGTCAACACCATAGAGCAGAGACTGAGGAGTGATTCTTCCCTCTGCCTTCCTCCCAGCCCCAGCCCCTCCCGCATTCTCCCACCCAGCCAGACCCCTCTCCAGAGATAACAATTGTCATTTTGATGTGTATTCCGGGGCATTTTCAAATTAAACTTTCATTTTTGCTACCTTTAAGTTGTTCCCTTAAGAAAAAAAAAAGAGACTCTGGAAAGAGTGAGGAGAAAGTGGAATGCAGTAACCTACAAAGCATTTTAGGCAGGACGCTTTCCAAAAGGCAATGAGCAGACCTGGAAGTTGAGCGGCGCGTGGTTTCCAGGGCAGGGCATCTGGCCATCCTCACCGCAGTAAATACTGCAGAGTGACTGGCTCTGGCTCTGGCCCACTTGTCACAGACAGCCAAACACAGGAGACCTGACAAATCTCCAGTGTCTTTTGCTTCTTTATCTTTATTCTTTATGCTCATCAGTCCTCCTGTGCTCTGATAATGGCTGGGAATAGGAGTTTCTCTTATGCACAGTAGCAGGGACACACTTTCTCTCCTTCTCTTTCCTTTTTAAAGGACAATGTCAAGGACATGCCCTGGCCAGGTCAGAGAATGTTACATCAGAGATACTGCTGCTATATTTACTCCCTACTTGCCTTTCAAGCAAAGCAATTTGTGTGATGAAAAACAGGAGAGACAGTCTGTCTTGTGTATTTTCAGAGAAGAAAAACATTGAATTTTAAAGCTGTGTATGATTTTAGTTTGCAGGAAATTTCTCTGGGAGCTAAATTTCCTTTTCCTCTTTGTTTTCATTTTTGAAAACGATCTGAGGAGAGAGTTAAAGGGATGCATTACTTCCGCCCAAGCCCAGAGACCTGCAGTTGCCATTTAGGGTTCCAGATGAAAAAGACTAAACAGACAAGAGAATGACAAGGAGAGTCATCAGTGGATTTACTTTGGTCTGGAAGTTTCCACACAGGCCACTATCACACCCCCAACCCCCTAACACTCTCTAGACCAATTATTTTTATTCTCCAGTATTCAATTTTCTGTTGGGTATAATAGGAAGGATGAGTTCTATTTCACCTGGGGGGTTATTGTTAGGAAAATAAATGTGATAGATATGAATAAGACCATGCGGGGGTGTGGGGTGGTTAATTCAGATCTGATTCAATTCAACAACCACTTCTTGAGTGCATGTTAATATTAGATGCTGGCAGAAGATACCTTCTGGAACAAGACATTTTACCCGCCTTTAATAAGTTTATAATCTGATAACTGGTAAAAGACAAATTTATGGAGAACCATAACCCTAGGCAGCAAATGGGGTTTCAGTCTCAAGTTTCAGGGACTGAAAGAAGACTGAGAGAGTTAGGAGGGTATTAGGGGAAGCTTTAAAAGGGGGAGTGGCATTTGAGATGAAAGGGGACAAGAAGACATTCCAGATAAGATAAAGACAGGTATAGAACAGCAAAAGTTCAGGATGTACTCGGAGAACAATGACTGTAGCAATCTGGCACATGTCAGGGAACAATGGGTGATAAATTGAGTTCACATTGGCGAGGCTAAGAAGCCTGTGCTTAATTCCATAGATAACAGAGTGGCGTTTTAGTCAAGGAGTGACATGTTTAAAGTAGTGCTTCATGTGAATGCATTTGGGGCACGAATTAAAAAATAAAAAAAGAATAATAAAAAAAATAAAGTAGTGCTTCAGAGCAATTAATATGGCAACTGTAGTGGTGGTGGGAACAGATTGGAGGGATAAAAGACCCAGGTGCTTCAAGGAGAGTGATGGCAGAGTATCACAAAGTCTTCCTTGACCAGTCAGTGATCAAAAACAAATCTCTGCAGCCAATCCTATTCAAGGGAGGACTTCCCTCCTCACACTTATATACTCGATATTTATATTTAAATATGTTTTCTTGGGTCTCCTTTCTTTTCCAAGCATTAGTCATGGCTCCCCATTAGAGGGTGAGCTTCCCGAGAACAGGGCATTTACTTGTTCTGTTCAGCTTCCCTCCCTTTGTGTCAAAAGCTCAAATGCTCTGGCTGTGGTCAGCCTAGCAGTGAGCCTTACTCAGGATGAATAGACTGATAAGTGACCTTTGGACCCAGTCTACACTTTCCCTCTGCTTTTGTTTCAGGCATTTTCAACATCATTTAACATTCAATTTAATTCAGAGGAGGAAAAAAAAGGAGAATTCATTGGTAGTGGCAGGTAAGGGATGAGGACATATGCCTGTGTCATAGTGTAAGACACATTCAGGTTCTGGTCCTACAAAAAACATTTTATGACATTTGCTGAACAATTATTGTATGCCAAACATCTTTTTGTATTGTTGTATGCCAAATTATTGTATGCCAAAAAAAAAAAAAAAGGGTTCAAATGCATTATTTCATGGCATCCAGTCTGCAATCCTATGGGGTAGTTTCTATTATTTTACAGATGAGAAAACTGATGCTCAGAGAAGTTCAATAATTTGGTTAATGGTTCATAGCAAGTGACAGAGTCCAGATTTGAACTGTGTCTCCTTGCTGTCAAAAGTCCATTATTTTAACCACTGAAGACTACTGGTTCTACATTAAGAAGCTAGATATCAGAGTCAATACATCTTTAATACTTCAATTCATCCATACTCTTTTCCTGAAACAAAATAGCACTGTTGTGGGATGGAATGTTTATGTATTTAAAGGGTTTATCCTGGTTGGCATGGTGGCTCACACCTGTAATCCTAGCACTCTGGGAGGCCAGGGTAGGTGGATCAATCAAGGTCAAGTGTTGGAAACCGGCCTGAGTGAGACCCCATCTCTACTAAAAATAGAAAGAAATTGGCCGGGCAGGTGGCTCATGCCTGCCTGTAATCCTAGCACTCTGGGAGGCCGAGGCAGGTGGATTGCTTGAGATCAGGAGTTCAAAACCAGCCTGAGCAAGAGTGAGACCCCGTCTCTACTATAAATAGAAAGAAATTAATTGGCCAACTAATATAGAAAAAATTAACCAGGCATGGTGGCATATGTCTGTAGTCCCAGCTACTTGGGAAGCCGAGGCAGTAGGATTGCTTGAGCCCAGGAGTTTGAGGTTGCTGTGAACTAGGCTGATGCCACAGCACTCACTCTAGCCTGGGCAACAAAGTGAGACTCTGTCTCAAAAAAAAAAAAAACAAAAACAAAAACAGAAAGTAATTAATTGACCAACTAAAAATACATATACAAAAAATCAGCCTGGCATGGGTGGCAGGTGCCTACTGTAGTCCCAGCTACTGGGGAGGCTGAGGCAGGAGGATTGCTTGAGCCCAGGAGATTGAGGTTTCTTGTGAGCTAGGCTGATGCCACGGCACTCTAGCCCGGGCAACAAAGTGAGACTTTGTCTCAAAAACTAAAATAAAATAATAGAAATTAGCTGGACAACTAAAAAAGAGATATATGTATGTATTAGCAAAAAAATAAAAAGGGTTTATCCCTTTGGTTTAAACCTTTGTGCCCAGAGATTAAATTCCAAATCCCTAACCTTTTCACCACTAAGTAGCTCTGAGGGGGAGGGGGGGTGGATCTCAATGTTTCGAAAGATTTCAGCCTGCCAGACAAATATCATTAATTAATTAATCTGTTTTCTTTTAAGACAACCAGGCCTACCACACTGAGTCAATAGGGCTCCAGACAAAAGCAAAGCAATTTGAGTAGCCTAAAAAGAATTGACAATTTCTGTTAGGCTTCTTTGAAATGGAAAAAATAGCTCTCACACCTTCATTAACACCCCCAAGGAGCCTCCAGGGTATTGGCCCTGGGCGTTCAGGACCCACATTAGAAATCTCAACTCTAACCTTATCTATTAGAGTGCTTGAGTGTCTTGAATATGCCTATTAATACCAGGAATGTTTTGGGGTTTCTTTGCATATCCTATCCCATATAGAACAATAAAAAAAATAACTATGACATAGAATATCTAAAACAACATTCCTGGCATTAGTAGCCATTGAATAAAAGTCTCCTATTCTGTCTGAACGCTACCATTTTGTATTGATTTAAGAGACCTCAGGGCTGGGCTTGGCGGCTCAGGGCTGTAATCCTAGCACTCTGGGAGGCTGAGGTGGAAGGATTGCTTGAGTTCAGGAGTTCGAGACCAGAGACCAGCCTGAGCAAGAGTGAGATGCCCCCCCATTAAAAACAGAAAAATTAGCTGGGTGTTGTGGCATGTGCCTGTAGTCCCAGCTACTTGGGTGGCCGAGGCAGAAGGATTGCTTGAAGTCTTGAGTTTGAGACCAGCCTGAGCAAAAGCAAGACCTCGTCTCTACTAAAAAAATAGAAAAATTAGCCAGGCATGGTGGCGCTTGCCTGTAGTCCCAGCTACTTGGGAGACTGAGGCAGGAAAATGGCTTGAGCCCAGGAATTTGAGGTTGCTGTGAGCTAGGCTGATGCCACCATACACTAACCTAGGTGACAGAGCCAGACTCTGTCACAAAAAAAAATAAAAGAAAGAAAGAAAAAGGAAAAAGACCTCAAAACCTCAGAATTACACGACTTGCATAATTCACTGTCTTACGAAATGAACCAGAAAGACCTCAGATGTTTTTAGTTGAGACAAAGTATCAGCCAATCAAAAGAGCATGACCTTAATGAATTTGCTGATCCTTAGGGAAGATAGAATGTTAACAAAGCCAACAAATTATCAGAATTTTTCATTTGGCTTTTCTAATATCATCTTGATCAGTTTTAAATTGGGAAGTAATTATTGTCACCATAAAGATCACCAAAATGTACTAAGTGACTTTATTTCAACAAACTTTGATTCTCCGACTGTCCATGTGCCACTCGGTTTGTCCTCGGGACCACCCGCCGTTAACACTTGCTGTAACAGGATTACAGTTGTGAGCTACCCATTGGGCCCAGTGAATATTCTTTCTGGGTTTCTGAGTCCTGTAATTGTAAAAAGAATAAGATAAAATAAAACAACCCACCTTCATTATAACCAATTTCAAAATTCAAAGAATAAACAAGGTAGGTGTGTACTGGCTGTCTTCTTTGCCCCACCTGGAGGGCTCTCCTGTGGGAAACTGGTTTGGCCAGGTGGGGGAGGACAAATACCTGTCTTCACTTGAAGCATATTCCAGAGACAGAAGTTGAAAATAAGTGAATATCTGGCAGTTTTGCTAAATTTGGTCAGGAGCTTGTTGTACCAACCCAGTGAAACAGCAAGACCCACATAGGCAGGGGCTCTGCCTGAGACATCCTCCTCTTCCTCACTTGGTTACAGTCAGCTCAGCCATCCTCTCTTCAGGGAAGCCTGTCCATCACCTCTTTCCTCACCAATCTGGGTTAGGTGCAGGCTTAAAACTTTCTCACACTGCCTTAACCTCTTGTGTAGCATTGTAATGGACTGATTACAGAGCATATGTATCTCAAGAGATTTTTTTTTTACCCCATCCATATAAACTAGCACAGAATCTGGTATATAATAAGTATTTCATACCAGTTTGCTCATGGAAAGAAGGAGGGGAGGCAGGGATGGAGGTGGGGGAGGAAATCCTATCTTAAACTCTCAACTCCACTACTCCCTCTATCCTTACCTCTCTACCATGATCTGCTTAAGGACAGGACAGTTTTTCCCTCAGTCACCTGGCAGGAGCACCAGTGGAGGTTTCTGTACATTAAAAAAAAGAAAGAAAAGAGAGGGAGGGAAGGAAGGAAGGAAGGAAGGAAGGAAGGAAGGAAGGAAGGAAGGAAGGAAGGAAGGAAGGAAGGAAGGAAGGAAGGAAGGAAGGAAGGAAGGAAGGATGTATATTGTATTTGAATGTATGTTGAATGTATGTTGAATGAAGAATGTATGTTGAATTTCCAATTCATCAAGAATGGCCGAGAGGCTGGGTGCGGTGGCTCATGCCTGTAATCCTAGCAGGCTGATAGGCTGAGGTGGGAGGATCGTTTGAGCTAGGAGTTCCAGACCAGCCTGAGCAAGAGCAAGACTCCACCTCTACTAAAAATAGAAAGAAATTAATTGGCCAACTAAAATATATAGAAAAAATTAGCTGGGCATGCCTGTAATCACAGTTACTTGGGAGGCTGACGCAGGAGGATCACTTGAGCCCAGGACTTTGAGGTTGCTGTGAGCTAGGCTGACGCCATGGCACTCTAGCCTGGGCAACAGAGTGAGACTCTGTCTCAAAAAACAAAAACAAAGAATGGCCAAGAGTCTACACAAAAACAGACACCAAAATAACATATTTTAAAAATCTTCCAGTCCCAAAGCCTTTGTTCTGCATTCAGTTTAGCTCCACAAAAGAAAAGTTGAGAGTTCTACCTTTGATTTTGACTTTGATAGTAACTCAGGTGCATTTCCTTTGTTTCAGTTCGTTCATCCATAAAATGAGTCTGTACTTAAAAATGTAAATTGTGATCCATTAGTAGGTTGTGTCATCGATTTACTGGGTTGCAACTGGTATTTTGAAATTGAAATCAGAGTGTATAATTTGTAGTAAGGTAAGGATTGTTTCATGAAACTTGGTGTTGGTTATACTTTATATATGCAGATACTGGGGCATAGTGTAAAATGCACTTGTTTCTGTGTGTCAGTCAAAAAATTTAAAAGACATTGGACTAGATGATAAATGAGGCCTCTCTCATCTTAAACCATGTGAATTTGGCAGGACTGCAATATAACCACCTAAAATAGAAGGACTGGGCAGAATTGAAGATAGAGAAATTAGAATGGTTCAAAACAGGAAGCAAAACTACAGAACAGGAAGAACTGAGAAAAGAGCACCAAAAAGGTAAAAAATAGAAATAGAAAAAGCAGAAATTCCTTTAAGAGAATTGATCAGTTTGGCCTGACCTTTCTGGGCCTTAAATCTCTGACCTGTCGATTGCCTTTATTTCTCTGAGTTGGAAGGAACATTGCATTTTCTTGGAGCTGTTCCCTCCAGCCCCACCCCCTCCCTGTTCCTCCTCTGATTATGTATAGTTTTTATGCTCATCCAGCCCCTACCCTACTCCTCCCCACCCCCATCCCTGAGCACCCACACAAATATGCAGGCCCCAGGCCTAATTACTACTGGGTGTTGGAGTCACACCTCTTTCTGCTCATTTTTGCAGGTATCCTCCACACTCTTGCAGCCAACTGTGTGTCTGGAATGTAGAGTCTAAGTATGTGGGAGGAGTTGATAAAAAGGGGTAGCTAGAGTGTAGATAAAGTCTGCAGCCCTGATTCTCTGCAGGAGCCCAAGTCTTTCTAGGGGGATAGATCCCTGTATAAATTGAAAACATCTATTCTAATCCAAACCATTATTTCATTTCATATTAAAGGAAAGTATAAAACTTTATTATTATTATTTTAAATCAAAGGGAACATAATATTTATTTATTTATTTAGAGACAGAGTCTCGCTTTGTTGTCCAGGCTAGAGTGAGTGCCGTGGCGTCAGCCTAGCTCACAGCAATCTCAAACTCTGGGGCTCAAGCAATCCTCCTGCCTCAGCCTCCCGAGTAGCTGAGACTACAGGCATGTGCCACCATGCCTGGCTAATTTTTTCTATATATATTAGTTGGCCACTTAATTTCTTTCTATTTATAGTAGAGACGGGGTTTCGCTCTTGCTCGGGCTGGTTTCGAACTCCTGACCTTGAGCAATCCGCCTGCCTCAGCCTCCCAGAGTGCTAGGATTACAGGCGTGAGCCACCTCACCCGGCCAGAACCTAAGATTTAAAAGTTTGAGAATTACTATAATAGTAGATTCAGAAGTGCCTCCTATTTCCCACTTCTCTCCTCCCACCCTAATCACTGGCTTTTGTTTCAGGGCGACAAAGCCAGCCAGGGAGATCTAACCAGAGGGAGATAGAGCTGTTTTTTTGACACCCTGATGAAGAATGACTAATGGAAAGGGTCTGGTCCTCAAAGCAAGTACAATCTTATTTCTAAAGTCCCTTCTGGTTATCAGATTCTTAAAAACTAAGATTTTTTAGGATTTAACAAACAAACGAGAAGTGATAGGAGATTTGAGCAGATACCTGCCATATTTGTTTTGGGGGAGCCCAGCCTTGGGACAAGGAGGTATAATAATACCTTAGTTCTGCAGTCCCAAACCCCCAGGCCGTAGCCCGGTACTGGGTCAGCAGCCTGTTAGGAACCCTGCACACATCACCGCCCCACCAACCTCATCTGTGGAAAAATTGTCTTCCATGAAACTTCAGAACCAGGAGGTGAGCAGCAGGCGAGCACCGGCAAAGCTTTGTCTGTATTTTCAGCTGTTCCCCATCGCTGGCATCACCGCATCCGCCTCCCCACCTCCATACCCCGTAGAAAAATTGTCTTCAATGAAACCAGTCCCTGGTGCCAAAAAGGTTGGGGACTGATGTCTTATTGTATAGGCCTAGGCCATCTACTCTGGCTCTGGAGCTCCGGATGCTTCTGGACAGTGCTCAGTGGAAACCCCTGAAAGAATGGACTGTTCTTAAGGCCTGTGAAGAAAAAGATATTGCAATCCATCCCTCCAGATTCTTGGACAAACTCTGAATCCCTGCCTGGAAATCTAAAGGTAAGTGGCCTAAATGCCTGTATTCCAGGGTTCCCATCTTTAGCAAATGACCAGTCAAATGACCTTTGACATCCAGCTTGACCTCTCTGTTTCTCATTCTTCCTTTTGTATTAAATGGGCACTCAGGCACACAATAGTAGCTTCCATTGCTAAGCACTTTTTAAGACAATTTACATAAATTAAAAAGTAGTAGTAGAGGCTGGGTGCAGTGGGTCACACCCATAACCCTAGTCATTAGGGAGGCTGAGGCAGGAGGATTACTTAAGACTGAGGAGTTCAAGACCAGCTTGAGCAAGAGTGAGATCCTGTCTATACAAAAAAATAGAAAAATTAGCTGAGTGTGGTGGCTCACTCCGATAGTCCCAGCTTGTAGGAAGCCTGAGGCAGGAGGATTGCTTGAGCCCAAGAGCTTCAGGTTGCAAGTGAGGTATGATCACTCCACTTCACTTTATTTGGGGTGATAGAGTGAGACCTTATCACAAACAAACAAACAAACAAACAAGCAGTAGTAGAAAAAGAAGAATATTTTAATTTATAAAACATTGTTCTCATTTAATATATTAGAAAACTGAGGCACAGAGAGGTTAAGTACTTTGCCCAAGAGTGCCCAGGTATTTGTGTTCATGACTGAATCAGACAACCACCTGAGGCTGTGTGACTCCAGGTGAGTCACCTGTGCTGGTTGCTGGGAATAGGGATAAAAGTGGTTGAAGAGGAAGCTGAAGACCATTCTGGCTCTGCCCTGGAGTCATGGAATGGTGCTGAGTGGGAAAGGCAAGTCTTGGCTGTTACAGGTTTCATTGGCCTAGAGCCATAGTTTTATAAATGTTTTTGCTCTTGTATTTTGCAAGAGTTTTGAAAAACCATGTATCTCCTTGTACATTTTAAAGTTGACATCCAACATTTTTCATAAGTTTAGAGTAGTAAAATATAATTATTGGCTTTTTGTGAATATTAATATAATAAACTATAAAATCAGTTTTAAAGGAATGTAAATATCATAATAATTTGATGTTACTATCATTGATTTAGAAAATTCATGACTATAGTCTTTTTTTGTTTGTTTGTTTGAGACACAGTTTCATTCTGTTGCCCAAGCTAGAGTGCCATGGTGTCAGCCTAGCTCACAGCAACCTCCAACTTCTGCGCTCAAACAATACTATTGCCTCAGCCTCCCGAGTAGCTGGAACTACAGGCACACACCACCATGCCCAGCTAATTTTTTTTCCTATATATTTTTATTTATTTATTTATTTTGAGACAGAGTCTCACTCTTGTTGCCTGGGCTAGAGTGCCATGGTGTCAGCCTCGCTAACAGCAACCTCAAACTCGGCTCAAGCAATCCTACTGCCTCAGCCTCCCGAGTAGCTGGGACTACAGGCATGTACCACCATGCCTGGCTAATTTTTTCTGTATGTTTTTAGCTGTCCAATTAACTTCTTTCTATTTTTGGTAGAGACGGCGCCTTGCTCTTGCTCAGGCTGGTCTCGAACTCCTGAGCTCAAATGATCCACTTCAGCCTCACAGAGTGCTAGGATTACAGGTGTGAGCCACTGTGCCCAGACTTTTTTCTATATAGTCTTAGTTGTTCAGCTAGTTTCTTTCTATTTTTAGTAGAGACAGGGTCTCACTCTTGCTCAGGCTGGTCTCGAACTACTGAGCTCAAATGATCCACCCACCTCGGCCTCCGAGAGCTAGGATTACAGGCATGAGCCACTGTGCAGGCTATGACTACACTCTTTACATTAGAAATTTTACGTTGTTCAATTTTTTCTTTGAAATCATATTTTGATTCTACTTCTATATAATCTTATCCAGATATAATTTTGTGATTGAAAGCTTTTTTATTTTTTTATTTTAATTTTTCTTTTAACTGTTACAACTCCAGTGATGAAAGCTTTTTATTGATTATCCTATTATGCATACTTTTCTATAACAAGAATACATATATTGAAATAGATTTTTCAAAATTTTCCAGTGACAGGCTGAGGTGGGTGGATTGCTCAAGGTCAGGAGTTGGAAACCAGCCTGAGCAAGAGCGAGACCCCTTCTCTACTATAAATAGAATGAAATTAATTGGCCAACTAACATATATAGAAAAAATTAGCCGGGTATGGTGGCGCATTTCTGTAGTCCCATCTACTCGGGAGGCTGAGGTGGGAGGATTGCTTGAGCCCAGGAGTTTGAGGTTGCTGTGAGCTAGGCTGATGCCACGGCACTCACTCTAGCCTGGGCAACAAAGTGAGACTCTGTCTCAAAAAAAAAAAAAGTTTCCAGTGACCATAAGTCTGTAATTGTTTTAAAAATATTACTGTTATTAGTAGTATTCATAAAAACAACAGATATACATTTTCTTTTTTTTTTTGAGACAGTCTTACTCTGTCACCCGGGCTAGAGTACTATGAGCCTAGCTCACAGCAACCTCAAACTCCCGGGCTCAAGTGATCCTTGTGCCTCAGCCTCCCAAGTAGCTGAGACTACAGGCACGCATCACCATGCCTAGCTAATTTTTTCTGTTTTCAGTGGAGACAGGGATCTCACTCTTGCTCAGGCTGGTCTCAGCTCCTGAGCTCAAGTGATCCTCTTACCTCAGCCTCCCAGAGTGCTGGGATTATAGGTGTGAGCCACTGAGCCTGGCCAACAACAGATATACATTTTTATAATTAGTAAACATTAATGTTTGCTTAAGTAGTGAAATTTTATTGGAAATTTGACTCTTAAGGAGATGGAAGAAGTGGGTGGTGTTTATGATTTCTTGACTAAAATAACTGTGGGATTGTTCCTTTGATGTCTCCAAAGGTTTTTACAAACCAGAGCAGTATATCAGTTAGAAGGATTGGGTTATCACAATGCATCATTTAGTAGGATTAGGAAAAGATAAGAAGTAAACTTTTTTTTTTTTTTTTTTTTTTTGAGACAGAGTCTCACTTTCTTGCCCAGGCTAGAGTGAGTGCCGTGGCGTCAGCCTAGCTCACAGCAACCTCAAACTCCTGGGCTCAGCGATCCTACTGCCTCAGCCTCCCTAGTAGCTGGGACTACAGGCATGCGCCACCATGCCCGGCTAATTTTTTTTTGTATATATATTTTTAGTTGGTCAATTAATTTCTTTCTATATTTTGGTAGAGACGGGGTCTTGCTCAGGCTGGTTTTGAACTCCTGACCTCGAGCAATCCGCCCGCCTCGGCCTCCCAGAGTGCTAGGATTACAGGCGTGAGCCACCACGCCCGGCCTTTTTTTTTTGTAAAGTGAGAAGAGAGCAAATTGGAAAATGAGATGGGGGGAAAAAAATCAGGGCTACAAACCCCCTCTGAGGTACATCAATTTTACCTCAGAAATGGAAATTGAAGATCTAGACATTGATTCCTGTGAAACTATCCACAGCCTTGTACCCCTTGGAAAGTATGCACATACCAACTCTAACCCCTTGCAGCCCTATTGGTGTCCATGTTAACTTTGTCCTTCCCCCACCCCACTCTGCCACACCTGCCTATGGGGAGAAACTGGGTCACAGTGGCAATAACCATGCAGTGCTCTTTGTCCCTTACCCCACCAGATTTACACAACCAATAGCCTTTTCAGTGACCTTCTGAGTCATTCTGGAGTCTCTAGGGGTGGTTTTCTTATGTTCACAAACTGGTCCCCTCTTTGTGGTTTCTGCCTGTTTCATTCATCTTCTATAGCTTGGCACAGCAAAGCTGTTAGTTCCTTAACTACCTGAGCCTAATAGACTGCTCAGTAAGAGGAAACCCAGCTTCAGACCTTTGGGGCTTTTCTGGTGCACTGACCCTCCAGGGGGAAAAATGTCCCCCACCCCCACCCAGTATTCTTTGCTAAAGTGAAGGGGATTTAGCAAGGAAAGCACCTCCTGCTGACAGTTCTTACTGGGTTTTGTGAAAGAAATCTTCCTATTTGGTCTCCCTTTTGGTTAAGAAGTGGTGATAAATGCTCCAAGTGGGCTGAAGTACCAGGTGCTATAAAAGGGGCCTCTGATCCCAACTGCACTTTAATTTTCAGCATAACGCCTAATTTTTTCATACTGCAAGACGAAAAAGGCTCCCCATCAAGCCCTTGCCCTTTTGTCTCCTTGGTGGACTCACATTCACCCTTCAAATCTTGCTTTTCCATTTCTGTGATGGCCCTGAGAGTTTTCTGCTTTCTGTGTGCTTTTACTACATTTTGGTACATTTCCTCTTACTACATATTTGCTTGTTAGTCTTTCTCTTCAATTAGACTAAGGGCTTCTTGAGTGTGTTGGAACTAAGGACACACCACCCCAAAAGATGACTACAGGAGACCAGAATATGCCACCCCAAAACATGCTTTTTTGACATTTATTATTGTAAGCTGGCTATTTTGAGAAACTGCAGACCTAGGAGAAGCTCAGAAAAGTTACTCTTGTAAGAGAAATTTATAGTTGGTCCTTGAACAACACAGGTTTGAAATGTACTGGTCCACTTATATACTGATTTTTTTTCAATACATATATTGGGAAATTTTCTTGACCTTTGCAACAATTTGAGATTTGCAATTTTTTTGAGCTTTGCAAAAAAACTCTCAGATGATCTGCATAGCCTAGAAATATACAAAAAAGAAAAAGGTATGTCATGAGTGCATAAAATACATGTAGATAATAGTTTATCTTATCATTTACTACCATAAAATATACACACATCTATTACAAAATATTAAAATTTATCAAAACTTACAGTAGGCAAACATAGACCACACATGGTACCATTCACAGTGGAGAGAAATGTTTTTTTTTTTTTTTTTTTAAAGCTAGTCAAGCGTGGTTGTGGGGGGAGACAATGATTGGAGAGAAATGTTAACAAACATAAAGGCAGTATTACATCATAACAGCATAAAACTAACTAGTAATATTGTACTATAGGAATAATTTCATAGCCACCTCCTGTGGCTATTGCAGTGAGCTCAAGTGTTGAAAGTATCTATTTAAAACATGGTGTGGCATTAATCATCTCCATGTGAGCAGTTTCTCTCATGGTTCTCACATATTTTTCATTATGTTTAGTGCAATATCGAAAACCTTGAATAACACCATGGGATCCATACAAAGCACCACTAGGGATGCCGGAAGGGCTTCTAAGAAACAGAAAAGTCATGACATTACAAGAAAAAGTTGAATTGCTTAGGCCGGGCGCGGTGGCTCACGCCTGTAATCCTAGCACTCTGGGAGGCCGAGGCGGGCAGATTGCTGAAGGTCAGGAGTTCAAAACCAGCCTGAGCGAGACCTCGTCTCTACCATAAAAATAGAAAGAAATTAATTGGCCAACTAATATATATATATATAAAAATCAGCCGGGCATGGTGGCTCGTGCCTGTAGTCCCAGCTACTCGGGAGGCTGAGGCAGGAGGATCGCTTGAGCCCAGGAGTTTGAGGTTGCTGTGAGCTAGGCTGACGCCACGGCACTCACTCTAGCCTAGGCAAGAAAGCGAGACTCTGTCTCAAAAAAAAAAAAAAAGTTGAATTGCTTGATATGTACCATAGATTGAGGTCTGCAGCTTGCAGTTGCCCACTATTTCAAGATCAATAAATCCACTGTAAGAGCCATTATAAAAAAGAAAAGGAAATTTGTGAAGCTGTTGCTGAAGCTACACCAACCGGTGCAAAAACCTTGCACTTTTTGCAAAATGCCTTTTTGTCTCGTATTGAAAATGCAGTTTTTATGTGGATGCAGGTTTGCTATAAGAAAGGCATACCTATAGACTTTAATATGATACAAGAAAAAGTGAAGTCATTATCTGACAACTTAAAGCTAAAGGAAAATGAAGGATCTAAACCTAGAAAATTTAATGCCAGCAAAGGATGGTTTGATAATTTCAGAAAGGGATTTGGCTTTAAAAATGTCAAGATAAGGGTCAGGCGCGGTGGCTCACACCTGTAGTCCTAGCACTCTGGGAGGCCTAGGCGAGAGGATTGCTTGAGCTCCGGAGTTCAAGACCAGCCTGAGTAAGAGCAAGACTCCGTCTCTACTAAAAATAGAAAGAAATTAGCCAAACAATTTATATATATACAAAAAATGTCGGCCAGGAGTGGTGGCTCATGCCTGTAATCCTAGCTCTCTGGGAGGCCAAGGCTGGCGGATCCTTTGAGCTCAGGATTTCGAAACCAACCTGAGCAAGAGCGAGACCCCATCTCTACTATAAATAGAAAGAAATTAATTGGCCAACTAAAAATATATAGAAAAAATTAGCTGTGCATGGTGGCGCATGCCTGTAGTACCAGCTACTCGGGAGGCTGAGGCAGAAGGATCGCTTGCCCAGGAGTTTGAGGTTGCTGTGAGCCAGGCTGACGCCATGGCACTCACTTTAGCCTGGGCAACAAAGTGAGACTCTGTCTCAAAAAAAAAAAAAAAAAAATGTCAAGATAAGAGAAGAAACAGCTTTGCCAACCAAGAGGCAGCAGACAAGTTCCCAGACACTGTTAAGAAAATCATTGAGGCCGGTCGCAGTGGCTCACGCCTGTAATCCTAGCACTCTGGGAGGCCGAGACGGGCGGATTGCTCGAGGTCAGGAGTTCGAAACCAGCCTGAGCAAGAGTGAGACCCCGTCTCTACTATAAATAGAAAGAAATTAATTGGCCAACTAATATATATATAGAAAAAAAATTATCCGGGCATGGTGGCACATGCCTGTAGTCCCAGCTACTCGGGAGGCTGAGGCAGCAGGATTTCTTGAGCCCAGGAGTTTGAGGTTGCTGTGAGCTAGGCTGATGCCATGGCACTCTAGCCTGGGCAACAGAGTGAGACTCTGTCTCAAAAAAAAAAAAAGAAAAAGAGAAATGAAAATGAAAATCATTGAGGAGTAAGGATATTTGCCTGAACAGGTTTTTAGTGCAGACAAAATTGCCCTATTCTGGAGGGAAAGAAGCCACGAATGACATTTATTATTATCATCATTATTATTATTTTTATTTTTTGAGACAGAGTCTAACTCTGTTCCCCAGGCTAGAGTGTTGTGGCATCAGCCTAGCTCACAGCAACCTCAAACTCCTGGCCTCAAGCAATCCTTCTGCCTCAGCCTCCCGAGTAGCTGGGACTACAGGCATGTGCCACCATGCCTGGCTAATTTTTTCTATAAATATTAGTTGGCCAATTAATTTCTTTCTATTTTTAGAGGAGACGGAGTCTCACTCTTGCTTGGGCTGGTTTCGAACTCCTGATCTTGAGCGATCCTCCTTCCTTGGCCTCCCAGAGAACTAGGATTACAGGCGGGAGCCACCGTGCCTGGCCAGCATTTATTATTAAATAGTAAAGAAGAGAAGCAAGCACCAGGATTAAAGACAGGAAGAGATAGGTTAACCTTACTGTTTTGTGCACATGCAGTCAGGTTTATGGTCAGTATTGCCTTTATCTATAAAGATGCTAACTCCTAAACCTTGAAGGAAAAAATAAATGCCAACTTCCAGTCTTTTGGTTGTACAACAAGAAGGCCTGGACAAGAGAACCCTTTTTTTGGATTGATTCCATTGATGCTTTGTCCCTGAAGTCAGGAATAACCTTGCCATTAAGGAACTACCTTTTAAGCTTCTTTTGATATTGGACAATACCTCTGGCCACCCACAATACCATGAGTTTTACATTAAAGGCCTCCGAGTGATCTACTTACCCTTAAATACAATGCTTCTAACTCAGCCTCTAGATCAGAGGATCGTAAGGACCTTTGAAACTCATTCCACACAGTACTCTATGGAAAGGATTGTCAACGCTATAGAAGAGAACCCCAATGGAGAGAATACCATGAAAGTCTGAAAGGATTACACCAGTGAAGATGCCATCGTTGTTATATAAAAAAGCCATGAAAGCCATCAAAACTGGAACAATAAGTTCCCACTGGAGAAAACTGGGTCTGGGTTTTGTGCCTGACTTTATAGGATTTACGACAGAGCCAATCAAGGAAATCATGAAAGACATTGTGGATATGGCAAGAAAGGTGGGATGGGTAAAGTGTTTCAAGATATGGCTTTTGGAGAAATTCAAGAACTACTAGACACCATACCAGCGTAATTAGCAGAAAATGACTTGATGAAGATGAGTCCTTCAGAACCAGTGCCAGACAATGAGGAAGAAAACACAGAAGAAGCAGTGCCTGAAAACAAATTGACATTAGACAATCTGGCAAAAAGGTTCCAGTTATTCAAGACTGCTTTTTTTTTTTTTTTTTTTTTTGAGACAGAGTCTCACTCTGTTGCCTGGGCTAGAGTGCTGTGGTGTCAGCCTAGCTCACAGCAACCTCACACTCCTGGGCTCCAGAGATCCCCCTGCCTCAACCTCCTGAGTAGCTGGGACTACAGGCATGCACCACCTTGCCTGGCCAATTTTTTTCTATATATTTTTAGTTGGCCAATTAATGTCTTTCTCTTTTTAGTAGAGATGGGTCTCGCTCTTGCTCAGGCTGGTTTCGAACTCCTGACCTGGAGCAATCCTCCTGCCTTGGCCTCCCAGAGTGCTAGGATTACAGGCGTGAGCCACTATGCCCGGCCTGCATCAGGCCCTTATGATTTTCTTAATAACATTTTTTTTCTCTAGCTTACTTTATTATAAGAATACAGTAATGATACATATAATATAAAAATATGTGTTAATCAACACTTACATTATTGGTAAGGCTTCTAGTCAATGGTATGCTATTGGTAGTTAAGTTTTAGGGGAGTCAAAAGTTATATGTGGATTTTTTCTGGGAGTGAGGAGTAGGGTTGATGCCCCTAACTCCTGCCATCATTTTATCCTACATTGTTCAAGGGCCAACTGTACATCTAAAAAGGAAATCTCCATTTGTAAGGGTCTCTTCCTCTCTGCACCAGTAAGAGAAGGAAGACTAAATTACTAGAGACTGTTTTGTTTTTAATTTTTTATAATTATGTTATTCTAAATTTCTTTATTTTTAATTCTTCATTCTTCTTTTTTACTTTAGGGATAAATATGAATCTGGCAACTAGAGATTCTTAATGAATGGAGAAGGCATGGACTTAAATATGCTTAACAAACCTTAGCTTTGTATAAGGTGCTTTTGCCGGCCTTCTTGTTTTAGGGCTTTTCTCACATACTTTTCTTTGTTTCAGAGAATGTCAGTATTTTATTTATTTATTTATTTTTGACGCAGTGTCTCACTCTGTTGCCCAGGCTAGTGTGCCGTGGCATCAGCTTAGCTCACAGCAACCTCAAACTCCTGGGCTCAGGCAATCCTTCTGTCTCAGCCTCCTAAGTAGCTGGGACTACAGGCATGCGCCACCATGCCCAGCTAATTTTTTTCTATATATTTTTAGTTAGCCAATTAATTTCTTTCTATTTTTAGTAGAGATGGGGTCTCGATCTTGCTCAGGCTGGTCTCAAACTCCTGACCTTGAGAAATCCTCCCACCTTGGCCTCCCAAAGTGCTAGGATTAAAGGCATGAGCCACCACACCTGGCCAGAATGTCAGTATTTAAGCCTAAAATTTAAACACTTTCTTTGAGATCCACTCTAGAGATTTATTTATTCCCTGGGTTCCTTTCATGTATATATGAAAATACATGTGTTAAAAAACTTGTTTGTTTTTCTTCCGTTAATCTGTCCTTTGTTACAGGTAGTCTTAGTTAAGAAACACAAAGGGTAGAGAAAATAATTTTTCTCCCCTGCAAGGTCTAGGACTAGATTTGTCAGAGACTGTGCATCCCCAGTGTCTAACACAGGGCCTAGACAGAATAGGTGCTCAAAGGATATTTGTTGACCTGAATGCCATGCCATTTGGAGAAATGTAGAGTGAAAAAATATGAGAATTCCACTGATTTTGGTGTATGTCATAAATGAGAATGAAGAGAGGATAAGAAGTATCCATTGACACTTGTAGTGGTTCGGGCTGCTATAACAAAATACCACAGACTGGGTAATTTCTGAACTGTAGAAATTTATTGTTCACAGTTACCAGAGGCTGGAAAGTCCAAGATCAAAGAGACAGCAGATTTGGTGTACAGTGAGGGCTGGTTCCTCATAGATGACAATTTTTATTTGTCTCACATGGTGGAAAGGGGAAAGCAGGCTCCCTCCAGCCTTTTTTTTTTTTTTTTTTTTTCTTGAGACAGAGTCTCACTGTTGCCTGGGCTAGAGTGCCTTGGCGTCAGCCTAGCTCACAGCAACCTCAAACTCCTGGGCTCAGGCGATCCTTCTGCCTCAGCCTCCCGAGTAGCTGGGACTACAGGCACCATCACCTCGCACGGCTGATTTTTCTACATATTTTTAGTTGGTCAATGAATTTCCTTCCATTTTTAGTAGAGATGGGATCTCGCTCTTACTCAGGCTGGTCTCAGACTCTGACCTAGATGGATCCTCCCGCCTCGGCCTCCCAGAGTGCTAGGATTACAGGCGTGAGCCACCGGGCAGGCCTCCTCAAGCCTCTTTTATATGGGCACTAATCCCACCCCTGAGGGCTTTGCCTTTATGACCTAATAACCTTCTAAAGATCCCACCTCTTAATACCATTACTTTTGTGATTAAATTCCAACAGATTAATTTTGGAGGGGGCATGCATCAACATTTAGATCACAGCAATGCTTTTCTCTGTCTTGTCATCTTTGGGAGTATAAACAGAAGAGAGTGAGTCTCTTTAAATCAGCCTACGTGGCTTTGGGTATCTCAAGGATTACCAGCTCATTCTGCCAGCCTTTATGACTCTGGAGGTTCTAGGGTCTGGAGAGGAGGAGAGGACAGAGGCCTCTGGGCAGGAGTTGTTGAACACAGGGTTAGGAAGAATTGTTGATTTTTATGTAGATAGAGAACCCATCCCTGCCCAGGGGCAAAGGAGGGGCCTTCTGTGCTTCTCCTGCCAGTTGGGATGAAAGAAACAGTCAATGGAGAACCAGCCTATTATCTGAACTGAGCCCCCTCCAAACAATGCCCTGTTGATACTTTCTCTGCTGCTTTTCCAAGGGGAGGGAACAGCAGTAGGCTGATCTATGAAATCTTCTGGTCTGGAATTAGAAGGATCTGGACTGACTGTTCTGGGGGAGGTCATATTATCAGGATTTTATCCAAGTAAACCCCTGACCCAGATCTATACAGTCCATTCACTGCATTTGTGTACAGCAGTGCTACTCAAAACGTGGTCCTCCACTGGCATCATTAAAATACCTTGGGAGTGTTAAGAATGCAAATTCTTGGGCTCCACTCCAGACTTGTAAATCAGAATTCCTGGGTGAGGCCCAGGAAGCTGTGTTTTAACAAGCTCTCCAGGTGATTTTTATGTGTGCTAAAGTTTAAAAGTTTGAAAGGTACTGCTGTGTAGAAGACATACACATATTCTCTCTCTCTCTCTCTCTCTCTCTCTCTCTCTCTCTCCCTCTCTCCCTCTCTCCCTCTCTCTTCTATTTCTCTCTCTCTCAGACACACACATACACACACCCAAATACACACGGCTACCTACAACTCCTGCAGCTGCTAATGCCTCTTGGTCATTTTCCTGTGCTTTCCCTCAGCAGGGCTCTAGGATTTGTTTTTCTCCACTGTGGACCTTGCTCATTTCCTGCTGCTTCCAAGAGGTTAGAAGAGGAAAGAGAGCAGGAATGAAGAAGGGAGGGGGAAGGGGTTAGCTAAAGCAGTGGAGCTTTCAAGAATGAAAAGGAAAATGCTTAGTGACAATGTTCCTTTGTGAAGAGTTCAGCTTTATGTTGATGGAGCTGCAAGTCATTAGCAATCCAGGCACACGGCAGGAGTTGACCAGGTCATCCTCCCGGGACCAGATCGCCCTCTGCTGCTGACTGATAAATAATATTCTGGGACTCTGAAACTGCCAAGGAAAAGAGGAAGAGTCTCTGGGGCTTGGGTGGGAGAGAGGACGTGACTAAGGCTGAGAGATCACAAAGTCACCACTTCAGGCTGTAGAAGAATCTTGTTAAAATGTCATTTGCAGGGAAGGATGACACAGCCAATTCAGTGGGTGTTTCCAGGACTCATCCGACAAATAGTGGGATTCAGTCCAAGATCTCCACGCACGGTCTTTGTGATTCCCAGCTCCATTAGGCTCTGCCGCTGCTATCTCCCTCTCGCCTGCACCTCACGTGTACAGAAAGGGTGTTTAAAGTACAAAGAGCAATACAAGAAAAAAAAAAAAAACGTTTTGGAGTGAGGCATTTAGGGGCAATTAGTCAAGGCTCAGAGGGTTTTATTTTGTTTTTACAATCTCCTTTCCTCAGACTCTCTTTGCTTCTTTTGTCTCCAAGAAAGCACTGTATCTTTCAGTCTTTCTTCTCCTGCCAGGGAACTCTTACCCCATAGCTGTGGAGTCAGCCCTTCTTTCCAACTTTATTGCCCCAGTTTATTGCTGTTGGGAATGATGGTTCATGTGGGTCACTGGTGGAGAGAGCAAAGATTCGTTCCCAGAATAAAAGCTCAGGCACAGCAGTTGCTCCTGCCAACCCCAGGCAGTGACCCATTTCCTCCTGCTTCTTGCTTTTGTCCCTTCCCAGCTCAAACTACAGCTGATCACCAAAGGCCTTTACACACCCCCCCACCCCCCCACCCCCCCCACCCCCCTGCACTCCTGCAGGGGAGATACTTTCAGAGTCTGGAAATCACTTACCAGACTCTGGTAACATCAACTACCTAAAGAACTGGAGTGGGATGGCTGGAGGGGTGTGGGAGGGGGAGAGTCAGAGGTGGAAAGTCAGAGACAGAGAGTGCACGTGGGGAGGAGAATGTTCTGGTGTCATGAACTACTCTCTTCCCCAAACACCTGCATGTACAAGGTGAGGCCAAGCCCTTTAACCAAAACAAACATCTTCAGATAAAAATGTATTTGCTTGATTTTTCGTCTCCATGAGACCGAATATCTGAATCTTTAGATAACCATATTTGGACAGTTTTGTTTATATGGCCCCAAATATATAGTGGTTATGTTTGTATTACCGAATATCTGAATCTTTAGATAACCATATTTGGACAGTTTTGTTTATATGGCCCCAAATATATAGTGGTTATGTTTGTATTAAAATCAAAGCATTTTATACACTACCTTGTGGTTATGGTACTGGAAGGACAATTTCATCTCTTGCAAGTCTTCATTGTGAGCAAGGTTGCATCTCGGGAGCAATTCTGTGCTTCAAGTTGGCCATAACTCCAAGCAGAAGGGGCATAATTGTGGGCACTTTGGTTGGCAAGAGGTGATGGATCTCTCCACACACAGGCAGGCAGGGGGCTAAGGAGAAGAATGGTTATTGGAAGGTGTAAACAGCTCCATAATATGCAGGGCTTGCTGCAAAATGAAAATACAGCACCTTTTGTTCAAAGATTATTAAGAATTTCAAGATGGTGATAGCAAAACATTAAGTGTGAGGCCCCTTCTAAAAGTGGGAACCTGTGTGATGGCATAGGTTGTGGGCTCACGAAGCCAGCCCTGGTGGAGGATCCCTTAGGGACAGTGTGGGCTTACAGACTCAAGGAACAGTGGTGCATTCCTTCCAGTTTAGGTTTTCTTCCATTTTAGTCTTATTCTCATCTGTTATCCTGAAGGCTTCTGTCAGCTTTTTTTTTTTTTTTTGACACATACTTTTTGGTCCTGAGTGCTTTTGGGGGAGTGAAAGGTGGAGCCTGTGTCCAGGCTTGGGTAGAAACACCTGGGGGAGGACAGCAGCAGTATCAGGGAGGAGCCAGTCCCCAGGTGACATCCGGTGTCCTTAGAGCTGTGAAGCTGCAGCATAGGTGGCAAATGTATTTGGGGAGAAAACCTGTAAATGCCAGGATCATATTGGCTTTCTTCCAGGATTCCTGCCATGAACAAACAGGAAAGGGAAGTCTGATAAGAATCAGCTTCTCATATTCCAGAGAAGATGACTTGGATTCATTGAAATGTGCATATTAAACAAAGTGTGACCTGATTCTGTAGTCTCAGGCTAATGAAGTTTTGGAACACTTAGTTGTATAATCAGGTGTGACTGGTATGACATGTCCTATGGCTTAAGATATAAATATAGTGTCGTCTTTTATTTTCCCATGTATCACTTAAGACCCCAACTGCCTTTAATAACAGCAAGTTCAATATCTCCCTGGAGACCCTCCCACCAGCCCTCTGAATTACTGAAGAACAGGAGGCTTCTGCGTGTCTGGTCAGGCCCTTGGGAAAGAGTGGAGGAGACATGTTCTGGTGTTCACTGAGGCTGAGAAAGCCACACTGCTCAAGTTCTGCTTTGTTTCCTTCCCCACCCAGGCAGAATCAGTGCTGTATTTGTGGTTAGATAAGCTAACTACATCCTTTCTGACTTGTTTCTCAGAATGAGGAAACCCTGATTAGCACTCAGAACTTCATTTTCATAGATATCAGCCATTTGAATATCAAGACCTAGTTAACACACCAATGAAATTTAATATTAAGGAAGAATAGAATATATTTAAATAGATAGAATATATTTATTCTAGGATCGAATATATTTAAATATATTTAAAATGTGTATTTTAAAATGTGTTTGCATATGTATTTTGAAATGTTTATTTATAAGCCACAATAATTAAAATTGCCATTTAAAACAAGACTTGATTATTGCTGCTGCAGCCTTCTAAGAGAGTTGACAAAATACTGGTTGATGGGAAAATAAATCTCTGTTTGTCTCTGCTCCTCCCAGAAGCTATTGGAGGAAAGAAGAGGAAAAGAGATTTCAAAGCATCCCTGAGGGGTTGGATCGGGGGAAAATGCTCACAGGGTGGCTGTGCTCAGTCACAAGGCCAGCTCTGCAAGGAAGGCCCTGGGTTGAGCAACAGATAGAGAGGTCAGTTGTTTGCATAACAGAACTGAGGGGAATTGAGTTTGTAGGGAGGTCAAGGGAAGAGGAAAGAGGCACCTGAACATTGAATAAGCAAGAAGTCTGTCAGAAAGAAATGATGGCCACGTTCAATTTTGAGTTGTTTATGTTTCTACAATGTAAATCCCTTCCCTCTCCCAGGGTCTGCTACACACACTAATGCCTTGGGCTAACAACTAAGAAAATAAGCACTTGTGTAATACTTTCTGTGCATCACACTATTCTAAGTACTTTACATACATAAACTTATTTAATCCTTATAACAACTTTATGAAGTTGACATTGTTATTCCATTTTTATGGATGAAGAAAATGAGGCACAGAGAGGATAATTTGCCTAAGGTGAGTCATGGTTAACATATTTTGAAACGTCACCAGATACTAACATGCCATTATTTATTTAAATGTCAATAATCAAATAGGTTAAAAAAATTATACATCAGATACTTCACGAATAAATTTAAATCATCGAGTTTAAAAATTAATGGAGGCCAGGGGCGGTGGCTCACGCCTGTAATCCTAGCACTCTGGGAGGCCGAGGCGGGAGGATTGCTCAAGGTCAGGAGTTTGAAACCAATCTGAGCAAGAGCAAGACTCGTCTCTACTATAAATAGAAAGAAATTAATTGGCCAACTAATATATATAGAAAAAATTAGCCATGGCATGGTGGCACATGCCTGTAGTCCCAGCTACTCAGGAGGCTGAGGTAGGAGGATCGCTTGAGCCCAGGAGTTTGAGGTTGCTGTGAGCTAGGCTGTGAGCACGGCACTCACTCTAGCCTGGGCAACAAAGCGAGACTCTGTCTCAAAAAATAAATAAATAAAAATAAAAAATAAATAAATTAAAAGTAGTGGAGAAACAAAAATAATTCATGTCAAAATATCTATATTTTATTTTTGAATGGTGTTACTAGAAGTGTAAATTATGGTGACACAATAGTTATACTGTATCTTGCTTTCAGCAAGACATTTACAGACTCTCTTGCTATCATTATTGGAATGATGAAAAATGTGACAGGATTCTAATAAGGTTTGCTGAGTCGTATGGGTTAAATAGTTTGTGTCAATGTGAACTGATTCAAGGCTCTTTGAATCTGGCCTGCTTTGTGTTTTATCAAGGACTTAAGAAAGTATTTTAATTAAATTTGTAGATGGTGAATTTGGTAGCAATATTTAATAAATTATTAGATAACAGAGTTAATATCCAAAAAGATCTTTTTTGGAATAATTATCCCAAACCAATAAGAATATTACTGTGTCCTGCAATAAGTCAAGAAACCAATTGAACAAGTATGAGCCATGGAAGAATGGTTCAGTAGAAATGCCTGTGAAAAACCCTGAGGGGGGAGATCTTTATTTTTAATATAACTGCTAAAATATAATAAGAAAAAAATTGAAAAACCTTCCCTAGGTGGGCCACACCTGGAGCTCTGTCTATGGGCGAGTGTACCATACTTTAGTAGGATCCTTAAATAACTAGAGGATATTTAATGATGTTAACACTGTGCAAGGAGCTTTAATACACATTTTCTCATTGAATTCTTACAACAATCTTGTATGGTAGCTATTACCAGCCTCATTTCACAAATGAAGAAACTGAGGCATAATAAAATTAAGAATCTTCCCCAATCGTACAGCTATAATCAGGATTTGAATGCAGATCTGGCAGATTTTCCCACCTATATGTTTAGTCACCATGCAGACCACTTTTCAGAAGAAAGAAGACTTGGTCAATACTGTCCTAAGTTAAACTGTGCCCTACCACAAATGATTAAAGACCCAGGGTCTGTTTAACTTAGAGAAACAAAAGTGTTGTCACTATTTCAAATATTTTTAAAGCTTCATGTAGAAAATATGGTTCCTGAGGGCATAATCAGGGTAAAAAAGTAGATCGATTATCTGTTCCACATAAGGAAAGACTTTGTAATCATTAGAACTCTCCAAAAAGGGAAGGAATTGCTTAGAAAAAAAAATCTGTGTGTATTAATATATATGTCCAGGCCCTTAGGTGACCTAAGTCCTTGCACTCAGGGAGTTTCTTGCCAGTGTTTCTAGGTATTCAGGGAAGAGATGGCTGGTGACCCTCTCTGGATTCCTCCCAGCAGTGATGACATTTGAGCTGAGCCTATACTAGACAGGAACTTGGACTGGTCAAATCTAAGTTTGAAATCAACTCAATGATTCCTATTTGTAAACATGTGGATACTTGGATGTTTGAGATTTTATGCAAACATTAGCTACACACACACTGAAAAAGAAATAGCTCACATGCTACCACTATCACTGTACCCATGTTCTCTCCTCAGTCACTCACAGCTGTTGCTGTTGATGTTTTAACAGTTATTCAAATCAGACTGGTTTATATGTGTCCCCAAAGACTTGTACATGAACACTCAGAGCAGTTTTAGTTGTAATAAACAACTAAAAACTGGAAATGTGTCAAATGTCCATCAGTAATGAATGGATAACTAAATCGAGGTATATCCATACCATGGAAATACAAAAGAATAAAAAGGAATGAATTATTGATTCACATAACAACATGAATGGATCTCAAAATAATTATATTGTATGAGAAAGCCAGGGAAAAAAGAGTACATGTTGTGCTGTTTTATTTATATAAAACTCTAGAATATATAAACTAATTGATAGTGACAGAAGGAAGATCAGTGGTTGCCTGTGGACAAGGTTGGTGGATGGGGAGTGAGGAATGGATTATAGAGGAGCATGAGGAAATTTTGGGGAGTGATGGATAGTTCATTTTTTATCTTGACTATGGTTATGGTTTCAAGGTCTATACGTATGTCAAAACTCATCAAATGGTATAATTTGAATATAGGCAGTTTATGGCATGTCAATTACACTTCAATAAAGCTGAAATCTAAAAAAAAGTGTGAAAGGAAATACAGGAAACTGTAAGCAATAACCTCTGAAGTTAGGACCGTGGAAGGGATGACTTTATTTTCCTTTTTTACGCTATTTAAATTTTTTATGAAAAAATAAAAAGTAAAGCAAGACGTTTTAAAAATAAAACAATTCACATGGGCAAAGAAAAATTAGGCTGCTTTGAGCCTAAAAATTAATGGATTTGGAAAAACTTTTCAAAATGGGTTGCATGTAGAAAAAAAAAATGCTGTCATAGGGAGGAATGTTCAGAGGAGGCCTAATTATTGAGAACTGCAAAAGCTGAGCTGTAAGCTCTCTCAAAGGTTTCCTTATGTTCTTCCCTTGGGGTCAAAGTCTTCAGGACTCAGCAGTAATCAGAGAATAGCATTCTGCCTCTCTAGGACTAAAATAGAGGTCCTTAGGTTAAGAAATCTGGTTTTTGTTTACTTTCAATATGTACTTAGCACTTAGAACACGCAAGGTACTAGGTTGGAAACTGATTGTTCTCATAGTAGTTGTCATTGTAATCCTTATCATCATAGTTAACTTGTGCACCTTGTAGTAATTGTCATTGTAATCATTATCATCATAGTTAACTTGTACAAGGCACTCTGCTAGAGATCTTTAGATGGAATATCTTGTTTAATCCTAATAGTCATCTATGCTATGGATATTATTTTTAGTCCTCATCTGTAAGATGAGGAAATTGAGGCAAAGAGAAGTATTTTACCTTGGGTTACAGAGCTAATAAGTAGTGGATCACTCTATCCTGCCTCTCTAGGGTAGTAAAATGAAAAGACAAAGGCCCTGCTTGAGGTGCTCATGGTTTGGTGGGGGGAAATTGGTACAGAAACATATTGACCTTATCATGTGAAAAGCACTATAATGAAGTCATGTACAAGTACCATGAAAGGACCAAGCAAGGCTCCTGGCCCTGCCTGGACAAAATGGGGAAAGTGGCATCTGAGCTAGACCTGGAAGGACAGGTGAGATTTGCCACGTAGAGAAGGTAGAAAGAATATGGCAGTCCAAGGGAACTGCATGTACAAAAGGTACTGGAAAATGAAACATGAAAGCATGTCAAATCTGGAGAAAAGCAAATCATTTGAAGAGAAAATAGGGTGGAAAAGTGAGAAGTGAGAATGGAGCCAGATCATGAGAGGCCTCGATGGCTATTGAGGAGGCATGGCAAACAGGGCAGAGCCTTGGCAATGATGCGCATGTGACTTCATCCCATCAGCTTAACGCAGAGAAGCTAAGACTTTTGCCACAGTTCAAAGAGACCCTGAGTTCAAACTATGTATGTCTTTGAAAGAAGAAGAGTCAATGCTCTGTTTGTTTGGAAGTCAGGGAAGGACTTAACTTCCCCAGGGCTGCATGGATCTCCAAATGTAAAACAGGACTACTGGGAAAGTGGAAAAGAGCCAAACACTAACCATCCTCTACAGTCATATAACAAAGATTCAGAGGACTTGCTAAATTAAAGCCTTGATTTTCGCATAACCTTACTCATTAAGTCTTATTAGCTCTTGGAAATTTCACTCACAAAGCCTGTTTAATCCAGTGATTTTTCAGCCGGGCGCGGTGGTTTATGCCTGTAATCCCTAGCACTCTGGAAGGCCAAGGTAGGAGCATCGCTTGAGGTCAGGAGTTTGAGGTTGCTGTGAGCTAGGCCGATGCCACAGCACTCTAGCCTGGGTGACAAAGTGAGTGAGACTGTGTCCCTCTTCCCCCCCAAAAAAATCCAGTGATTCTCAACATCTTCACAGATTCTGATTTCATTGGCCTAGATATCGGTATTTTTCAGTTCTCCAAGTGATTCCAATGGGCACCCAGAGCTGAGAATCACTGTGTTAATCTTTCATTACTGCCATTTCAGTCATATGCTTAGTTTTATGTACCGTACACTGCGTTGAAGCTAAACAATTAAAAATAATATAGGCATACGCATAATAAAAATAGTAATACAAACTAAAACTTACTGAGACTTATATGTTCCAGGCATGCTGCAAGGTATTTTACATATGTTATCTCATTTCATCTCATCCTATGAAATAGAAAATATTAACTCTTTTTCATACTGAGGCCCAGAGAACTCAGTTGTCCAAGGCCACGTGTCTAGTGTGTGGTTCAGGTAGGACTTGAATGCACATGTATCTGACTACAAAATTCCACGCACTTAATCCCTGTTACACATTGTTTGTTCCAGAACCATGACTATAAGAGATCTCATTTGGAATTCAACATTTCCCAACCCTCTTTTGCCCCTGACACACCTGTGCATTTGTCAAGGCATGCCAGGTCACATTTAGGTGGGGTTTTGCTTTTAAACCACCTTTTAGTGCCTTCTGCACCATCTACCACATTTTATTTATGTGGTATTGCACACACTTGGATTACACTTAGTATATAGCTACATGTATAAAATGGGGTGTGATCTAAATGTGTTCACAAATTATTATATATATTGTGCACTTTGAGTTTATATATATATAAACACACACCTATATTTTACACACATATAAAAGTTGTGAATGTAATGTAGGGGAGAGAACACTGATTTAGAATTCCCACTTTTTTTTTTTTTTGAGACAGAGTCTCGCTTTGTTGCCCAGGCTAGAGTGAGTGCCATGGCTTCAGCCTAGCTCACAGCAACCTCAAACTCCTGGGCTCAGGCGATCCTCCTGCCTCAGCCTCCCGAGTAGCTGGGACTACAGGCATGTGCCACCATGCCCGGCTAATTTTTCTATATATATTAGTTGGCCAATTAGTTTCTTTCTATTTATAGTAGAGACGGGGTCTCGCTCTTGCTCAGGCTGGTTTCGAACTCCTGACCTCGAGCAATCCGCCTGTCTCGGCCTCCCAGAGTGCTAGTGCTAGGATTACAGGCGTGAGCCACAGCGCCCGGCCTAGAATTCCCACTTTTGACTAGCACTGTGTCCTTACAGCCACATTTGTTGAAATTCCTTTTTTTTTTTTTTTTTTTTGAGACAGTCTCACTCTATTGCCCTGGCTAGAGTGCCGTGGCATCAGCCTAGCTCACAGCAACCTCGAACTCCTGGGCTCAAGCGATCCTGCTGCCTCAGGCTCCCGAGTAGCTGGGACTACAGGCATGGGCCACCATGCCCAGCTAATTTTTTTTCTATGTATTTTTAGTTGGCCAATTAATTTCTTTCTATTTTTAGAAGAGACGGGGATCTTGCTCTTGCTAAGGCTGGTTTTGAACTCCTGACCTTGAGTGAGCCTCCTGCTTTGGCCTCCCAGAGTGCTAGAATTACAAGCATGAGCCCCTACATCTGGCCTGAATTTCCTTTTATTTTTTATTTATTTATTTATTTTTGAGACAGAGTCTCGCTTTGTTGCCCAGGCTAGAGTGAGTGCCATAGCTTCAGCCTAGCTCACAGCAACCTCAAACTCCTGGGCTCAAGCAATCCTCCTGCCTCAGCCTCCCGAGTAGCTGGGACTACAGGCATGCGCCACCATCCCCGGCTAATTTTTTCTATATATATTAGTTGGCCAATTAATTTGTTTCTATTTATAGTAGAGATAGGGTCTCGCTCTTGCTCAGGGTGGTTTCGAACTCCTGACCTTGAGCAATCCGACTGCCTCGGCCTCCCAGAGTGCTTGAATTTCCTTTTAATCATGTAAAATGGGGAGACAATGAGTGCTTTTTCTAACTGCACAATTATCTGAGGATCAAATGAGATCTTACACTTAGCATGGAGTCTTACACATTCATTCTTTTTGCCAGCTAATGAGATGTATATATAAACTCTAGTAACTATGGTAAACGTATCTGATGTGTGCTGGCATCACCTTTCACAGAGTAATGTTTCATCTCTACACCTCCGTGTTGATGAGCCATAAACCTTCCTCCCTTATTTCTTATCTACTGACAAACTCCTGATTTCTGTGCAATGAGCGTGGGTCAACGGTTATAAATTTAACAGAAAGAAGGGGAAAGGACAGAAGGGAAGGGAAAGAATGGGAGAGGCATTTTTACAATTTACATATTGTCATATATATATATAACAATAATGAGCTTAAGTTTGTTATTAATACAAAATGGGATTGATATGTCAATCTTCAATTTTATAACTAGCTCTCCAAAATTTTTTGCTCATATATGTCATATATATATATATATATATATATATATATATATATATATATATATTTGGAGTTGCCCAAGCTGGAATGCAGTGGCTATTCACAGGTACTACCCCACTCCTGATCAGCATGGGAGTTTTGACCTGCTTTGTTTTTGACTTTGGCCATTTCACCCTTCCTTAGGCAACCTGGAGGTCCCACACTCCCAGGAGGTCACCATATGGATGCTGAATTTAGCACGGACACTCCATCAACATAGTGCACTACAGCCCAGGACTCCTGAGTTCAAAAGTTACTTCCACCTCAGCCTCCCAAGTAGCTGGTACTATAGGTATGCACCACAATGCCTGGCTGTTTTTGTTTTTGTTTTAACTACAGAACAAATCACTGTTGGCTAGGGTAGGAGGAAATGGGCACTTTTATATACCATTAGTGGGAGTGTAAATTGGTAAAAATTTTGGAGAGCTAGTTATAAAATTGAAGATTGACATATCAATCCCATTTTGTATTAATAACAAACTTAAGCTCATATTTATACCAAGATTTACACAGAAAAAGGTACGAAAAGATGAACATCACCACATGTCATGAGTTGTTTTTTTTAAAAAAAAAGATAAATGGCAAATGATTAAATTACCAGTGGCTTTTCCTGGTGGCTGGGAGTATCTGGGAGGGGAAGTTTCACTTCTTACTTTATGCTTTATATTCTTCTGTATAGTT
The DNA here is from genome assembly GCF_040939455.1 of Microcebus murinus. Taxonomy (NCBI): domain Eukaryota; kingdom Metazoa; phylum Chordata; class Mammalia; order Primates; family Cheirogaleidae; genus Microcebus; species Microcebus murinus. The sequence goes on from NC_134105.1 coordinate 91,492,307, forward strand.
TGAACTTGTTTACAGGCATTCATTATTTTTTTTTACAAAAATGAAATAAGCCCAGAGCAGAGAATAGTTATTATAGATATGCTCACATCAGCTGTGCTCCTGTGTCCTTAATCCCTGGCTCCTCTCTGAAAGACTGGCTTGCAGTCCCAGGAGGGCTCTGACCCCTGCCTGCTTGGCTCTCCTCGTGCTGTTTTGCAGTCCATTACCAGCTGCTTAAGCAGCAGGTTCCCTGTGGCTGATCAGCTGGAACTGGTTCAGGAGGACAAACAGGAAGGACACAGCTACCAGTGCAGATTACCCCATTTGCTTACAGGAAAAAAAAAAACAAAAAAAAAAACTTTAAACCTTGAAATGTTGAGGAAAACTTCATGCTATTAACAACTCCCTCACGCCTCTACCTAGCTCAGGCGGTGAGCTGGGTTTGGGTTGCTCTGAAGGAATCCTTACAGTTGCATGTAATGAACTTCCAGCCCCACGTCCTGGCAGCTTGCCCCCCACACTTGGTTAGGGCTTGAGTTCCACAGGCTAAACCCCATGTCGATCCTGATCCTTTATGTCACACTGGAGCTTCTTCTGTGGAAAAATAAAATGCCTCACCAGCAAGCCTTCTCTTAAGCAATATGTCATAGGAGCTCAGGGTAAAGGGAGATTCTTCATAAGAGAGGCATGAAATAAGGTAAGAAGAATGGCTCTGGAGTCAGATAGATATCATATCTCTCCTCTGACACTTTCTGGTTGTATGGCTTTAGGAAAATTACTTCACCTCTTATAAACCTTTTACAGTTTCCTTATCTACAAAATAGGGACAATTGGCCAGGAGAGGTGGCTCATACTTGTAATCCTAGCTGACTAGGAGGCCCAGGCCTGCGGATCGTTTGAGCTCAGAAGTTCTAGAGACAGCCTGAGCAAGAGCGAGACCCTGTCTCTACTAAAAAAAAAAAAAAAAAAAAAAAAAATAGAAATTAGCTGGGCAACTAAAAATATATATATAGAAAAAATTAGCTGGCCATGGTGGCACGTGCCTATAGTCCCAGCTACTTGGGAGGCTGAGGCAGGAGGATGGCTTGAGCCCAGGAGTTTGAAGTTGCTGTGAGCTGGGCTGATGCCATGGCACTCTAGACAGGGCAACAAAGTGAGACTGTGTCTCAAAAAAAAAAAAAAAAGTGTGTAAAATAGGGACAATAAACGTACCTGCCTCCGAGGGTTGGAGATGCTGCTACCTGTAAAAGGTTTACTATTCTCTGCCTGACATAGAGGAATGTTCAGCAAGTTAGGGGTCCCCAACCTATGGTGAGTTGTATAATTATTTCATTATATATTACAATGTAATAATAATAGGAATAAAGTGCACAATAAATGTAATGTGTTTGAATCATCCCCAAACCATTCCTCTACCCCCACCTATCCGATCCCTGGCTTCCATGAGAACGGTCCCTGGTGCCACAAAGTTTGGGGACTGCTGCAGTAAGTGCTACATTTATTTGTAGTGAGGCTCATTTCCTATCACTCCCCACAATGGCAGAGGTTAAGGGTTTGGGCTCTGGAGTCAGATTGTCTAGGTTCAAATCCTAGCTCTGTTACTTATTATTATTATTTTTTTTTTGAGACAGAGTCTCGCTTTGTTGCCCAGGCTAGAGTTAGCGCTGTGGCGTCAGCCTTCCTCACAGCAACCTCAAACTCCTGGGCTCAAGCCATCCTCCTGCCTCAGCCTCCCGAGTAGCTGGGACTACAGGCATGCGCCACCATGCCCGGCTAAGTTTTTCTACATATATTAGTTGGCCAATGAATTTCTTTCTATTTATAGTAGAGACGGGGTCTCACTCTTGTTCAGGCTGGTTTTGAACTCCTGACCTCAAGCAATCTGCCCACCTCGGCCTCCCAGAGTGCTAGGATTGCAGGTATGAGCCACCGCGCCCGGCCTCTGTTACTTATTATAAGTATGACTATCGGTAGACCTCTTTGGGCCTCAGCTTCCTCATCAACAAAGTAAATATTCCCATCTCTTATGGATCTTGTGAAGATTAACTGAAATAATGCATGTACAACAGTAAAGTACCTGGAACATAGGCATTTGGGAAATTAGGCTGTTATAATTTGGTGCTGATGAAAAATTACATGTTTCATATAAAGAATATGAATTTTGTAAAACCATCTTCTAAGCTCCATTCCCCTTCCCCTTCCCAAACACTCAGTAAGCTACTGGTTCTAATCTGAAATCCAGTCCTGTCTTCCTGTGCTATGGGATGTTCCTGTCTTCATCCCCTTCACACTCTTCCAATTTCTCTGTCTGTCCCTGCTCGGGCCTCTCATTAGTCCAATTACTAAACTGTTGCTGTCATTTCAGTTCAGCCCCAGGATCAGGGTCCCTTGAGGATAGGCATTATGTTGGGAAAGTGAGATTGTGGGGGAGCTGCAGGGACATCCTCATTTCCACAGGAGAGTGGAACTAGGAACCAGGGTTGGCAGTGGATGCACCTCCCTGGGTCCAGGTCTCCTAGGACATCAGAATAATCAGTGAGAACTTCATTATACAGAGTGAGAATCTGGCCGTTTGGCAGAGCACCAAGGTCTCATTCAGGGACAGGAAGGTTCTGGCCTAGAGATAATGACCAGCCTGCGGCCTCTGGCCTTCTAGCACTGGCCTTCGGCTCCCCCTTGGGCATGCACACACACAGAGTCAGGAGGCACACACCCAAGTTCTCTGGGCTTTCGGTCAGCTAACGAGTTTGTGGGTACATTCCCGGACTGGAAGGCTGGTGAACAGAGTGAGGCTGGAGGGCCCAGAAACGCACGACCGCCCCTGCTGATTGCTGAGAATAACCAAACTCTGAGGTTCCCAAGAGCCCATTAAACCATCATAAATGCCTCTCTAGAGTGAGAGCTGGTTTCCTCCCAACCTTGGAAAGATAAAGGAGCAGGTCTGGGAGTGGCTGAGCTAGCTGCAAACAAGAAAATGAGATTAGCTGCAGGTTAGCTCAGAAGCTTAAGCAGCCCAGGGACAAGTTGGTTTGTTGGGTATGGAATGGAGGTCAGCATTTTCGACTCTTTTCTCCTGTCGGGACACGAAACCAGTTAGTGCTAAGGATGGGGGCTGGGGTAGGGTGTGAGGGTGTGAGGGGGCATGGTTTGATTTTCTCAGCCAGTTCCATTGTCCATACCTCCTGAAGCATATATTTGGGGGAAAGGGATTTCATACCAAGCTCATTCTGCTGACATCTGGCTCCTATCTGCTGCACTGTTAATACTCCTATTTACCACCTAGAATTATGAGCTTCTGTGCTGGCTTCTGCCCAAAGTGAATGTGGAGAATACCACGTTTTCTTTCACTGGTTTACCTCTTAATTCTCTGCAACCACAAAAACACGTGCTGTAAATGGTAAACTTTACTGTAGGTCTCAAAGTAGAGTGTTCAAAAGTATTGTGCATGGACCAACCATTTCAGCATCTCCTGGGAAGTTGTTAGAAATGCCAATTCTTGGGTCGTACTCTAGACCTACTGAATCAGAAACTCTGAGGGCCCGCCCAACAATCTGTATATTAACACGTCCTTCAGGTGATTCTGATACTTGGTAGAATTAAAAAACCCACTGTGGTATGTGTAAGGATAACTTGAAAAAAATTATAGTGTAGGGAAGGAGACTAAATTCAAACTGAATTGTAAATAATACTGTTCATAAGCCAACAGAAGTATAGAAAGGGTCTTTCATGGGATTTTGCTACCCTCTCTGGAGGTCCACATGCAGAGGCTGATTTCTTCTCCTATCAAGACAAGCCGAAGCATGTACTCTCTCTCTCTCTCTCTCACACACACACACACACACACACACACACATGCGCGCGCACGCGCACGTGCGTGCACATGCACACTTATGAACTCAATTTCCATATTTTCTCACAGAGGCCACAGTAGTTTTGATTTTGGTTTGGGGGTTTGTTATTCCTGTGCATGGTTTTTGTTTGTTTCTTTTTTAAGACAGAGTCTTGGCTTTGTCCTCCTGGGCTACAGTGCAGTGATTTTATTTATTTATTTATTTATTTATTTGAGACAGAGTCTCACTTAGTTGCCCAGGCTAGAGTGCCATGGCATCAGCCTAGCTCACAGCAACCTCAAACTCCTGGGCTCAAGCAATCTTACTGCCTCAGCCTCCTGAGTAGCTGGAACTACAGGCATGCGCCACCATGCCTGGCTAATTTTTTCTGTATATTTTTAGCTGTCCAATTAACTTCTTTCCAGTTTTGGTAGAGACAGGGTCTCGCTTTTGCTCAGGCTGGTCTCAAACTCTTGAGCTCAAATGATCCACCTACCTCAGCCTCCCAGAGTACTAGGGTTACAGGCTTGAGCCACTGCGACCGGCCAAGTGCAGTAATTTTAAAATTCCATTTCACCCACAGTGAGATTCCTATGCTTTTTGGCTATTTCTTTTCTTTTCTTTTCTTTTCTTTTCTTTTCTTTTCTTTTCTTTTCTTTTCTTTTCTTTTCTTTTCTTTTCTTTTCTTTTCTTTTCTTTTCTTTTCTTTTCTTTTCTTTTCTTTTCTTTTCTTTTCTTTTGAGTCTCACTCTCTTGCCTGGGCTAGAGTGCCGTGGCATCAACCTAGCTCATAGCAACCTCAAACTTCTGGGCTCAAGGGATCCTGCTGCCTCAGCCTCCCGAGTAGCTGGGGCTACAGGCATGCGCCACCATGCCCGGCTGCTTTTCTATATATTTTTAGTTGGCCAATTAATTTCTTTCTGTTTTTAGTAGAGACGGGTTCTCCCTCTTGCTCAGGCTGGTCTTGAACTCCTGAGTTTGAGCGATCTTCTCGCCTTGGCCTCCCAGAGTGATAGGATTACAGGTGTGGGCCACTGCGCCTGGTCTGTATTTTTCCTTTCTTCTTTTTTTTCCCCCTAATTTGAAGTGCATGTTAAAATCTTTTGCCCATTTTTCTTTTGGGTTGTCTGCCTTTATCTCATTGATTTATAGGAATTCTTTGCAAATTCTGGCTATTTTGTTGGCTATGTGTTATAAATATCTTTGTATGGTGTCTTTTGTGAATGAAATTTTATTTTAATATAGTCAATTTTATCCTTTTCTTTCATGGTTAATAATTTTTTTCCATCTTAAGATATTCCTTTCTACTCCAAAGTGAAAAAGATAGTCTCCAATATTTTCTAAAAGCCTCATGGTTTTGCCTTCCATTTTTAGATCTTGAACTGATTTTTGTATATGGTGTGAGAAAAGATCCAATTTCATTTTTTTCATATGATTGTGTACTGATCCTAGGCCCATTCATTAATTGAAAAATCTTTTCTCTCCACTGTTCTGAAGTTTTACCTGTGTCATAAATTGAGTGTCTAATCAAGTCTCTGATATGTACCAAAAGTCTATTTAACTTTACTTGTGACAATATTACACTTTTAAATTACAATACTCTTAAGGCATATCTTGATATCTGGTAGAGCAGGTTCTAAATTTTTAACCCTGAGAGTGTCTTTGTTATTATTCTCATTTTTCAGTACGATGTACATTTGGGATTTTTATTGGGATTGCATTAAGTCTATAAATTAACTTGAGAGAATTGACATATTTTCTTTTTTTTAATTTTTATTTTAAAAAATACTTTACTTCCTTATCGATATTTCTCCTTCCTGATCTAAAAGAAAAAAAATAAAAAAAATGTATGTAATAAAAAATTTAAAAAATAATAAAAAATACTTTACTGATGGAAAATGGCTGAGGCTAACGACAAGAAAAATAAGTTCGTAATTAACAAATACTTTAGTAAGCCGGGCGCTGTGGCTCACGCCTGTAATCCTAGCTCTTGGGAGGCCGAGGCGGGCGGATTGCTCAAGGTCAGGAGTTCAAAACCAGCCTGAGCAAGAGCGAGACCCCGTCTCTACTATAAATAGAAAGAAATTAATTGGCCAACTGATATATATATAAAAAATTAGCCGGGCATGGTGGCGCATGCCTGTAGTCCCAGCTACCCGGGAGGCTGAGGCAGAAGGATCACTCGAGCCCAGGAGTTTGAGGTTGCTGTGAGCTAGGCTGACGCCACGGCACTCACTCTAGCCTAGGCAAGAAAGCGAGACTCTGTCTCAAAAAAAAAAAAAAAAAAAAAAAAAATACTTTAGTAAGCCAGGGTCTCACTATTGTCCAAGTGGCCTCCTGGGCTCATGTGGCCCTCCTTTCTCCGTTCCCACTGGCTGGGACCCCAAGCAGGCCACAGCCTGGAAGGCTCGGCAGGGTGGCCTGCAGGGCAGAAACCAAGGAATTCCAGGCCAGAGCTGCCGTGAGCAGTGTGTGGGGCCTGCAGGCTCTCTGGATGAAGGATGGTTAGTGAATCCTAAATGCAGTTGGCTCCTGGAAGATGAGACACCTTCCTCAAACAGCGGACATATTTTCTTTCTTTCTCTCTTCCTTTTCATTTTTAGAGATGGGGTCTCACTATGTTGCCCAGGGGAGTCTTGAACTCCTGGGCTCAAGGTATCCTTCTGCCTCAGCCTTCAAGTAGCTGGGACTACAAGTGTGTGCCACTGCACTTGGTCATCTTGTCTGTAATAATGATTCTTTCAGTGTAAAAGCATGGTATATCTATCTCTCCATCTATTCAGGTCTTATACTTTTCAATAACATTTTATAATGTTCTCCATATACTTTCTCTCTTTTACTTTTTTAAAATCTAGGTATCTTTTAGTTTTTATTGATATTGCATATGTCATCTTTTAAAACTTACATTAATATTTTATAATTGCTGATGTATTATAAAACTGATTTTAGTATGTTGATCTTGTAGTCACATTCTTGTTGAACATTTTTGTTAGTTCCAACAGTTTACTTGGATATTCTTTTGGATTTTTTTCTGCAATCATATCCTGTGTAAGTAAGAGCAGTTTTGTTTCTTCCTTTATAGTCCTTTGACCTTTAACATCTTTTTCTTGTCTTGTGCTCCTTTGGACCCTCTAGTACAGTTCAATAGAAGCAATGATAGGCATCGTTGTCTTGATCCTAATATAAAAGGAATATTTTGAATGTTTCACTATTAAGTATGAAGTTTGCTACAGGTTTTGGTAAATACTCTTTATTAGCTAGAAGAAGTTTATTCTATTCCAAGTTGGCTAAGACTTTTTTTTAAAAATTCTTTTTATTTCATCATATTATAGGGGTACAAATATAGTTAAGGTTACATATATTGCCCTTGCCGCCCCCCCCCAAGTCAGAGCTTCAAGCGTGTCCATCCTCCAGGTGGTGCGCATCACACTCATTATGTAAGTATACACTCATCCCCTCCACCTCCATCCCCTCCCACTTGCCAAGACTTTTTATAATAAATGTGAATATTATCATGTTTTACACATAGATGATATATATGTGATACATTATATTTCATGTAGTATATATTTACATATATGTCATGTGATATATATCAAATAGTATATATGTGTTAAAAAAGAAAAAACATACTATTTCAATATATGCAATTATATATGATAAAGTACATATGATATATATCACATATATCATAAATATGGCATATTTTTTCATATACTGAAATAGTTATATGGCTTTTTTCCTTTACTCCAATAATGAAGCAAATTGCTGGCAGTTTCCAATTTACTTATTGAAGAAGTTGCTGTGTGGATGGTTTTGACGGGAACAAGATGGTAAAAGGCTTTTTATTTAGGAGGCTACTAAAATGGTGTAGGTGAGAGATTGTTGTCTTGAATTGGTGTGGTGGTAAAGGAGATGGAAATAAGTAGTCATTTTTAAGATTTATTTTGGTTTTGATGATAGTTAGATGTTCGCTAGCAGTAGGGAGTGGATGGAGAATAAAGGGAAAGGAAAGGAAAGACTCAAAGATGAGTTCCAGATTTCTGGCTTTAGACTTTTCTTAAATTGTGATAAGAAATGTATAACATAAATTTTACCATTTTGAATTATTTTTAAGTATACAGTTCTGTGGCAATAAGTAACATTCACATTGTTGTGCAACCATCGCCACCAAATATCTCCAGAACTTTTTCATCATTCCAAAGTGAAACTTAATACTTGTTAAAAAATAACCCTCCATTCTCCTTTCCTCCTAGCCCCAGGCAACCACCATTCTCTTTTCTGTCTGTGTGAATTTGACTACTCTAAGCACCACATATAAATGGAATCATAAAATATTTGTCCTTTCATAACTGATTTCTTTCAGTTAGCATAATATTTTCAAGGTTCATTCATGTCATAGTAAGTATCAGAATTCTCCTCCTTTTTAAGGCTTAACAATATTCCATTTTATGTATATGCCAGATTTTATTCGTTCATCCATTGACAGACACTGGGTTGCTTCCAATTTTTGGCTGTTGTGAATAATGCCACTATGAACATGGGTATTCAAATATCTCTTCAAATCCCTGCTTTCAATTTTTTTGGATATATATCCAGAAACAGAATCACTAGGTATGGTAATTCTATGTTTAATTTTTTGAGGGAATGCCATATTCATTTCCACAGTAACATTTTACATTCTCATCAGCAATGCACAAAAGTTCCAATTTCTCTATGTCCTTACCAAAACTTGTTATTTTCTGGCTTGGAGTTTTCTTTCTTTCTTTTTTTTTTATAATTCTATAATTTTTTTTTATAATTCACACACATTCTAATGTGTGTGAAGTAGTATCTCATTGTGGTTTGACTTGCATTTCCTTATGATTAGTGATCTTGAGCATTTTTTCATGTGTTTATTGGCCATTTGTGTATCTTTGGAGACATGTCTATTGAAATGCTTTGCCCATTTTTTAATTACATTGTTTTGTGTTTTATTGTTGCTGTTGAGTTGTAGGAATTCTTTATATTTTCTGGATACTAATCTTTTGATGCATGATTTGCAAATATTTTCTTTCATTGCATGGGTTACCTTTTCATTCTGTTGATAGTGTCCTTTAATGGACAAAAGTTTTTCATTTTGATGAAGTCTAATTTGTCTATATTTTTCTGGCTTTAGATTTTGCTTCAATAAATAATAGTTACTATTATTATCATCATTCCTTCTTTATTGGGAAAAGGAGATGGAGGAAGGAGATAAAAGGAAACAAAAGATACTCTAAATAGATTTGGGCTTATCCAGTAGAGCAACAATGAAATTAACAGTAATTTAATCAACAAGAAATATTTATTGATAATAAATAAATATAAATATAGACACTGCACTATCAATATCAGACACTGCACTTAGCACTAGGGATATTAAATGAGTAAATGAAGATGTTTTTACTTAGTGGGGAAGACAACAAGAAAAAGATAATTTCCACACAAACGGATGGCATGGAAGTGATATATATATGAATGCCATGAACTATGGTTGTAGAATTGAGGTGGATGCCACTAAATGCTTAAAAGAGTCAGAGAAATCTTCATAAAGAAGCAGGAAGGAGAGTAGGAAATGCCTAGCTAGAGAAGGTGGGATGGGCAACTAACTAGTAGGAGGAACAGCATGGAGAAATATGTATAGATATGCATGGCTCAATTTATGAAAGGTAAATCATTTTCTGTGGCTGGAATGTGGAAAAAATGGTGAGGAGATATGGGAAATGTTGGAGTTAGTGAGGCTGGGGCCTGATTATGGATTCTTACTTAAATGGTAGGACAAAGAATTTGGAATTTTATATTACAGGCAATGAGGAGTCATTCACTTAAAAAAATTTTTTTTCTGTTTTCCAAAATAATCCATGTTCATTATATTAAAACACTAGGAAAAGCGCAAATAATAGAATAAGAACCACTGGGAACATCAAGTATTTTTATGTTGGGAGGTACTAACAACATACCTGTAACAGTATGCTTTGGAAAGATAATTCTAGTGACAGTCTAGAGGAGGCTGGGAGAGGGGAGAGAAGCTGGAGGACAGGAGATGGGTTCAGAGGTCACTGCAGTAGTACTCATGAGAGGTGAAGGTCTGAACTAAGTAGCAGTGGGGATGGAGATGTAGGGAGAGATCTGAGACATTTCTCAGGGGAAATCAATGGAGTCTAGTGATTCTTTAGTCCCAATGCACCCCTGGTGGACCACCCCGCCTCCCCACACCCCACTGCCCAGTTGGAGGTGAGCAGCTGGGAGCAGCAAGGGAAGCTTCCCCTGTATTTACAGCCAGTCTCCTTCCCACCTCCCTATCACCGACTGAGCTCCGTCTCCTGCCCAGTCCTCCCCTACCCCCCCACCCTCCATCCCTTGGAAAAATTGTCTTACATGAAACCTTTCCCTGGTGCCAAAAATGTTGCGACCACTGTTAAGTGACTGATTAAATGTGACAGGGAAGAAAGAGGAGAAAGCCTTGGTGATCATGAGATTTCTAGCTTGAGAGACGGGAATTGATTAATCAGTTTAGGTAGCTATGACTTTGCAAAGAGTAAAGTCATGAGATCATGGGATATACGATGCCTAAATTTTAAGGGATTGGGGTTTATGCTAAGGTCTGGAACAAGTGATCCAAAGTGAGTAGATTTTTTTGGGGAGTGAGTCTGGAGGTGGGGTATTCTTTGCTTATGCATTCCATTGAACTCTAAAAACTCTGCCCAAAAGGCACCCAAGGAATAATTAGACAATTCCAGGGCAATGAATAAAACCCTATGTTAAATTTTTAATCAGAAATGAATCATTAAATTCTGTTAAAAACATGTATTTACTAAATCTGGTTAGATATATGGGGGTTTATTCTATGACTCTATTGCTATGTAAATTGACATTTTTCATAAAAACTTTTAAAGAAAAATATTTAGGTAATTTAAAATATTTAGGTATTATAAGGTATAAGATAATATTATTTATAAAATATTTATTGTCTATTATGTGTCAAGCACTTATAGCCAATATGAGGAATACAAAGATATATAAGGTGCATAGAAGTGCTATCAGAGTGCTAAAAATAATGTGCAGAAGGAATTAAGAGTTGGAGGGACTCCTTCTAACTGTGGTGACCTGCACCACTTATGGGGGAGGACACAGGTTAGGAAGCATGAATTTCTAATGGGCCCATTTGCATAGTTTTATAATGAAACTCTGAAACTATAGTGCAAGGAACTAAACTGCCTCCTTTTTTTGTGAGGCTCCTGCCTATGCCCAATTTCTTACTGGAGGTTGTTGAGCTTGCTCAACAGCCAGCGGAAGTAGGCTAAGAGTAAGTTTCACTCTGCTGTCTTGGCTTTAAAAGTTTGGTTTGGCCTGGAGCATTGGATATGGCCTTGATTCCAAGAAAAATTCCAATATTAGAAAATGGAAAAGTGTTTTAAAAAAACCCATAATTGTGACTCCAAATCTGCCCTGGGAAAGATTGACTTCAGTTACTTTCTAGGACAACCCTATGATCTAGGCATTATCATTCTTTTGACCTGGCCAGGCTTTTAATTTACAAGTCAGAATTAATTTACAGCCATACTAATGCCAATCCTGCCTCTCCCTGGGGGTAACTTGGTTTAACCTCTCTGGGCTTGTTTCTTCATCAGCACTGTCTTGCCAATTTCACAGTCACTGAGGGACCAAATAAGGTAACATATGCAAATGCTCTTTGAAAAGTATAAAAGCACTACATATAAGTGCTTTTTAAATTTTTTTTATTTTTATTTATTTATTTTTTGGGGGACAGAGTCTCACTTTTTTGCCCAGGCTAGAGTGAGTGCCTTGGCGTCAGCCTAGCTGACAGCAACCTCAAACTCCTGGACTCAAGCAATCCTCCTGCCTCAGCCTCCTGAGTAGCTGGGACTACAGGCATGTGCCACCATGCCTCGCAAAAATTTTTTTCTATATATATTAGTTGGCCAATTAATTTCTTTCTATTTATAGTAGAGACGGGGTCGCACTCTTGCTCAGGCTGGTTTCGAATTCCTGACCTCAAGCAATCCTCCTGCCTCGCCTCCCTGAGTGCTAGGATTACAGGCGTGAGCTACTGCGCCTGGCCTTATAAGTGCTTTTATACTTTTAAAGAGTCCATCAGTATTATTCTCAAAGTCTTACATATATATATATACATACACATGTATATATATACACACACACACACACACATATATATATATGATATAATACACGGCTGAGTGAGCATAAAGTGGCCAGACTTCACTGTTCCTAGTAAGTTTTCTATAGCCTCTGCTTCAGGAAAAACAAAAAATTTCCTCACAAGCAGCCTTTGCTTTGCTGACTACTCAACACCCTCTTTATCTACTTGTCCCACTTGCTTTTCTGAGAGTGTGTATCTAGCACAGCATCCCCCCAAAACAGAGGAAAGAAGAGACATGCAGGTGGAGTCCCATCAACATTTACTGAACTCCAAACCAGATCAGAAGCTGGAGGTGCACAGATAAATTAACAGGGTCTCTGCCTTCAGGAGCTTACAACCCATCAAGAGATAGAGAGGTAACATGCTTTGTGTTGGGCGAGTGGGAGCTGGCCGCCCCGCTGCAGAACAGCAGGAGCTGCAGACAAGCAGCAGGGGGCAGAGGAGGCCCCAGTTTGGCTCTGGAGACGGACCTGGCTAACGCGAGCATAGCAGCTCAGTTTGTGTCAGCGACTTGGAAGGCAGCCCTTCAGCCACTCCTTTCTTAGAGCCCAGAGAAGATAAAAGAACCTTTTTTACGACTACAATAGATATACCTTTAGTCGGAACTCACAGTGCTCGCCCCCACCATTCCCTCTTAAGGACCCGCTGCGCCCTCCAGCGGAGGGACCGCGGTGCAACTCCAGAGGAGCACCCAAAGTCTCCAAACACCTTAACGTTCTTCTGAAGGAGCTCGGCTGTCTCTGGCCCCGCCCCCTCACTGAGTCCCTCCCCCGACGCAACCTCGTCCTGTGGCACCTATTGGCTGGCTCCTGTGCGTGAGGACGTTGCGTCGCGGGGCGGGGTGGGGGAGCGCTGTCCGTAGGCCTTCAGCCGTGTGTCCCCAGCCGCCGCCCCCGCTGTCGCGGCGCGTCCGTCCCTCGCCTGCCTTTAGAGGGTACAGGGGATAGCCAGGGTTCTGAGCGACCGCGCAGCCGCTAAACATCTGCGCCATCCTCTTTTTCTGTCAGGCGGCTCTTCTCTGCCAGGTCCAGGTCGAGGGGGAAAATGGCGCCGGCGCCCCTAGGCGTCCGGGAGGAACGGTTGCTGGGGTGTCGGTCCGTACCGCTTTCCCGGCTCCTCTTCCTTGCCCGAGCAGCTCTCCTCCTGCTGCCCATCACCCGAGCAGGTCTTTGCCCTGCACCCTGCTCCTGCCGCATGCCTCTGCTGGATTGCAGTCGCAGGAAACTGCCCGCGCCGAGCTGGAGGGCGCTGTCGGGCCCGTTGCCCCCAGACACCGCTAGTCTGTGAGTACAGTGGCCTGGCGGAGTGACCAAAGGAAAGGGGGAGCGTCCCCTCCGGGGACAGGAGGAGACTGGCATGGTCGGAGGGCGTGGTGCCCAAGCTAAGTTATGAAGGAAACTGCCAGAGCGGTGTTGTGAACTTTGTTTTGGATGATGGGAGTATGAAAAAGCCGGTGTTAAGGTCTCTGGAGACGTATGAAGACCAGGGTTAAGTTTCTAGGGGCCAGGAAGTCTGTGATTTTCTGAACTGAGGAGTTGTTACAGGGATGTTTAATGTTAAGGACTCGTGGGTTCTGGGCACCACCATCGACTTTGGATGGTTGGGTGACGGGTCGAGCACCCAGTGGTTCTTGCCCGCTTTGGGCTGCATCATTTGGTGTGTACCTCGCTTGAATGGTCCTCAGGCACATCATTTTTTTTAACTAAGATCGCCAGAGACACATAAATTGTCTTTTGTCCCTAGTTCGCATATTGGCTCATTTTTGCTGCAGTTTTTATATTTAGGGTTGAAGACTCATGTATCAGGAGATCCCGTACTAACTTAGAATATCTTTATAAGTAGCATTCTTGATCTAATTTAGGATTCACTGTAAAGAAGGGAAGAAGTATTCGTTTTCAAAATCATGTGATGCTTTGTTTTCAGTGCATTTCTTTGTGGCAGAGAACCCCCAAATAACTTCTGTTTATTTATGTATGAGAAGCAAGTACAGTGGTTGAAAGAATTCTGGAGTCTCCACTGATGAGTTTTCACTTTGACAGGCCTTTATTAAACAGTGACACCTAGAGAGCTCATTAGTCTGAGTCAGCTTGGTGGCATTAGGAACAACAGT